>NC_139463.1:116169375-116885000 GCF_057233095.1 Heloderma suspectum | reverse complement strand
CCAAGGAAAGAGGCCCATGTCTTGGAAGCTGAATTTAGGTGATATGAATATCATACATGATTCAAAGAGACACAAGCCAGCCTCTGCATTTTCACTTGGACTTTGGGGGCATTTGGGGTCAGGCCCCCCTCCCCGATCGTCTGCAAATCCAGTTATGGGTATGTTTCAACATACTGAGAAGCTGAATCTAGAAGCTAAATTGGCAATGCTCCATTCGTTTGAGCTACTGCTTTATGTACATTTTCCAAGGCACCCTTCCACAACTTGGATCCCATGAGACCATTTCAGCTACAACCTCCATCTTTCCTGACCATTAGCCAGAGAACTGTATGTTCTAGGGCTCAGATGACAGAGCTGGGTCTGGGGACTAAAAGGTTCCAGATCATCCTGCCTTCAATGTCAGAGGAAGGGTCTTATTTCCAAGTAACGGTGAACAGTAGAAAATTTTCCCTCTGCAAACCAATTCTTCTGGACAGTACCTTTGTAATCATGCAAGATCAGTTGGGGTTCTCTGTCCACATATTGGTGGTATTGAGAACAGGTATGGATTTGTGTCCGTTGTAGTGAAAATGCAGGGAAAACGTACATGTCGTCCCTTTCGGATTTCCATCTGCCTTGCTGACGGGAACACCAAATCAATTTGAGAAATTTCTACAAAATATAAATTAAGAAAGAGTTTGAAGTCTTCCTTTCCTCCTTCCTTCCTTCTTTCCTTCCTTCCCTTCGTAAGTCCCACCATCATGGCTCCTTTTTGTGCATGTGGCAATGCACTCTGGCACCACTGTGGGTCTCAGAGCACAGTAATACACTCCTTCGTCCCAAAGAGAAACTTTCCGAATCTTCAAGTTCACTGTCTTGTCGTTGAAGTTCAAAGTTCCAGAGTATTTTGCCATTTGATCTGATTCTGGAGAATCAAACTTCATTATGGTGAGTTTATGCTCTGGAGACTGATTGGGAAACTGATGATACCAATATAAGTATGGGTTTGAATCTGTTGTGCTGAAATTACGGAGTAATTCTGCTTCTTCTCCCTCTGAGACGGATAGCATAGAACGTAATTGAGAAACAAAGTCGCTTAGGCCAAAATCTGTAAAAGGGAAAGATCAGAAAAAGTCTCTTTTTCTTGTCCTATATTTCTGTGTACCTGTCTACCAACATTTCTCCCTACATTAATCCTTTGGAATTTGTTTTTAATTACCACTGATACATTGGGATTTGTATTTTTCTTTTTTTTTAAACAATCTTGTGAAACAAATGATGAACCTAATAACATGTTCTACAGCCATCTTTCAGACCCTTGTGTCATCCAGGTGTGTTGGATTACAACTCTTATCAACCCTCCCACCCATGAGCATAAGCCATGTTGAGTAGAAGTCATGGGAGTTGTAGTCCAACATATCTAGAAGGGGGCTAAATTGGGGAAATCTGTTCTACAGTCTAAAGTCCTTGCTGCATACTTCATTTTTCAGCTGTAAACATCTGAATCTCATTTCAAGTACAATGACGAAGATTTCACTGGGCCTTCAGAGTGCACTTTGGCTGCAAGTCTACACCCACTTACTGAGGAGTAAGCTCCATTGACTCAATGTGACTTACTTCTGTTAAGGCTTCTTTTTTTCTATAAGGCTTTGCCAATTGATGTTCTAGCAGCAGCCCTACTGTATGTCCAATGCTGCGCTGGACAGTCACCATGAGTAGATTTGCAGAAGACATGTGTGGGGGGCTGCTGTGGGGAGGGCAAGCCCCACACATCCCAGTGTGTATGCAGAAGCCAGCCTGAGGCTCTTTGGATCCCACCCAATCTTTTTGGTGTGGTTTTTTTTCTCCCCAGTTTGGCTTCTCCACTCAAGGGGTTGTGACTCTTTCCTTGCCAAGAGATTACCAGCCATCAGGTCATGGATGGTTGACTATTCCCACTAATAAAGTACCAAAAAGGGGAAAAAATCAAAAAGCACCTCTGAGTATGGACTGTAATAATTATTCATCAATTTCTTCAGTCTCTAAAATACTCATGGACTATACCAATATTTATTATGAGGATCTCTAAAATGCTTTAAAATACTCAATGCATTTCGAGACTAGGTCTCTTCCTCAGAAGCAATTGATCTTAATCAAACCCTTCACAGCCAATAGAACAGCAGAAATTCCAACAGAAACAGAGGCAGGCTTGTCTGAGAGATCATCATAAATATTTTTAGAGTCCGTATTTTAGAGATCTGCATAATAAATTATTATTATGGTCCATACTCAGATGTGCTTTTGGATTTATTTATTTTTTCCTTTTTGATACTCTGTGTGTACAGCACCTTCCCTCTCGGTTTTCCACTATTCCCACCAATAAAAATGATGGATGGATTGAGAAATGCTCAGATGGCATCCAAGGATGATGTTACCTGATTTCAGGAGAAGAAGGAAAGATCCCAGAACAGTCCAGGAGAGGCATGTTTTGAAAAGGAAGAACATCCCTGTGATTGACGACGTTCTGAAGCAACTGGTGATGGAGGCTGTTTCTTCTTCTCCCTCGTTTCGTGTGTTTGAAAAGATCGCAGGTGAGGCAACCTCCTTCTGTGGCCTGCCTCAACTGCTGCCTGCCCTTTTATCTTGCTCATTCATTGCCTCTGATCTCAGGGTTTGAATAAAGCTTTATTTTAAATCGAACAAACTATAAGACAATTAGGCAAACCTTTGGAGAACTTGAGAAGATCTGGGTTGCCTTCTAGTGGCTAAAGGTATAAAAGCAAGAAAATGTCTGAGGAGGGGAGAGAAATCCAAGGCTTATCTGCATTACAGATATACAATCTTTTACTTGATACTGCAGATTTAAACTTTTATAATGTATCTTATGTAGTCTTTTATGGTTTAAGTTCTTGTGAACCTCTGTGAGAGCTTGGGCTATTGGGTAGTATAGAAATGTAATAAATACATACATACATGCATACGTAAAATGGTTTCAACCTTGGAGATTGTACAGATGAACAGAAGGAGAGCCGTGCTGGATCAGACCAAGGGTCCATCTAGACTAGCATTCTGTTCACACAGAGGCCAACCAGCTGCCCACAGGAAACCCACAAGCAGGACCTGAGTGCAACAGCACCCTCCCACCCATGTTCCCCAGCAACTGGTATAATAGGCATACTGCCTCTAATACTGGAGGTAGCATATAGCCATCAAGACTAGTAGCCATTGACAGCCTCTTCCTCCAGGAATTTGTCCACCCCCCTTTTAAAGCTATCCAAATGGGTGACCATAACTACATCCTGTGGAGGTGAATTCCATAGTTTAACTATGTGCTGTGTGAAGAAGGACTTCCTTTTATCTGTCCTGAATCTCCCACCAATCAACTTCATGGGATGGCCCTGGGTTCTAGTATTATGAGAGAGAGAGAGAGAGAGAGAGAGAGAGAGAGAGAGAATGTCTCCCTATCCACATCATGCATAATTTTGCAGACCTCTGTCATGTCTCCCCTTACCCTCCTTTCCTCCAGGCTAAGCAACCCCAGCTGTTGAACCTTCTCTCATAGGGGAGAAGCTCCAGCCCCTTGATCATTTTAGTTGCCCTTTGCTGCACTTTTTCAAGCTCTACAATATCGCTTTCTAGGTGTGGTGACCAGAACTGTACACAGTATTCCAAGTGTGGTCACACCATAGATTTGTATAGGGGCAGTATGATGTTGGCAGTTTTATCCTCAATGGATTTGTCGGCCTCCCTAGTCGTTTTACACAAGGGACATCCCAAGATCCCTTAGTACAGAGGTGCAGAACCTCTTTCAGTTGAGGACCACATTCCACTTCAGAGAAGCTCTTGGGGGCTGCATTCCAGTGACGGATGAGGCCAAAGGCCAAGGGGACAGGGCCAAAAATACCAGCATGTTGTTGCTTAAAGTTCTTCCTGCCAGTAACTGAGCCTTCAGAGAGGCATTTTGACTTTTACAAATGGGGAAACAAATTGCACAAAAGCTGTGAAACCACCAAACGATCGGTGGTCAGGGAAGGGGCGTGGCTAGGGAAAAGGGGTGTGGCCAACTGAGGAACCTTGGAGGGCTGAACAGGACCCTAGGAGGACCAGATTTGGCCCCTGGGCCTGACAGTCTGTACCCCTGCTAGGGCTGGTCTGCTAGGAAGCCAGGATAAGTAAATAGATATCAATTCCAAATATCAGATGTCAGGTCCATCTTGTCCCATGTAGCTGAGTGGCAAGTGTTTTCCAGGTTCTCTTTTGGATCCAGATTCTCATTTCAAATTTGTGGAACTGAAAAACTGATGGATCCGTCCATCCGTAGTGGATAATGGACATGAAACTGAAAATTGACAGATCCATCCATCCTTAGTGTGTAATGGACACATTCTAAACTCTTGGTCACTGTCTGATAGGCACCAACCTAATTTTGATTGCCTTGCAATGTTTATTCAGTTGCTCTGGTCACCTTCAGATTCTTGCAAAGCGTTAGACTAGGGATGTGCGAACTCACTCCTGTCCGGGTTCTCTGGACTCCTGCCCAGCTCCTGCCCCCGCTCGCCGGTCCCTAGACTGCACTCGAGGCCCTCCCATGCTCTGCAACCAACCCGCGCTAACCCCAGCAGCCTCATTGAGCTCTGCAGTTGCCATTTCTTAAAACATTGGCACTCTCAAAAATGCTCATGGCTTTGTATGCAAAGAAATGTGCATTTTTGCGAATACGCATATTCTCGTGTGTGGAATGCACATTTTTACAAAGGTACACATTAGAGTGTGTAGGAAAATGTGCATTTTTTTGTAAAACATGCATTTCGCGCACATGCAAATATGCACATTTGCAAACTATGCACATTTTCGCACACGAATATGTGCATTTGCAGAAATGCGCATTTTCGTGCATACAAAAATTTGAGCATTTTGAGAGTGCCTTTTTTTTTTTAAAGAAATGGCAACTGCAGAGCTCGATGATGCTCCATTTGCACTGGCTGCTGGTCCATTTTCTCCACTTGCACTGGCTGCCAGTCCATTTCTAGGCCCAATTCGAAGTGCTGGTTTTAACCTATAAAATCCTAAACGGCTTGGGGTCAAGTTACTCCTCCTCCCATATTTACCTACCCAGACATTAAGGGGCTACTTCACATGGAGCTTTTATTCTGCTGTTGAGATTGCTCATTCATAGAAGTTTCCAGGCCCTTTTCATGATGTTGTCAACTTCCAGGGCACATCCAGAGGTATTTCCTGGTTATTCCATATTAAAAAGTTCCAGAGAAATTGAGGTATCAAAATTACCTCAGATTGTTGCGCTATTAAAACAGCCACTAGATGGCACTGCTTCATTGAGTTCTATGGAACCTTGAAAATTAAAAACTTCCCCTCTCTGCAATCATGTGGTCACCATCTGGAAGCCCGCTGTAAACATGGAAAGGCTCCACAATGGTAGGACTGTGGGTTTTTTCTTTAATGTAAAGGCAGCCAAGATCATCATCTGAGGCCCTCCTCTAGGTACCTGCACCAAATGGGACAAGGCATGCGGCTGTGAGAGAGAGGGACTTTTCAGTGGTGGCCCCCCATTGTAGAATGCTCTCCCCAGAGAGGTTCACCTGGTGACTATGTTACGGTCTTTATTGCCCCAGCTGCTTTATTCTCCCAGGCTTTTTAAGAACTGTTTTTAGCACTTTTTTAGTACTTTATTCTGCTGCTGATTTTAATTTTGCTTTATGTGCTAGAATATTTACATTCTTTGCTGCTCATTTCATCTTGATTATATTTTGTGCTGTTTTTATTTAGTTAGTTAGTTTCGTTTTCAAGTTTATATTTTATGTTTTTAATGTATTGTACACTGCCCAGAGACCTTTGGTTACTGAGCAGTTTAAAAGTACATTAAGTAAATAACCCCCCCCCCTGGGAAATTTAATTAATCTATAGATTTTGTGGGAATCGATGCATGACATCTAGTAATGCTCTAACCCAGGCGCCAGCTTGTCTGGCAAAAGGGGGGGGGGATGTTGCGGGTGAGTGGGGTGAGAAGAGGTGGCTGGTGCCTATTGGATAACCCCCTATGGCACTACCTGGCTGGGGAGGGGTTGGCAGAGCCCTCTTAAGCTCTGCACCCCCTCCCAAACCAGCTCTCTCTTTCTAAGCGGCTGTCTCGAGCGAGGGAGAACCTAGCATCAACGGCGAGCCACCTCTTTTCAACCTGCTAATCCGACAGGCAGGGGACCCGTCCGATGTGGCTGTCGGCCCAGGCTGCCCCCGTCCTCGTCGCTGCGGCAGCCACACCGCCCCGCTGCCTGCAAGGCCTGCAACTCCCCCAGCGTCTCCCACTGACCTCTCTGGCTGTGTTGCCACGGCCGCTAGCACTCACTGGGCCGACGGGGATGCCTGCACTTGCTTGAGCGGCACACGTGATCCACACCTCTTTACGTCGGTGGCGGCTGCACCGCTGCTGGCCGTCGCGCTGCAGTGGCCGTGGCGACTGGCTCCGGCTAGGCCCTGTTGGCCCCTGTTGCTGCCTGTAGCAGCGGCTGGCACTTGCCACACCTTTGGAGGCGGCAGTTGCGCCGAGTGCTCTAAGCAGCTCGCACCTTCCTCTTCTGCCCGCACCCTCACAGCCGCTGGCTCACTGAGTAATACACTCGGGGCGCCCATGCTCACTTGTAGCAGTGCGTGCACCCTGCGCCTCTCCTCTCTTCAGCGCAGCGCTGCTGGCACCCTTGCCGTGGCGACCAGCTCTGGCTGGCCTCCAGCGGCAACTAGGGATGTACGAAACTCACTTACCTTTTCGCGGAATCTTTTGCGGTGGGGGAGGAGGCGCTCCGTCCCTCCCCCAGGACTCCTCGATGGGGGGAGAGGCAATCCAGTCCTTCCCCGTGATCCTCAACGGCCGGCTTCACTCCACGGCCAGGCTGTGGAGCAGCCGGCCAGGGCCGTCCGCAGCCAGATTTCCAGCCACAGACGGGCTGCTGCGGATGCAAATGGCGGCCACCGTAGCGGCCGCCTTTTGCATCCAGCCAGGCAGCCGTGATATGCTACATAAGAATTTTCATAGCCTATCATGGCTAACCCCCCCCCCCAAAACCCAGCGTATGCAAATGGTGCCGGCTACAGCGGCTGCCATTTGCGTTCCCTGTTTTTTGCTGTTTTATCCTATTTATGTAGGCAATTACGGCGAAAAAAAAGGGAACCACAAATAGCTTAGTGGGCGCTATTTGTGTTTCTTTTTTTTCGCCGTAATTGCCTACGTAAATATTTACGTAGCCTATCACAGCTCGAAGGACAGCAATGGCAGCCGCAGCAGCCTGGCTGCGGCCGGCCAAGAGACCAGCCGCCGCCGCCAAATCCACCGCATCCGCCCCAGGTAAGTTCCATCCTGGGGGATTCCGCAGGGGGGGCGGGGGGCAGGAGGCCATTCCGCCACTGGAATCCATGGCAGAATTCTCTGCCATTCCTAGCAGCAGCGGCCAGCGCTTGCTGTGCCTTTGGTAGTGGCCGGTGCACCAAGCGACCTGCCCGTCCCGTGCGTTCCTCTTCTGGCCATCCCCAAGGCTGCTGGCTTGCTGAGCTGGCAGGGGTGCCTGCGCTCACTCGTACCCCGTGCCTCTCCCCTCTTCAGCGGCGCCATTGTTGGTCCTCGAGCTGCGCCCAGCTCCGGCTGGCTGCTAATGGCGGCAGGGGCTGGTGCTTGCTGCTCCTTTCGCGGAGGCGGGCGTGCCGAATGGGTTTAGTTAGGCTCCCCTTAAGCAATGTCATTGCCTCTCTCAGGACAAATTTCTGGTCCTTCGGGCACAGCTCCAGGCGGGTTCACATCTCCCTACAGTCTCCCTTGTGTGCCCTGCAAGTAGTTTTAGGGCAATTTTTTTTTTTTTTTGCAATTCCTACACTGGGTAGTGGGCCCCCGGCTCTGCCTTCCTGTGCCACCTTTGTAGAGCAAGCGTGGACTGAATTCATTCAGTTGCCACTGCTCTCCTGGGTTTCAGAAACATACGGAAGGTTCTGTTGTGCCCCGCGCAGAGGGGGGAGAGTCGGGCTGCTGCTGCCGGAATCTCTTGGGACCTTACCTTTCTTGAGTTCTTTTCCCTTTACCTAGCCGTTCACATTGTGCCAACATCATAGCCCTCCTTTGATATGACAATGTGGCCACCATGTATGTTATTAATTCTCAGCCCTCCAGGAATCCGGCGGACATGTTATTTTCATAGCATTTGTGCTCAGCTGTCTGCATCACAACGTCTGGTTCCAGGCCCTCCAGGTGCCAGGTTTGGCAAACCCTATTGCCGATGCTTTGTCACGCGATCAGATCGACGGGTTTCTGGGCTTTGCCCCATGGGCACGCCCGCTACCAGATCCCATCCTTGCAGTGCTTTGGGAGACTGGAGTACAGAAGTTCACCTCCCTGCATGGGAGCTGCCTGCGACTGAGTGAGTAGGAAGTTCCCTGCCTCAGGAACAAATTTTTCGCCGTTCTAGCCTATGAAAATATTTATGTAGGCTGGAATGGCAAAAAATAAAGGAACGCAAATAGCGTCCACTACGCTATTTGCGTTCCCCTTTTTTTTCATTGTTTTATCTTACATAAACATTTACGTAAGCTAAATCGGCGAAAAATAGGGAACGCAAATGGCGGCATTTGCATACGCTGCGTTTTTGTTTTGTTTTTTTGAGATTAGCTGTGATAGGCTACGTAAATTCTTACATAGCCTATCACGGTTGTCTGGCTGGACGCAAATGGCAGCTGCCATTTGCGTCCGCACCAGGCCATCTGTGGACGGAAATCCGGCTGCGGACAGCCCTGGCTGGCTGCTCCATGGCCTGGCTGTGGAGCGGAGCCGGCTGTCAAGGATTGTGGGGGGGAGGACCGGATCGCCTCCCCCCCCCCCGTCGAGGATTCCGCAGGGAGGGACGGAGAAAAGGTAAGTGAGTTTCGTACATCCCTAGTTGTGACTCCTGTGGCGGCTAGAACAGGCAAAAGCAGAAAGAGATTAGGGATGGTGTGCATGCAGAGGCACCTTATGGTGACAGGTGACACCTGAGGCCCCCTGAATGGGTTGTGCAGCTCGGCGGGGGGATAAGTGTTGCCTGGGAGACCAACCCTCCTCACTCACCCAGGTGTTGTGTGGCACTGGGAGGGGGTGACAGGGGAAGGTCTACCTCCCCATAAGGGGCAGTCCGGAGGAGTGGCAAGATCAACACCACCCCTCAGGCTGGGTGTGTTTTCGCCCAAGAAGTGCCAGCTAGTCGCTGGCACAGTTAGCTGCCCATCCTAGGTCCCCCTTTGCAGATATGTTCAATAAAATGTGGCCCAATTTTCAACCCAAGGCTTGTTGTCTGACTCTTCTTTAACCCATCTCTGCTCGCAAATGTTTTACACAGCCAGAGTTCTGCATTCTTCCTCTGGGTGGGTTTTTGGCCTGCACTCCTTGACATCCTCTTCATTGTGCCTGTCACCACACAGAAGTAGACAGCTGAGTCCCTCAGCTCAGCTGACTCCTTAGTCAAATTGAAGGGCTTCTCCTTTGCCAGCAGGTTCTTCTTTTTGTCCAACGTTGCTGAAAAGTTCTTCTTGAGCTTTTCAGTCTCCGCATCTTGAGCTTCAATATTTGACAGCAAGAGACGGGGGGCTTCGTGCGGATGCTGCTCATACCAGAAAAGTGTTGGGGAGTAGTCTAATGTTTGAAAGCTGCATGGCAGAAGAATAGGTTGCCCCTTTTGGATGGTTACAACAGCTTCTCTTTGAGTGACCGAGTTTCCGTGGGCTCCTTCTGCAAAAGATATGTGGACATTGCTTTTATTTATTTATTTTTCTGAGACTCTCCAAGGATTCATGAAAGGCATCAAGAACTCAGAAAAATAAACACTGTTGGCTTTTCACATCTCTTTGATTTCAACACTGAAAGTGTGTGTTGTGAGAGAGGAGTGGAAAGGGGATGCCCTGTTGGGACCTGATCTGTTACCAATGTAATGGTCAGTGTTGATACCTCCATATTTGATATTCCACCCATTCATTGATCCATTAATTACACATTTGAAAAATTCTACACACTGGTTTGTAGGGCAGCTGGCTTTAATCAGTGTAATGATTAAATAACCAAACTGGTAGGAAAAATGGGGTCCCCATGTAATCAGCAGGGATAGTTTTAATTTAAAGTGGGGTTATATATTCAGGACAAACTCATTTCTGTTTGAGGGGTTCTTTGGTTTCTAGTGTGTTGCTGTAAAAGACAAAGAAAAGAAAAACTTTGAAGACAGTCTTTTGTTCTAACAATGACTGGTACATTTCATTTACTAAACCCTTTGTTATGTTATACTTTCTTCAATATCAGAACAAACAAAAAGGATGACCCATACTGAGGTTTTCGTAACATGAAAGCCAGTTTTTAGGTTTAATTGTGACATTGACCAGCTGGAAGTCATCTGATCAATTAATGCAAAGTTCTTTAGTTCTTTAGCTGGCCAATAACCCTGGTTATTTCCTAATGGCTGCAGAGAACAGGGTGATGCCTGCCAGTTTAGCACTCCGTCATGGTGGAAAAGCTCTTCCTTAAGCCACCCAAGATAAGTTTCCATAACTTTCCTTTCTTTCACTCTTTCCTCGCAGGGGCTGAAAGATGCTAAATCCCTGTATCCCAATTTTAGAAGCCCATGTCTCTTGCAAACCAAGTAATTGGAAATGGGACAAAAACTAAAAAAAGCCCAGATCATGCATCTTCTTATCCCATCCTGAATTATTCCATGACAATGGTTTTAATGGCACTCCCTGGGGCTCAGAGGATATCTTCTATGCCAGCTGAGGAGACAGAGATGTAGTGTAAGAAGTCATAGCAAGGATTTGAAAAAGGAATAACAAGTTTTATTTATTAGAAGTAGAACATGTAAAATACAACAGTTTAATGTGTCCAATAAAAGCTAACATTGGCAGGGTTAATGTAACCTTTAAAATACCTAGACACTAACAATTCTAGCAAGTATATATACAAATCGCTTGGAATACAGAAAAATAAACATGTGCTATATGATTTATCCGTGAGTGTATGTGTATAGCTAAATATGGAAAAGAGGAGAGGATTTTAAAAGAAAAGTGAGGCAACGCCTCTCGCAAAATGACAAGAATGCTACTCACTTAAAGTTAAAGCCACCAGCATAATAAATGCTGTTGCGATGATCATGGTGAAGGATATTTTGCCCCCATCTGCTCAAAACTGGGTTTGGTGAACAATGGCCAATTCTTCTGCTTCTTGGGGTCCCTCCACTGGTGACAAAGGACAGCTGTTCTTCAGCATACAGAGCAAGAGCTGCCTCACAAGAGTGTGGCTTCCTACTTATGACTTTGGTTTCACCACTTGTGGTTTTCTGTTCCTTTGAGTAGAGAGACTAAGCACCATCAGCTCTGCAAGTGGTGCAATGTTTAGCTCCCCGGGATAGGTGGACCTTAAACCTTTGGAGGCAATCATCATGAATGGGTAGCAGCAAGAGGATGGGGAGCCCAAAGACCACCTGTGAAGTCTGCCATGGATCAAGACTTGATCTGCGAAGATCGGCAATGTCGTGACACATTGTCAAGAATTCTGGGATGTCCGTTTCCTTTATTACATTTCTATACCTCCCAATGGCCAACACTCTATGGGCAGTTTACAAATATTAAGGAACTTAAAATACAATATTCTATATAGTATAAAAAATGTTTACATGCAAACATATAAACAGACAGCACATGCACACATAAAGACAGACAAACACCAGAGTAATTTCAAAATAAATTTAAAGTTACATGTTTCAGCTAGGGATGTATGAAAGTCACTTACCTTTCATGGATTATGTTGATGGTGGGGGGGAGGCGTTCCGCTCCTCCCCCCGGAATCCTCGCCGGGGGGGAGGCGCTCCATTCCTCCCCCCCGGAATCCTCCGCTGCCAGCTGTGCTCCGCGGCACCTCTACGGAGCAGCCAGCCAGGCCCAGCCAGGCCAGAGCCGTCCGCAGCCGGATTTCCAGCCGCGTACGGCTCTGGGTAAAAAAAACAAAACGTGTACGCAAATGGCGGCGGCTACGGCCGCCGCCATTTGCGTTCCTTATTTTTCGCCCTCTTAATCTACATAAATATTTACGTAGACTATGACGGTGAAAATAAAGGGGAATGCAAATAGCATAGCGGGCGCTATTTGCGTCCCTTTTTGATTCGCTGTTTTAGCCTACGTAAATATTTACGTAGGCTAAAATGGCGAATCAAAAAGGGATGCAAATAGCGTAGGCTAAAACAGGGAATCAAAAAGGGACGCAAATAGCGCCCGCTATGCTATTTGCGTTCCCCTTTATTTTCGCCATCATAGTCTATGTAAATATTTACATAGATTAAGAGGGCCAAAAATAAGGAATGCAAATGGTGGCGGCTATAGCCGCCGCCATTTGCGTACGCGGTTTTTGGGGTTTTTTTAACCCACCCAGCGATAATAGGCTATGTAAAGATTTATGTAGCCCATCACGTCGTGTTTTTTTTTTTTTTAACCTAGCCATGATAGGCTACGTAAATCTTTACATAGCCTATTATGGCTGGGTGGGTTAAAAAAAACCCAAAACCGCGTACGCAAATGGCGGCAGCTACGGCCGCCACCATTTGTGTTCCTTATTTTTGGCTGTCTTCATCTACGTAAATATTTATGTAGACTATGATGGTGAAAATAAAGGGGAACGCAAATAGCGTAGCGGGCGCTATTTACAACAGTGTTTACAACAGTGGAAATGGTGGCGGCGGCAGCCGGTCGAAAGACCAGCCGCCGCAGCCGCCGCCCGGAAGATCCGCCCCAGGTGAGTCTCGTCCCGGGGGGGATCCGCATGGGGGCGAGGGGGCAGGCCGTTCCGCCACGGAGTTCAGGGGGGGCCGAATGCACTGGCATTCGGCCTCACTGAGATCTGTGGCAGAATTCTCTGCCATCCCTAGTTTTGGCTTCCGTCCTCATCAGTAGCTGTGATGTTGAATGGATACCGAAATTGAACACAAGAAGAGCCAGCGTGGTGTAGTGGCTAGAGGGCTGGACTGGGAGCTCGGAGATCCAGGTTCTAGTCCCCACTCAGCCATGGAAGCTCACTGGGTGACTTTGGGCCAGTCACTGACTCTCAGCCCAGCCTAACTCACAGGGTTGTTGTTGTGAGGATAAAATGGAGAGGAGGAGGAGCAGAATGTAAGCCACCTTGGGTCCCTTACAAGAGGAAAAAAGGTGGGATATAAATGCAATAAATAAATAAATAAGAGCCCTGCTGGATCAGACCAAGGGTCCATCTAGTCCAGCATTCTGTTCACACAGTGGCCAACCAGCTGTTGACCAGGAAACCACAAGCAGGACATGACTGCAACAGCACCCTCCTGCCCATGTCCCTCAGCAACTGGTGTACATAGGTTCACTGCCTCTGGTACTGGAGGTAGCACATAGCCATTAAGACATTAAGACATTAAGATGGAGGGCCTTAGCTGCTGAGTGTAGTGTACGGGTAGGTTCCTCCAGGTGTTTTGGAGCTGTAGTCCAAAACATCTGAAGGGCACCAGGTTGGGGAAGTCTGGGATAGATAGATAGAGACAGACAGACAGACAGGATATACTTTGTGAATTATCTTAGCTCAATCATCTTCTGCCTTTTGAAATCTGGGATTCACCTTTAGCCTAAACATGCATCAGAAAAAAAAATGTGGAGGGGTGTGTGTGATCTTTTCTTTTTTTCTTTGGTCCTTCACATCACTACGAAAACTTGGTTTGGCATGATCTGAGATAGGGTACAAATTAACTGAAGAAATTGTTTTATTTGAGATTATTTGGATGAGAATATAATTGAATGCCTTTGCCTCCTGTGAAATTTAAGTAATTCCTAGTAATTATTTGTAAATTTGCATATATACATATCTATCAGCATGTGTAGGTTTTATGCAAATTGGTGTCCTAGGGGCCTGGGGTCTGAATCTTTTAAATGCCTAACAACACCCCTGACTGCAGCCCAGAAGTGGGTCCTCACTAATGCTGAAGGGGCAGGAGGGGGGAGAGTGAAAGAGGCAGAAAACAAAAATCCGCAACAGCACTGCCACCCATTGGAAAAAAGTATGAACTGTGTATCAGCAGGATGTTGCTCCAGATCTTGGTTGTATCCTGAAGAGTGTGAGGTGGTAATAAGGATGGTGGCTCCTCTAAGACTGTAGCGACCATATGCTTGTCCATGGCCATCACACATACTTTTAGGAATAGGGGCTAAGAGGTTCCAGACTGGAAAGAATGGGAAGGGAAGGGAGTCTTTGTAGTGACCATATGTAGAGACGATATGCTTGTCCATATGTAGCGACCATATGCTAGTTCATGGCCACCACACATACTTTTAGGAATAGTGGCTAAGAGGTTCCAGACTGGAAGGGAATGGAAGGGAAAGGAGTCTTTGTTTCTTCTTAGACTTGTTGAGGCCATTTTTGTAATCTTGCAAGAACTTTATTTATTATTTATTTATTTACAACATTTATATACTGCTCATATCTCAAACAGATCTCAGAGTGGTGAACAGAAAAAATAGAACAGTAAAAGAATAAAAAGATTAAAACACCATATTAAAATTATACTTGTTTAAAAAACGCATTGCTGATAAAAAAAAAAAAAAGTGTAACTGGTCAATTAAGGAACAGTGCTGTTGTCAGGAGGTGCCAGGAACAGTGCTGGTGCCTGGCTGACCTCCAGGGGTAGGGAGTGCCAAAGAAAGGGGGCCACCACACTGAAGGTACTTGTCCTGGTGGACTCCAAGCATGCCATAGGTCCATGTGGAACCACCAAAAGCAAGCCCTCAGTGACCAGGCATTAGGGATGCCAGAAAATTCCGCCAAAGAATTTGACCTCCAGAGTCCACAGTGGAGCGGCTGCACTTACCTCCGGCTCCAGAAGGTGGATCTCCAGCTCCCTAGAAGATGCGATACACTAACGGTAGCTGCCCTTAGCCTATCGCAGCGGGAAAAATACAGCTGTAAATGGTGTATTGTATGCCATTTGGAGCTGTAAAGCACTGACCTAAATATGGCCATATTTAGAGACACTCTGCCAACTCCGGCAGATGCGGCTGGGCTCTGGAGGATTCCGCTAGGCCCTGAGCAGCCCAGATTGCCCCTCCACAGACCTCCCCCCCCCCCAGACCAGACAGTGGTGGGTTCTTACATCACTACCAGGCAGGTTGGTAAGGGAGAAGGCGCACTCTCCGGTATCTTGGTCCCAAATTGTTTAGGGCTTGTACGCTAGCATTAATACTAGTATTTAATATATATGATTATAGTCCAATTTGCAAGAATCTCCACAAAAAATGATTGCTATATAATTATATTGCTTTTGGCAAGAGGGGGCAGAAATCTTTTTGGGGGATCAAAACAAGATAGAGTTATGTTATTTCTGAATTACACCAAAGACGTTGCTGCAAAAGAAGGCAATTTACCAAGGCAAGAAACCTAGCAAGACAAGTGAACTTACAATATCATTTAAAATATCCTGCTACATTTTGCATTTTTTCTGAAGGTCAGATGAAGAAGTTCCTAAATCACGAAATGGCGGAGGCGTGGCTAATCGGAAAAACGCATGAGACTTCTGTTCCAGCCTCATGAACTGGAATTTATAAACATGTTTTGTCATTTGGCTATGTTTAGTCTGTAAGATCCAGGCTGGGCCAGAGATAATTGCTCATATATATTCACCTTTTTTCTCATTTTTTTCTTTTCTTTGAAATCTTTTTTTTTTTTAATGGATATGATATACTGTATTTAAATTTACTGTTTGAGGTTGTATAGAAATGTGCACACTCATTTATATATCTAGTACAAAATACATTAGTGATTGTTGTAAGGTTGATTTTAAGCTTTATTATTATATAACAATATAAAATTTATTAGTGATCTGTTATTATTATTTATCCTTTCTAATCGCCTTCCTTTTTTATTATTAGTATTATCATTATTATGAGAGTGGTTAGTAATATCTTTGGCTGGTTAAATTGTTAAGCTCTACTATTATATGTTAACTGAAGGGCAATATATGGTTATTGGAAATTAATTGTAGGCCTGCTCCCTTGCTGTAAGACTGATGATATGATATTGAAATGTAAGGCTGATTATCTATGCT
The DNA here is from genome assembly GCF_057233095.1 of Heloderma suspectum. Classification (NCBI taxonomy): domain Eukaryota; kingdom Metazoa; phylum Chordata; class Lepidosauria; order Squamata; family Helodermatidae; genus Heloderma; species Heloderma suspectum. The sequence continues at coordinate 116,868,933 of NC_139463.1, read as the reverse complement.
GTACTGAATTGTGATATTGTCAATGTTATAGGTATAACTTTTAAGTGGAATGGGATTTGAAATTTGTGTGTAATGGAGTTTAAACTTAATCGTTTTAAGTAACTTTTAAATATTTTTTTCATTTTCTCCCTTGCTTTCTTCTTCCTTCCCCTTCTGTTTTCGTTTTTCTTTTCTTTTTCTCTTTTTCATTATTGCTGTGTCCTCTAAGAATACTGTATTGTTGGGAAACTGTAGATACTGATTAGGTTGTTGGTACTGTTTACTTCATTTATAAAGATAAAAAATAGAATAAAAAGTATTTTCAAAACTAGTATTGATACCTTAAACCTGGCCTGGTAGCAAATAGGCAGCCAGTGCAGTTCCCTCAGCAAAGGAGTTGCATGCTGAAAAGGGACAGCTCCTGACCACAGCACAGGTGCTACGTTTTGCACTAGCTCTAGCTTCCTGAGCAGCCTTAAGGGCAGCCCCACATAGAGCACATTGCAGTAATCCAGTCTTGAGGTTACTAGTGCCTGTACCACTGTGGCCAAGCTATTCCTGTCCAGGAGAGGCCATAGCTGGCAAACCAGCCAAAAGGCACCCCGAGTTGCCATGGCCACTTGGGCTTCCAGCCACAATGATGGATCTAGAGGTACTCCCAAACTACGGACCTGATCTTTCAGAAGGAGTGCAACCCCATCCAGAACAGGCAATGAGCCTATCTCCCGGACTCGGGAACCACTCACCCACAGGGCTTCTGTCTTATCAGGATTCAGTTTCAGTTTATTGGCCCTCATCCAGCCCGCTACTGAGTTCAGGCACTGGTTCATCACTTGCACAGGCTCTCCTGATTCAGATGTCACTGGGAGACAGAGCTGTGTGTCATCAGTGTACTGATGGCACTTGGCTCCAAATCCCCTAATGACCACTCCCAGCAGCTTCATATAAATGTTAAATAGCATTGGGGACAGGATGGTACCCTGCAGAATTGCCAAGGGGCCAAAGAATGGTAACCCAATGTTACTGTCTGAAATCGGACCCCCAACCTCCTGAAAACGTAAGGTATATAGTCAGTTTCTGGCCCAGGTATTGGGCGGGGTGAGGAAGATTTATTTTCTCATTCAGGATTCGGGGGGGGGGGAGGAACAGATCAGCTCCCTCCCCATTGAGGATTCCGGGGGGGAGGAACAGATCGCCTCCCCCCACCCGCAGACCCCAGCGGAGCCAGATAAGCGGGATTTCATACACCCCTACAGAGAACCCGACTTAAGGAAAAGAAATGGACTTTAAGCAGTCTCAGGAAATCCGTTTTTTCCGATTAGCTCCAGAGTGGCTGCTGGATGGCCATGACCTCACGTATCCCTAACCTTGCTTGGAGACAAGAGCCTTTACTGGGAGAGACGCAAGTGTGAGTGGGAACCAGGTAAAGCTGTTAGTTCTGTGAGTATATTTTTGCCTTTGGTTTGCTGTGTGATGTGTATGATTTATATGTCTGTTATATCTTTTCTTATACTTTAATAAATGCATTTAGCTTCTGTCATTGTTTTAGTCCTTATTTGGATGAGAGAGAAGGTGGTGTGTTCTTATTTAGTCCTTATTTGTAGAATTTAAGTGAATGTGAGTAAGCATGAGCATCCTAACATGAGTCCTCAAAGAAACCTCACCTACAACATCAGAGCCAAGCTTAGACTGTTTCAAGCAAGTGCATGTAGGTATCTAATACCAGGGACCCTGAAATTTTGGCCTCCACTTTTCCCCTTACAGATTAACGATCCTTCCACAGGAGTTTACTGAAGGAGTACCACAAGACACTTTGATTCAATGGCAAATGCTGTTTACAGAAAGGATAGGCAATCTTTTAGGGCCATGGGCACATTTGGCAATTTGAGAAACTGTCCTGGACACCGCCACAAAATGGCGACCATGGGAGGTGTGGCAAAGGACAGGTGACCCTCCCCAAAATGGCTGAAGGCAAGGTAGAGGTGGGCTCTGAGCCCCCAAACACTAAATAACTCCCAGTTTTCACCACCAACAGAAATCTATTTCGCAGCAATCCCAGCTGCCTGTAAGAAAATGTGTTGTTGTTTTTAAGGGGGTATCGAGCACCTTGCAAGTGCCAAGAAAGGTTTCCAGTGGGTACACTGAGTGCCCATGGGGACCACGGTCTCTATTCCTGGTTTCTGGTAAGTTTGGAACATAAGTTCCTCTCAGAAAACTCCAGCATGAATCTCATCACCACCTATACTTGGGACCACTGTGTCATATCCTGTTGTTGAACTTCCGTGGTCATAAGGCCATCACCTATGGTTCATTCACTGGCAGTGTGAGGCATGCAGGCAGCTGGTGTCCTTGAAGTGAACATCTGGCTCTAAGAAGACAGTCTAGGCCACTTCTCCCTGCAAGTTTATGTTCAGTTCTGCTTCCTTCTCCCACCACTGTGTCACTCACGGCACAGTAATAGGTCCCGGCATCTCCCATCTCCACCGGGCTGATGGAGAGCTGTGTAGACTTGCGGCCTTTGCCAATCTCCATCCTCAACCGACCGAAATCCACAGGTTTAGAGAAACCATTGATGATGAAGCGAGGGGTTGAATCCTGGCTTTGCTTGTACCAGAACAGTTCAGATGCAGTAAGACTGTGATTACATGGGATCTGTGCAGTCTTTCCCACAGAGGCGGAGACTTCGGGAGGCTGAGAAATATCCCCATAGATTTCCATGCCTGGAATAAATCACCATCTTTCCATGACTTTTCTTGCTGTATTTCTGCTTACCAGACCAGACTTTCCTTTTAAACTCCACTCTTTCTTTCTCCATACTGTCAGCCAGACCAGCCATCCTTCTGTACTCTCTCTCTCTCTCTCTCTCCCTCTCTCTCTTACATCTTCAATATTTATTATTTTTTTAATCTTGTATGTCTGCCTATAATTCTGTCACATTGCATTTCATTCATTTACCCAATTAATTAGATGCCCTTGTCTAAAAAAGTCTTAAGGCATCTAATTAAAAACAAACAAAAAACCTACTAATTGCATTGAATAATAGCAATTAATACTAATGAATAATTTATAGTAATTGACAGCAATAATATCAGTCATTGTATAGCTATAGCAGCAGTGGAAGCTGGTGGCTCCGATTTTGGTGGGGCTGTGTGTCCATTCTGGGTTTTAGTCAGAACCATCCAGAACTCTAAAAGAGCTATCCAAGGTGCTGAGCCACATCCCCAAAATAGGTTCAGCACCTTGGATAGCACCTTTGGAGTTCTAGCTGGTTCTAACTAAAACCCAGAATGGACACATAGCCCCACCAAAATTGAATCAACAGGCTTCACTGTATAGAAGTACTTCTAGTCAGAGTTCTGTTGTGAAGCTTATCTGCTAATGCTATTGATATTCCTAGTGGTGCTGGTGCTGGTAATAGTTGTACTATACCTACTGTTACTACTTGTAGTAGCAGAAGTAGTAGCAATAATGCTAGTGTTGCTACTAGTATTTTGTCGCCAATGTTTTAACTAAATGAGACAGACGAATGAATGAGAAAGTCAGAAAACTGTCTGTCCTGCTAATTACAGCAACGATTTTCTAACAATCATCTCACTTACATAGGAAAAGTACTCCAAAGAGAATCTTCCACTGAAGAATCCAGGTTCTTGACACCACCCGGAAGGACATGGATGCTACTGAAGGTCCTCAAATTTGCAAGAGAAACAAAGGTTGCTCCTTTCTGAACTCGACAAATTCCCTCTCGTGTGTGCTTGCATTTCCGCTCATCTGCAAGGCAGAAGAGAGTCTTTGTGGTCAACCTGCAGTCAGAAAAAACTCAACTACTGAATTACGTACAGTCTTTCTCTGAACAAGGAGCACTCTCTATTACCATCTAGTGGGGGAAAAGTAGGCCTGATCGAGTTGAAAAAGTTTCCACTGATGGGGTAACCAGGGACCTGTTTCCATGACAACGGAAGGAGAATAGAGGAGTGGTTTACCCACATTTTTCTAGGAGCCATTTTTGGTCTGAGCATAGAATCATAGAATAGTAGGGTTGGAAGGGGCCTACAAGACCATGGAGCAGGGCTCCACAAGGGTGTACATTGAACCATTCTAAGTCGCTTCATTTCTGGTTAAGGTGGTGGGGTTGGAGTGAACTTCATCAGAGTGGCAGGGGCTGCTCAACCAGTCAGAGAGGCTCTCCCCTCGCACCCAGGCTCCATAAGGAAAGTGCAAAGTAGTTACTTCCCCTTGTGCGCATTTGTTAGACAAGCCTCCCAATGAGCCCCAAGCCTTATTGAACACATTGGGAGTTACTTCTAAGTAGACACTGTTTGGTTTGTGCTGGGAAACACAGGTACAGAAGACAGGAAACACCCCTTGACGGGGTCCATGGTGAAAGGCACACCTCTGGGCACAGCTAGCACACCTGAGATCAATGCAGGGGTTGGGGGCAAATAGCAACTATACCGCAGAGAACTTGACTTAAGGAAAAGAATAGGACTTTAAGCAGTTTCAGGAAATCCGTTTTTCCCCTGATAAGCTCCGGGGTGGCTGCTGGATGGCTACGACGTCATGTATCCCTAACAAATTCCACACGCAGCCAGCTCGGAGTAAATTGCTGGTAGAGACACCCCCCTAGGTGTGACATGACAATCTGTGATCTCCCAACTTACTTTCTTTCTTTCTTTCTTTCTTTCTTTCTTTCTTTCCTCTTCTTTCAAGGAATCAGGGTGTTGGATTGGAGCCATATTGCTGGGAACAGGATTCAAACCGTTTTCCTACATCCTGTTTCCTTGATTTGTAACTTGCCCCCCCCCGCCCCCCACTTCATTAGTTCGGAATCGGAGTTTGCGGGATGGGAAGATAGGTAATACGGTCTGAATAACCTTCACTGTTGAGCTTCAGAAGTGCAGATCCTCTAGTGCCCTCGAGTGAGCAAAAGGAGACATGATTAAGATGTGGGAAAGATATCCAGCGCATTATTTACACTAAAAACTAGCTTAGATCAGAAAAATGCCAATGGGGGAAACGTTAAATGCTGCCCTCTCCCCCTGCTGTTCATAACAAATTGTCAGTCCTTCCATGGCTGCATTTCAGATGGGGATGGGGAAAAGGCAGGTGATCAACTGTGAATTGTGGTTTGACCAATCAAGTGCATGCTGTATCTTAAACTGCTTTGATGTAGGCGAAGAAGGAAAGTGAGGGGCTGAAGATGACACCTGTGTGTCATGTGTGCTGTTCGAGTGGGGAGACAGCAGCGGAGTAGAGTGGAGGTGGATAACCCACGGCCCAAAGGCCACATGAATCCCCCTGACCTCTGCCAATGCAGCCCCCGAGAACCCCATCAGCATCTCCCACTGCCGTGGCCTTCAAAGAGCATCCACACCCCAAGTAGGGAGAGAATAGCTCATTGAAAGCACAGGTCTTGGAGGATCTGTGCTTTTAAAGGGCCACAGTTTCCTATGTCAGAGAGAGAGAGAGAGAATAGATGCATGCAGGGTGAATGGGTGCCTAGAGGTGTGTGTGTGCGTGTGACAGGATGCATGGGGGTCTGGCCTACCCATTGCTTGGTCTCACCCCTCCCAGAGTTCCACTCACCCAACACATTTCAGCCAAAGGAAGGCAGCCCTCACTGGTGGAAAGAAGAAGAAGGTTGCCCAGGCCACTCCTGGACTAGAGGACAGGGAGGTTTGTGTGCAGAAACCCTCTAATGGTGAAGACAAAGGGCACAGAACAGACTGCATGGCATACAGATCTCTCCTCCAATGCTTTGCTGCCACCTCCCAGCATTTGCCACCTGAGGTGACTGCTTCAGTCTGCCTTGGCAGGAGAATCTTACATTGTGCTGCCCCACACTTTATCTCTTCCCGCAAGTCTGCGTAAGCCCAAACCTTCCATTCTTCAGCCCACAAGATGACTTCAGTTAGGAGCCCATATTCCAACAGAGCTGTCTTTTGTGTTTTCTCTATAGAATTCTACAAATGTTGGAACTGAACTGAAATGGCAAAGAAATGTGGCATTGGCTTGAACTGTTGAAATGCAAGGTCACAATTTTGCAGACAAAAAACTGCATTGTGAACATTATATTTCAAACACGTACACACAAACATGCACACTCCAGTTTGTTTGTTTGTTTGTTTATTTACTACATTTATATCCCACCTTTTTTCCTCTTGCAAGGAGCCCAAGGTGGTGTACATGATCTGCCTCCTCTCCATGTTCTCCTCACAGCAACCCTGTGAGGTAGGTTAGGCCGAGAGTCAGTGAATGGCCCAAAGGCACCCAGTGAGCTTCATGGCTGGATGGGGTTCAGAACCCAGATCTCCTGAGTCCCAGTCCAATACTCTAACAAGTACACCACACTGGTTAAATCCTGGTGCTTGCAGGGAAGTTTTTTTAGGTGATTGTGTGGAGTTTTAATATGTTGACTTAAATACTTTACATTCTGCTTTTTAGAATTCCCACAAAACACCTAAATAGAAAAGTATACTGACTTCATTGGTTAAATCTTTACGTAGACTACAGGGACCAAATAAGGAACGCAAATGGCGGCTCCCTATGGGGGCCGCCATTTGCGTACGCGCTTTTTTTTTTTTCCAAAGTCACCCGTGATAGGCTACGTGACGATTTACGTAGCCTATCACAGCTGACTTTGGAAATCTAGCTGTGATAGGCTACGTTAATCGTTACGTAGCCTATCACAGGCGTGGTTTTTTTTTTCCCCCCCCGGCCGGGTAGACGGGGCGCTTCTACCCGGCCTGAATTTCGCCGGCGAGGGATGGGGCGCCTCCCGCCCGGCCTGAATTTCGGCCGGGCGAGGCAGGGCGCCTCCCCCCCCTCGCATGAACTTCGGGGGGGAGAAGCGAAGCGCCTCCCCCCCACCGCGAAGCAAGCTTCGAGGACAGGTAAGGGACTTTCATCCATCCCTAGAATTTCTTCCCAGGTTTTTTTCACCACTCATCTCGCCAAGCCAGCACCACTTTTTGCACGAGTGCAGAGTCGAGAGTGACTCACTGTGGCACTCAGAGCACAGTAATACACGGCCTCATCCTGGACAGTGACTCTTTCAATCATCAGAGGAACAGTATTGTTTCTAGGGATGTACGGATCCCCTTACCTGGGGTCTGTGGGGGGGTCTGCAGGCGGGGGGAGGCGATCCGGTCCTCCCTCCAGAATCCTCCCTGGCCAGCTTTGCTCCGCCGGGAGTCTGCGGAGCCACCAGCAGGTTCTGGCTGTTGCCGGACTTCCGGCCGCAGCCGGTCTGTGGAGGCAAATGGTGTCCAACATAGGGGACGCCATTTGCGTCCCTGCCATTGGCCGAGATAGGCTATGTAAATATTTATGTAGCCAATCACAGCCAGCAGCAGGGACGCAAATGGCGTCCCCTATGCCAGACACCATTTTGTTCCGCAGCCCGGCAGCGGATGGCTGCAGAACGAAGACGGTGACCTGGACCAGCCGCCACCAGGTAGGGTCCGTCCCGGGGGGATTTCGGGGGGTGGCAGCGGGGGTAGTCTGTTCCGCCACAGACTCTGAGAGGCCGGATTCCAAAGAATCTGGCCTCATTTGAGTCCGTGGTGGATTTCTCCGCCATCCCTAATTGTTTCCAAGAAACAAAACAGTAGAAAACCTTTGGTTCTTCTGGGCAGTGGTGTTGAAAGCATGAAGAAAAAGCCAAGGCTCTCTGCCTCTAAGTTGGCGATACCAAAAAATGTTTGAGCCTGAGCTGAACTGAGTCTTGAAACTGCAGTCTAACATTATAACGTTCTTTCCCTCTTGGATTTCCGCTTGGCTTGGTGACTGGAACACTGAATCGCTTTGAGACATTCCTACAAAATAGAAATGTAAAAAGTTTATGAGATTCCTTCCTTCCTTCCTTCCTTTCCTTTATTACCCCTTCCTTCCTGGCTTCTTTCCTTTCTTTCTTTCTTTCTTTCTTTCTTTTTCTTTCTTCTTTATAATTTGAGACATTCCACAGTTCCATTTCGTATTAAAATGTCCAATGCACTCTGACTTCATCAGTCTAGGTTGGGGGTGCTGCCCCAGTTTCCTGATGCTCTCAGCCATTTCCTTTGGGTTGCTATTCTCCCTTCCCAAGGCACTGTTTCTAGTGACACTAGCAGTGAGGTGGGGTGGCAGGAAGCCAGTGTGGTGCCCAAAACAAGGTTAGTGGACTGTTCCCGATCAGGGCCTGGTATCTGCTTTTTATACAGCATTGAAATGGCCAGTTCATGCACAGCTGTTCAAAAAAGCATGCAAAAAAGCAATGTGAATTTGGCCCTAGAACACATTACACACAGCACCATCCCAAAGGGAAACCTCCTGGATTTTCAGGTCCACTGTCTTCCTCTCAGTGTTCAAAGTTTTATACTTTCATAAGATCAGTATACGCTATGGAGGTTTTCTGGAAATCGATGATACCAAAACAAGTAAGGCTTGGCATCCATGGTGCTGAAATTATGGTGTAGATCTGTGTCTTCTATCAGGCATGACTGGAACACAGAGTCACTGACCACCATCTGGAGAAGGGAAACAACTATCTACCCATCCATCCATCCTGTGTTTCATCTAAACTTTTAAGGAACGTGCCTGTTTGCATGCAGAAAGTCAACCAACCTCGAGGTTGTATTACATTATTGAATATCATTCCTGCTGATAAGATTGATAGATCAATATATAAAGGTCCACCAAAGCAACTCAATGGAAATATTACCTGAATTCATGAGCAGAAAGAACGTTCCCAGAATGGTCAAGTAATGGTGAGCTTTAGAAAGGAGAAACATCCTAGTGACTGCTGAAGTTCTGAAATGACTTGAAATGAAGCTGCTTCTCCCTTCTTTCTTTTGTTTGAAAAGATCACAGCTGGGGCAAACTCTGTCCCTGACTCATCTGCTTCCTGTGCATTTGTGAGGCTCCTTCATTGCCCTGAAGGTGTGTGTGTGTGTGTGTGTGTGTGTGTGTATATATATATATATATATATATATATATATATATGAAAGTGGAAGGCAAATCAATGGGGAACATGTGAAGGTCCAAGTTGCCCTCTAGTGGCTAGAAAGAGAAGAAACAAGAAAACTCTGAGAAGTGGGAAATTCAGGTCAGGGCCATATTACATATTTAAAATAATTTAAATAAGAAGGAGCTGAAACAAAATGTTGCAGTGTGGAATGTTCCTCATCAGTGTCCTCCTCCAGAATATCCCATTCTACTTCCCAGTGAGGACACCCAGTCCTCATTGGACTGTTTTGGGGTCCCTCCCTTAGGTTTTATTTTCTAGACCTTTTCTGTACTTCCATAAAACTTGGGATTCCCCCAAGCCTACTCATACCTCCTTCTTGTGTGTTTGTGTGATGCCATGAAGGGCTACATGAACATTGGCACTCATGACTGAACATTGGAAATAGAGGGAATGACATTGTCCTGGCTTCTGCAACTGTAGTTTTGTAAGGGTATTGAGACATTTATGTTCACAGAAGGACCACTGCAGGAATCCTTAGTGGGGATCTAGGATCTGTAAAGAACGTTCAGAACAAGCTCAGACAACTTGTAAAATAGGTAGGGGGGACATTTGGCCCTCTAGATGTTGTTGGACTATGACTCCCATTATCCCCAACTGCTAGCCACCCTGGCTGAGCTGATGGGAAGTGTAGTACAACAACTGCTGGAGGGCTACAGGTTCCCCTGTTCTGAAGTCTTTCAGCTTTGAGAGTAGCCTGATTCAGCAGCCCTATTCAGGTATTTGACAGAAGCCCTGTTCAAAAGCCCTATTCAAAAGCCCCATTCAGGTCTTCGACAGTAGCCCTACTCAGCAAATGGGTGAAGAGGGAGAGTGTGCACTAGCCCCATCCCCTCCATCATCATATTCACAGCCCTCTACATGAGGACAATGACTTTGTGAACAGAAGACCATTCACTACCCATGGGGGCTCTCCACGCAATCCAGAATGCCAGTTTTCCAGTTTCCTGGATCACATAGAGAGCACCCACAAATAGAAGAGGCTCTCCTCTTCACAAAGTCATCCTCCACAAGTGCAGGACATATCACATGCGGAGGGGGCAAGAATAGTGCAATCTCCTTCTGCAGATGTTTGCTATATATAAAACCAGAATGCCTGAATAGGGATTGTGTTTATTGTGGAAGAAGAGAAATTTCCCTTTGAGACCGGATCAATTTCCAGTCTGACCCTCTGTGTTGATATACACATGCATCTTTTTGCCATTAAGCCCATTAACTGATCCATCTTTTGGCTTAAATATGGCAAGTAATTAACCATGGACATGCAACAATCCCTAGGACTGCATACTTTGCAGCACAATTCTATGAATATTTCTTGGAAGTACGTAAACCCTTGTTCAATCCCCTGACTTTCTCTCAGGCAAGTCTGCAACCCTGTACATGCCTACTCTGAAGTAAGCCCCACTGTACTGAATGAGACTTACACCCAGGTAAATGTGTACAGGATTGTAGCCTTAATCAGTCTAATTGACTGGTTAAGGTCAGCATGCTCAGGAATGCTGGGAGCTGTAGTCCAAAACATCTGGAGCACATCAAATTGGGGAACACTGGTCTAAGGTTTTAGTTGATGTAATAATTTTAGTCAATGGAGTTATCAATTCTTCCTTTTCTCTTAGGCTTTTTTTAAGTTGCAGTGCATTATTGTAATGTGGAATAAAGAAGAATGTATTCTAAACACCATTTGCTTTTAACCATGAGGAACAGTGTTCCTTTACTGAGTCCTAAATTTTCTTACAATTGCTCCAGTATTTCACAAAAGGTTTTGGTGAACATTACAAACTCAAGACTCTGAACGTCCCTTTTTGGAACAAAAAAGACTTCCCTGAAATTATTGATTACCTTTACAAAGAGACACTGCCAAAGCTGAAGTCCAAATTTGGAGAAAGGACAGCCAAAGAAACAGCAGCAATGGCAGAGAGACAGCAGGAAAAGGTCTTCCAATTCCGTGACATCTTTCGGGACCAGGTCAGTGACGACATCTTGATCTCTGAGGAGGACAAAGATTAGTTGAAAGGACGATCCAGTGAAATTGGTAACTGGGATCCAGCAGAACTCTGAGTTCATACCGCTAATACCAGCATTGACAACAAGAAGAAAGGAGACATCTTTCATATCAAAGGAAAAAGAGCTCTAGTAGGGATGTCAGATAATTCTGCCATGGATCTCGGTGAGGCTGAATGCACTGGCATTCAAAATCCATGGCGGAACGGCCTGCCACCCCCACCACCACCCGCGGATCCCCCCCGGGACGAGACTTACCTGGGGCGGATGTTCCGGACGGCGGCGGCTCCAGTGGCGGCTGCGGCGGCTGGTCTTCTGACCGGCTGCCGCCGCCGCCATTTGCAGTCTCATCTTTTTTTCTTTTTTTTTTACATCAGTGATAGGCTACGTAAAGACTTACATAGCCTATCACGACTGGGTTTAAAAAAAAAACGCATACGCGAATGGCGGCGGCTATGGCCGCCGCCATTTGCGTTCCTTATTTTTCGCCGTCTTAGTCTACGTAAATATTTACGTAGACTAAAATGGCGAAAAATAAGGAACGCAAATAAGGAACGTAACTGCCGCCATTTGCGTATGCGGTTTTGTTTTGTTTGTTTTTTACTCAGAGCCCTCTGCGGCCGGAAAACTGGCTGTGGACAGCCTTGGCCTGGGCCTGGCCGGCTGCTCCGTGGAGCCGCCGCGGAGCACAGCTGGCCATTGACGATTCCGGGGTGGAGGAACGGATCGCCTCCTCCGTCAAGGATTCTGGGGGGAGGGATGGAACGCCTCCCCCCACCACCATGAACAGAATCCGTGAAAATGTAAGTGACTTTCATACATCCCTACTATTTTGTGGGTTGTATTTAATATTAGATTGTTGCTTCTTTGCATATGCATTGTACAAAAGGGGACAGATGGGGCGATGGCCAGTTCCTCACTGCTGGAAAATCTCTCAGCAAAAATGGCAGCTGTTTTTTGTGAACTGCCCAAAGAGCTTTTACTATTTGGCAGTGTAGAAATGAAATGAAATAAATAAATAAATAAATAAATTTAAGGTAATGGATTACCAGTCCAATGACCGATCGACTGAAGCCGGCTTATACTCCTACTTATTTCCAAAGCAAACTGCTGCAAGTAACAGGACAAGACCTGGCAATGAAGCTCTTGATGGTGGAGAAAGATGATGCATGAATCCACCTAAAATGAGCATACATGAAAGTATGGGGGGGTAGCATTTAATCATGGACTTGGTCAACAGATTTAATTGGGAATAATCAGTGGCATGTCTACATGCTCACCTGGACCTGAGCAGTGAGAATTAGAGCTCCTAAAAATTGTATTTCAACTCCTCTCCACGAGTGGTTTTGAGTCAGCTTCCCCTCCTGTTCCCACCACTGTGCCTGACAAGGCACAGAAGTAGACTGCTGAGTCGCTCATATCACTGCTTTGTTTCTGCAAGTGGAAGGATTTTTTCCCCTGGAGGTGTTTAGCAAAGAACACATCTCTTTTATTCTGAGTGTTTCCTTCAGGCTCCTCTTTCAGCAAAAGCTGCAGAGACCCACCATTGAGGTGCTGGGTGTACCAAAGGAGATATGGGTATCCAGCATATTCATAGGTACAGTTGATGAACAATGTTGCTCCTTCCTTTACGATGAGCAAGCTTTGAACCTGTGTCACCAATTCACCTGTTGTCCCTGCTGGGGAGAAGAGAAATAGGGCTAATAAATTTTAAATACAGGCAGACAATTCTGTGAAAGAACAATTGAGTGCAAATGCTCCTCCTTCTACTGAAGTTATCACAATGTGCAAGAAGCCATGAGTTGTTTGAAGTCCCATCCAGTTGGAGCACCATGGTGGCCAGAGCTTGGGTCCCTTCTGAATTCTATTCAATACTGTAGAAGAAGACCAGGATGGTCAGAGAATGGAAGGAGGCCAAGAAGGAAATTCTCCAGCAATATCGTATGTTGTGACCTTTGTTCATTCTCTTCTTACTGGAAGTTTAGGGTGTTGGGTCTTGGAATAGATGGTTGACAACTGGAATAGTATAAGTGGGAGGCGTTGCTGGACCACTTACATTTCTCATGAACACTGACTTTCAAACCACTCTTCTAACACTCCATTTTAAATGATCAAGTTGAACACATTGGGTTGGATCCAGACTTAGCCATACTTCAAACAGATGAAAAGTCTCATGACACCTTAAATACCAACAACTTTATTGTGAGATAAATTATTGTGTAGTGAGCCCACTTCATCAGATCAATGAAGGGTTATTTTAGTGGAGGGGCTTTGGCTTAGAGGTAGAGCACCTGCTTTGCATGCAGAAGGTCCCAGGTTCGATTCTCAGCATGTCCTGGTAGGGCTGGAGAAACTCCTGCCTGCCTGAAACCCTGGAGAGCCACTGCCAGTCAGTGTTGACAATACTGGGCTAGATGGACCAATTGGTCTGACTCAGTATAAAGCAGTTTCCTATGTTCCTCTGCTCCCATTAAAAGCAATGGATCTTGAATTAAATCCCATTGATTTGAATGGGTCTACCTGAAGTATGACTAAGTCTGAATTTAACCTGTTGACAATGCTGAAAAAAAATAGTTCTCAAGAACATACTGAGACCTATCAAGCAGAGAGAGAAAGCCAGAGAGGAGACAGAACAGGGAAGAAATATCAAGTTCCTATGACCAACAGAGTACGGTACAAGATGGCAGAAGACCAAATCATTACAATGGGCTGGATCTCGCCTTAGTCATACTTAGAGTAGAGCCATTGAAATCAGTGGGATTTAACTTACTCATGACTAAAGTAGGTCCGACTTATTTCATTGAGTCTACTCCAAGTATGACGCAAGGCTGGATCTAATCCATTGTCCCTGAGACATTTTATATCAGGAAGGTGGGCAGAAAATAGAAAAAGCCATCTTTGAAGAAATGCATTGTTCAATACTCTTCTCCAGCAGAAAGTATTGAATGATCAACAGTCCCTTCTGTCCCCAAAATGTGCAGATTAAAAAAAAAAAAATGCCACTCACTTGAAGTTAATACCACCAACAACACAACAAAGGCTGATGCAAAGATCATGATGGTTGATCATCAGGTCTAGATCCAATCTGATTCAATCTGGATCGGGTTCAAATATATGCTCAGAAGTAAGTCTGCTTGTTCACCAGGCACCAGCACCTGGTTAGCAAGAACTGATGTTCTGCAGCACAAAGAGCTGTCCTACAAGACTTCCGCTTCCTCTTTCTGATGATGGTTAAAGCACTTGTGATTTTCTCTTCTAGAGAACCTCTAGTGTCAGCCCTGGGCTTCCCTAAACCTTTGAACTCAAGTGTGGTTTTGATGAAACCAAACAAGAGTGTGGTGGTAGCGAGAGGGGGATCTTAGGGACCATCCATAATGTACATCATATGTCAATGAATGAGGAGTGCAGAAAGTTTGCAGCAAAGAAAATATTGTGCATTGGTTAACATGGGGTGGGCAGAAGGCAGACTGGGATCTACTGGTAGATCTCTGGGTGACTTGCTGTAGATCTGCAAGGGTTACCTTCTGACTCCCAATTGCTTCAAAGTAGCAACACCAAAAAGATATTTTTTTCCCCACCAAAATTAGGCTGCTGAAATGAAGAAAGCTTGGGGAAACCAGGAGCTGACTTCTGTGTGAAAGGTTAAGAACTTAAGAAGATCCATGCTGCATCAGACCAAGGGTTCACCTAGTCCATCATTCTTTTCATATAGTGGCCAACCAGCTGCCCACAGGAAACCCACAGGTGGGACATAAATGCAACAGCACCCTCCTGCCCATCTTTCCCAGCAACTGGTGTACATAGGTGAACTACCCCTGATACCGAGGTAGTGTATAGCCATCAGGACTAATAGCCATGGATAGCCTTCTCCTCCATGAATTTGTGTCACCCCCTTTTAAAGTCATCCAGATTGGTGGCCATCACTACACCTTCTGGTAGCAAATTCCATAGGTTTACTATGCTGGGTGAAGAAGTGCTTCCTTTCATCTGTCCTGAATCTCCCACCAATCAGCTTCATGGGATGACCCCTTTGGGTTCTAGTATTATGAGAGAGGGAGCTCAGTTCAGTTCTAGGATTGAAAACACATCTATAGGCTGAGAATGTGCTCTGAAGTACCCTGTCCTTTATTTCTAATGTCCAATAATGTCTATTCAGAAGTAAGCACCTCGAAGTACTTCAAGTACTTGACAGGTTGTCACAGAAAGGAATGCCAGAATGTCTTCTCCATCATCCCAGAGTGCAGGACATGGAATAACAGGCTCAAGTCACACGAAGCCAGATTCTGGCTGAACACCAGGAAAAACCTCCTGACTGTTAGAGCAAAATGACAATGGAACCAATGACCTAGGGAGGTGGTGGGCTCTCCCACACTGGAGGCATTCAAGACGAGGATGGACAGCCATCTGTCAGGGATACTCTGACTTGGACGCCTGCACTGAGCAGGGGGTTGGGCTCGATGGTCTTATAGGCCCCTTCCAACCCTACTATTCTATGATTCTATGAGTTCAATGGGATTTGCTCCCAGATAAGTGTGTCAGTGCTCTCCAGATGTGTTGGACTACAATTCCCATAATTCCTATTGGCTGTGCTGGCTGGGAATGATGGGAGATGTAGTCCAACGTATCTGGGGGACCCACCAGTCTTGGGAAGGCTGGTGTATAGGGATGCAGCATTAGTGTGTCTTTTGCCCCTGACTCTGGTTGGTGGATTTGGGGGTTATAGTTAAAAGAGAGCGAGAGAGAGAGAGAGAGAGAGAGAGAGAAGATCTCACAAGCCAGAAGTCTGCCCACACTTTGATTATAAGATGGAATAGAATCATAGAATCATAGAATAGTAGCATTGGAAGGGGCCTACAAGGCCATCGAGTCCAACCCCTCACAGAATAACCTGTGAGGAAAGGGGAGAGGCTAACATGGTTTGTTTGGTTGTTTTTAAGTTGGCACTTTGTGGATGGTCCCTTAGCTGAAATAAAAAGGGGAGAGAGAATGAAAACCTGCAATAGAAGTGCTGCCCCTGGTGGGCATTAGAACAAACAAGTCATAGCTCAGTTTCAACATTGACCTGGTTCCCGTAATCAAATCAGCTCACCGTGGTACTAGGGGTTGTTGCATCATCCAAACCCAGTGCAGGTGGCTTATATGAAAGCTAAACAACCCTCACATAACTTTAAAACAGCCTGTTGTTTAACTCGGGTTAATGGGGTTCGGATGACACAACAACCCCTGGCATGGGTTGTTTAAGCCACGGTGGGCTGCAGCATGTGCCAGCTCCCATGGGTGCCATTTTGCATAACCAACCCTGCCCTGTGGGTTAAATGAGACATGGTGGGCAGATTGGATTGTGCAAACCACCAGCCCTCTGTGCACCAGGTTGAAATATAGAACATATGGACGCAGAGAGACATGAAACATCGGACTGGATTCAGACAACGTTTATCATTCTTTAGTCATGGGATGCTGGAGAATTCTGCCGCAGACTCAAATGAAGCTGGATTCCAAAGGATCCGACCTCCAGAGTCCACAGCAGAGTGGCTGCACTTACCACCAGGTCCAGAGGAGTTCCCATGGGGCAGCCCTCTGGCTCCCTATAAGATGCAATATGCTCATGGAGCAGCCATTAGCTTAGCGCAGCAAAGTTACAGTCGTAAATGGCACACTAGACACCACTTGCAGCTGTAAAGCACTGACTTTGACCTAAATACAGCCATAAACAGCTGCAATTTAGGTAAAAGTCAGTGCTTTACAACTGCAAATGGCACACAATACGTCATTTACAGCTGCATTTTCCACGTGATAGGCAAATAGCTTCCATTAGCATATCACATCTTATAGGGAGCCAGAGAGCCTCTCTGCCAACTCCAGCGGATGCAGCTCTGAAGGATTCCGCAGGGTCCTGAGCAGCCCACATTGCCCCTTCATGCCCCCCCCAACTGGACAGTAGGGGGTTCGTACATCCCTATTCATGACTAACTGAAACCCAATTGATTTCAGTGGGATTCAAATGTGACTAACTTAAGGCACAACCATGCATGTTTAGACAGAGAAAAGGCCTGCAACTCCCAACATGCTGGCTGGGGTATGCTGGGAGTAGTAGGCCTTTTCTCAGTCTAAACATGCACAGGATTGTGCCTTTAGTATGGATCTAGACCATGTCAAGATGTATGTAAGAAACCCTAAATATTTCATATAGGAAGATAATGGCAATTCTGGGCAACCATGTGTGTGTGGGGGGGGGGGGGTATTGGACCCAGGCCTGTAACTGAGTCACTTGTAGTGTTAGAGGGGCCTAGAGATCCATAAAGCTTGGCTTAGTTTCATTATAAGCCCAGTTTCCTTGCTAGTGGGCCTCTGAGCATGTGAGGTTAGTCAAAGGTCAATACTGTGGCCTCGTCACATCCCATGCTAATGAAAGCTAGTATCTTATCAGAGCCTAAGATGTGCCTGGGAAGTGAAGTTTGCTTGTCTTAAAACTGCAGGTGTCTGTGCTGGGAAAGTTTCCTTCTGAAGAAGCACTGTTAGTTAGGGATGTACGAAAGTCACTTACCTGGTCCCGCAGCTTGCTTCGCGGTGGGGGAGAGGCGCTTCGGTTCTCCCACTGAAGTTCAGGCCGGGGGGGGGAGGCGCCCCGCCTCGCCCGGCCAAAATTCAGGCCGGGGGGAGGCGCCCCGCCTCGCTCGGCCAAAATTCAGGCCGGGGAGAAGCGCCCCGTCTCCCCGGCCGCAAAATTAAAAAGTGAATGTTAAAAACACACACACACGTGATAGGCTACATAACGATTTATGTAGCCTATCATGGCTAGATTTCCAAAGTCAGCCATGATAGGCTACGTAAATCGTTACGTAGCCTATCACGGGTGACTTTGGAAAAAAAAAAAAGTGCGTACGCAAATGGCGGCACCCATGGGCGCCGCCATTTGCATTCCTTATTTGGACCCGGGTAGTCTACGTAAAGATTTACATAGACTACGGCAAAAATAAGGGCAACGCTATTCGCGTTGCCCTTATGTTCGCCATAGTCTACATAAATCTTTACGTAGACTTGTTGTTGTTGTTCAGTCGTTCAGTCGTGTCCGACTCTTCGTGACCCCATGGACCATAGCACGCCAGGCCTTCCTGTCCTGCGCTCTCTCCCAGAGTGTGCTCAAGTTCATATTCATTGCATCGGTGATGCTATCTAGCCATCTCATCCTCTGCCGTCCCCTTCTCCTTTTGCCTTCGGTCTTTCCCAGCATCAGGGTCTTTTCCAGAGAGTTTTCTCTTCGCATTAGGTGGCCAAAATATTTGAGCTTCAGCTTCAGTATCTGTCCTTCCAATGAGCCCATGGGCGCCGCCATTTGCGTACGTGCTTTTTTTTTTTTCAAAGTCACCCGTGATAGGCTACGTAACGATTTACGTAGCCTATCACGGCTGACTTTGGAAATCTAGCCATGATAGGCTACTTAAATCGTTACATAGCCTATCACGTCTGTGTGTTCGTTTGTTTGTTTTTAACATTCACTTTGTAATGGTGGCGGCGGCAGCCGGTCGGAAGACCGGCCGCCGCCCCCACCCCCGCCGAAACGCCGCCGAAACACCGCCGGGACCCGCCACCGAGAGGGTCATTCAAGGGAGGTAAGTCCCATCCGGGGGGGGGCGGAGAATTTCACCGCCAATTTCGGGGGGCCGAATGCGTTGGCATTCGGCCTCCCCAAGATTCGTGGAGAAATTCTCTGCCATCCCTACTGTTAAGTCTATGCTGGGAATGAATGCTAATTAATGCTTGCTGTTGTCATGCTGCCTCACTGCTAACATGTATGGTATAAAACCCATTTTAGAGAAGCTGTCTGATCCAACCATTGGGTACGCCTGTGTGCTGATTGTACTCAATAAAGTATCTCCTTGTAAGTAAACCTGGATCTGATTTATCACTATCTTGGCACCTCTAAATTAAGAGTTCGAAGCCTACTGCAGGGGCAATACAGGGGGTTGTACATCTATGCGCAGGCTTTAATCTGACCAAAGTGATAGCAGATCATCTCTGTAAACCCTGTTTTCCATGCCAGAGAGACATCCTGGATCAGGGATGTTGAATCTCCTTCAGCCCAAAGGTCAGGTTCTATTATGGAGAGGCTCTCAGAAGCTGTATTCCTGTTGCTGGTGGGGCAGAAGGCAAAAGGGGTGGTATAGACGTTCACTCTCATCTGTAAAGCAGAGAAGGAGAAACTTTGTGGTTATCTTCATATGGCCAGAAAAACCTCAGCTGGTGAACGTCAGTCTTTCTCTTTTGAAAAATGAAAACTTTTTAGCGGCATCTAGTGGGAAAAAGCAGGCATGATCTAGTTGAAAAGATTTTCTTCGTGGGCCAAACAAGACCTGAAATGGGAGATCTGTCCTTCCCTGACCCCATTTTTTTTAGACTTTACAAATCTTCTCTTAAAAGGGAGGGCAAAATTGGATTGGGGTTACAGTGCTGCTAAGAGGGTCTTTAAATGTTTTCCCTACACACTGTTTCCTCTTTTTATACCCCACCCCCAATTTACTATTTGTTTGGGGGTAGATACTGAGACAGATAGAAAATGGGACTCCTTCTAATTCAGCGTCCCAACTAAAGCTTTTAAGTAAAAAGAAAGAAGTGACAGAAAATTTGATTGTGGAGTGTGAAGTTTGCCCTTAGAGCATCATCTACACCAGCAGTACAGTCCCTCAAGTTCCCAAAATTCACAAAAGTCTTCATATTTTGGAGAGTACGATCTTCTGAATTTAGAAACATGAATGCTGAAGAAAGCGAAATGGACAGATTTCTCCATCCTCATAGCCACTCTTTTTTAAAAAAAACACACACATTTTTCAGCATCCCTTCCACATACATGTCCCCACAATGGCTAACTTCCTTAGGGAAAGGTTTCAAACCTCACCCATGCTTAATAAACAAATTTAGTAGCATCCTCTCCACATATAAGTCCCCACAAATGTGCCCTCCCTCCGGGAAGGGTTTCAAACCCCACTCCCATTTTACCCACCCAAACAACCAAAGGTTCCATTGTCAGAATAATCAGATCAGCCATAGCAGTTCTGTTCTCTCCATCAGCGATACCCATTTTCATTCACAGCCAGAAAGAAAGACTTTCTGCACAGCTAAGACAGCAGGATGTAGCACTGTGTCCATCAGGGCACAGAAGTATATCGCAGAATCTGCTAAGGTAAGTCTCGTGAAGGAGAGAGTGCTGGCTTTTCGGTCTTCAGAGACAAGCAAGGAAACCCCCTCTAGAATGTCACTCTTTGCTTCATTATTGAATCCCTGTACAATATAGTGAGGCGGTTGGTTAGGGAACTGCCGGTACCAAAAGATGGTTTCAGTTGTAACAGACGGGTGACTGCAATTGAGCTTCAGTTCTCTTCCATCTGACGCTTCCACAAGGGGATCTTGGATAATCTCAGCTTTGCCCTGAAGGACTCCTGGGAAACCAAAAAGGATTGGGAAAATCAACTCGACATTCTTAGAACCAGTAGAGGTGCATGGACCGACATGGTGACCTGCATATCTTCATGTAGTTAAAACAACAGACCTTGTCATCCCCAAATCCTATTTGTTGGTCTTAGGATGATGATGCAGTTTTATTGTTTTTATCATGCCTTTGTATACAGACCTGCTATCTGAAAGGAAGGATGGCCACTTTGAAATACCTTTGATCCACAATAATAATGATTAATAATAATAAATCCCTTTCAAAAAAATACTCCTTTTCATTGAATCTGCTCCTTTTCTATTCCAATAGCACCCCTTAGGGCCACTGCACATTACAAATGGCACTGGAACAACTTTAATGCCTGAATGGTGGGAAATTTGAGACAGATAAAGAGATGGCATATACGTAGTTGAAAGATGGAAATTGCCACTGCATGAAGTAATGATGGCCACCAATTTGGATGGTTTTAAAATGAAATTAGACAAATCCATGGAGGATAAGGCTATTAATGGCTACTTATCATGATGGCTACAAATGACTTCCAGTATCTGAGGTAGGCAGGATGCCTCTAAATACTTCCCAATTTGATTGGGAACAAAAGCAGGAGGGGGTTATTGTCATCTCCTGGTTGTGGGTTTCCCATTGGAGCATCTGGGTGGCCACTGTGCAAACAGAATACTGGACTAGCAAAGCCTTTGGTCTGATCTGGCAAGATTCTTCCTACGTTCTAATGCCTGAAGAATTGTATGCCAGGCAGAAATCCAGTGCTCACAGGAATTGCATGATACAAATGAATGAAGGTCAAAATCTGATTTTCCTGTTTGTTTTCCGGTATACTTTCATACACAGGGTCCTAAATTTCTGTCAAGACCTAGGACAGGTGTAATGCCAAGGGATGCGTCTTTTCTGCTCAAGCATTAAGCTTTGCCAAGAATCAGGCCCACAACCATATGGAAGGTGATGTGTGGGACCACTGAGAGCAAAGAACTGAAGTGCTGAGTAAAAGTTTGACTTACCCAAGGAAGCAAACATCACAATGACTGAGACTACAGTGACTGGCATCATTGAAGTCTGAAGTGGAATCTTCTTTACAAAACCCAAAATGGTAGACAGAATCTTCCTTCCTTCCTTCCTTCCTTCCTTCCTTCCTTCCTTCCTCACAGTCAGATTTACAGACTGCGACAGAAAGAGAGCTAGGATTCTTCAGGTCACTGTTTCCAAGGCTCCAACACTCTGCGTAAGAGGAAGAGTGGCTGAACTAGAACTGGGTCCTTAGACCTGAAACGCAGGCAGAGTTGGACTGAGCCTCTTTGAAGGGTCACCTGGGGATTGGGGGCGGGCGCTATCAGCTGCTCAATAAACCAGGCAGCCGTCAGTCACAGGAGGCCAAATAGGACTTCAGTAATCGACGTGACATGACAGCACCACCTAATGGGGAAAGATGCACACTGCATGCATCTGCTAATGTTGCACCTGGAATTGTTTCATGTAGGGTGCAGTCGAATAGGGCTGCCTGTAAGCCCGCAAACCTGCAGGTTCATGGCCATCCAAAGCAGAGCTGGAGGTGTGGAAGAGTCGATCTTTGCCTCCGCATTCCTCCCATTCTTCTTTCTACTAGATGGGCTTCTTTCGCCCATCTAGCTGAGGCATCGGGGAAGGGGAGGCAGGGAGCCTGGGAAGGCTTGGGGATATGGTGTAAGCCATCCTCTCCCCTCTCCACCCACCGGCATGTCCTCTTTCCCTTCCCTCTGAATTCACCTTAGCGACCTCGGAGAGGCAGCCGGCACAATCCTCTCTGCACTGGCTGCAAGGGGGAGGGGCCGGGGAGCTCAGACTCGGACAGTAATCCCAATAGCATAGGCAGGGACAAGCCATGGCCAGGGTAGGGCCATTTATGCCTCTAATATTGTGTAGATCAGCCTTTCCCAGCCCGAAATTTGTGCATATTTAAATAAAATACATACATACATACATACATACGCAAAATGTATTGGGTATATCTGCATCACACAATGTCAACGATTTTGTGAAGAGAGAAAGAGTGTGCCTTAATCCCAACAGTGTAGGCAGGGACACAAAGTGGCCACCGTAGTTTGCCACCACCCCTTATGTCCATCTAGGGATGTTAGAGAATTCTGCCACGGATCCCAGGGAATTCCAGTGAACTCGGCCACCCGGAATCCATGGCAGAACGGAGCAACCCACCCACCACCCCGCGAAAGCCCCGTGAAACGGACCCTACCTGGCTGCGACTTCAGCGGTGGCGGCTCCGGCAGCTCCAGCCGCTGCTGGGCTGCGGCCGCAAATGGCAGCCGGTACACCGGCTGCCATTTGCGTCCCTGGCAAGCTGTGATAGGCTATTTAAGTATCTACATAGCCTATCATGGCTCAGGGCAGGGACACAAATGGCGTAGCCACCGCCATTTGCATCCGTGTCTTTAGCTGTGATAGGCTACGTATATATTTATGTAGCCTATCACGGCTAAAGACATGGACGCAAATGGCGGCAGCTACAGCGGCCGCCATTTGCATTCCTGTGCAACCCAGTGGCCGGATGTCTGGCTATGGGCGGCCCCGGCCGGTGGCTTCGTGGAGTTGCCGCAGAGCAGAGCTGGCCAGGGAGGATTCCGGGGGGAGGGACGGAGCGCCTCCCCCCCACTGCGGATTGCCCAGCACGGAGCCAAGTAAGAGTTTTGTACATCCCTATGTCCATATCATCCTGAGCCAGGGGACTCCCAGTCCTTACAGGGCACTCTGGAGGGGCAGAGGATACAGGTTCAGCTTCTCCCCACCCAGTTCACAAGACTCAGGCCTGAAACAATCAATGGAAGCAAGTAACCAAACAGAAGACTCTGGATTTAGTACTGAGGCTGATTTGGAAGACAGCACACACAGCTCTAAAGGTAGAGACTCTGTTTATTTACACAAGGGGAAGAGGGAGGTTTTTTTAAAAAAGCATACAGAAATCGGAGCACCCTTTGGAAACAATGGGTAAAATCCAACATTAGTCCTACTTAGAGTAGACCCATTAAAATGAATGGGGCTTAAATTAGTCAACTTATGTTGGATTTTACCCAATACCCCAGGTGAAAATAACAACGAATTATCTAGATCTGCCCTATATGTCACATAAGTATGGCTTTTCTAATAGAACAGGACCCAATCTGAGATCCAAACAATAACAAGGCCAATAGTATGTTGAGGCATAAGGACGAAGACAAAGGTGCTGTTCTAAGTCCCCTCTTTTTATGCTCAAACCCCTGACAACTCAAAGAAGATCTTATTTACCCAATCACAGGCTTGATGGAGCAGCATTCCCAAAGCTTGTAGGGGAGGGTTCCAGTTCCCACAGGAACACAGCTGAAATCATTCAATCCAATTAGGGCAACCAGACTCTGGCTTTGAAGACCAGAGTCTACTACAGCCTGGCCAAATGGAGTCAAAACACACAGTTAAAGTACAAAGGAAATTGAGTTCTTGACAGACTGAATCCGGTTCAACTGTTATTTCTGCTCCCAAGGAACATAAGAATTAGAGCTTTGCAGCAATAATCTATAGCAGTGTTCCCCAACTTGCTGTCCTATTTGGTTGGGAGCCAACAAATCTGGCTTAAATCTGCAGTGCAGGCCAACTGGAGGCCAAATTAAAATATCCCTTCCCTTAAAATAGAACAAAAACATTGCAATGGAATACATTCACACCATTTGGCGGACACATCCATCATATGCTGCCATGGCTACAGCCCTATACAGACATTTCCCTGGACTCATGTAGGGCTAAAGTAAGGTGGGGATATGGGCACATGAGTAAGATCCCAACTCCAAAATCCCCAGCTGCCATTTAGACCTCCACATGTTGAGCACAAAGGTCTGAAGAGGGCTTGGTGAGCGTGTTCATCTGAACGTGTTTACAAAGCTCCTCACTGGGGCTTTATCAAGATTCCCAGTCATGGGAATTCTGTAAGCACGTTCAGCAAGATGTGCTTACAAGTCCCTATGTAGATTTTCACTCTCAATGCGTGAAGGTCTTTAACATAGCCTGGGGTGCAGGGACATTTGGGGGCTTGGGTGTGCATGCTCACACACGCCCCATCCCCAGTTTAACTACATCTGAGCCCTTTGTGCAGGAACAGAACTATCTTCCATTTTTGTATTTAGTTTGGTTTTTGAATCCTATGGGGTTAAATCTTTTTGGGTTGCTTGTGTGTGAGGGGGAGGGGGGTCAGTTTCAGCCAAAAGGTCAAACATTTCATTGGTTTATAGGAGTCAGGATGTCTACTCTAGAAACCAAAGGTTTGCAGGCAGCTCAAGTCAAAAGTTTAAGTGAAAAGTTTAATTGGCTTATTGAAGCTAGGATGTCTGCAGAGGAAGAAGAGGGGGGAAAGGTTTGCAGGAGGCTCAACTGAAGCTCAGGAGAAGAATTTAAGAAAAAAATAGGGCAAAGGTGTACAAGGAACTACCCTCCTGATTGGTTGGAGTTGAGGAGGAGAAGTAACTAATTGTAAGATAAAAAGCCTAAAGCAGAAGCAGACAGAAACAGAGAGAGGAGACAGAGAGATGGAAAGAACGCTAGAGTCCTCGAGGAAAGAAGGGGTCAAAGCTGCATGAACTGGAGAACTGTTTGAGAGTTGGGCTTATGACACTAAAATATTACTTGGATAAGGGACCTGGATAAATAGGGACACATTCTAATTAGATTATCTGGATGTGTTTATCCCTAGTTATTTTATTATTCTGTTGTTCATATGATGTGTGTGTGTGTGTGTGTGTCCATTCAGATTTTAAAATTTTTCCTATTAACATTTTTCTTCAGTAAAATTTTAAATTTTGTTGTTTGAAAACTTGTGGTTTCTTTTATTTTTGGGTTACCAACCCCACATCTAATATCCAACCAGCACACTACCTTGGGGGTTGGACTCGATGGTCTTGCAGGCCCCTTCCAACCCTACTATTCTATGATTCAATGATAAAAGTGGATACTTGAGACCCAAGGAGTTTTAATGCTGGTTTGGTGGAGGTAGCCAGAGAAGCAAAGATTTCCTACCCATGGCAGCAGAAAAGACCACAGGAAGGGAAGAGCAAAAAGGAATGGGGCTGACTATCATTTCAGTTTCCCTTCCACTCACAGAATAGGGCATTGCTGGTCCTTCAAGTCATCATTCTTTCCCTTATTTAACTGCTTTGTGCATTCATACTTGGGATGCCTATAGCCATTTTCTAATGGCCAGAGTGTTTCACGCACATTATCTCAGTCATCCTTCAAACAGTTTTGTCTTCCCACCTTGCAGGTGGCAGGCTGAAACCAAGTGAAGACTGGATTGCCTAAGGCTCCCTCCTCCCTCCCAATCCCGTTTCCTTTTGTGTCGTGTCTTTTAGATTGTAAGCCTGAGGGCAGGGACTGTCTTAATATTCATCTCTGTAAGCCACTCTGGGAGCATTTTTCAGCTGAAGAGTGGGGTAAAAATGCTATAAATAAATAAACAAATAAATAAATTGTAGTGTCAGTGAAATTTGAACTGTGTGGATTTCCCGGCTCACTTCTGGCACTCCTAGGCCTTCTGCCACAACAGCCTATGTGCTATCGCTTGCCTATCGTCTGCTGACTTTCTTCTCCACTCTTCCTTCTCAAGCTCAGATTGCATCAGCTCCTCCTCCTGCTCAGCCTCTGTGAGGGGTTAATGCACAGTGGCAGTCTCTGCCTGACACACTGTGGATCACTCAGAGCACAGAAGTACACCGCAGTGTCTGCCAATGTGACATGATGGATGACAAGCGTAGTCAATTTCTTGTCTAGAGGAAACTACAGTTTGCCCATCGGATTAGCACTTTCCATAGGAGAGCCTGGGTACATGCCGCCAATGTACTGAGGCCCGTGGCCGGGGAACTGACGGTACCACAGGATCTTTTCAGTTGTCACTGAAGAGAGTTTGCAAGTGAGGTTGTACGATGTTCCATCAAATGCTGTGGCTGATCCTTCCTGCTCGATCTTCTGAGCTCTACTCACAGAACCTACCCACGACATATAAAGCATAAGGTAGAAATCTCATCAATTCATCTGCAGGATCTGGTAGGCTTTTAAATGTTTCTCTATCCATCTTTCTCTAGAGGTTAGAAAAACACCATATAACCTATACCTATCCAAACAAATGGGACCTCCTAGCTCAGTCTGCAACATGGGATGTTCCAGAAGACCCCAGAAGTAAGAATTAGTAGTGGAGAAATTAGCAGTAACAGAATGGTAACCCTGAAATGCTATTTTATCAATCTATTGTGTAACTGTACTACACACAATGGGTTGGATCCATTAGTCATGCTTAGAGTCGACCCATTGAAAATAATGGGACTCAACTCAGTCTTGACTTACTGGTCCCATTGATTTCAATGGGTCTTCTCTAAGCATGATGAAATCTGCATCAATCCAATATTTTGAGGCCCAGACAGCACCATTTCCAAGGTTGTGAGGGCCATTGGGCATGACACCCTTAATCGGCCCCCTCTACCTTCTCACTGAAATTCTCACCAGTTTGCATTACTCCTCATCCTCTTTCCTGTCATTGTTACCATGGACTTGGTTGCTTGACAGACAGTGAGAGGCATCTACTGCTTCTCTTTCTCACCACTACCGTTGTCAGAGAGCCAGAGCCAAAAAGAATTGGATGAAGAGGCTGCAGTGGTGAAGAAGAGCAGGAACTCCAGGGGACTCTTGTCAGTGGCCCCCTGCTGGGCTGTGGGACCTTGGCAAGTGCCCAACCATTCCTACCCTTGACTCTGGCACAGGGCCAAGACCTATGGTAGTGATTATAGGAAGATCTTGATCATTTCTTGGACCGTATCGACTTTTTATGCTACGATGCCAACAATACATGCCAACAACTTCCATCATCACACGATCTTCTTCTTTTCAGTTTGACTATCCCTTTGCATTCCTATGATTTTCTCCTGGTTACATCACTTACCCAAGAAGAGGAGCCCAAAGAGAGGCCTCCACGGGGCTAGCCAGGCTCCTGAGCCCATCAGGAAGGAGATGGATGATCCAGCTGGGGTGAATTCTCCCTAGAAGATGGCTATGAAAGGCAGAAGAACTGAGTGAATTCCCTACTTGTGCCTGCTGCTGTTCACTCTCATCTGTAAAGCAGAGAAGGAGAAACTTTGTGGTTATCTTCATATGGCCAGAAAAACCTCAGCTGGTGAACGTCAGTCTTTCTTTTGAAAAATGAAAACTCTCTAGCGGCATCTAGTGGGAAAAAGCAGGCATGATCTAGTTGAAAACGTTTCCACTGTGGAGGACCTGAAATGGGAGACTGTCCTTCCCTGACCCCCCCCCCTTTTTTAACTTTAAAAACCTCCTCTTAAAAGGGAGGGCGGAACACAGTGCTGCTAAGAGGGGCATTAAAAGTTTTCCCTACAGACCATTTCCTCTATTTATATCCCATCCCCAATTTGCTATTAGTTTGAGGGTGGAGAGAGAGAGGTACAAAATGGGACTCAGTCTGGTTCAGGGGCCAAACAACAGCTGTTAAGTAAAACAAAAACAAAAAAGTAACAGAAGATTTGATGGTGGATCAATCACTTCACAGGAAGTTTCACCCTTAGTGCATCATCTACACCAGCAGTGAAGAACCTCAGGCCAGGAAATCTGTCCCTCAGGGTTCTCCAGAAGGACATGCCCCTTCCCCTGGCCCCTAACCATCAATTGTTTGGTCTTTTCCTGGCTTTTGTGCAGTTTTCCCACCATTCTAGAAGATGGAAGTCCCTCTCCTAAGGCTTAGTTACTGGCAGTGAGAGGTTTAAGCTAAAAACAGGCTGGGATATATACACATATACATATTGATAGATAGATTAGATAGAAGATAGATAGATAGATAGATAGATAGATAGATAGATAGATAGAGAGAGAGAGAGAGAGAGAGAGTTTGGCCCCACCCATTTTGCCTTCAGCTCTGCACCCTTTCCTTCAGGCCCATTCCACCCTTGAGAGCTTCTCCAAAAAGAGCCTTAAGCGTGGTGGCCCCCTCCCTGTGGAATTCCCTGCCTTTGATGGTCAGGCAGGCACCAATATTGTGTACCTTCCAGTGGCTCCTGAAGACATTGCTATTTCGAGAGGCCTTCCTTGCATGACCAGCTGTGGTTTGTTAAAGTCAACCTTATTGGAATTTGTCTTTAAAAAAAAAAAACATTTTAACGCTTTTAACCTAGTATTTTATTCTTTTATCTTTGTTGTTCACTGCTCCGAAATCTTATCATGTGGGTATATAAATATTGTAAATAAATACATCTGGCCCTCGGGCTGCAAGGGCTTCAACACCCCTGATCTACTCCAACAAACTGCCTTAAGGAGGCAGTCCTATGCACACCTACCTGGGAGTAAGCCCCACTGAACTCAATGGAACTTAGTTCTGAGAAGCAGTTGAGAGTGTCAGACTTGGACCAGGAAGAACTGGGTTCAAATCTCTTGTCAGCCATAGATCTCACAGCATGACCTTGGGCCAGTCACCCTCTCAGCCTCACAGGGTTGTTGTGAGGATAAAATGGAAAGAGGGAAGGAGGACCATGTATGCCGCCTTGACAGTGGAGGCTGGTGGCTCCGATTTCAGTAGGGCTGTGATCCATTCTAGGTTTCAGTCAGAACCAGCCAGAACTGCCAAGGAGCTATCCGAGGTGCTGAACCTATTTTGGAGATCAGTTTAGACATCTTGGATGGCTCATTAAGAGTTCTGTCTGGTTCTGGCTGAAACCAAAATGGATTCACGGCCCCACCACAATCGGAGTGCCAGCGTCCAATGCACTTGGAGGAAGGGTGTGATATCAATGTAATCAACGCCAGCTCCAGGTTTTCTGGGGCCCTTGGGCAAGGCAGCCTGAATGTCCCCCCCCCCATTAGTGAGTCTACCTTTTCACCACCTGCTCCTCCCTGCTTCCTTGCCAAGCAAAGAGCCCATGAGCAAGTAGGCCATGACATCTGCTCTTCCTCCTTCTCAGCACCACCATTGTCCGGGCCAGAGCAAGAGGCAGGTGAACAAGGAGGTTGCAACGGTGAAGAACTGGAGCTCTGGTCAGTGGGCCACCAGCCCTGGATGTGATAAATGAAACAATGAGTGCGAGGAAAGATTGTCAGAAGGAAAGGGCAAAGGCAAGTTTCGAATACCATCAAACAAATAAGGCCCCAGTGGGTTAGCACTACAGCAGATGCCACATGCAAAAAGGAATATATTCTATTCTAGATTTTTTTTTCTATTCTATTTTTTAATTGTATTTTAATATTTTAACCTCTGTAAACTGCCCAGAGAGCTTTGGCTATGGGGTGGTATAGAAATGTTAATAATAATAATAATAATAATAATAATAATAATAATAATAGATTCAAACCATTGAGAATGTAGTCTGCTCTGTTCTTTTTCCTGAAAAAGAATTTGGCTGGAATCAGTGCTGTAGTGGAGGCAGGGCTCACAGGGACTTTCTCATGAGCAAGGACTCTGATGTCATCTGCCACCCTGCTCAGAATCCCCTGTTCCCTCTGAGCTTAGCTGTGATCTTCACTGTAGCTGTGGGGGGAATGAACTTTCCAAGCAACAATATATTGTTCCATGTTGGAATGCAAAGTATTTGGGATGCCTTGGCCTGGAATGGGCAATTAAGACCTATTCGCTTTACCAAAGACGTGCTCCTGGTGGAGATGAAACCTCCTAGAACTGGTTTGTTGATATGACTTGACACAGCGGCCTGAAATTTTTGGACTGCCCTTGAGCTCCTGCATTCCACAAAATAGATCCCATGGTGGATTTAGCTAGTCACATAATGGCTGCCATGGGGGCCTGACTAGTGAGGGGTGTGTGTGTGTGTGTGTGTGTGTGTGAAAGAGCGAAGCTCGGGGCTGAGGGGAGGGAGAAATGGAAGGGTTGCTCTCTGGCCTCCCAATCTTCTTGGGTCCCCTTTTTTCTCCCTTTCTCCACTCCCAGAGCATCTCTACACCTGACTAAAATCCCTCATTTAAAAGGGGGCTTTCTGCTTCTGTTTTAAATACAAGGTCATAATGGAGTCCCTTGACATGCGCTTCCTTCCCTCTCCCCCCCCACCTTATCTGAGTCTTCTATATGTTTCATTATAAAGCCACTAGATGGCGCTGTGCTCTAGCTCCTCTTACTGCGGCTTTTCCTTTTCCATGGAGGGAACTCAAGAGGAACCCAAGCGCGGTAATTTGATAGCCCATTGTCTCCAATCTATTTAAGGAGGGAATAAAGGTCATTTAGTGCAGGAAATGCCCTGGAGGTTGGCAACATCATCTAAAGGGCCCGCAAACTTCTGTGAGTGAGCAATCTTAATAGCAGAATAAAAGCCTTTTGCGGAGAAGCCCCCAGCCTCTAGCCTTGCTATTTCTCTCCCCCACCCCGTTTCTCACTATTTCTGTTGTTAAGGTAAAATCATCTCCCAGGTCCCCAGCCAGGTGATCAGTAGGGGTGGACAAAAGTCACTTACCTTTTCTCGCAGCTTGTTCGCGGTGGGGGGGATCGCTTCGCTGCTCCCCCCGTGAAGTTCAGGCCGGGGGGGGAGGCTTCCCGCCTCGCCCGGCCGAAATTCAGGCCAGGGAGGAGGCGC
Organism: Heloderma suspectum; assembly: GCF_057233095.1. Taxonomy (NCBI): domain Eukaryota; kingdom Metazoa; phylum Chordata; class Lepidosauria; order Squamata; family Helodermatidae; genus Heloderma; species Heloderma suspectum. The sequence goes on along the minus strand of NC_139463.1, from coordinate 116,837,914 downwards.
CTCGCCTCACCCTGCCACGAACGCGGAAGTAAAAAAAAAAAAAAAAAAAACGCCCCCTGATAGGCTACGTGACGATTCACGTAGCCTATCACGGCTAGATCTGCAAAGTCAGCCGTGATAGGCTACATCAATCGTCACGTAGCCTATCACGGGTGACTTTAAAAAAAAAAAAAAAGCGCGTACGCGAATGGCGGCCCCCATAGGGAGCCGCCATTCGCGTTCCTTATTTAATTGCTGTAGTCTACGTAAATGTTTACGTAGACTACGGCGAAAATAAGGGCAACGCAAATAGCGTTGCCCTTATTTTCGCCGTAGTCTACGTAAACATTTACGTAGACTACAGCGACCAAATAAGGAACGGGAATGGCGGCTCCCTATGGGGGCTGCCATTATCCGTACACACTTTTTTTTTTTTTTTTTTTAAGTCACCCGTGATAGGCTACGTGACGATTCACGTAGCCTATCACGGCTGACTTTGCAAATCTAGCCGTGATAGGCTATGTGAATCGTCACGTAGCCTATCAGGGGACGTTGTTTTTTTTTTTTTCTTTGATTGCAATGGCGGCGGCGGCAGCCGGTCAAAAGACCGGCTGCCGCTCCCGCCCCGCTCGAACACCCGACGAACCGCCAGCCGGACCCGCCGCCGGGAGGGACATTCAGGGAAGGTAAGTCCCGTCCCGGGGGGGGTGCGGAGGATTTCTCCCCAAAACTTGTTCGGGGGGCCGAACACGTTGGCGCTCGGCCCCCCGAAGTTTCGGGGAGAAATTCTCCGCCATCCCTAGTGATCAGGCTGACCAAGTTCTGTGGGACCTTATATGAACATAGATGAATGAGACTCCACAAAGTAGGTACAGTTACTTCAGTTTATTAAGCAGGTTAACAGATGTCATGCTAAGTTTCTAGTCCCTAACCAAGCATCCGCACACACACACACATATTCCAATGGCCAGTCAGAATAGTAGCATGTCATGTAGGCTGGGATCTGACCGTGTGCAGTTGTGTGTCCTTGTCCTGCTGATGGCTTGTACAGATGAACAAGGACTAGATCCCTTCCTTATAGAGCACGATGTTTTTCACTTTTCATCTTTTGCTGAGTCATGACAAATGTCAAATTTATTCTTGGAAGTCCACAATAGAGACAAAAGAGTTGATATGGCATATTGACTTTGAAGTATCCAGTGAGCCAGGTAACATCCAGCCACATCTCAGTAGGGATGTCAGAGAATTCTGCGACGGATCTCAGTGAGGCCGAATGCCAGTGCATTCGGCTCCCCGAAATCCATCACAGAACAAAGCCCCCGCCCCCCCCAACCCATGAAAGGCGTGCGGGACGAAGCTCCCGCCTCCCCCACCCCACAAAAGGCGTGCAAAACAGAGCACTTACCTGCTCCCGTCCGTGCTGCTTTGCGAATGGCGGCCGTCCTGGCCGCCATTTGCTTCCTCCTCTTCCTAGCCGTGATAGGCTACATAAATACTTACGTAGCCTACCACGGCTAACACAGGGACGCCATTTGCGTCCCTGTGGAGGCCATGATAGGCTACGTAAGTATTTACGTAGCCTATCACAGCGGGGGGGGGGGGGGACCCAGCATAGGCAAATGGCGGCGGCTACCGCCATTTGTGTACGCTGGGTTTTTTTTCCCCCTGCCGTGATAGGCTACGTAAGTAATATTTACGTAGCCTATCACGGCTCAATACAGGGATGCAAATGGTGGCGGCTACGACAGCTGCCATTTGCATCCCTGCAGGGCTGCCCAGCAGCCGGATGTCCGGCTGCGGGCGGCCGGAGCCGGCCGGCAGCTCTGTGGCTTGGCTGCGGAGTAAAGCCGGCTGGGCATGATTCTGGGGGGAGGGACGGAGCTCCTCCCCCCCACCGAGGATTCCGGGGGGGAGGGATGGAGCACCTCCCCCCCACCGCGGATGCCCCTGTGCGGAGCCAGGTAAGGGATTCGTACATCCCTACGTCTCAGCACAGTCGGTCAAACTCCAGAGCCTTCAACAAAGGCTTCAGTGCCACACCTGTGCATAAATTGCTGCCATAAACAATTTCAGTTACACCACTCTGGGTTTCAACGTGACTCACCCCTTCTGTACTTTATTGGGTGGAAAGTCCATAGTCGTTTGTCAGTTACCAGCATATTTTTATTAGATTATTGGAGCATGTACATATCATTGCTTCTCTTGTCAGAACTGGTTTTCCATCTCAGGATGGTCAGACCCATAGCCTAGTTTCAGCCCCTCAGGAAGAAACTCATACACGCTCTCTCAGTCATACTGTATTTCATTAGAAACAATTATAATTGCTACAGTCCATGGAATGATATTAGTGGGATATGAGCCCTTCAGTGTTGTCATAACGCTCTCCCTTCCTCACCCCTAGCTTGCTCTTTGTCTCCCACTTGCCCCTTTATCTTGCTGTTTCTCTCCACGCCCAGCCTCTAGGCTACCTATTTCTCTTTCCCCACCTCTTTAAGGGAGCAATCCTATGGGGATAGGCGGCCGCCTCCGAACTCGGAGGCAACTGCCTATCCAATGCAGGGCGGGGGGAGCACAAAGGGATCTTCACCTCCGCTCCGGCCACCCTGCATTTGTGGCTAGATGGCCGATTTAGCCATGGGACTGCAGAGCTGGGGTGGGGGGAGACCGGCTTATGCATAGGAAGCATCATACTGGCACTTCTACGCTCCCCTCCCCTCCCCTGGGAACGCCCCCTTTTGTCCCATTCCAGGGGCAATCTGCAGGGGCAGGGGGGGTGGCAGGGGGGAAGCAGTTTTCTAGGAACCAACCTCGGAGCGTGGGCTCCATGGTTGGTTCCTGAAAACCAAACAATCCTGTGGCCGTCTAGCCTCTGTCTAGCGGTCATAGGATTGTGTCCTAACTCACTGCTTATTTCCCACCCCTTCTAGCCTCTAGCTTTGCTTTTCTCTGCATACACCTCTTTAACTTGCTGTTTATCCCTCCCCCCCTCCTAGCCTGTAGCCTCCCTCTTTCTCTCCCCTCTACCCTTTTGTCTTGCTTTCTCTTCCTGCCGGCTGAGCATCTGATTGGCAGCAGGTTCACAATCAGGCAGGTGAACTTGGCACCCTAAAGTTTTCCCATTTTTTATTAAAAAAAAAAAAAGTTTTTTGTGAAGGGGGCAGGGAGTGAAGAGCTGTGCGAGTACCGTTGGAGGTGCCTGCAGGCACCGTGTTGGGAACGCCTGCTCTAGCATAGCAGCAAGCTTGCTAAAGGGAAAGAGAGCCTTTTGAAGGGAGGGCCTGAGAGGTATTAGCCAGTAGCAATATTGGCTAATATTAAGTTTCTAGTCCCTAACCAAGCCTCAAGAGTCAACCATTTCAAACTAGGGGTGCATATCAGTGGAAGTGCCTTCGTAGAGCCAAATGGGAATTTCCCCCTCCCAAAAAAAAAAGAAAAAGAAAAACTGCGTTTAGATATTTCATTGCATTAAATTCATGAATTCAATATTTCCATGTGACCTAGGCTAAATCACTGACTAATTAATCTTGTTTTTCCTTTGGTTGTCCAGTCCCATGGCTTCACTCTCATGTCCGAGGCTCTAGTTGCAAGCTGGCTTTTCATTCAGCCCTCCCTGGGGTGGGATGGGGCCGTGTGTGTGTGTGTCAAGGTTGGATCTGAGCCCATAGAGTCCCAAAGCAGCTCTGATTCTGAAGAGGAGATACAATCCGTGGGAGAGGAACTCTCTCAGTTTTCAGAGGTGCAGTTGGAGGGAGAGTCCCCCCCGTTCACATTCCTGGGAGCCACAGTGACCCTGGCATGGAAAGGGAGGGATAACTGGAGCTTTTAGACATGAGGCACCGGCACAAGCACAAGACAGCGGTTGCGAGGGCCGAGCTGAGGCACTCAGCCCGATTGGCTCGATGTCAACAGCTGCGCCCCAAGGCCACATGGGAGAGGGGGAGACTTCCCCTCCTACTCCTTAAGTTCAGAGAGTTGCTGCGCTTTTCTCCAAATGGAGACCAACTGACGTCCTAACTCTTAGAAAACCCTGGTAGGCTGCGCCTTTGTATTTCCTCTGAGTCTCAGGCAATTAGCATCTGTAAGCTTCATTAGGTTGAATGGAAATTAAGCCTTGGAAAGGAGCCCTTTTGTCTGAGTGTTGATTTTGGCTATTTGAGGATTCAGAAGGCAGCAGGGGCATTCCTGACAGTGTGTGTGAGGCCTGCACACCAGATTGGCTCACAGGACGAGGCTCCCTGGCTCCGGTCTTCTTGGTACAGAGATGGCCGAATTACTAGTTTCAGCATTGGACCCTCTTCTCAGGGAATTATCAAAGCTTTCTGCTGAGGCTGCCAGAAAATGTAAGGCAATTTTCAGCAATCACATAAATCCAGTGAGCCTTGAGTAGGCCTGGCCCCTCGGATACCTCTTGGATACCTCTTCCCTCCAATTGGGTGACTTTTGTGGGACTTTTTTTTTTTGTCTATACATACCTAGGATTGTGCCCTCAAGCAATGACACTGATAAAACCCACTCCCACCCCACTCATGTCCAGCCAGTTCAGAGAGGCAAAGGGAGACCTGGTGAGGAAGGAAAGAACCAAAGATTGTTTCCCAGCCTGGCAAAGCAGGCAGCAGTGTTGAAGTGGAGCCAGGGCCTGTCGGGTTGAAGCACCAGGACCTTTTGATTAGCAGGGATGCTGATGCCATCTGCCGCCCCCACCCCACCCCCCTCAGAATTCCCTGTTCCCTCTAAGCTCAACTGCAATCCTCAGGGTAGCTGGGGACAAAATGGATTCTACCACGATTGTTGCAAGCTCTCCCTCTTGTCGGGCAAAGTATTTTGGAGGTACCTGGCCTTCCGTGGGCCATTAGCTTTACAAAAGACCTGCTTCCGATGGTGATAAAAGCCTGCTAGAACCGGTTTGTTGACATGGATCCACACAGCCGCCTGCATTTGGGGGTTCTCCTTGGGAGCGTGGCTATGGGGAGTGTAGTGATGAGCACCTGCATTTCAAAATTTACCACTACACCACTGAGCAGATATTAGTTTAAAAAAAAAAATTAGGCAGGGTTTGAGGATGGGTGAGGTGGGCAGCTGAAGAGAGCTGGCAAAGGCAGCAGAGAATGGAATGTAGGGGCTGAAGTAGAGGCGCGAGGACCCCCCCCCCTTCAAAAACTCTCATTGGAGGGCTCAGGGGAAAGACACCATGCTCGGATTAGTGAATCACCTTCGCAGTCCACCAACATTTCCATCAAGATACTTGCTCAAGTTTTTACTCACAGTTTGTTTGGCCTTATTCAATTGACCAGTACACCACTGAACATCTATAATATTTAGGAAGTGGAATTTTTTTCTCATGATATCAGTTTTCATAGTATGTTAAATACAGAATTAAATAGAGGGGTCGATATAGCTCCTGAAGAAGACACTTCCTAGTCGAAACGGTAACACAGAGGGGTTGCGTTGGACTGATGTATTTGATATGATGTATACGTAGTGGAATTGACTGATAAGTTTGATGTGCCACTGATGTCTGATATGATGTATATGTGTTGGAATTGATTGCAATGTATGATATGAGATGGATATGTTTGATATAATGTATATGAACTGGAGATATTGTCTTCCCCTGCAATTTGGTATGCATAATCAATTGTGCCTTGTTTATACACATGTTTGTAAACCATTATAAATGTATTGCTATAAGCCACCATGGGAGGGATTCTACCCTGAAAGGTGGACAAGTTATATTTCAAACAAACAAACAAGCAAGCAAGCAAACAAACAAACAAACAAATTTATATAATATATTAAGTGCCGTTCTGTAAGGCCCCTTGCATCTTGTGAGTTGTTCTGGGTTATACCTGGTGAGACCATGAGTCCATCCAGTTCAGTATTGGAAACACTGACTGGCAGTGACTCTTCAGGGTTTCAGGCAGGATTCCTTCCTGGCCCTACCTAGAGATGCTGGTGATTGAACCAGTACAGGGCCGGTACATTGGGACACATAGTAGGTAGAACTTCTGTTCAGAGAGATGTATGGTATGCAGCCACCTCCACTGATAGGTAATCTATCTCTTATACCAGGGTTATACCAGGGTTATATCTCTTATACCAGGGTTATACCAGGGTTATACCAGGGTTATATCTCTTATACCAGGGTTATACCAGGGTATATCTCTTATACCAGGGTTATACCAGGGTTATACCAGGGTATATCTCTTATACCAGGGTTATACCAGGATTATACCAGGGTTATATCTCTTATACCAGGGTTATACCAGGGTTATACCAGGGTATATCTCTTATACCAGGGTTATACCAGGGTTATACCAGGGTATATCTCTTATACCAGGCAACCTGGTGCCTTCTGGATGTTTTGGACTATGACACCTATAATCCCTGACCATTGGCCATGGTGGCTGGGACAGGTGACAGTGGTAGTCCCAAAGATCTGGAGAGCACCAGGATGCCTGCCCCTACCTCTCACCGATATCCTTGGTCTGATCCAGCATGGCTCTTATGTTCTTATGCTGGAACATGCCTTGCAAACATAAGTAGATAGCATCTGCTGGAGCCAGTTCTGTGAAGACTTTTCTCAACTATGGGAAAGACATGTTCTGTGAATACTTTGGGTTGTATCCAGGATCAGACCTCTACGAGAGGAAGGGATCTTTCACAAGAGCAAGGGCTCCTTTCATGGAAGGTCCCTCCAAGACCTCATTCACCAGGGTCTCCTGACTCCCTGTCTAGCATTTTCAGGGGGCTGTATGGGCTGCTGTGGGAAGGAGGGGGCTGGGAAGTCCACTCCCATCACCGCACTTGATCCAGCATAAATCTGGACCCAACACCATGATATTCAGTGAGCCATATTTTTGTGAATAGTGGCAAACCGTTGAGAAGAACCATGATAATAAATCATTTCCCTATCTGCAAGCATGTGGTACCCCCAAATAACAGCAGGTCTTCCCAACACAAAGCATCCTTCTCCCTCCACAACCTTCCAGCTGATCAGAGGATGGGGGGGGGGTGAGGGGGACATTTTCAGCAGAACTGAGTCAAGGTGCACATGAAGCTTCAAAAGAGCTGAGGTTTTGTTCAGGAGCCTCCCTTTTCTTGTATCGCTGTGCATCCACAGCACAGAAATAGGTTACTGCATCTTGAAGCTGAGCACCAACGAGATGCAGACGGCTCCGTTTCCCATTCTCCAGATACTCCACTGTGAAGCGTTCCTGAATGACTTCCATTCCTGAATTTATAGAGCAGAAAAAGGACGGTGCTTCTCCAGGCAGTTGGATGTACCAAAAGTAGGGGCGGAATTGGCTGGAGTAGGTGCAGTTAACGGTGGCCTGCCCCCCTTCCTGGACCTCCTGCGATGTGGGTGTCTGAGTCACTTGAGATTCAGAGCTGCAGACTTCAAGGAGACAAGGTTAAAAAGGAGGGAAGGGTTTGTTTCACAGGAAAGCACACAGTTTCCATTGTCTGGTAGAATTTGTTTGTTTGTTTGTTTGTTTCTATACCACCCAATAGCTGAAGCTCTCTGGGCAGTTCACAAAAATTAAAACCAAAAAGAACACGGTAAAACAATATAAAATATAAAAAACATTAAAACAACAATATAACAATACAACCAGAATAAAACCTAGCAGCAATACAAAGAGAATAATTCAATGATTCCAATATTCCAAGTGGAGTAAACAAAATTTTATTTGCACAAGGAGGTATAAATTGTGGGCAATGGATGAATAAGGTGACACATCATCATCCTTTTTTTTCTGTCTTTCCTTCTCCATGCCTTCAACCTGCAGATAAAAATATAGTTCCATTCAGCCATTCTCTTGGTTGATGGCACTTTATTTTTAATGTCCTTTTAAATTACTTGAGGCAACCAGGCATTTTTTAAACAACTTTTGTGTACTCCCTCTGTTTTCCCTAACAGGAACGTACCTCTTCCTCCCACATGGACACAGATCTGACTAGCTATGCCCAGAATCACCCATTTCTAACCCTCTCATTTACGGAGCTGTGTTCATCTTTCCATCTGCCTGTTTATCAATTTGTCAATTCCCCTCCCCAGGAGCATTTGTGCAAAAGAAGAAGGACATCTGGTTGGCAAGCCAGTATCAAGTAAATCAGCCTTCCGTGATGCGGTATGTCGGACTACACCTCCCACCATCACAGAAGAGCCTCGCCATTGGCAAGGGTGGCTGGAGATAATGGGAGCTGTAGTCCAAACATGTCTGGAGGACATCCAGTTGGGGAAGGCTGAAGTATATGTTTTGCCTTTTCATAATAGAATCAACGATGGAGATAGACTTCTGAGTAGAGCTGTGCCGAAAATTTCTCCTGCATTTTTTTGACCGTTCTCATTCAATTTTGATGTTGCTTTCTGAAAGCAAGAGATGTTGCTTTCAGAAAGAAATTCAATAGTGAAGAAATTTCAGAGAAATTCTCAAGGGTTGGGGTTGGGTTTCTTGGGCTTACCTTACTAATGAGGTGGCCTAGGAGTGAGCACAAGTGTCTGTTTTTTATTGAACAATCATCTCTCTGACTGCCTGTAGCCTCCTCAGCTCCCTACACTTCAACTGAAGCCCAGCAGAAGGCATTATGAGCTAATTCCTCCCATGGGGCCTTTTCAGATCCAGGACATGCGGGCAGCCTGGGAGGCTAGATAAGCTCAAAAACACCACCAAAAGAAATTCAACATAAATCATAGACTGTCCTGAGAATGAGGCAGAACAACAGAAGCCCCTTTCATGGGGAAAGAAAACTTTCTGGAAACTGGAGGATTTTGGCAAAGCACTAACTCCACCTCATTCCTGGAGCTTGACACAACTCTCCCCCCCCCCACTCCTGCATTACGGCGGATGCAAAATGGGGGCCAGCCTGCCAACACAGTTGATGTTGTTGCAGAACACACACACAAAACCAAAACCAAAAATCCTTACCCAAAATGAAAGAAGCTGGGCTACAAGCCCTGCCAACGGGGATCCCCACCTCGGAGAAACTGTGGAGAATTTCTTCTCCCCTTGGAGAAATTAAGTGAAATTGTCTCCCAAATTTCTCTACCCACAAAGAAAGTGGAGAATTTTGAGAGGCCATCTGTGCACAGCTCTACTCCTGTCCTGAGAGAATAAGAAATTGGGACAGTGTATATGGGTAGCATACCAACAGTAAAGTCATTCTTCAAGTGCAGGAGGGAGACATCAGCAGGCTTCAGGGATTTGCAGAAGTACCTTTAAAAACCCCAGTGAGGACTGAGCATGCTCAGTAGCACAGAATGCTAAAGAAAACCCAAGGGAAGGGGGGATGGAATGGAGGATCCTGGAAAAGTTCATGGCAGACTGACTGGAAACCAGAACAGAATCACTACATGCTGCAACATTTTGTTGCAGGTCTCACTGCATCATTCCTATTGCTAGGATTTTTTCATGAATGCCCCACTTACGCAGGAAAAGTAGTCCGAGGAGAGGCCTCCAAGTTCTTGAGCCCATTCTGAAGGGCACAAATCCTCCTACTGCACTGTTTTTCTCCTAGTAGATGTCTCTGTAATGGAAGATGGAAACGAAGGTTGCTCCTTCCCCAGCTCAGTGAATTTTCCACTTCTGCATGCTCCTTTTGCTCTTCTCTGCAAGTCTGAAGAGCATCTTCACGGTTATCTTAACAACATCAGAAAAAGCCTCAGCTGGTAAACTTCTCTCTTCTTCTAAGAAAGGAAAATTCTCTGGGGCCATCTAGTGTGGGAAGCAAGTATGACTTATTTTTGAAATGCTGCTTATTGAAAGGGAACAGGAGCACTCCTTTGGTTAAAGTGAATAGTAAAAGAAAAAACAAACGTTCTACCATTGTAAGTCTCAAAATGTAACTGCTTATAAAAATGACACCTGTTGAGCTAATAACTTGAAACATGGCATCTGTACTTTATCTGATACGGTCTGTTGTTGTTCAGTCGTTCAGTCGTGTCCGACTCTTCGTGACCCCATGGACCATAGCACGCCAGGCCTTCCTGTCCTGCGCTGTCTCCCGGAGCGTGCTCAAGTCCATATTCATCGCATCGGTGATGCTATCTAGCCATCTCATCCTCTGCCGTCCCCTTCTCCTTTTGCCTTCAGTCTTTCCCAGCATCAGGGTCATTTCCAGAGAGTTTTCTCTTCGCATTAGGTGGCCAAAATATTTGAGCTTCAGCTTCAGTATCTGTCCTTCCAATGAGGACTCAGGGTTGATTTCCTTTAGGACTGATAAGGTCTACAATCCTGCAAAATTTCAAACTGATCTGATACAAATTGCCAGAAATGCAGCAAGTTAAAAAGTGCTGAAAATTGACACATTTGTACGTTTTTACTCATGCTGCAACTCGGCATATCATATATTTATTTCAGGGAACTACGAAAGCACGTTATTCAGGCTTGTCAAGGAGGTGTGCCTGTAACTGGTTTTGTGAAATTCTGAGCAGCGGTTTAAAAATTATCGAGGTTTTTCTGCCCCATGAAAGCCTATGCTGGCAACATTCAGTCGGCGATGCTCCGTTTCACTCTGAAGGTAGAATGTTACCAGAACTCCAGTGTTTTGAGAGGAATTCCACTGTTCCTGTCAGCAGAGGTGGTGCTAGGTGGGCAGAGGGGGGGGGCAATCCAGAGCTGGTGGCTGTGGAGCTCAGCACCAGAGGGATTGTGTCTGAAGTCTGACCATAGGGAGCTTCAGCAAGTGATCCACGGTACAGAGTCATCGGGCTTCTTCACACGGAGCTTTTATCTTGCAATTGCAATTGCTCGCTCATGGAATTTTGCAGGCCCTTTAGATGATGTTGTAAACTTCCAGGGCGTCTCCTGCACTAACTGACCTTTATTCTGTTTTTAAATAGATCTGAGATAATGAGGTATCAAATTACCCTGCTTGTGTTCTGACTTGAGTTCGCTCCATGAAAAAGGAAAAGCCGCAAGAAGAGGAGTGAGACATGAAACATATGGAAGACTCAGATATGGGGGAGAGGGAGGGGAGAAAGGAAGCACGTGTAAAGGGAATCTGTTGTGATCCTGCATTTGAAACAGAAGCAGAAAGCCCTGTTTTAAATGCAGGATTTTAGGCTGGGGTAGAGATGCCCATCGTATCCCAAGACAGAGGCAACAGACAGAGGAGGACGGCATCCATTCCTGGTTGTGAGAGGTTGGCTGGGGTGGAGTTTAGGTAGATCTGGGGGGAAAGCTATTGAAAGCTTATTAGTCTCTCCTGTTAAGCACAGTAACCAAGGATATTTAATTTAAGTACGTTTAAGGATTCCCATCCTGTAATTTGAACAACACTCTATTCCCTTATATATAACACATCCGTTAATAAAACCACTGGGTTTAATAGTGCAAACAGTCTCTAGTGTTGGTGCCCACCAAACTACTAGGTTTTAAAATATCCCAAGAGATTTGGTGGCAGCGGAAATAGGTCAATTTATGGAACTCTGAGTATAGTGGCAGGGAGCTTGTCCCCTTTTATTATTATAATAGAGAGCAGCAGGGGAAGGAGAACAGCAATCAGGATCGAGACCATAGTGTAGGTGGAAGGTGTTGCCTTTGCATAAGAGCTGTTACACTTGAAATTCTTTAGGCATCTATAATAATAAAAGAGGATTTGGGTCTGGCTGTCCATATGGTCAGCACCATAGCTCCAGGACCATGGAAATAGACAACTTGACATGCATCCTAAGGGGAACTTAGGGATGTGCACTTTGAGGTTGTTTTGTTTCTTTTATTAAAAAAAAAGCATATCAATTAATTTTAATTTAAAACCCCGAATATACACAATTGGATTCAAGATATATGGATTTTCATTGCCCATGAAACAGTACATGGCAACAAAATTATTACAAGAAAATAAACTCCAATTAATATGGAAAAGAAGAGCGACAGGTGATGGAGGCATCATGGCAGCAGGAGCAAAGTCCATTTTATTCCTGTAGCTGTGATGGTGCCCTGTAAAATCTATGAATGTAAAATCTGGAGCTGCACATGTTCAGAGACTTTCTTAAAAACACACACACAAAAAAAACTTGGCAAGCAGTGTTGTTATTGTTGACGGTGGTTTTATTCTAACATACCAGGAATAGAAGCAGGAAGGAACATAAAGCACAGAATTGGGGTTGGGAGGAAAGGAGAAACGTTAAGTGCTACCGGACAATAATATATGTGGCTGTCAAAGGAGGGGACAGGGTGGGCATAGGACTATTAAGTCTAGGATCTAAAATTACCTAGCTGCACCACTGCATCTAATGGACTCTAGTCTGGGACAGGTTGTGGCACAAAATACCTGGTGAGGTACTGTTACTAAACACCCCGAACAGTGGAAACTAATGGCGTGGACATCAGTGGGGCAGTGTATCCACTCTGGGTTTCAGTCAGAACCCAAAATAGGTTCAGCACTTTGGGTAGCTCCTTTAGAGTCCTGACTGAAACCTAGAGCAGATTCACCGACGTCGGCGCCATCAGCCTCCACGGACCCTGAGCCTCTGCTGTTTTTGACACCGTAATTCCTGTGCTTGGAAAAAGCACAGGAGAAGCCTTTTTTCCCCATCTTAGAAGCCAGGCCAGGCCCTCAAGGCAGCTGTGTGTATGCAACATAGTATAATTCTCTGCCCGCCTCCCCCGCTTTCCACCACACACACACCTATGGTTATCTCCCCGTTCCTGAGTATGTTACGGAAAATGTTATGCTCCTGCACCAGCCTTCGAAGGCGTAACGTTTTTCACTTCCTTCTAAGTTGAGTGAGAAAGTCTGTTTGGCAAAATCAATTTCTCAACCTAAAAATAGCCACCTATCAGCCCCATAGCTAAGGGGTTGCTTGTTTTTTTGATCCAGAGAAGCATCAGTGTCTCCCACGACAGGAATCTCCTGGAGCCAGCCTCTTTCTCCCTCTCTCCCTTTCTGCCCTGAAGAGGCCCCTATGATACCACCACCTTCATCATACTCTAAGCAACGAAAGCAAGGCGGGTGCTTTAACTAGTGCTGTGCCAAAAATGTCTCCCACATATTTTTTTTCCCAACCATTCCCATTCCCTTTGATAGAAAAGAAATTGCTTTCAAAAGGAAATTCCAAGGGGGATAAATTTCAGAGAAATTCTCATGGCCTGGTTTGGGGTTCTCATGCTTACCCTACTTGTGAGGTGGCTGAGGAGTGTGTATGAGTGTCCTGTCTGTCATCGTACAATAATCTCTGTGGCAGCCTGTAGCCTCCTCGGCTTCCTGCACTTCAGTTAAAGCCATCATGAGGAAGACATCATCAGGCAATTCCGCCCATGCCACACATACACACCCTCGCCACCCTGGAAATGCATTCTCTGATTTGTCATCTGTGACAGGAAAGAGATCACTTGTTCCCAAAGGGGTTTTAATTCAAGGATGCACGCTCCCAAGCAGACGACTGACCTTGGAAAGCAAAGCATCTAGCCTAGAGGCTTGAGAACTCTTAGGGGGGCAGGTTTTTAAGGTTCTCCGGGAGATTCAGGCATGCAAGGAACATTTGTGGCATGCCACTCTCCTATCTCCTTGAAATACAATGGACTTCTGGTACATTCCCTTTACAGACAGTAAATCTGCATTCTTGACAGTTTAAGTTTTGTTCTCTGAAGTCCTGAGTTTCTGATGCTGTAGCAGTCTTCTGATAAAGTTCTAATCTATTCAGATAATAATTGCATATTTACTAACTGAGTCTACTTCTAAAAGTGTTAAAATATAATGACAATTTTATAAGCAAATTAAGGAATACATCAATTAACTTTAGGAACAGAAAGGCTGCTTTATGTTCTTATAGCAGCCCTCCCCAACCTGGTGGTCTCCAGATCTTTTAGACTACAGGGCCCAGCATTCTTGACCATTGTTCATGCTGCCTGAGGGAGCTGAAGTCCAAAATATCTGAAGGGCATCAGGTTGGAGAAGGCTGTCTTAAAGCAACAAAGTGACTTTAGATCGATAAAGAGCACTAAAAAAAATAAGCATTACTTATTTTTCAATTGTTCCAAAATTTCCCATTTTTCTGAAACCCCCTGAAAAGAAAAACTTTGTTTTCCATGGCCTCACAATTTCCAGAAATTTTACATCTCTACCCCTTCCACAATTTTTGGGTGCAGTTTCTTTTTGCCCCTCCCCCCAACAAATGCTCAAAATTAAATTGATGGAAAAATTTGGCACAGTGCTACCCTAAACAACTCTGATCTAGAACAGTTGGTCCTGATGCAGTGGAGGCTGGTGGCCCCGATGTCAGTGGGGTAGTGAATCCACTCCGGGTTCAGTCAGAACCAGTCAGAACTCTCAAGGAGCTATCCAAGGCTCTTTGGATAGCTCCTTGAAAGTTCTGACTGGTTCTGACTGAAACCCAGAGCGGATTTACCACTTCATTGCCATCAGAGCCACCAGCCTCCATTGTCATGATGGAACTGACCCAGGGGTCATTTTGAAAATACTTTTTATTCTATTTTTTATCTTTATAAATGAAATAAACAGTACCAACAACCTAGTCATTATCTACAGTTTCCAACAATACAGTATTCTTAGGAGGACACAGCAATAATGAAAGAAAAAAAACAGAAGAAGGAAAAGGAAGAAAGCAAGAAAGAAAAAGAAAAATATATTAAAGTTACTTAAAAGGATTAAATTTAATGACCCAGGGGTCATTTTGATCGAGCTGCCATCACAACCTCAAAATCTCCTTCTTGGTCAGTCACCACTAGCTCAGATCCCATCAGCTTATACTTGAAGACAGGATTTTTTTGCCCCCACTGTGGTATGGTGGAATAGTGCAAATACACAAGTGAAAAAAGTGTTTTCTTTCACCATCAGAAATAATACCCCCTTTCCCATGCTGTACAGAAAATCATGGAAACAGCTGTTTACAAACAGAAGCAAAACTGGAAGATCATGACGTCATCTAAAGAGCCCATATACCACCGTGAGTAGGGAATGATGAACGGACAACAAATGCCTTGTGCAGAAAAGCTCTTAGGCTTTTTGCTATAAAAACTTACAGTGTGGGGAAAGGCCTGGAAAATGGTGTTTTCTGAAAACATCGTTGTCATTATAACATCATTTCCATCTGTTTGCAAGCCATACCCACTAACCTGGAAACTTCTAAAACTAGCTGTGTGTTTCCACTGTGTGCACTGGAAAAGCACTTTGTGCATGCCCAAAGCTGCCCCCTTCACCTGTTTCCGGTCTTTACAGTGAGAACAGGGCCTATCCTTGGTTCATATTTGTTTAATCATCCCCTCAACCCCCAAACCTGGCCACTAAGCCTGCCTGGGCAATAGAACTCCCTCAGTCCTTTAGCCCAGCAAAGTGCACTTTCTTTCCCCTTTTTCATAGTGAGATGTGCTGGATTTTGCCTGCCCATTATTTTTTGTTCGTTCAGCACAAAACTCAGAGGATTGCAAGGAATGATGGCAAACAGAGCACTTTTTTCTCTCCTCTCTCCCAAGATACTCCTGAGGCAAATTTTCCACAGCAAAGAAAGGAGGAGATACACAAATACAGTAGCTCTATCTAGCTCAGTTAACCTGCCTGCTATTCTCAGCTGTCTGCTCTGACATCAAGGAGGAGAGAAGGGAGGAAGGGAGGAAAATGGCAAGACAGGTGCTGAAGGAGGGCAGATGAGAATGAGCTTGGTAAATAAGGGGTTCAATGGGTCACAGCAGGAGCTGACTTCAGAGTCCTTCCCCAACCCCTCTGGGTCAACTGGATGTAATCCTGAATGGACATTTCCCCTTCCATCTCTGTGAGGGAAGGGGTTTTGGTTTTAAGAAAGGAAAGCTGACATTCAGAAGGGGGCTTCCTACAGAGAAGAGGTGGGGAACTAGTAGCCCATAGACAAGTTGCAGCTGGGGGGTGTCCCTGACCCCCTGCCATCTACCCCTCACCTTCCCCACAGCAGATGGGCATGAAAAATGCTTCCACTGGATCCAATGGGAGGCTTTTTAATAGCTTAATTGCCATGAAGGGCAGGTGTTTTCAGGGGTATAAGATAATGTATTATCATTACTCTATTAATTACATTCCTGATAACAAAGACTAGGCCAAGAAATTTGGATTAGGTGTTTAAGAAGATATAGTTGAATATGATACTAGTGCAACCTATTGCAAATATGTGCCCTGTGGTGATAGGCTTGAAACCAAAGGTGGTGACAGGAAATTCTCTATATTATCCACAGGGGTGACTGGAATGTTTTTAGCTCTAATGAGGAGACCGTCAGCTTTCCTGGCCCTTGTGCTTGGAGCAGTTATTGTCCTCAGCTACATTCTTCACAGAACTGAGACCAAGGTAGGAATCCTTGCCTGGTTTTCTAGAGCAAACCCCTTCATAAAGCTGAAAAGTGGTATGGAAGTGCCTGTAATTAACTGATTTCCTCTTGTGGAAATCATTAAAGCAGATTTTGTGCTACCCTACAAGATCAGGACCATTGTGTATGGGTAGGGGAGGTTTAAACCTTCCCCTCCCAGGCACTCATTTTCCTAAATTTTCCCCCATGCTAATAGGGTCATGCAAGGGAAAATTTGGGAAAGCAAGCACCTGGGAGGTGAACGTTTAAACTTTCCCTACCGGAGCATGGTGGTCCCAAACTGGTTTACTTCCCCCTCCCCTCCCTGTACTTGCTTGTAGGTAAAAAACAAAAGAGCAGGTAAACTGCACTCTACATATTTAATTGACTGTGTAGTTTAGCGCTGCCTCTCTCTGTTTGCTGAGCAAGCAGTGCCCTTGTAACTCTGTCTTTTTCAATCCATGCTCAAGTTAAATATCTCTGGACATCTCATGGAGCAAGTGGAAGCAAAGTGGTTTGCTGCAGATATTGGTAAGGACTTCTTTACTTCAATTGTCGTAAGTGTATCAACAGTTGTTTGTAGTAAGTCAGAAAACACAAAAATACATTGTGAACAATGCTTATTCTTGCAATAAAGGAAATACACTGCGTAGCTTCTTTTCCTTCTGTGTTTCCCAGACAGATGCCAAGCATGTCAGACATTTCTGCTATTCAGATTTACCTTCATTTTTATTCAGATTTATTTGGAAGGAATCTCACTCAGTAGTAGAGCATGTGCTTTGCCTACAGAAAGATCTAGAGTCAGTTCCCAGCATCTCCTCCTAGAAGACCTGCCAGGGAACATGGAGAGCTGCTGGATAACTGTTGTAAGGCACCTTTCTATTGAATAATATTAAGGGCACAATCTTATGCATGTTTAGAAAGAAGAAAAGTCCCACAACCTCCAGCATTCCCCAAACCCAGCATTCCCCATCATTCCCCATGGCTGGATAGGGAATGCTGGGAGTTGTCGGACTTTTCTCCTTCTAAGCATGCATAGGGTTGCTCCTGAGATGTTAAAACTTAACTTTGTTCCATCAAAGATGGCAGGAGCGTGGGCAGAAAAGGAGAAAGAAGTAAAAGCCCTGATGTTTTTAACATACATCTGTTAGCTGGTATGATCTGCACCCATAAGATCAACCAAGAGAACGTCTTGTCTATTCTATTTAGTTGGTCACATTCATTTGGATGGAAAGAGTTGGGGTCTTAATTTCACTGTTTCATACGCGGGTGAGGAATCTTTTTTTCTGTTGAGGGCCACATTCCTTCAGGACCAATCTGCCACATGCCAACAGTCAGCGGGGCAAGACCCAAAATTGGGCAGAGCCACTGCATGACATCTTAAACATTTACAGATCAATTGCAAACTGATTATCATGGCACTGAATGGGAGAGTTTCTGGAGCATGCCTTAGATATAGGTTTTTATTATGACATCTCATCTCTACTATTTTGGGGTCAAGTCCATCTGGGTTGGTGTTAAAATCCCAGTTTTTCCAATGATAGAGGCTTAGGAGTAAATGGATAAGATGTCCTCTCCAATCTGAGAAGGAAAATTCTTCCACACTGTGCATTCACCAACGCTGGCCATGTTTGGAGGTTGTTAGGGATACATGATATTGTGGCCATTCAGCAGCCACCCCGGACCTTATCAGGGAAAAACCAGATTTCCTGAGACTGCTTAAAGTCTGATTGTTTTCCTTAAGTTGGGTTCTCTGAGGTATAGTTGCTGTGTGCCCCAGCCCCCACGTTTACCTCGGGTGTGCTAGCCCTGCCCAGGGGTGTGCCTTTCACCGTGACCCTGGTCAAGGGGTGTTTCCTGTACCTGTGTTTCCCAGCACAACCCAATTAGTGTCTCCTCAGAAGTAACTCCCTTTGTGGTCAGTGAGGCTTGTCCCCTGAATACACACATTAGAATTTACAGAGATCCCCCCCCCCATTTGAAATAGCACATTTTAAAGCACTAACTCCCTAAAGACTGTAAAGTGCTTTCTCAAAGCTGTACCTCTCCATTGTTCAGTTTATTGCCATTCGGAAGTAAATACTTCCACCTTTGATCATCCGATTCTGTGCAGCATCGGATTAGAAAAGGGGCTGGTTTCCCATCCCTTTGTTTTCCCCCTGCCTTTCACTGCAGAAACATAGTATGTCTACTCAGAAGTAACTCCCATTGTGGTCAATGAGGCTTGTTTCCGAAATACACACTCCTGAAGTTACTGAGATTTCCATGAATTGAAATAACGCATTTAGGAGCCTTAATGGTGAAGCTTCGCTTGATCACAGCAGGGCAGCAAGGTCACTGTGTTCCTCTCATGATTGTTTATGTAAGGAAGGAAGTAATGGGGGGAGGAAGTGTTTCCCAGTGCAAACCAATTACTGTCTACTCAGAAATTACTCCCACTGTGGGCAATGAGCCTTGTCCCCTGAATGCTCAAATCAGAATTTACAGAGATCCCACCCCCCAATTGAAATAGCACATTTTAAAGCACCAATTCCCTGAAGACAGCGGAGGAAAGCTCCCAGGATTTTATCAAAGGAGAAAGGGGGGCGAGCCTGGAAGGGGGGGCTCTCTTGTTGGTTGAGCAGCCCCTGCCAGTCAGATGACATTCACTCCAACTCTTCCACCCTACCTGGAAGTATGTTCTGTGAAGTGACATTTACTGGTGCAATACACTTGCTTGTGGAGCCCTGCACAGACCAAAACCGGTTCCTTGAAAAAATCCGGGTAAGCCAAGATTGGCTTCTCCTTCCGTTGTCATGGAGACCCCCCCCCCCCCCACGCAAGCTTAGCTGGCTAGGAAAACACACCCCAAAAGCTGTATGACACCTTAAACATTTACAGATCAACTGCAAACTTAACATGGCACACTGGAAAGGGAGGATGTGGGAATGTACTGTGGAGAGTATAATAACCCACGCTTTCAGGCTGTAAATTTACACACTTACAAGGGAGTACCCCCTCCCATTAAAACCTAGTGGGATTTATTTCTTGAGTAAATCCTCACTTGCTCTCCCCCCACTTTCTCCATTAGCGCCAGCACCAGGGGATCGCCCAGAGGCTGAATCCAGGAATTCCTTTGCTGCACAAATTGCCTGCCCTACCCCCACCCCCAAACACCAGCCAGTACCAGAACAGAGAACCCAGAAGTGGAGAAGGATGTTCTTTGCTTCTGGCAGTCAGGGATTGCTGGGCCAGGCCGGGAGAAGGCAACAGAGCAGTACCAGTGGTACTTCACTTCCTTCCTCTCTGTCTCTCTCTCATTTCCCCCCCCCACATCCCCCCCCCCAACACACACACACAAGCCAGGCCTCTTGGGCCTTGCTCAGCCCTGCCAGGAGAAGGCAAAAGAGCAGCGGCAGCGGCGCTTTCCTTCTTTCCTCTCTGTCTGTCTGTCTGTCTGTCTCTCTCTTTCCCCTACCCTTTCTGCACCCCCCTTCCATAAACCAGGCCTCTCGGGCTGTCTTGGGCCCTGCTGGGAAAGCAACAGTACAGCACCAGCGGTGCCTTCCTTCCTCTCCTTCTCTCTCTCTCTTCTCTCCTCCCCCCCTGATGGCCACCCCCCCCCCAACACACACAAACTGGGCCTCTCAGGCCTTGTGAGGCCTTGCCAGTGCTTGCTTGCTTGCTCTTTCTTTCTTTCTTTCTTTCTTTCTTTCTTTCTTTCCTTCCTCTCCATCTCTCTCTCTCCCTCCCTCCCTCTCTCTCGCTCTCTCTCTCTCTCAATCTCTCTCTCTCTCTAGGGATGTACGAAACACTTACCTGGCTCCGCACCGTGCAATCCGCGGTACAGGGGAGGCACTCCGTTCCTCCCCCCGGAATCCTCCCCGGCCAGCTCCACTCTGCGGCGACTCTGCAGAGCCACCGGCTGGGCCTGCCCGCAGCCGGACATCCAGCCGCTGGGCTGCACAGGGACACAAATGGCATAGTCGCCATAGCCGCTGCCATTTGCCTCCGTGTCATTTGCCGTGATAGGCTGCATATATATTTACGTAGCCTAAGACGTCAAAAGACAGGTGCGCAAATGGCAGCTGCTACGCCATTTGCGCCCCTGTCTTTTGCCGTCTTAAGCTACTTAAATATATACATAGCCTATCATGGCAAAAGACATGGAGGCAAATGGCAGCGGCTACGGCGGCTACGCCATTTGCGTTCCTTCCTATTGCCGTGATAGGCTACGTATATATTTACGCAGCCTATCAAGGCCTCCGCAGGGATGCAAATGGCGTCCCTGTGTTAGCCGTGATAGGCTATGGAAGTATTTACGTAGTCTATCACGGCATTCGTGGGGAGGCGAATGGCAGCCGCAGACGTGGTCGCCATTCGCAAAGCACTGGCAAACGGCAGCAGGTAAGCTCCGTTCCACGTGCATTTCACAGTGGGGGGGGGCCTTCGCTCCGCCACAGATTCCGGGGGGCCGGATGCTCTGGCATTCGGCCTCCCTGGAATCTGTGGCGAAATTCTCCGCCGTCCCTATCTCTCTCCAGCATGAGTAATGAACAGTGTCAAGGAAGCTATTAGAGAAAAGACGGCTTCCTTCATAAGAACATAAGAAGAGCCACGCTGGACCAAGGGTCCATCTAGTTCAGCATTCTTTTCACACCATGGCCAACCAGCTGCCCACCTGACACCCACAAGCAGGACCTGAGTGAAACAGCACCCTCCCATACATGTGCCCCAGCAACTGGTGTACATAGGCATACTGACTCTGATACTAGGGGTAGCACATAGCCATCAAGACTAGTAGCCATGGACAGCCTTCTCCTCCAAGAATTTGTCTAACCCCCTTTTAAAGCCATCCAAATTGGTGGCCATCACTACGTCCTGTGGTAGTGAATTCCATAGTTTAACTCTGTGCTGTGTGAAGACGTCCTAACTTGTATCTGTCCTGAATCTCCCACCAATCAACTTCATGGGATGACTCCAGGTTCTAGTATTATGAGAGAGGGAGAAAAAGGTCTCCCTATCTACTTTCTCTGCACCATGCATAATTTTGTACACCTCTATCATGTCTCGCCTTACCTTTTTTCCAAGCTAAACAATCCCAGCTGTTGTAACCTTCCCTCATGGGGGAGTTGTTTCAGCCCCTTGATCATTTTAGTTGCCCTCCTCTGCACTTTTTCCAGCTCTACAATATTCTCTTTTTTTAGGTGCGGTGACCGGAACTGTACACAGTATTCTAAGTAGTGCTGGACCGAATTTACCCTCCCATTTTCACGAAAGTGTTAACCCCCTGCAAAAGAGGCAACTGTTTTTCTCTCTCTTTCATGGGGGTGGGTCAAATTCCTCTCAAATTTCACTGCGGGGTGGGGGAGGGATTGTGCTTAGCAGTAATAAACATAGAGAGCGGCATGCGTGTTCTTTTAAAATTGAAATCCTTATCCGCTGTTCCCCAAAGTCTCCTCTATGGTGCAGTAATAAGCTTTAGCAAAAACACTTCCTTGGGGGCCAGGCGTGTAGTCGTGACAGGCCACACCGAGTCTTCGACCTGGTACTGTTTTTGCAGACGGGTCCCAGCTGGCTCCCCTCCAATTGCCCAGCGGTGAGTCAGTGTGGGAGGGAGGGAGCGCATGCGCCAGCCGTTGGCACTGCTTTTGTTCTTCCCCTTGGCTGGGGCCTCCTGAGGGAGGTGGGGGCATGAGGAGGAGAGGGAGAAGTGGCGCTGCTGCTGCCCAGCTGCATTCAGCTCAGCTCGTCCCACAACCCACCAGCACCCGGAAGTGGCAGCTGTGGCCGCGTGAGCATGCCAGGAATGGCTTCCCTGCCTCAGTGAAGATGGTGTCCTCCAGAGCCAGCTTCTGAGGGAGGCAGGAGAGTTTTAGGGGTAGTGGCTGTAGCCCAGATGGCGAGATCCCACTCAGAGGAGAAGGTGAGTTAGTAGCGGGGAAAGAGGCTGAATTTCTCAAATCCATGGGTGAGATCACTTTTGGGAGGAGGACGGGGTGTGTGTGTGTGTGTGTGTGTAGCCCTTTTTGTACAGGCAGTGCAGCACCACCTGAAATAATAATAATTTTAAAAACTCCCTACTGTGTAGAACTACTGGGCAGAATGAAGCGGTAGTCTGATAGTAGAATTTTTTTGCTTGGCTTCTAAGCTGTGCTTTACACATCTATTTAGAAGTAAGCCCTGATGAGTCAATGGAACTCCCGGGTAAGTATGTGTAAGAGTGCAGCTTAAATGCCATTGTCTGCTAGCTCCTTTTTTTTATTTTATTTTATTTTTTTTTTGCTTTTTTGCAAGCTTGTAAAAACTAGATGACATAATGAAAAGGGGGGTTCATCATACACCTTTGCACGTGATGTTTAGTTAGGCGCCACATTGATAGAAGTTGAGAAATAGGAATGTTGTCTAGCACTCATTTCAAAGAATTTTTTATTCAGTCCTTTGGCATATAAGCTGGTTTGTTGCTGAAGAGGTTTTTAATTAGTTGGCTGCTGTTTATTTTTTAAATTGCTGTGTTTTTTATTGTTCTTATTGTATTTGTTTTTATGGTCTGTTTCAATTAATATTTCGTTTTTAACCTGTATTTTATTATCAGCTGTATTGAGTGCCATTTTTTGGTGGAAGGGTAGAATATAAATTAAATAATAAATAAACAATAAATAGACATAGACACAGACATAGAATCATAGGGTTGGAAGGGGCCTCCAAGACCATCGAGTCCAACCCCCTGCTCAATGCAGGAAGCCTGATTCCCAGGCGGTCTCCCATCCAAGCATTCACCAGGGCTGACCCTGCTTAGCTTCCCATTCTGTAGATAAAACTGTTTGGATGATGTGGTAAACAATGGGGAGGAAATATCCAGGTGTTTTCTGGTTTAGCAATCTATGAACAAGTCAACTGAAAGGGGATTTTTCTGCCCGAATCTCTGATCTGGCCTCCAGCCTTCTATTTAAGGCACAATCCAGTCCATGCTTAGACAAAAAAAGTCCAACTTTCCCTGCGGTTTGACTGCAGCGCCTGGTCCCCAGAGGTATGCAGCCTCTGCCCATGGAAGTTCAACATCACTATCATGGCCAATAGCTGCTGATGGAACCATCCTACATGAATAAAAGCTGCCAATGAAAGTGGCCATCGCCACATCTTTGTGTCAGGGAATTTTGTTTGTGAATTGTGTGCAGCTGTTTGTTGTTTTCTTTTGCAAATCACTTGCACTCATTGCCTGATAAGAATATGTCATATGGAGGAAAGAGTGAGATTTTGTTTTTCCTGTTAACTATCCTTGGTGCAAGCAGTGCTGCTGGGAGGCAGGATAGTATCCCTGATCATCAGAGGCAGGGGACCTCTGATTGCTGCCAGGGGCCAATCTACACTTACAGATTTTTTCGCTTCCAATGAGGTTTCACCGCCTGTCTTTCACACTGCGCAGTACCCGCCTCAAATTGGAACCGGAATTTCCCGCTTCCGTGCTACCACTTTCAATACCCTGATATCCCAGTATTTCCCCTTAATGTGCTCTGATTTTCCACCTTCGCTACAATATCTGGTGATAGTCCCATCCCCCACCTGTCCATATAGTGTTTGTATTTGTATTTCCCTCCTGTCCAATCACAGCTCTTGATGGCCCCATGTCGTCTTCCGGCTACTGATCGCATAGCTTCCTCCGCACTCAATGTCTCCTCAGCAACAAGCAAAGGGCTGGATGTGCATGTGCTTGTCTGATCTCGGAAGCTAAGCAGGGTCGGTCCGGTCAGTAGTTGGATGGGTGACCACCTGGGAATCAGGCTTCCTGCATTGAGCAGGGGGTTGTTCTATCCCTTCAAATGAGACTAAGTTTTACCCCCTTCTATCCGCTGGTTCAGCCTTTTTTAAAAAAATTAAGGCGTTATCTTCGAATAATCGTGGCTTCTCCACGATGTTTTTTTTTTCCTAATTCAGGCATGATCTTTGAAGATTTGAAGATGTGAAGCTGAGTGTGGATAATCACATTTTAATGTGAGAGCATTTAAACCGACAGAACACTGATTCATTGCGATGGCAGGCGCAATGTAGATTGGCCCCAGATCCTGGGATCCAGCAGGAGGGGAGGGCTTTCTCCAACTTGCTCTGTCTGTGAGCTTCCCGAAGGCATGTCCTTGGCACTGCTGGAGACCTGGTTCTGCAGTATTACTTTATGCATACCAAGGTTGAGAAGTAAGGTGAAGACTGCAATCCTACACACACTTACGTGGGAGTAAACCCATTGCACTCAATGGGACTCCTGAGTAAACAGCATTGATTTGCATTGAGCACTGAAACTGAAGGTGGTGAAATCACAAGTAATTGTACAAACATACTTGGGAGAAATTATGGCTTAAAGATGACTGAAAGCTCATTTTTAATGTATACTTTTACAAGGTTTTATACTCTTAGAAGGGGCGTGGCTGTGACTATAGTGAAGGGACCCTACACTTCCGAATTTGCCACTACACTGCTGGTATGGGCTTTCCAAAGTAAGGCTGTCTCAGGTGTGCATGACAGATAAAGTATTTGTTTAAAGCAATTCCTTTTTTAAAAAGAAAAAAAAATAAAATGAAGTAATTTCTATTGAGTTACTATCCTATTCTAGATATTGTTCAATGGAAATTATACATTACTTCTTACCTACAGAAACACTGAATAAAATAAAATAAAATGATCAGAAACACCTATTTATTAACAATATCTGTTAATATTTCTCACAATAATGTCTAATATTTACTGAATTATGGTTTGGGACAGGTCCCATTATTCTTGTTATTTCTGGGTGTGACCTTATTTGGATTTGTTTTAAAATTAATAGGTGTTTCCATTCAACAATATTTAGAATTTCTGTTATTACTATCGATGGGTGGCTGCTGATAAGAACATCTGGAATCTGGATATTAGTTGTGATAGGATTGTTGAAAATCTTTATTTTTCTAGTTTCTCTGCATTAAATAAAAGACATAGGGTTGAAACTAGACTTAGAGTAGATCCATTCAAACCATTTTATTTATTTGTTCCATTTATAGCCCACCCTTTTTTTGTTGTTGTTGCAAGGAACCCAAGGCAGCTTACATGGTCTTTCTCCTCTCCATTTCATCCTCACAACAACAACCCTGTGAGGTAGGGGAGGCTGAGAGTCTGTGAGTGGCCCAAAGTCACCCAGTGAGCTTCCATGGCCAGGTGGGGACTAGAGTCCAGATCTCCTGGCTCTCAGCCCAGTACCCTAACCACTACACCACACTGGCGCTCTAACCACTACACCACACTGGTGTTATGAAACTCATGAAAGAGAGACAGTATAATGGAAAGTTCTTTCTGAAGTAGTTACAGTTATGCAAATGTAGCATGAGGGGAAAGATTAGCAAGCTTTTCTTTGTTCGAATAAAAAGCACACTCCGCACATGCTCAGTGAATGACAAAATGAGGAATAAACATACCAGGGGATATGAAGAACTACATTCTTCCGTTATGTGTGTGTGTGTGTGTGTGTATGGAGGGGGGTTAGCTTCTCCTCTATTCCAGCTGTTTCTCTGGAAGCTTCCCCGTCCCCTGTCCCTTGTAGTCCATCACCCCAGGGTCTTCTGAAATAACCTAACAGGAGGTTTGGAAATGAGCTGAATGTCGAAATACAAAGCTGAGTTGGGAGCAAAATGGGGTGCTGATATGTGTAGGGTTGCTCTGGAAACCAACAGATCAAGAAGTGATTAGGTGAATGTGTGTGGTTGAGACTATAGATCCTTACCTGAGAGTAAGTCCCATTCAACTCAATAGGACTTACTTCTGAGTAGACATGCAGACGCATGCTGTACATTAGTTAAACATCCCCAAGGCTTCTCAAAGATCCCACTGGACACAACAATGCTTACATCTGACTAAACACATGTAGGAACTTTTCAGCTGGGCAGGAAGAAGCCTTGAAAGGTAGGATTCTCTGGCTATTACATTTGCAAACTTTTTTTTTCCTTCCCTGCTCAGCAGAGAGAAGGGCAGGACTCCGAGGACTGGCAAGGTCATTTTAAAAGTTTTTCTTTCTTTCTTTTAAAAGGAGGAGTTTTAAACAAATGGTTTATCTCTCAGACGCACCTGAGACAGCCTTCTTTTGGAATGGCCCTACAAGGAAGTGTTTTTGCTGAAAGTACTTACAGGGTGGGTCGCTGTCCTGGAGGTTTGAGATTGCCGGTGAACTGGTTCAGGAAGAAAATACACACCTTGACTGTCCCTAAAAAGCTCCTCACCAGATAAACCACCCCGCTGAAGATAATTGCTCCAAAATTGTCCACCTTTTGGTAAAAAATGCTTGGACGCACCTATGGTTACCTTTCTCTTCCTGAGTTTGTCATGCAAAATTTTATGCTCCTGCACCAGCCTTCCAAGGCTTAACATTTTTCACTTCCTTCTAAGTTGGGTGAGAAGGTCAGTTTGGCAAACTCATTTTTTCAGCATATAAATAGCCACCTATCAGCCTGATAGCTGTGGGGAGGGGGGGGGGGCTGATCCAGAAAAGCCTCAGTGTCTCCCAGAACAGGAATCTCCTGGAGCCACTGTCTCCCTCTCTCCCGTTCTACCCTGAAGAGGACCCCATGTTGCCTCCACCTTCATCATACTCAAAGCACCAAAAGCAAGGTAGGTACTTCAACCCTTCCCTCCCCCCAATTCCTTCCCAGCAAGTTCATCAGCTTGCTGCACCCCCTTTTTTCCCTTCCAGCATTGTTCTGGCCACAACTAGGGATGTGTTTCATGGATTGTCAGGTGCCTTTCATTCTGTTTTCTGCCCATCAATGGAATTGCATTTTTTTGCTTCAGAATCTGTGCATGTGCAAAAATGCAGAAATTTCCCCCAAATGTACATTTTCATGGTTTAGCCTATGGGAGAAATGTGCATTTTGGGCCATTTTTAAAAACGTCTTGCATATTTTTCTACGATGAAATTTACGCAAAATTTGGGAAAGTTAGAAAACTGGTCCACAAGTCCGCAGAATTTGCCCCACAGGGGAAAAGCCAGTCCACTGAGGAATCCTCGGGTCATTTCCATGAAAATCCAAACTCATTTAGTTCCATTGCAGATTTCTCCAACATCCCTAGCCATGACAAAGCCTGCTGAATGGCTGAAAGCTGATCAAGGAGTTGTTTTTTATCTTCTTCTTCTTCCTCTTCTTGTTAAAAGGACTTTGAATAACAACAAAG
Organism: Heloderma suspectum; assembly: GCF_057233095.1. Lineage (NCBI taxonomy): Eukaryota > Metazoa > Chordata > Lepidosauria > Squamata > Helodermatidae > Heloderma > Heloderma suspectum. Next base: position 116,810,495 of record NC_139463.1, on the reverse strand, counting down.
ACAACCAAAAATGCCTTGTTCAGCTTTCAGGCACTCAGCAGGAAACAGGACAGGAAAGCCCCAAGGGAGGACATCCTGGCTAAATCGTCCAAGAGATTTTCCAAAAAGTTCAAGCAGTTGGAGACGCTGCAAGGGCAGAACAGGGGGGGAAATGGTAAGAGACAGAGCACACACAAACACCCCCCCGTTCTGCCACCACCTTACACTAAGGTAAGCACTGAAGCCCAGCACCCTGAGAAATGTCTCCGGAATTCTCACTCCTTCCTAGAGATGTGAAGGCCTGGAAAATAACCGGAAAAATTAGAAAAACATTTTTTTTCCCCCATGACCATTTTTGGATTTTTTACAAAAAGTTGGAAAAATGAACAGCTTTGGATTATGGTGTTTTGGGCGGGTATTTTTGCATTTAAGACAAAGTATTTATATATTGTTACCCAGCCTTTGTTTTCCCCAAATCCCCAAAACGATTTTTTAAAACTATGTAATAAGTATACTTGCATAGAAAGACTACAGATGTAAAATCTCTGGAAATAACGAAGACATGGGGAAAATGTTTTTTTAATCCTCTCTGTAAGATTCTCAGCATAGTTAGTTCTTTCATTCCAAATTAAAATTATTGATCTAAAGTATATGTTACTGATAAATGTGTCTGCTCAGTTTTCCAACCTGTGAGTAGAGTCACCATTGTGCATTCTTGGCAGTGCTTCACAAAGAGGCAAAGGTTCTTTTAGGATCCAGAAACAATGAACGATAAGCTAAAGTGAGTGGACAGTGGCCAATCTAATTGATCCAAGGTTGTATGCTCCCAGGCAGACAACTGACCTTGGAAAGCAAAGCCTCTAGCCTAGAGAGCTCTTAAGGGAGCCAGGTTTCTAAGGTTCACTTGGAGATTCAGGCATGTGAAGAACATTTGTGGCACACCACTCTCCTATGTCCTCGAAATACAACGCTCTTCCATTGCATTTTCTCTACAGACAGTAAATGTGCATTCTTGACAGCTTGGGTTTTGTTCTCTAGAGTCCAGTGTTTCTGATGCTGTCACAGTCATCTAATATAGTTCTAATCTATTCAGACAATAATTACAAATTTACTGAGTTTACTTTTACAAGTTTTGAAATTTAATGACAATTTTATGAGCAAACTAAGTCATACATCAAATTTATGTTCCTAAAGCAGCCCCACCCAACTTGGTGGTCTCCGGATCTTTTGGACTACAGGGCCCAGCATTCTTGACCATTGGCCATGCTGCCTGAGGCTGATGGGAGCTGAAGTCCAAAATATTTGGAGGGCATCATGTTGGGGAAGGCTGTCTTAAAGCAACAAAGTGACTTTTGTGATCTGTTGTTGTTGTTGTTCAGTCGTTAAGTCGTGTCTGACTCTTCGTGACCCCATGGACCATAGCACGCCAGGCCTTCCTGTCCTCCGCTCTCTCCCGGTGTGTGCTCAAATTCATATTCATTGCATTGGTGATGCTATCTAGCCATCTCATCCTCTGCCGTCCCCTTCTCCTTTTGCCTTCAATCTTTCCTAGCATCAGGGTCTTTTCCAGGGAGTTTTCTCTTTGCATTAGGTGGCCAAAATATTTGAGCTTCAGCTTCAGTATCTGTCCTTCCAATGAGCAGTCAGGGTTGATTTCCTTTAGGATGGACTGATTTGACCTCCTTGCAGTCCAGAGAACCCTGTAAAGAGTGCTAAAAAAAAAAAAAAAAAGCATTGCTTATTTTTTAATTTTTCCAAAATCTGCAATTTTTCCGAAACCTCCGGAGGAAAAAATCCCCCCCCCCCCGCCATGGCCACAATATTTCTGGAAATTTTACATCTCTACCCCCTCCATATTTGCGGGTGCAGTTTCTTTTTGCCCCTCCCCTCCATGAATGGTCAAAATTAAATAGATCAAAAACATCGGCACTGTGCTACCCTAAACTGGATGCATGCACTGGGGAGGCACTTTACACAGGCCGAGAGCTGCTCTCTTCACTTGCTTCCAGTCTTGATATTGAGAACAAGGCCTATCCTTGGTTCAAATTTATTTAATTAAATCTTCAACCCCCAAAGCTGGCCCTTAAGCGTGCCTGGGCAATATAACTCTCTCAGTCCTTTAGCCCAGTAAAGTACAAACTTCCTTTTTCTTTTTGCTAGTGAGATGTGCTGGATTTTGCCTGCCCATTATTTTTTGTTCGTTCAGCACATGCTCGGAGGATTGCAATGAATGATGACAAACAGAGCACTCTTTTCTAACCTCTGGGGCCCAACATACTTCTGAGGGAAATGTTCCACAGCAAAGAAAGGAGGAGATACACAAATACAGTAGCTCTATCTAGCTCAGTTAATCTGCCTGCTATTCTCAGCTGTCTCTTCTGACATCAAGGAGGGGAGAAGGAGAAGGAAGGAAGGAAAACAGCAAGAGAGAGAAGGTGCTGAAGGAGGGCAGATGAGAATTAGCTTGGTAAATAAGGGGTTCAGTGGGTCAGAGCAGGATCTGACTTCAGAGTCCTTCCCCAACCCTGTGGGTCAGCTGGATGTAATCCTGAATGGACATTTCCCCTTCCGTCTCTGTGAGGGAAGGGCTTTTGGTTTTAAGAAAGGAAAGCTGACATTCAGAAGGGGTTTCCTACAGAGAAGGGGTGGGGAACTGGCACCCCACAGGCCAGTTCTAGCCTGGAGGGGTTCCTTGACTACCCCACACCCTCTACCCCCTACTTTTCCCACAGCAAATGGGCATGAAAAAAAGCTTCCATTGGATCCAGTGGGAGGCTTTTTAATAGCTTAATTGCCATGAAGGGCAGGTATAAGATAATTTATTAGCCTTACTCTATTAATTGCATTCCTGTTGACAAATAGTAGACCAAAAATTGTCTAGACCAAGAAATAGACCAAGAGAGGCTTGAAACCAAAGATGGTGACAGGAAATTTTCTGTTTTCCACAGGGGTGACTGGAATGTTTTTAGCTCTAATGAGGAGACCGTCAGCTTTCCTGGCCCTTGTGCTTGGAGCAATTATTGTCCTCAGCTACATTCTTCACAAAACTGAGACCAAGGTAGGAATCCTTGCCTGGTTTTCTAGAGCAAACTCCTTCATAAAGCTGAAAAGTGGTGTGTAAGTGCCTGTAATTAACTGATTAATTAGTGTCCCTCTTGTGGAAATCATTAAAGCAGATGTTGTGCTAGTACCCTACAAGATCAGGACCATTGTGTATGGATAGGGGAGGGTAAATCTTCCCCTCCCGGACACTTATTTCCTTAAATTTGCCCCCATGCAGGCAGGGCAGTGAGGGGAGAGGTTTAGGAAAGCAAACCGCTGGGAGGTGAAAGTTTAAGCCCCCCCCCCCCCCCCGAGCATGGTGGTCCAAAATCAGATTGCTCCTGTCCGTCTGTCCCCCGCACTTACTTATAAGTGAACAATGAAACAGCAAGTAAGCTGCACTCCCTATATTTAATGGACTGTGTAGTTTAGCTCTGTCTCTCTGTTTGCTGAACAAACAGTAAGTCCATGTTCAACCCTTGTGACTCTGTCTTTTTCAATCCATGCCCAAGTTAACTGTCTTTGGAGATCTCATGGAGCAAGTGGAAGCAAGGTGGTTTGCTGCAGATATTGGTAAGGACTTCTTTACTTCAATGGTCATAATTGTATCAAAAGGCACTTTGGAATGATGTCAGAAAACACAAAAATACATTGTGAACAATGCTTATTCTTGCAATAAAGGAAATACACTGCGTAGCTTCTTTTCCTTCTGTGTTTCCCAGACAGATGCCAAGCTTGTCAGACATTTCTGCTTTTCAGATCTACCTCTATTTTTATTCAGATTTATTTGGAAGGAATCTCACTCAGTAGTAGAGCATGTGCTTTGCCTACAGAAAGATCTAGAGTCAGTTCCCAGCATCTCCTCCTAGAAGACCTGCCAGGGAACATGGAGAGCTGCTGGATAACTGTTGTACTTGTAAGGCACCTTTCTATTGAATATTATTAAGGGCACAATCTTATGCATGTTTAGAAAGAAGAAAAGTCCCACAACTCCCAGCATTTCCCAATCGGCATGGCTGGATGGGGAATGCTGGGAGTTATCAGACTTTTCTCCTTCTAAGCAGGCATAGGGTTGCTCCCGAAATGTTAAAACTTAACTTTGTTCCATCAAAGATGGCAGGAGCACAATTTGGCCAATGGGAGATGGCAACTCAAGTCGTGCTAGGATGGCGTGGGCAGAAAAGGAGAAAGAAGTAAAAGACATCCTTGCAAAACTGGACCAGCTGATGCCCACGGTCACTTTCACACATATAAATACCACCACAAGTGCCAAGAACAGCAAAGCCAACATATTAAACCACAAGGACACCTACTGCACTGGAGAGCACTTGATAGTTCGACTGGATTTGTACGACCATTTGGGGAAGAGGAAGGAGTATGGGGGGGACTTCTTACGAACCAGGATCTATTCACCGAGTCTGAATGCTGGCGCTTCTGCGCATATCAAAGACTATCAGAATGGGACATACCTGGTCAATTTCACACTATCTTGGGAAAGCAATGCCAGTGTTTCCCTGTTGCTCATCTACCCCAGTGAAGGTGTTTCTGCCTTGTGGGCAGCGAGGAAGAAAGGCTACGACAAAATAGCTTTCATGGGCAAGTTTTTAAATGGAACATCACCTGTCCTCACTAAATGTGGTTTCAACTTGACCACAAAGGCAGAACTCTGTGAGTATCTAGATGAACGAGACCAAGAGGCCTTCTACTGTGTGAAACCAGAGAATGTGCCGTGTGAAGCTTTCATCCAGCTGCAGTCCTTCAACAAAGGCAAATCATATCTCACGGGCTTGGAATGGAGTCTTTTAAGAAGGTATTTATTTTCTGTCCAAACTGGAAAGGTTTAGTTTTATGGAAGCGTTGATCTCTGCATGCTCACCCTTGAGTCATTGGGCAATCAGAAGACCCTAGATAACCCTTTGAGCTTTTCGCATAGGGATGGCTATATATCTCAATAAGTAAGTAGGAGGGCACGCCATGGATTCACTTCCAGTGGCTTCATACCAGTGTAACCTTTTTTTACTTTTAGTTTAGTTCATAACGAAAAGCAGGTTGCAAATTTTAAATGAATAAATTATCACTCTTACTTTCGGTTTCCCCACATCTGTAACACCATGGGATCATGCTCTGACTATTTACATTTAATTTTTTCCATTTGTAGTCAATACAATCATAATTTGAGGACACCCATCTAGGCCAGGGGTCCCCAATCTTTTTTGGCATGTGGGTGCATTTGGAATCCTTACAAACTGCCATGGAACCAGTGACAAAGTGGCTGCCATGGAGGGTCATGGCCACTTACAAAATGGCTGCCATGGAGGGTAATGGCCACTCACAAAATGGCTGGCATGAGGTGTGTGGCCACTCATGAAAGGGCCTCCATGGGTGAAAATGAGATTCTGACTTTGCCCCAGTGGGCAACAGAGTGTAACCAGCACAAACTGAGGGCTGTTTAAAACTTTAATATGTTTGAAAACGTAACCAGGAAAACCATGAATACTCTTTCAACTTGTTAAACACATGAAACATGCCACACAGGAAGTCTTAAGAAACGAAGGCTTTATAAAGAAGAGTATATGTCAAAGAACATCACAAACAGAAGTAAAATGAAAAATATGCAATGATTACCAGTAGTGTAGTGGCAAATTCAGAAGTGCGGGGTCCCTTCGTGACAGTCACAGCAGCCAAGACCCCTCACAGTCATGCCCCCTTCTAAGATTATACAACCTTGTAAGATATACAGCCTTCAGCTGGGATCCAAAAACAGTGCAGCTGAGAGTAAGGCAGTGGTATTTCAATTGGACGTCTGAGAAAAAAAAGCAGGGTGTTAAAACCTTTTTCACTCAAACACAAACATTTTAGGATTTCAAAATATGATAGTCTTTGGAAGTTTCACTCTCTCAACTCAGCCCTCATGGACACATCCCTTCTCATTTAAACAGCTCCCTTGCACACTCCCTTAGAGCCCCAACAATCCCCACTGGCCTTCCCTAAACTCCTTCATTATATCTCCCCCGTCCCCCTCCAACAGAAATGTGCACACGCCCAGCTGGATTGAACACACACACACAATGGTGTAGTGGTAAATTGGGAAATGCAAGAGCTCATTGTGACAGTCTCCAAGGGCAGTCCAAAAATTTCAGACAGCTGTGTTGATTAGGGGTGTACGAAACAGACTCACCAGTCCGCTGGGGGGGTCCGCGGGGGGGGCAGGCGATCCGTCCCTTCCTCCCTCCCTCCCTCCAGAATCCTCCCCGGCCGGCTCTGCTCTGCAGCAAGTCTGCAGAGCCGCCAGCTGGGCCCGTCTGCAGCCGGACTTCCGGCCGCTGCCACTCAAATGGCATCTGGCATAGTGGATGCCATTTGCATCCCTGCCCTTAACCGTTATAGGCTATATAAATATTTACGTAGCCTATAATGGTTAAGGGCAGGGACGCAAATGGCATCCACTACGCCGGACGCCATTTTGTTCCACAGCCCGGCAGAGGATGGCTGTGGAACGAAGACGATGGACCCGGACCAGCTGCCACCAGGTAGGGTCCATCCTGACCAGCCTTCGCAGGGTGGCAGGGGGGAGCAGTCCGTTCCGCTGCGGACTCTGGGGATCTAAAGAATCCGGCCTCATTGGAGTCCGTGGTGGATTTCTCCACCATCCCTTGTGTTGATCCATATCAACAAACCAGTTCTAGGAGTTTTCATCTCCACCAGGAGCACATCTTTGGTAAAGTGAATAGGTCTTAATTGCCCATTCCAGACCAAGGCATCCCAAAAACTTTGCATTCCAACATGGAACAATATATTGTTGCTTGGAAAGTTCATTCCCCCCACAGCTACAGTGAAGATCACAGCTAAGCTCAGAGGGAACAGGGGATTCTGAGCGGGGTGGCAGATGACATCAGAGTCCCTGCTCATGAGAAAGTGCTGGGGCTGGGTTCCTGAGAGCCCTGCCCCCACTACGCTACTGATGATTACAAAAAAAAAAAACAACCCACAGAAACATTTTTACAGGTCATATGTAAAGATTACATTATGCAAAATACACAACAGTTTAACTCTTGTTAAGGCTTATTAGAAAACAATGTTTGGATAGTAATAGGCCCAACTAGCAGCAGATGAATTGTTACTTAGCCCCACTTAAACTTCCACCATTCTAAACTAGTTAAATGCAATGTTTGAAGCTTTAAACTATATGGCAGTATGGTCTAAATGTTTACAGAGAAAGAGGGGGGGAGTGTTAAAAGGCATGTATAGCTTCTTATCAGGCAGAGATTTGAAGAACAGGCTTTTGTGGACCCAGAAGAATGTTGAAAGAGACTTCTGCTAGAGTCTAAGGTGGAGGACTAAGCAAAGTCCAGACAAGAAAATTAATCCAAGTAGAAAGTGGAATGTTTTAAAATGGAAAGAAAAAGAAAAAAAAAAACAGCAGTGAAGTCTGAACCTCACCAGGGAGTAAATAAAACAGTTGGAGAAAGCTGAATCAAGCTTCTTAGGAGTTAGGCATCCAACCCTCAACAGTTAGTTCAGAAACAATGGCCAGCTGCAGCCATAAAAACTGGAGAGACATCATGAACAAAAATAGTGCAGGCATGTGAGTGAGCACATGGCAAGATCCTTAACTTTGCATGTACTCCTCACATGCACCAAACAACATCCTGAGTGCCACAGCAAACACAAGGCAGGTGTCCATGGGGGAGAATAGGAAATATCCCTGCATCACCACCACCGCAGGCAGATGAGTCAATGGGCTGGAAATTCCATTGCTGTACCCACCCATGCCAAACAGACAGAAGGGCACAGAAAACAAGCACTGTACCTCCCAACACACAAAAATAAAGAGTTGGAGACCAAGCACTATCCCCATCGCCCCCAAAAATGCTGATAGGAGGGTGAGTAAGCAGGCAGGAAATGCCCTCCCTTTGCCTGTGCTCCCCTCTCAGATGGAAAAGACCCCAGCCCACTCACTCCCATCCCTGTACTACTGTTTTGTATTCAAGAGAAACTCTTACCTTTCCCTTCTGACACAGCCACTCACCACTCACACCTGCTCCTAGCAGGCACAGAACGGGAGTAAAGACGCTGCTTTGTAACCTATTGGCCAATCAGAGAGCAAAGGCGCATGTCAAAATGGCAAGTAGAGGTGAATAGATTTGAATTCAAGAGAAACCACATCCATAGACTTAAAAATATAGAGCAACCAGTAACTTAGCAGACATGCCTTGCATACATAGAAATCACCACAAGGGTGCAATTGAAGGCCTCAGGGGTGCACCTGTGCCCTCGGAAGCCCTGGGGACCCTGACCTAGGCAGCATTATGCTTATTACAGCGGCTGCTTAGCTGTGCACATTTGGTGTGATCAACCCAGCAGCGCTCTTGATGATCTAAACATTCTGACTTGCCTTTTCCCAATGGCCATTTTCTCTCTCTCTTGAAGGTCCAACTTTGGAGCTGAGATCCCTTGGAAGTTTGGGGACATTCATATCATTCCATGTGAAGGTGAGCTGGCCTTCCTGGTTCTTGTCACAACTTTGGGATCCGTGCAATGGATGTATAAATTCTTGGAAGAGGAATATTTAAAGTGGTGGTAGTGAAAGCGAGATGCATTGTGACGGCAATAACATGCACATACATACATACATACAACCTATAATATTAGATTGCAAGCATGCATTTTCTGGAATCCAGGGAGAGATGTGAGGTTTTGTTTTGTATTATTCTGGGGTGTATTTTACATTTTCACAATTCTTTTGTGGGTCACTTGCAACATAGAGGGACGCGGTTTGCTCAGTTGCTTCCCATGTTTTTAATTAACCCTTATTCATTTCACATAAATACCAGCAGATCTCATTTTCTATCTGCCAGATATCAGCGCTTATGTTTAAATTGCAGAGATTAAATCACCAGCCTCTTCAAATATGTGGGAAAGTAATTCCACCTAAGAATAATTAAAAATCCACCGTGCCCCGGGGTCAGCTGAACTTACCCACCCTCCCTCCCCCACCCTCTCTCTGCAGGACCAGTTTGCACAACACTCACAAAATCTGACTATTCTAAAATTTCTCAGTGGCTCACTAAGAGATACGGAGTGGCTCCAGGGAGGGCATTTTATTTCATTTACCGCATTTCTATACCACCCAATGTCCAAAGCTCTCTGGCACATTTACAAAGATTAAAAACCTTAAAAATACAGTATTATATATGGTATAAAACCCATTTACATACAAATATAAACAGACTGACACAGCCACACACACACACACACACGTGCCCCTAATCAACTTTAAACAATCAACATAAAGAAAAATCCCAAGACCTGGATCATATCCTGCCCAATGCCTGAGAGAAGAGAAAGCTCTTAAGCTGGCACCGGAAAGGTAACAATGTTGGTGCCAGGCGGGCCTCCTTGGGGAGATTGTTCCACAATGGGGGACCCACCACTGAGAAGGCTCTCTCCCTTGTTGCCACCTTCGGAGCCTTTCTTCTTGGAGGAGGACCGTCGATGCTGATCATAGTGTACAGGTAGGTTCATGCCGGGAGAGGCACTCTGTCATGTATTCTGATCTCAAGCGGTGTATGGCTTTATAAGTTAAAACCAGCACCTTGAATAAGGCTCAGAAGCATACAGGCAGCCCACGCAAGTGGGCCAGAATCAGTGTTATATGCTTGGACCTTCTCATGCCCAGAGGCACTCTAATTTATTCTGATCTCACACATTCCAGGGGTTCAGCTTTGGCGTTAGCACTGGGCCTAAATTACTCCCTGCAGTATGTATGTATTTACATAGGACCATCAATGTTGTTTATACTGTAGCAACGCCAGCAATTATAAAAGGTCCCTGCACCAAAGAGCTTACAGTTTGAAGTGGGCTTAGCCAGCAAATGGAGGGAAAGGATCAGGGTGGTAAAGGCAATGAACGGCAAGTAGAGGGGAAGCTGGCGGAAGGCCACAATATCAAGGAAAACCGTGAGAAACAGCAGACACTTGTACATACGAGTTTCATTTCATCTGAAAAGGGGGAGGGGAGAGGGAAATGGCAGCACAGCGTTGTCTTGGGAGAGAGTTCCAGGGATAAGGGAAGCAATGGAGAAAGGATGGAGTCATTCCTTATGGTATTGAGATTCCATTGATATGGAAGAGTTGGAAATACCTTCCTGCATGGGTGTCATGTGGCAACCAGGTCAGTTGCCTGTTCTGAATGGGGCTGCACTCACCCTGAAGGAACTGGTACATAGTTTGGGGGTGCTCCTAGATTCATCTTTGTCACTGGAGGCTCAAGTGGCCACAGTGGCTAGGAGTGCCTTTTACCAGCTATGACCATTCCTGGATCATGACAGTTTAGCTACCATGGTTCAGGCTAGGGGTGTACGAATCCCGCGACTTCCAGTCTCGGGGTCAGGGGTCTACGGCAGGGAAATCCAGGCTACTTGGGGCCCCATGGATTTTCCTAGAGCCCCACCACATCCGTCAAACTTCGTGGGGTGGCTCTCCTCCTGGCCGTGCTGGGACCCTTCTTTTCCACGCCAGCTGTTAAGGAAGCCCTTGCCAGCTGGCGTGGGGAGGAAGGGCCTTAGCGGCACCCCAGCGCCCTCTCCCTGGTCTCCTTGAGAGGAGACCAGGGCAAAAAAGCTGCGGGCTGGCCGTGCGTGGACCCTCCTTCCCCGTGCCAGCTGTTAAGGTAGCTCTTGACAGCTGGCGCAGGGAGGAAGGACCATGGCAGCACCAACAGCGCTGGAGACCCACCCTGCGTGAAATCTGATGGACCCAGAGGTGAGTGGGGTTGGCCTGCTTCGCAGGTCAGATTCTTGAGAATCCAGCCTAATTTGAATCTGCAGCGGATTTCTCCGCCATCCCTAGTTCAGCCATTGGTAACCTCAAGACTGGATTATTGCAACACACCCTCTCTGGGGCAACCCTTTGGGCTTGGTCGGGAAGCTGCGGCCGGTGCAGAGTGAGGCGGTGCAGCGACGTTCCGACGGCGAGTTCCACCTCTGCTAAAAGAACTGCACTGCCTGCCAGTAAGCAGCCAGGCCAGGCTGAAGGTGCTGTTGTTAACATACAAAGCCCTAAACAACTTGGGACCAGGTTACCTTAGGGAAGCATCTCAACCCTTCTATCTGCACCCAAGCTTTGCAATCATCGGAGGAAGCACTGCTGAGCGTGTCACCGCTCCTGAGATTCGTTCCACGAGCACTCGCGGAAGATGGTTTAGTGTTGCAGCACCCGCCCTCTGGAACGCGTTACCATTGTCATTAGGCAGGCCCCCACAGTTCTGATGTTTAGACATCTTCTGAAGGCCCGTCTCTTCACACAGGCTGTCCCAGCCGGCTATGGCCCGTAATGCAGAGTAAGGTGTGTAGTTTTCGTGCTGGCTCCAGGATTTTTGGAGGCCCTTTGGCAAGACGCCCTCAGTAGGCCCACTCCCTCGCTGAGTCTGCCTTCTCATCACCATGATCACCAGTGGCTATTCCTCCTCCTCCTCATTGCTATCACTTGCTTGCTTGACAGACAGAGAGCCAGCGAGGAAGAAGGCAGTGGCATCTGCTGCTCCTCCTCACCACTGCCGTTGTCTGGGCCAGAATGAGAGGCAGGCGACCAAGCAGGTTGCCATGGTGAAGAGGAGGAGAAGCAGTTCCGGGGGCTCTTGTCAGTGGCCCCCAGTTGGTGTGTGGGCCCTTGGCAGGTGCCCAACCATGCCTACCTCGCCCTGGCTTTGCTGCTGATCAGCATTTATTTATTACTGTGTCGCTGTCCTGTTATGTTTCATTGTCATTCTTTGATGGTGATTATATTATGTGTTCATTGCTTTGATAAGTCTGTGGAAAGCAGTATATACATTTGGATAACAAATAAATGTATTTCTTTATTTCTTAATACATTAATTTACTTATGTATTACATTTCTATACCGCCCAATAGCTGAAGCTCTCTGGTTGGTTCACAAACTTTAATAACTATTAATAATAATTAAATAACTATTACAGTATTACTAATCATAAAATTAATAAATAAATGACTTCTTCCATCCTCTCGTTTGTTCTGCCAGGGAGGAAGGTGGCCAGAGACAAATGCAGGGTAGGGATGGACTCACCCGTCCCCAGCGGCTACGTTTTGCACAATGCTTGGCACCCGGAATTTTGCTCAGTGACGGATTTTAGCACACTGGATAAGATCCATGCCTGCCTGACAAAGAAAATTATTTATATCATGGGGGATTCAACAGGATTTCAGTGGTTTGATGCCCTTTCCAAGAAGGTGACAGGTATGTCCTTATCAGGTTTGGATTGTTTAGTTTTGACAAAAGGCAAGTAAGGGGAGATGTGATAGAGGAGTACAGAATTATGCATGGTGGTGAGAAAGTGGATAGGAAAACATTCTTCTCCCTCTCTCACCATACTAGAATCCAGTGAGGTCATCTCATGAAGCTGAACGGTGGGAGATTCAGGACAGATAAAAGGAAGGACTTCCTCACACCACACATAGTTGAACTATGCATTTTGCTATGACAAGATGTAGTTATGGCCACCAATCTGGATGGCTTTAAAAGGGGGTGACACAAATTCATAGAGGAGAAGACTGTCAGTGGCTACTAGTCTTGATGGCTATGTGCTGCCTCCACTATCAGAGACAGTGTGCCTGTGTACACCAATTGCTGGGGAACATGGGTGGGAGGGTGCTGTTGCACTCATGTCCTGCTTGTGGGTTTCCTGTGGGCAGCTGTCTGGCTACTGTGTGAACCGAATGCTGGCCTGGATGGACCTTGGTCTTATCCAGCAAGGCTCTTCCTGTGGTCTCATGTTCTTATGATTGTCATGCTCATGGTGCGGCCAGGATACAAATAGCTGCCTATGGTGCCTGTGAGGTTTTGCAAACACCCAGTTAGGTGATATTGGACAACCCACCCACCCCCAACGATAGATGCCCATGACAGCAATAATCCAAATAACAAGTAGAAATCACATAGAGCATTAACAGAGCATAAGACTTAAAAGTAAAATACATATAGATCAGCTTCAGACTCGAAAAAATACCACGAGGGTCAGTCCACATAACAGGAAGAGTAAAGGAACAAGCAAACGTCTTCCTGCAAGCAAGGACCCCTTGAATCCTTTCTTCTTAAAATGTTTCATTTCTCTTTCAAAGCTCTGCCCCTTTCATTCTTTGATAGGGCTGAAGTTGTTGGAGCACCAAGATGTGCCCGTGTTCAAGACACGTGTGGCTATTGACCTGGAGAGGAACACTTTCATCCAGTGGAAAAAACATGGACACCCGCTTGTGAAGATGTCGTTCTATTCAGTCAAGGACTTGCACTACATCAGTCGGAATATTGACCTAGTGGCTGGGGACAGTGACACAGCCATTGTCGTTGCCCTGGGCCAGCATTTCCGTCCCTTTCCCATAGAGCTCTTTGTGCGGAGGGTTGTGAATATCCGCAAGGCCATTGAGCGCCTTCTCCTGAGAAGCCCCGACACAAAAGTAATCGTGAAAACCGAAAATACGCGAGAAATGCAAGTAAATAGCGAGCTTTTGGGTAACATCCATGGCTACACCCAGAACCTTGCCATGAAATACATTTTTCAAGGTCTCAAGGTTGGCATAATTGATGCCTGGGACATGACTATTTCCTACAATACCTACCTTCTTCACCCACCCGACCATGTGGTTTGGAGCCAAATCCTGATGTTTTTAACATACATCTGTTAGCCGGTATGACCTGCACCCATACAATCAACCACAATGTTATGTCTATTCTATCTGCATATCATCCCTGTGAGAATATCGGGAGCCGATAGGAGTTGTGGTAGTAGTTGGTCACATTCATTTGGATGGAAATTGTTGGGGTCATAATTCAGCTGTTTCGTCCCTGGGTGGGGAATCTTTTTTTCTGTTGAGGGCCACATTCCTTCAGGACTAATCCCCCACATGCCGACAGTCAGCAGGGCAAGACCCAAAAATGGGCAGCACCACTCCCTCCATTTCTCCTTTCCCATCTGTTTTTCCACCACCCCTTTTCCTCCCCACTCAGTGGGCTGCCAGGGGAGGGATAGGGGACAGATTGCTCTGGCCAGAGGTCTCAACTGATCACACCATGTATAGGTGTTTCTATGCTAGTGCTAGAAGCCTCAGAGCTAAACTGGGACAGCTGGAGTACCTGGTTTTAAAGAAGAACTGAGATATAGCGGGCATTACATAAACCTGGTTGAATAGAAAAAAAACAGTGGGATGCAGTCATCTTTGGATATAAACTCTATAGGAAGAGGGCGTACTGGAGGAGATGTCGCTCTGTACATCAAAGAGGGCATAGTTTCAAGCAGACTAGAACAGCTGAAAGGGGCAGACTCACCACAGAAGTGCTGTGGGTGGCAATACTAAATCACTCCAGAAGTAATGTATAGTAGGGACATGCTGTCGTCACCCAGATCAGAATGCTCAGGGTGTTCTTGAGATGGAAAATGAAATCAGGGAGGCATCCAAATGGGGAAGTGTTGTAATAAGGCGTGACTTCATTTACCCCCGCATTGACTGGATAAATGCACGTTCCAGTCACCACAAAGGGTTATATTTCTCATAGGGATGTGCAGACACGCCCCCGGTCAAGTTCTCTGAATGCCCGCCCAGCACCTGCCCCTGTTCACCAGCCCCCGGGCTCCAAGTCAAGCCCTCCTGTGCTCAACGACCAGCTCGAGGCTTTCCCGGACCCGTTCACCTCTGCGCCAATTGCCATGTTTTTAAAAAACTTGGCAATTGGCAGTATGTTCCCATAGACTTATACGCAAAATAGAGCCATGGATCTCGCGTATAAGTCTGTGTGTTCATAGATCATTCCAGTTTCCCATTCCAGGCCAGCTATGCAGGGGCAGCAGCTTGACAAGAGGAGGAAGGCAAGAGGCACTTTCCACTCACCTGCTGCCTCCTGTCATGCCGCTGCTTTCACGTAGCTTGGACAAGAGGAGGAGAGTGGATCATTCCAGTCTCTCCCCCACCTCATAGCCCAGGCCAGCTACATGAGGGCAGGAGCTTGACAAGAGGAGGAAGGCAAGAGGGAAATGCCTCTTGCCTTTCTCCTCTTGTCAAGCTGCTGCCCCCAAGTAGCTGGCCTGGAATGGGAAGGGGAGACTGAAATGCATACCACATCATCTGTCAAACATGGTGGAGGCAGTGTTCTGGCATAGGCATGTATGGCTGCCAATGGAACCGGGTCACTGGTGTTTATTGATGACCTGACTGCTGATAAAAGCAGCAGGACGAATTCTGAAGTGTATAGGGCTATACTTTCCGCTCAGATTCTGCCGAATGCTGCCAAACTGATAGGACGCCATTTCATATTGCAGATGGATAATGACCCAAAACATACAGCAAAATCTACCCAAGAGTTTCTCAAGGCAAAGAAGTGGGATGTTCTTCAATGGCCAAGTCAGTCACCTGATCTCAACCCAATACAGCATGCTTTTCACTTACTGAAGACAAGACTGAAGGCAGAAAGACTCACAAACAAGCAGCAACTGAAGGCAGCTGCAATAAAGGCCTGGCCAAGCATCTCAAGGGAGGAAACTCAGCATTTGGTCATGTCCATGGGTTCCAGACTTCAGGCAGTCATTGACTGCAAAGGATTTTCATCCAGGCATTAAAGGCAATCTTTAAGTTTGAAATGATGTTGGTTTGTTCCATTACTTATGGGCCACCAACGATGGGGTGTGTGCATGCCACTGGCTGTACTTCCTGAATGGTTAGTGCCCCACTTTTGTCAAACCCCTTGAATTACAGCTGAAAGTCCTGACTTTGTTCCCATCTGGGTGTGTTTCCTTTCAGCTTCAATGTGGTGATGTACAGAGGCCAACTACCAAAACAGTTATCCTTGTTCCAATATTTCTGGCCCTGACTGTATATCTCAGAGGACAATGTTAACTTCCACCTATGAGGCCCTACATGGGTGGGGGGTGCTAATCCTTTTTCCCTGTAACATCCCATAGCAAGGTTTGTTATGCACCAAACCTAGCTAACCTGCTAGCAAATTTCCATAGCTACCTACATGCAAAATTTGGGGCAGAACAGACAAGGGGGAGCCCCCCAAACTGACTTTTTGCCCCTCTGGGAAAAACACACAAAATGGTGTTCCCAACCATAACTATGGGTGGCTAGGAATGTGCAAACTCACCCCCATCCAGTTCTCCAGATGCCTCCCCAGCCCTTGCCCTCGCTCGCCAGTCCCCAGACTGTGCTTGAGCCACTCCCATGCTCAGCAAGCAGCCCGCACTCACCCCAGTGGCCTTGTTGAGCTCCACAGTCGCCATTTTTTAAAAAAGAAAATGGCGATAGCAAAACTGCGCATGTTTTTGTATGCGTGAAAATGCGCATTTTGAGAATGTGCATGTGTGCAAAATGCACATGTTTGCAAAAATACGCATTTTCGTGCATGCACAAATATGCACATTCTCAAAAATGTGCATTTTTGCAGGTGCACAGATAAGATCATTTTTGAGATTGCCAATTTATTTCTCAAAAAATGGTGACAGCGAAGCTCAATGAGTCTGCTGGGGTGAGTGCAGGCCATTTTCCGGGCATGGGCATGGGGCGACCAGGGGCAGGGGCTTGGCGAGCGGTGCTCGGGGGTGTGGGCAGAGGCAGTTCTGCCAGATTCCCGGACTAAATCGGACGCCCGTGCCATCCCTATGGGTGACCCAGTGACAATATGGCTTGGGACGAGCCTACCTGAAAGATGGCCTTCTCCCATATGGGCCTGCCCATGTCTTAAGGTTTTCAGAGGATGTCCTTTTCTCAGTACCACCGCGATCAGAAGCTCGTTTGGTGGGGACACAGGAGGGGGTCATCTTCAGGGCTTCTCCCAGGCTTTGGAACTCCTTGCTGAGGAAGGTTAGGGTGGCTCTCTGTCTGCTGTCCTTCCACCAGCAGACAAATAAGTTTTTATTCAAGCTGGCCTTTGGCATATAAGTTTTTATTCAAGCTGGCCTTCGGCATATAAGTTTTTATTCAAGCCGGCCTTTGGCCTTTGGCATGTAAGCTGGTCTGTTAGGCTCAGCGCTGCTTTTAATCTTTGCATTGTTGTGTTTTCTAATTGTGTTTTTAATGTATTATTTTTAACTAAATTTTTATTTTAAATTTTGGTTCCTGTTATTGTTAGCTAGAGATTTAGTAAATTTAGCTTAGGACAGGAGGTGTTCACTGCTGGGCCTGGACAGATGTGTTGGAGCCCCAGCTATTCGTGAGCTTCCTGGTTGTGTTAGATAATCAGGGATTCAGCTTTTGTTCATAGTAACCAGATTCACGTGATCACCACAGCCCACTGGGCCGTGTGCCCGGTGCCCTTTTGAATATTCAAGCCATGGCAGGTGGCTTAACTTGACATCTGAACCCAGCGAGGATGGGTTGCTGCTGTGGTTAACAAACCAGCCAGAACCCATTGGCCGCTTTAGTAGGCTGACCATACGTACCGTTTTAAACAGGAGAGTGCCATTTTTTCCATATTTCCCAACCGTCCCGTCATTTTAATATAAATGTCAGTTTTGTCCCATTTTTAATTTTTTGTAAAAAATTGAAAGCGTTTATCATAAGTGTCTATGCTAATCAATGCGTGCAGTAAAACTACTAGTGTGACGAAAGAGGAAGTTCCATTTACTTTATCCAGTCAGGGCCAGGCTTCTTGAGCTAGTGACGATCAGACACCACCCTCTTGCTTGTCTGCAGTGGCGGGGAATTCAAGAGGGGGTCACTAAGCCCCATTCAGCATGTGGGAGCCAGGAGGGTGAGTCTTACTGTTATTTCTACCATCATTCCACCCATAGAGATTCTTTCTCTCTAATAAACTTCTGTTATTGTCTTACTTTTTCATGAATACAGACTATTACATAACCCCATCCCGTTTTTGTCATCCCGATATCCTGTTTTTGTCTCAAGGAAATATGGTCAGCCTGTGCTTTAGGGTTGTGGGTGGTTTGTGAACCACACCAACAAGCCACCTGTGATGAAATAGTATTTTCTTTTATTGTTTAGTTGCATATCAGAATGGATATTTACCTACTTCATGTGCTTTGACTGACATGTCATTTCTCCTAAAGGCAATGGTAAGTTGGGGGAGGGGAAAATCAGAATGTTCAGTTTAGTGCTGAGCCGAAAATTTATCCCACATTTTCTTTCGGCCATTCTCATTCAATTTGGCAGAAGAGAAATTGCTTTCGAAAAGAAATTCAGTGGTGAAGACATTTTGGAGAAATTCTCATGGGTTGGGTTTGGGTTTCTTGGGCTTACCTTACTTGGGGGGTGGCTAAGGAGTGAGCACAAGTGTCCTGTTTTTCATTGTGCAATCATCTCTCTGGCAGCCTGTAGCCTCCTCAGCTTCCTACACTTCAGTTTAGGGATGTGTGAACTCACCCCCTCCGGCTTCTCTGGACTCCTGCCCACCCCTGCCCCCACTCGCTGGTCCCTGACTGTGCTCCAGCCCCTCCCACTCTCAGCAAGCAGCCCGCACTGACCCCAGTAGCCTCCTCGAGCTCCGCAGTCGCCATTTCTAAAAAAAATTAAACGGCGATCGCAAAAATGCAGGTTTTCTATGCGCAAAAATGCGCATTTTTGTGAAGGCACACGTTAGTCTGTGTATGAAAATGTGCATTTTTCATAAGATATGCATTTTCATGCATACGTGAATGTGTGCATTCGCAAAAATGTGCATTTTCACGTGCGCGCAAATTTGCACATTTCTGCGATCATCATTTTATTTCTCAGAAAATGGTGGCTGCGAAGCTTGACAAAGCTGCCAGGGTGAGTG
Source organism: Heloderma suspectum (assembly GCF_057233095.1). Taxonomy (NCBI): domain Eukaryota; kingdom Metazoa; phylum Chordata; class Lepidosauria; order Squamata; family Helodermatidae; genus Heloderma; species Heloderma suspectum. The sequence continues at coordinate 116,791,701 of NC_139463.1, read as the reverse complement.
CAGGCCATTCGCCGAATGCAGGCAGGGGGCCAGCAGGAGCAGGGGTTTGGCAAGCAGGGCTTGGGGGTGCGGGCAGAAGCAGGTCCACTGGATTCCCGGACTGAGTCAGGCGCCCGTGCCATCCCTACTTCAATTAAAGCCCAGTTTAAGGCACCATGAGGTAATTCCTCCCATGGGGCTTTTTCAGATCAGGACATGCAGGCAACCTGAGAGGCTACCTGTGATTAGGGAAGCTCAAAAACACCAGAAACATAAATTAGAAAACATCCTGAATGAGGCAGAACAATGGAAGCCTCTTTCATGACGGGAGAGAACTTCCAGGAAATTGGAGGACAGATTTTGGCAGAGTATTAACTCCACCTTCTCCCTGGACCTGGACACAACACTGTCCCCACCTGCATAGCGGTGGATGCAAATTGGGGGCTGGCCTGCCAAGACGGTTGATGCATGAAAGCCCCCAAAGCTGTTACTAAAAAACAAAGAAGCTGTGCTACAAGCCCTGCCAATGGAGAGCCCTAGCTGGGAGAAACTGTGGAGAATTTCTCCTCCCCCTGGAGAAATTCGGTAAAATTGTCTCCCAAATTTCTCTGCCCACAAGTAAGGTGGAGAATATCAAGAGGCCATTTGCGCACAGCTCTAGTTCGGTTTTTGAATGGGATCTCCTGATTGGCTGTTCCGTTTCTCAGTTGGGAGAGAGAGGAGAAATAATGACCTTTTTGTTTGCTTTGGGAGGGGGAGTGAGAGACTGGCTTTCAGAGGGGCAGGAGTAGGGCAGTTGGGATCTAGCCTGAGGGGTGGTTAGATTCACCTGGGTCTTGGAGGGAGGTATATTTCTTTAAGAGTATTAATGTTAGAAGGGATTGAGCGCGTAAGGAAAGGATGCAAACTCGAAACCTCAGTGTAACAATAAGGAACTCGAACAGTTTTGAGACCTCATAAACCTTGCACATAAAGTCTTATTTTCAATAAGTGGTCTTTCAAGCCACGCCTTTCTCAGCCTCATTCTTTACCAACGAAGGTTCAAATGAAATTACAGAACAATAAGCCTTATACGAAAAATATACACGCCCACACAGAAAGAAATTGAAGGTCCCTCCTTGGTAAGAGGAGGGTGGTGTCAGCATTAAAAGGTTAAGATTAATGTGTACCTTCCCCGCACGCTCACTCTAAGAAATTACCTCATAGGGGAGGTGAAATTTGTACCTGGTGGTGCATAAATATTAAAGAGGAGTGGTGAAACAGAATAATTTCATACGGGGAAGAGTGTTACGTCACACCACCCTCGCCAGGTTCGGATGTCATGACAAGCCACCACGATTGCAGCTGCCACTGCAGCTTGAATATTCAGAATGGCTGCCAGCACACTCCTCAAGCCCCCATGGCTTAACTACTCAGTGCAGGGAATATGGTTTCTCTCCTGCTGTTCAGTTTGGGGGTAGGCTGCCTGCCCTGCTGTCTCCCTGTGCCTCCGTAGCACTGAAGTCCTGTTTTTCTCAGAAAAGTCCTGAGATTTTTCTTTGCTTACCCCCTAGAAAGAAAAGGTGACTTTGCACACGTTCCTGTAATGTTCTTCCCTATTTTTTGGTGGGTTTGGTACTCCTTCCCCCCACCACAATGCCCCAGAATGATGCTAGGCATTGTGGAGAATGCCAAATGCTGCCAAAATGGTTGCTACAAAACAAAACCCCTTAGGGAAAGAAAGAAAGAAAGAAAGAAAGAAAGAAAGAAAGAAAGAAAGAAAGAAAGTTGTGCTATAACCCTTGCTGATGGTGAAAGAAGTTCTCCTCACCCGACAGCTTTGGAGAAACAAGCCAGAGCCATGTCTCCATGACAACTGAAGGAGAAGGGATGAGTGGCTTGCCCACATTTTTCTAGGAGCTGTTTTGGGTCTGGGCAGGGCTCCACGAGGGTGTGCATCACACCATTCTAAGTCGCTTCACTTCCAGGTGCGGGGGGTTGGAGGGAATATCATCTGAGTGACAGGGGCTGCTCAACCAACAAGAGAGGCTTCCCCCCTCTCCAGGCTCCCCCCCCCCTTTCTCCTTAATGAAGGTGTAAAATAGTTGCTTCCGATGTGCACATTAGGGAGAGAAGCCTCACAACCAGCCCCAAGCCTCCTCACCCATTGGTGAGCTGGATCGCTTTAACAGAGGGGCAAAATAGTTGCTTCTGATGTGCACATTTGGGGGGAAAGCATCATTGAGTACAATGGGAGCTACTTCTGAGTAGACACTAATTGGTCTGCGCTGGGAAACACAGGACAGGAGACAGGAAATACCCGTTGACCGGGGTCACGGTGAAAGGCAGACCCCTGGGCAGGGCTAGCACACCCAAGGTCAATGCACACAACAACTATACCACAGAGAAGTCGACTTAAGGAAAAGAATCTGACTTCAAGCAGTCTCAACAAAACTGGTTTTTCCGTGATGAGGTCCGGGGTGGCTGCTGAATGGCCACAATATCATGTATCCCTAACGACCTCAACATGCAGCCGGCTCGGAGTGAATCGCTGGTGGAGACACCCCTCAGGAAAGACAACTGCTCTGCTTTGCAGGGTTTTTGCACAGCCTGCCAGTGCACCTGTGTCGTTGTGCTGCCAAGGCACAGAAGTAGGTGGCTGCGTCCCTGAGTTGAACCGCCCTGATGGTCAAGTTACTCAGCCGCTCCTGTTTGTTGAGATTGGCAGAGAGGTTGTCCTCCTCCTGCGGTCCGTCCAGCACCAGCTGCAGAAGGTACATAGGCCCCTGTCCCGGGTGTTGCCTGTACCAGTGCAAACCATAGAAATTGCTGGTCTTGTACCGGCAGGTGATGGTGGGATTCTCTCCTGCTTTGCTTATCAAAGAGGGGTTCTGCTCCACACTGTCCTGGCATCTGACCCCTGTGTGGGAAAGGCGTGTGAGTAATTCAGTGCATTTCTGGGAACTTTGGGACAGTTCCCCATTGGGCTGCATATGGAGGCCTCGGGCCTTGGTGGATCTGATCTTCCTTTCGATGCATCCCCTGCCACATTTTGGGTGCTTCCATTATATTCTAGAGCGGAGCTGGCTCAGGAGGGACCTTTTAAAATAGACTTCTGTAACTTGGTACCCTGGAGACGTTTTGGACTACAACTCCCAGCATCCCTGGCCATTGGCCATGCTGGAAGTGGCTGATGGGAGTTGGTCCAAAACATGTGGAGGGCACCAGGTGTGGGAAGCCTGCTGTACAAAGTGTGGCACGATGCACCGGCAGACATTTAGAAAAGAGGGGAAATACTCAGCACTTACCACGGAAAACTGTCAGCAGCAGGATCAAGAGGCTGCACGGGAATATCTCCATAACTGTTCTTGATTACCTCTGTGGGAGCAAAAAGAAGTGGTGGTCGAGTCTTGCTGGTTCCCCAAGATCTGAGAACAACAAAACAAAGAGAGTCGTCACTCTGATGTTCCTTATGGTGCTTGACTCATGCAACAAGAAGGAAGTCTCTTACCACAACAGAAAGGATTTCAGTGAAGGGGAGGGGAGGGGTTTACAGCTATGAAATTGCAATCCCACCCTCATTTACTAGCCAGCAGCCATTTCAACTGGTTGCAGCAGCAGAGGAACATGGGAAGTGGGGCCACTCCATCAGCTGCACAGAGAGACCAGCTTCGTTGGCCTCCTCTCCTTCCATTCCAGCTGGTCATTATGGGAACAACTATTTCACTTTGAGAACTGGGGCCTGAGTTGCTATTTCCTCCCTCTTCCCTCCCCATCACTTTTTCCTTTTGTGTTGTGTCTTTTAGAAGATAAGTCTGTGGCTAGGGCCTGCCTTGTTTTATTGACTGAAAGTAGTCCACTCAGGGAGTCTTTTTGGCTAAAAAGAGATGTAAAGATACCTTAAATAAACAACCAAACAAAATGCAGTCCTGCCCTCCACAGTGAGATGATAAGGAGAACACAGAGAATGTGTTGCATCAACAGCCGCTTGTTTTATTCATCCCCCTTGTTGTCTGATCAGTTCCTTTTTCCTGATCCCCCCCCCATTCCTCTTCCTTCTTCTTCCTTCTCCTCTCTCTTTGCAGCAAGCATCATGTGGTCTCTCGAGGAAGGAATCATAGAATAGTGGGGTTGGAACGGGCCTATAAGACCATCGAGTCCAACCCCCAGGAAGCAAGTCACCGTATCTCATGCCTTTGCTTACTTATGCACCCAGCTTTAGGGAGATGCTTGTACTTAACCAGTGTTAGATATTTTCTCTGACAATGTGTATAAAAGCACTAATGAAGTAACTTGATTTGAACTCCTTTTAAACTGGCTCTAGCCCGCGTTTATTGCCTCTAATATCAAATGGTGTCTTTCTGCGCTTTCTCCACAGAAGGCAAGTCTGCTGTAAGCCACACCAGACTTTCCAGGATGCTGACGGGTGTGTAGAGGAGGAAGTTAAGAGAAGGTGCTTGTTTTTCAGTCTCTTAGGCGGAGTTTCCACCTTAATGCAATTAACCATTACTGAGGCCTAATTTGGGCTATTACCTAATTATGTTATTATCCAAAGTGGAATGCAAATATTTGAGAATAAACAAGGAAATTGTCTTTGTTAGGAGCATAGGAAGCTGCTCTACAGTTTTTCTAGACTGGGCTGTCTAACCCATTCCTTCTGCTTCCAGATTCTTTGCAGAAGGAAGATCAGATCTGTCCACTTTTTTTCCTTTCCTGCCTTTCTGTATTTTCTGCTACATAACCTCTAGGTGGCACTGTGGTATAGTGAAACAAAGCAGAATAACACAACTACACTAGTGAATAAGTGTGCTTTGTTTCACAGTGCTAAAAAGTACCAGATTTTCCATGCCCTTTGAAAAAACGCAAACACAGGAGCGAAACTGGAGAATCACAATGACATCTAAAGCACCCATAAACAACCATGAGTGAGGAATGCCAAGCACACAATAAAATCCTCCTCTGGAAAAGCTCTTAGACTGAGTCAAACCATGGGTCCATTTAGCCCAGAATTGTCGACACTGACTAAGCAGCTCTCCAGGTTTTCAGGCATGATTGTTTCTTAGTCCTACCTGGAGAAGCCAGGGATGGAACCAGGACCGTTCTGCATGCAAAGCATTGCTCAGCCATTGAGCTACAGCCATTCCCAAATAGAAACTACTTCCTCCAGGTGAGGCTTGAACTCACGACCTCAGCGTTGCTGTATCAAGTACTACTATATAAGTACTGCATGCTGCTAACCAATTGCACCACTGAAGGTACCATAAGGCTTAACCTGTGGACACCATGACATCCATATGCATGTTTTGTGTCTAGCTGGCAGGATGTAGTCAATAATGTGGCCTGCAGTTCAGAAGCAATGTCCTTTGAAGAGCACGTCTACACTGCAAGATTTTTTAACCTACACTGTCTATTATTTGCGGTATTCGCACTCTGTTACTACCAGAAAAGAAATTGCTGAGTGATCCATGAATTAATTGAATACAGATTGGGAAACTGTTTTTTTGGAATGTCTGCCGCTCTCTGAGAAAGGAGTAGTCTCTAGTGCTCTCTGGTGGACAAAGCAGGCACAACATTGGTGAAAAATATGCATGCCGAACACACATTACAATGGAGATCCGGCACAGAAGAGCTCCAATACTATTTAAATTTTATTGAAATGCAGCCTCAGGGGATACCTGAATGCCCCACACTAGTGGGAAAAGCGTGAGCCTAGGAAGAGCATGGGGAAATGATATGAGTGGGGCTTTTTAAAGTATCCCCCTGAATTTATTAATAGGGCAGTGCATGGACCCCCCGATCCGACTTGGAAGCTGCTTTGGAGCTCTCGAGGTGGGCCTGATTTGGCTTGGGATGATTCGGGGGCCACTTGCCTCAGCCTAGGAAGCCGAAGCAGGATTCAGACATCCGAATCCCACTTCATCCTCTCAACACACCGCCTAGCCCCCAGCTCCTTACCTGGGCCTTTGTTTTGGGGGGGTACACCCCCACCAGGGGAGCTGCCACTGCTGCTAGTGCCGCCAGAGACACCGTTGCCAGCTCTGCTCGGGAAGGCACTGCCAGGGCAAATGCTGTCCATTGCAGCCCGCCACCCGCCGACACGCACGGGGGCAGGAGTTGCCCACCGACTGCACTCTCTCCCTTCCTTGGAGGGGAGGAGGGCAACCGGTCGGAGGCCGACTCCTGCCAATGGAGGCAGGATGCTGCCGCTGCCGCCACCAGCTCCTAGGCCCTCCGGATGTGCGCCAGCAGCCATCTTGTTCCAGGGAATGGGGGAAGCCATTTTCCCCTGTTGTTGTGCCATTGCTGTGCCTGTGAGTGGCGGATCCGTGATTTTTCTGGCTCAGTCCGTGGAGGCAGATGTGCTCTGTGACATGATGTTGGTTTGGGGGATTTGCTTTAAAAATCATAGGAAGTCATGAGGATCCCTCTTTGATTTTATGGAGCCTCATTTGACCCAGTCCCTGTAGCACGCGCTTTCTTCTCGGCTATGTTCTGCCGAGGGAGACTGGGAAGGGTGAAGGCTTCCTCTGCCATGCCTGGAAGTGACTGGAGCAGTTGCCCACAGTGGCTAGGATGGGATCAGAGAGAGAAATGCCATGGAGCTTCCCTCTCAGCTCCCGTCCCATCCTGCCGCCGCCATCATTGCACACAATGGGAGCTCGTCGGAGTCACAGGAGGCTGCTCCATTATCAGGCACCTCACGCACCCCAATCGATTGTCTTGCACCTGCCCCCCGGGGTGTACGCGCCCCCCTTTGGAGACCACTGCTCTAGCCAAATAACGTCCAGACAGTCCTCTCCTCTCCAGTAGCACCACCTCTCTCACCGTGAGCAAATGGAGGCTGACTCGCAGCAAAGCTCCCTCCCTCCCTCCTCCTCCTCCCTCTCATCTCCCTTTCCCCCACCTCTCTCAAATTGATAATTTGGCACCTCCATGTCCCCTCACCTTCCCCCCGCCCTCCTCCTCCTCCTCCTCCTCCTCCTGCCCCTCTGCCTGAGCTTTCAGAAGCTGATACATTTTAGAGACAGCCTCTCTAGGCTGGCCAGCAGGCATAAGAAGAGCAAGGAATATACGAGGAGGACAAGGCGCTTCATGGAGGGGCTGCTTCGCTTCGGGGCACCTCGGTCTGGTCTGGTCTGTCCCGCTTTGTATCATGAAAAGGCACCTCCAAATCGCCTCGTCATTCGGGCTTCATACTGAGTGTTGCACAGCCCTATTCATTAATTCATTTTTGGTTCCCCGCTGTGGTAATTTACTTGTTGCTGTCATATACTGTTGTCACTTTTGTTATTGTACTGTTCTTCACTCTTGCGTGTGACCCTTTGCTTTCCTCAGCAGGTCAGAGGCAGCATCTTCGTGGTTATTTGAAGAGGGTCAGAAACACTCTCAGCTGGAAAATGTCCCTCGTCTTCTTATTACCGTAACACAGAGTATCAGCACCACCCCAAACACACTGAACAGTCATTCTAAGGATGTACGAAACACCTACCTGGCTCCGCGCTGGGCAATCCGCAGTGGCGGGGAGGTGCTTCATCCCTCCCTCCGGAATCCTTGACGGGGGGGGGGGGGAAGCGATCTGGTCCTCCCCCCCGGAATCCTGCCCGGCCGGCTCCACTCCACAGCCAAGCCACGGAGCCACTGGCCAGCTCCGGCCGCCCACAGCCAGACATCTGGCCACTGGGCAGCCCTGCAGGGAAGCAAATGGCGGCTGTCGTAGCCGCCGCCATTTGCGTCCCTGTATTGAGCTGTGATAGGCTACAAAAATACTTATGTAGCCTATCACGGCAGGGGGAAAAACCCCAGTGTACGCAAATGGTGGTAGCCACCGCCATTTGTGTACACTGGGTTCCCCCCCCCCCGCCGTGATAGGCTACGTAAGTATTTACGTAGCCTATCACGGCTATGAAGAGGAGGAAGTGAATGGCGGCCGCAGGACGCCCACCATTCGCAAAGCAGCGCAGACGGGAGCAGGTAAGTTCTCCGTTTCGCGGGCCTTTCGTGGGGTGGGGGCGGCAAGGGCTTCGTTCTGCGATGGTTTCGGGGGACCGAATGCACTGGCATTTGGCCTCACCGAGATCTGTCGCGGAATTCTCTGACATCCCTAAGTCATTCTTTCTTGTCAGGGAACCCTGGAAATTGACGTTCTGGGTATCGAACAGGATGTACTCCACGGCCGCCTCAAGATTAGGGATGTCAGAGAATTCCACCATGGATCTCAGTGAGGCGAATGCCAGTTCATTTGGCCCCCTGAAATCCGTGGTGGAACGAAGCCCCCCGCCCCACCACCCCGTGAAAGGCGCGCGAAACGGAGCACTTACCTGCTGCCGTTCGCACTGCTTTGCGAATGGCGGCCGCATCTGCCATTTGCATCCTTGCAGAGGCCGTGATAGGCTATGTAAATATTTACGTAGCCTATCACAGAAAAAAAGGGAACACAAATGGCGGCAGCTACAGCAGCCACCATTTGTGTTCCTGTTTTTTTGCCGTGAGAGGCTACGTAAATATTTACATAGCCTATCACAGCGAAAGACGGGGCGCAAATGGCAGCTGCTATGCCATTTGCATTCCTGTTTTTTTGCTGTGATAGGCTACATAAATATTTATGTAGCTTATCACGGCAAAAAAACAGGAACGCAAATGGTGGCCGCCGTAGCCACCGCCATTTGCATCCGCAGGCTCTGCACGCCTGCGAATGCACCTGGCCGGCGGCTTCACAGAGTTGCCACGGAGTGGAGCCAGCCGGGTTAGGATTTTGGGGGGAGGTACGGAGCGCCTCCCCCCCACCGCAAATCACCCCTTCGAAAAGATATGATATGATAGCACTCTTCAAGTACTTGAAAGGTTGTCACAGAGAAGAAGGCCAGGATCTCTTCTTGATCATCCCAGAGTGCAGGACACGGAATAATGGGCTCAAGTTACAGGAAGCCAGATTCCGACTGAACATCAGGAAAAACTTCCTGAGTGTCAGAGCAATACGGCAATGGAACCAATTACCTGGGGAGGTGGTGGGCTCTCCCACACTGGAGGCCTTCAAGACGAGGCTGGACAGCCATTTGTCAGGGATACTCTGACTTGGATTCCTGCATTGAGCAGGGGGTTGGACTCGATGGCCTTGTAGGCCCCTTCCAACCCTACTATTCTATGATTCTATTCTATGATTCTAAGATAAGTGACTTTCTCACATCCCTACTCAAGATCATCCAGTTCCCAAGATGCTTTTGCAAAAGCATGGCAGTTAAACTGGTTTCAAATGTAATTTAACTCTATAATCTACGTAAGCCTTCCCCAGCTAGGTTCCCTCCAGGCATGTTGGACTACAATTCCCATCATTCCTATGGCCATTGGCTGTGAGAACTGGGGATGTAGTGAGTTTAAAAAACAAAACTGCACATGGTGAGAGCATTCTTGTGCTCCTGTACCCCAGTTCTGACAGGGGAGAGCTTGAAGGGGCTTCAGTGCTTATGCAGACTTCAGTTTCCTGGAAGGAGGACACTGGATGGAGACTTGTGGCATTTCTTTTATAAAGGCTGAGTTACACTGTGCTCAGGATGAAGGCCTGCAATATCACAAGACCTCCCAGTCCCTGCTTCCTGTCCACTGCCTAGGAATCTTCCCCTGCAAGACAAAACCTGCTCTCCTTTTGTCTTAGATCCACCCTTCCCCAAGATCCATTTCCTCCTACCCCCTCAGGAGTTGTAGAGCAAAGATTACCAATTCAAGATAACCTTTGGGTAACTTGCCCCAAAGACTACATTGGGGGAAATCCTCAGTCTCTTTGTACTTAGCCTGACTGAATGGTAAGGGATCACTGGAGGTAATATAGACTGTCCCCAAACACATAACATTATTGTTTCTTTTAACTAGGGTAGGCAAATAGTTTTGCTGTTCTTCTAACATATCAGGAATGCAGAAGCTGTTTTAAACACGGAATGGCAGTTGGACTGGAGAGAACGGAATATCAGCTCTGTGCTTCAAGACTGAAGAATGACACATGGCCATCCAAATGGGCCCTCCCAAATTCCCTGGCTGCACCACCAGCCCCTCTCCTTCCAGTCCAGCTGGTCATTATGAGAACAACTCTTTCACTTTGAGAACTGCGGCCTGAGGTGCTTCCCCCCTCTTCCCTCCCCATCACTTTTTCCTTTTGTGTTGTGTCTTTAGGAAGATATGTCTGTGGGCAGGGCTTGCTTTGCTTTATTGATTGCATGGAGCCTACTCAGGGAGCCTTTTCAGTTAAAAATACATTTAAAGATACCTTAAATAAAGCAACAAAGGAATAAAATACTGCTCTCCACAGTAAGATGATAAGGAGAACCTTCCAGGGTCACACAAGGGAGCCTACAAGTTCAGGTTCTGATTGCCACTGGCCAGATGTTCCTTGGAAGTCCACAAGCAAGCTCTGAAGGCAACCTCCCTCTTCCAGTATTTGTCTCCCCACTCCACCCTACAGCTGGTAATCAGAGGTACACTGCTCCTGAACAGTGAGGTTCTCCAGTGGTATAATGGATAATGATGCTATTTCTGAGGCAAAATGGGATCAAGGTGGTCCCAGAGCTCACAAGAACCCAAAGCTGATTCTGTTCAAACTCTAGGCTCCACTCCAGGTTTTGCAATGAGGAGGATACACCTTTGTAGCACTGTGAGCCATGGCACAGAAATAGACAGCAGAATCATCAAGCCGGGCTCTGTTCAGGGAGAAGGAGGTGGTTCGCTGCTTTTTGTCCAGGCTCATACTGAAATGGCCGTAAGACCTAGTTTCTGTGGAAAAAAGGATGGCCTTCTGATGGATCTGGCCACCTTGGTTCTGCTTGTACCATTGCAAGTTGTCTGGATTTCCTTGATAGGAGCAATTGAGCTGGATGGCTTCTCCCTCCTTGGCAGAAACAAATTGGTCCATCTGGGTTACAGTTTCTTGGCCTGAAACACCTGGGAGAGAACAAGAAAGGTCAGGAAACATCCCAGTCGTTTCTCTCATTGTTTTGAAAGGAGGACGCAAACAGGCGCTTTTGTATTTGGCTGCAATTTTAACAATGTTGGAGAAAATGGTACCCAAAGGCTCCCCAATCATTGTACCATTCTTGGATAAAAGCCATGCTATCGATTAATATTGCATCATTTTCTGGAGCTTTGTTAGTTTAGCAGTTTATTTCTCTCAGATTGAAATCAAGAAGACCTGGATTGGTTGGTTGGCTTTGTTTTGTTTTTGGCTGAGTGAAACCAGGAAAGTGATCAAGGGAAAACAGTATAATTTTTTAACAAGTACAACCAAATTTACAGAGCGAAATGAACAGGAATGAGAGAGGAATGAAAGGAAGGAGAACTGAAAAGAAAGGAAGAAGGAACCGTCCAAAACACATAAATGAAAAACATGAGTTTAACCGATTCATTCCCATGCCTCCTTAATCAAGACTTATTGAACACTTACAAAGGGACTTGCTCCCAATGAAACACGGAAGATTAGGATTCTGTCCCAATACAACCAAGTGCCTCTAATTGAATCCTGGATTGTGGCCAACTCAGGGTCCAAAGCATTAAGAGTATACGAGAAAGGAGATACCTGTGGAGATGATCAGAAGCAATGCAGAAATGCTTGTCACTGGGGTTCCCATTCTTCATTTGTGCGACAGACTCAGTGAATGCGCCTTGGTTACTCTCGCACCTAGCAGACCTGTGGCATGAACCACAGTCCTCTGGGTGGTTTCGTTTTCCTGCCTTTTGAGGATCAAAGACATGACTTCAACATTGCTGTATCAAATACTGCTGTATAAGGAATGCATACTAACAGACTTCATTTTAAGGCTTTCCCTGTGGACACCATGACAACCACATGCATGCATTGTGTCTCGCTGGCAGGAGACCGGTCCCGTGGCCTGCATTTCGAAAGCAGTGTCCTTTTAAAAGCACATCTACACTTCTAGATTTTAACCTATTTCTATGAGTGCTGGTTCTGCCGCTCATTATATTAAAACTCCTACTTCCTCTACTATTTGCAGTATTCACACTCTTTTACTACCAGCAATAGTTGTTCCATGGATTAACAGAATTAAATTTTATGCAGATTGAAACACCTCAGCTGGTGAATTTCTGCCTCCTTCGGGGAAAAGAGTTGTCTCTAGTGCTCTCTGGTGGAAAAAGGAGGCATGTCATAGGCGAGAAGGCTGGCAGAAGAACCCACATGAAAACAGAGATCCATGAGGACTGAACTGCAAGATCATTCATGTTTTGTTGAAATGCAACCGCCTGGGGTGCCTAGGAAGGGTATCTTTCACTGGGGAAATGATATAGAGAGCCAGTGTGGTGTAGTGGCAAGAGTGTTGGACTAGGAGCTGGGAGATCCGGGTTCTAGTCCCCACTCGGCCATGGAAGCTCACTGGGTGACTTCGGGCCAGTCACAGACTCTCAGCCCAACCCACCTCACAGGGTTGTTGTTGTGAGGATAAAATGGAGAGGAGGAGGATAATGTAAGCCGCCTTGGGTTCCTTGCAAGAGGAAAAAAGGCAGGGTATAAATGCAATCAATCAATCAATCAATCAATCAAATATGAGTGGAAATTGTCGGTCTGTCTGTCTGTCTGTCTGTTTGTTTGTTTAAAAAAAAAAAACCCGTCAAGTTATTAATTTATTTTTTGGCTCCTTGCTATGGTAATTTACTTGTTGCTGCCAGATGTCATTTTTATGATTGTACTATTCTTCACCCTTGCATGGGGCTGACTCTCTGCTTTCCTCAGCAAATCAGAGGCAGCGTCTTTGTGGTGATCCGAACAGGGTCAGAAACACCCTCAGCTGATTCCAGGGCATGGTCTGAAGGCACATGAGGCAGCCACCTTGCTGAAGCTAAGCAGGTTTTGGTCTGGTCAGTGCTTGGAGGGGAGACCACCTGGGAACCACACGTAGCCACCTTGAGTTCCACAGTGGAAGAAAGCTGGGATATAAATGTAATAAATAAATACAATAAACCTCCTTCCTCTTCTAAGAAAGGGGGACTCCCTGGAGCCATCTAGGCAGGGAAAGCATGCATGCCTTACTTCTTAAGATGCTCCTTATTCCCATAATATGTCAGCACCATCCTGAATTCAGCTACCAGTCGTTCCTTCTTCTCAGAGAACCCTGGAAACTGACATTCTGTAACAGCATCTAAGGGTCTCAAACAGGATGTACTCAACAGCCTTCTCAAGAACATCCCAGTTTCCCAAGATGCTCTTGCAAAAGCATAGCAGTTCAACTAGTTTCAAGCGGAATTTAACTCTATAGTGTTGATAAGCCTTCCCCCATTTGGTTCCCTCCAGGTGTGCTGTACTACAATGCCCATCATCCCCAGCCAGCATGGCCATTGGCTGTGAGAACTGGGGATGTTATGGGTTTAAAATGCAAAACTGCACAACTTGAGAGTATTATGATTTTTTAGTCAGGGTTGGCAAACAGCTTTGCTGTTCTTATTCTAATATATCAGGCATGTACAAGCTGTTTTAAAACAGGGAATGGCAGTTGGACAGGGGACAGAGGAATTGTAGTTCTGTGCTTCAAGACTGAAGGAATGGACATGCCATCCAAATGCAGCCTTCCATAAGACCATTGTGTCCTGGGTCCAAGATTACCTAGGTGCACCACCAGCCCCATTCCTTCCAGTCCAGCTTGTCATTATGACAACAACGATTGTTGGCCTGAGTTGCTTTTCCCCTCCCCGCCTCTCACTTTTTCCAGTTGTGTCATTTCTTTTAGATTATAAGCCTGTGGGCAGGGCTTGCCTTGTTTTATTGATTGCATGGAGTCCACTCGGGGACCCTTCTTGGCTAAAAAGAGATGTAAACATACCTTAAATAAAGAAACAAAGACACAAAATTCAGTCCTGCCCTCCACAATAAGATGATAAAGAGAACCTTCCAGGGTCACACCAGGGAGCCTACAAGCTCAGGATTCTGATTGCTGCTGGCCAGAGGTTTCTTGGAAGTCCACAAGCAAGCTATGAAGGCAACCTCCCTCTTCCAGTATTTGTCTCCCCACTCCATTCCACAACTGCTAGCCAGAGGTACACTGCTCACTCATTGGCCATGTACAAATCCTTAAGAGGGGTGTTCACATGTTACATACAGTGTATGTACAGTCCACATACATGTGTACACAGATTCTTGATCTGTACACTCACAGTTATTCACGTGTAATGTTCAAAATGTGTACAATCTATACCATACTGTAGATGGATTGCTGATCTGTAACACTTGCAGCCAAAGATGGAGAAGCTCCATACAGTCAGTAAAAACAAGACCTGGAGCTGACTGTGGCTCAGATCATGAGCTGCTTCTTGCAAAATTTCAGCTTAAATTGAAGAACGTCGGGAAAACCACTAAACCGTTCAGGTATGACCTAAATCATATCCCTGATGAATATACAGTGGAGGTGAGGAATAGATTTCAGGGATTAGACCTGATAGACAGAGTGCCTGAGGAACTATGGACGGAGGTCCGTAACATTGTTCAGGAGGCAGCAACGAAATCCGTCCCAAAGAAAAAGAAATGCAAGAAAGCCAAGTGGCTGTCTGATGAGGCTTTACAAGTAGCTCACGAAAGAAGGGAAGCGAAAAGCAAGGGAGAAAGGGGAAGATATACCCAACTGAATGCAGAGTTCCAGAGAATAGCAAGGAGAGACAAGAAGGCCTTCTTAAATGAACAATGCAAAGAAATCGAGGAAAACAACAGAATGGGAAAGACTAGAGATCTCTTCAAGAAAATTGGAGATCTCAAGGGAACGTTTTGTGCAAAGACGGGCATGATAAAGAACAAAGAAGGCAGGGACCTAACAGAAGCAGATGAGATTAAGAAGAGGTGGCAAGAATACACAGAAGAACTATACAGGAAAGATCTGAATGTCCCTGATAGCCATGATAGTGCGGTCACTGAACTTGAGCCGGACATCCTAGAGAGTGAAGTCAAGTGGGCCTTAGGAAGCATTAGTAACAACAAAGCTAGCGGAGATGACAGTATTCCAGCCGAGCTATTTAAAATCCTAAAAGATGATGCTGTTAAAGTGCTGCATTCAATGTGCCAACAAATCTGGAACACTCAACAGTGGCCACAAGACTGGAAAAGGTCAGTTTATATTCCAATTCCAAAGAAGGGCAACACCAAAGAGTGTTCAAACTACCGCACAATTGCGCTCATTTCACATGCCAGCAAGGTGATGCTCAAAATCCTACAAGCTAGGCTTCAGCAGTATGCGAACCGAGAACTACCGCAAGTACAAGCTGGGTTTAGAAGAGGCAGAGGAACTAGAGATCAAATCGCCAACATTCGCTGGATCATGGAGAAAGCAAGAGAATTCCAGAAAAAGTCTATTTCTGCTTCATTGACTATGCTAAAGCCTTTGATTGTGTGGATCACAACAAACTGTGGCAAATTCTTAAAGTGATGGGAGTACCAGACCACCTTACCTGTCTCCTGAGAAACCTGTACGAGGGTCAAGAAGCAACAGTCAGAACCAGACATGGAACAACCGATTGGTTCAAAATTGGGAAAGGAGTACGACAAGGCTGCATATTGTCACCCTGCTTATTTAACTTATATGCAGAGTACATCATGAGAAATGCCGGGTTGGATGAATCAGAGGTCAGAATTAAGATTGCCGGGAGAATTATCAACAACCTCCGATATGCAGACGATACCACCCTAATGGCAGAAAGCGAAGAGGATCTCAAGAGCCTCTTGTTGAGGGTGAAAGAGGAGAGTGCAAAAGCTGGTTTGAAACTCAACATTAAAAAAACTAAGATCATGTCATCTGGCCCTATCACTTCCTGGCATATAGAAGGGGAAGAAATGGAAGCAGTGACAGATTTTACTTTCTTGGGCTCCAAGATCACCGCAGACGGTGACTGTAGCCATGAAATTAAAAGACGCTTGCTCCTTGGGAGGAAAGCTATGGCAAACCTAGACAGCATAGTAAGAAGCAGAGACATCACCTTGCCGACAAAGGTCCGTCTAATCAAAGCTATGGTTTTCCCAGTAGTAATGTATGGCTGTGAGAGCTGGACTATAAGGAAGGCTGAGCGCCGAAGAATTGATGCTTTCGAACTGTGGTGCTGGAGAAGACTCTTACGAGTCCCCTGGACTGCAAGGAGGTCAAATCAGTCCATCCTAAAGGAAATCAACCCTGAGTGCTCATTGGAAGGACAGATAATGAAGCTGAAGCTCCAATATTTTGGCCACCTAATGCAAAGAGAAAACTCCCTGGAAAAGACCCTGATGCTGGGAAAGACTGAAGGCAAAAGGAGAAGGGGACGGCAGAGGATGAGATGGCTAGATAGCATCACGGATGCAATGAATATGAACTTGAGCACGCTCCGGGAGAGAACGCAGGACAGGAAGGCCTGGCGTGCTATGGTCCATGGGGTCACGAAGAGTCGGACACGACTGAACGACTGAACAACAACAACAACACTTGTACAGTTAAGGGGTGTTCACACATCACATTGAACATACAGCCACACTATATGTATTTTTTAATTTCTTTTTTATTTATTGCATTTATATCCCGCCTTTTTTCCTCTTGCAAGGAACCCAAGGTGGCTTACATGATCCTCTTCCTTTCTGTTTTATCCTCACAACAACAACCCTGTGAGGTAGGTTGGGCTGAGAGTCTGTGACTGGCCCAAAGCCACCCAGTGAGTTTCCATGGCTGAGTGGGGACTAGAACCTGGGTCTCCCAGCTCCCAGTCCAACGCTCTTGCCACTACACCACACTAGCTCTCTGTATGTACGCTCATTCACATGGCTGTGGGAATTCATCTCATTGATTTCCACAGGAAGGAAGTTTGTTCCACTTCGGTGGGAGGAGATATTCACTCTCATTACCTCCTGCCTGCATTCCAAAGTGGTACCTTTCAGGAGGGCCATACCACTTGTTTCTTGTAGATTAGTTCCAGAATAAGAGAAAGTTGTGGTGAAGGGGAACCATGGAGAATAGAATGCTATTATCAATGGAGAGTCAGAATCTCGCTTCTGACACAGATTCACTGGCTAGCCTTGGACAACGGATGTATCTCCCAGGGCTGGCTCCTGCAAGACCTTCTGTACAGATCTGAGGGCTAAATGCACAAGTGGTACATCAAATGGGACGACCGCTTGCATGAATTACTGTGCCTGTTCTCTTTTAAAGCACAAGTGCTTCTCCCGTGTTGCAACTGACATACTGGTCATGGATTTTGTGTTTGGGCTTGGATTCAAAGTCTCCTAGGAACTGGCCTTCAGTTCTTTTTAGGTGCTGCTGGATCTTAGTAAGGGATGGGAAGTTCCAGTTCTACCTAGTTCCAGCCTGGTTCTGGGCTGTTTATTCAGACATAACTTCCATTGAGCTCACTAGGCCTGAATCATAAAGCTGGGACGGACCTCAAGCATCATCTAGTCCAACCTGCTGCTGATGGAGAAAATCCACTACACCACTAAGTGTGCTTAGATTGCAGGTTTGTTGGCCCGTAAATGAAACAACTGTCAAGCAAGCGCTCGACGCAACACTTTTCTGTGCTATTTTCAACACAACGCAGGCACACCCCTACTTTTCAATTGGCTGGGAGCCACACATGTTAGCACTTCCAGGTCAAGTCAAATATTAATCCTAAACCTTCTTCTGGTGTGTGAGGCCCCATAAGCACCCTAGGGTTTTTCTGGTACTCGTGACCTTGAACAGGCTTTCTAGGCCTCCACTCTCATCCCCTCTTACTTGGTCATCACATTCGTCTGGGTTTCCACTTCAGATTTTGTCCTCAGCTAAGCTAAACAATGGTATAAATCGCAAAGGTTGCTAATTCTCAAATTCAGCAGTGGACAAGAGTGTGTTGGATAATAGGAACAGCTCCGCATCCTTCCAGACATTAGGGGGCGATAGAGAATCAACAACATCCCAGTTCCCAAGATCCTCTTGCAAAAGCATAGCAGTTAAACTGGATTCAAATGGGATTTAACTTGGTAGTGTCGATAAGCCTTCCCCAATTGGGTTCCCTCCACATGTGTTGGTCTACAGCTCCCATCATCCCCAGCCAGCACTGCCATTGCCTGTTGCAACTCAGGATGCTGTGAGTTTAGAATGGAAAACTTGGTGTGCTCAGTGTATTATTGTTTTTTCATCAGGGTTGGCAAATACTTTTGCTGTTGTTGTTCTAACATATCAGGAATACACTAGTCATTTCTGGAATGGCAGCTGAATAGGGGAGAGAAAAGGTGGAGTTGAGAACTGGGGCCTGAGTTGATTTCCCCCCATCACTTTTTTTTCCTCCTGTGTCATTTCTTTTAGAGGATAAGCCTGTGGGCAGGGCTCGCCTTCCTTTATTGATTGCATGCAGTCCACTCAAGGAGACTTTTCAGTTAAAACGTGATGTAAGGGTAGCTTAAAGGAACTATTAGACAAAACTCCGTCCTGCGCTCCACAGTGAGATAAGGAGACCACACCAAGGAGCCTACAAGTTCAAGATTCTGATTGCCACTGGCCAGATGTTACTTGGAAGTCCGCAAGCCAGCTATGACGGAAACCCACCTCTTCCAATATTTGTCCCCCCAGGGCACCCCAGAAATGGTAGTCAGAGGTACACAGCTCCTGAACAGTAAGGTTCTTGTTTGGTATAATGGATAATAGCAAATGATGTTTTTCTGGGACAAAATGGGATCAGGACGGTCCCAGAGTCTACACGAATGCAGAGCTGATTCTGTATAAACTGTAGGCTCCACTCCAGGTTTTGTGATGGGCAGAATGCACCTTTGTACCACTGTGAGCCATGGCACAGAAATAGACAGCAGAATCCTCAAACTGGGCTCTGTTCAGGGAGAAGGAGGTGGTTCGCTGCTCTTTGTTCAGGCTCACATTGAAATGCGTGGAAGACTTCGTTCCTGCTGAGTACAGTATGTCCATGAAATGGATCTGGCCACCTTGGTTCTGCTTGTACCATTGCAAAGTACTTGCAGTTCCTTGATAGGAGCAATTGAGCTGGACGGCTTCTCCCTCTCTGGCAGAAACAAATTGGTCTGTTTGGGTTACCGTTTCTTGGCCTGAAACACCTGGAAGAGAATGAGAAAAGTCAGGAAGCATCCGGTCATTCCTCTCATCCTTCAGACAGGAGGATGAAAACGGGCATGTTGTACTTGGCTGCAATTTTAACCACATAGAAGAAACGGTACACAAAAGCTCCCCATTCACCAGCCCTGGACAAGAGCCTTGCTATCAAATATTATTGCATCATCGTCTGGAACTTTGTCAGTTTAGCGGTTCATTAGTCGTAGACTGAAGATAATCAAGGAATGCTGGGCAGGTAATTTGGCCTTGTTTTGTTTTTGCCCAAATGAAACCAGGAAAGTGATCGAGGGAATATAATAAAAGAAAAAATTAAGTGCAACCAAAACATAGAGTGAAGTGAGCAGAAAGGAGAGGGAGAATGAAGGGGGGAGAACTGGAAAGAAAGGAAGAGGGAACTGCCCCAAAACACAAGCTGAATCAATTTGTTCCTACACCTATTTAATTAATCTTATTGAACACACAGAGAGAGCCCTTACTATCAACAAAACATGTGCAAGATTAGGATGTCTGTCCCATTAAAACCAAGTGCACCTAACTGAGCCCTGGATTGTGGCCAACTCAGGGTCCAAAGGCATTAACGGTATACGAAAAAGGACATACTTGTGGAGACGATCAGAAGCAATGCAGAGATGCTTGTCACCGGGAATCCCATTTTTCATTTGTGTGAAAAATGAATGCGCCTCACTTATTCTCATACATAGCAGACCTGTGGCACAAACCACAGTCCTCTGGGTGGTTTCATGTTCCTGCCTTCTGAGTATCAAAGACACATCAGACTTTGCTCTGTTCACATGGCACACAGGCAACAGACATAAGGCAAGGATCGGCCGATGTGGTCTTCAGAAGCCTCTCCTAACTAAGTCAAGAACTCAAATCTTTCCACGTTTCCATAGAATCACTCATTGGCCATGTACAAATCCTGAAGAGGGGTGTTCACACATTACATACAGTGCATGTGCAGTCTGCATACATGTGTATGCAGAATCACGATCTGTACACTCATCGAGTTATTAACGCATAATGTTCAATATGTACCAACTATGCCACGCTGTGCATGGATTGCTGATCTGTAACACTCGTACAGTGGTTTTCAGATGGTACACTGAACCTGCTTCCACACTATATGTACACTCATTCACATGGCTGTGGGAATCCATCTTAGTGTTCAGGGATTTCCACAGGAAAGGAGTTTGCTTCACTTCAGGGGGAGGGGTTATTCACTCTCATGACCTCCTGCCTGCATTTTGAAGTGGTACATCTCAGGAGGGCTGTTCCACCTGCTTCTTCAGAATGTGTAGATTAGTTCCAGAATAAGAGACCGGAGCAGGTCGGGGGCTCTCTGATGCACTTGGTGTGCGTCGGAGCTTTGCCCCCCCCCGGCCCAGCCCCCCCGGCACTTCCAGGTCCTTACCTGAGCCACATTCTCCACCACCGCCACCTTGTCCTCACCGCCACCTTCTCCACTGCTGCCTTCCCTGCTGCCGCCACTGTCAGCTCCTGAGGCCTGGACACGCGGTGACTCTTCTTGCAGGGAGTCGCCATTTTAAAAATGGCGGCAGCGGCAGGGAAGGCAGCAGCAGCAGTGGTGGTGGTGGGGAAGGAAGCGGAGGCAGCGAGGAGAACACAGCTGCGGAAAAGGCCGAGAAGGCGGCGGCTTGGCAGCGGAGAAGGCAGCCCAGGTAAGGAGCTGGGGGGTTGCATGGGGGTGTCAGGGGGGGACCCGAAGCTTCGGGTTTGGGGCCAAGTCGGGTCGGGGGGGCCTGAATCTGCCTGAGCCAAATTGGGCCCACCTCAGAAACCACAAAGCAGCTTCCGACTCAGATCGGGGGGTCCCTGAACAGCCCTAATTGGAAGCTCCAGTGTTACCTAGTTCCAGACTGGTTCTGAACAGTAGTCGCTAGTGCTACCTGGTGGAGAAAGCAGGGACAACATCAGTGAAACGGATGGCAGGATACACATTATGGACTCCTTCACACGGAGCTTTTATCCTGCTATTGAGGTGGCTCAGTTACGGAAGTTTGTGGGCTCTTTACATGACGTCGTGAGCCTCCAAGGCGTCTCCCGCACTAAATGCCCTTTGTTCTGTTTTTAAACACATCGCAGAGAATGAGCTACAAATTACCCCGTTGTGTTCCACTGCAGTTCCCTCCGTGAAAAGAGGAAAAGTGGCAAGAAGAGGGGCAAGATCAATGAAAGGTGATGGAAGACTTAGAAATGGGGAGAAGGAGGGGGAAAGGGGAGCGGGGAAAGGAAGCGCATGTAAAGGGAGTTGTTGTGATCCTGCATTTAAAACGGGACCAGACCGTTTTAAAAACCCCTTTTGAAATGCAGGATTTTAGGCTGGGGTTGAGATGCCCATCTCTTGTTGTTGTTGTTGTTCAGTCGTTCAGTCGTGTCCGACTCTTCGTGACCCCATGGACCATAGCACACCAGGCCTTCCTGTCCTCCACTCTCTCCCGGAGTGTGCTCAAGTTCATATTCATTGCATCGGTGATACTATCTAGCCATCTCATCCTCTGCCGTCCCCTTCTCCGTTTGCCTTCAGTCTTTCCCAGCATCAGGGTCTTTTCCAGAGAGTTTTCTCTTCGAGAGAGTTTTCTCTTCGACCCATCTCTACACCAGCCTAAACTCCTGCATTTCAAAGGGGGCTCTCTGCTTCTGTTTTAAATGCAGAATCACGACGGACTCCCTTTTCGACTTTCTTTCTTCCCCACCCTTTCCCCCCCTCCTTCCCCCCCTTATCTGAGTCTTCCATATGTTTCATTATACAGCCACGCTGTGGTCTACCACCTCTTATTCTGGCTTTTCTTTTTTTCATGCAGGGAACTCAAGCATGGTAATTTGATAGCTCATTATCTCCGATCTTTTTTAAAAAATGGAATCAAGGTCATTTAGTGCCAGAGAGGCCCTGAAGGTTGAAGATGTCATCTAAAGGGCCTGCAAACCTCTGTGTGTAACCGATCTCAATAGCAGGATAAAAGCTCTGTGTGAAGAAGCCCTACAACTGAGATCTAGGACGAATGATCTCAAACACCATTTACTTTTTATTAAAATGCAACCTCAGGTGGTACCTGTATGCCCTGTTCCGGTGGTGTGGGAAGGGTATCTTTGGCTAGGGGAATGATATGAGTGGATTTTTTAAAAAAGTGTCCCCCTCAAGTTATTAATTCATTTTTTAGCTCCTTGGTGATTTACTCATTGCTGTCAAGCTTTACTGTCAGTTTTGCTATTCACTCTTGCATGGGACTCTCTGCTTTCCTCGGCATGGCACAGGCAGCGTCTGTGCGGTCGTCTGAACACGGCCAGAAACACTCTCAGCTGGTAAATGTCTCTTGTATTCTAAGAAAGGAAGTCTCTCTGGAGTCA
The DNA here is from genome assembly GCF_057233095.1 of Heloderma suspectum. NCBI lineage: Eukaryota > Metazoa > Chordata > Lepidosauria > Squamata > Helodermatidae > Heloderma > Heloderma suspectum. Next base: position 116,769,328 of record NC_139463.1, on the reverse strand, counting down.
TCTAGTGGTGGAAAGCATGCATGAATTATTTCTTAAGATGCTCCTTATTGTCAGAATGCAGCATATCAGCACCACCCCAAACTCCCTTAACACTCCTTCCTTCTTCTCAGGGCACCCTGGAAACAGACATTGTGTCCAACAAGATCTACTTAACATTCACCTCAACAGCATCCCAGTTCCCAAGACTCTGCAAAATCATAGCAGTTGAACTGGTTTCAAATGGGATTTAACTCTGTAGTGTCGATAAGCCTCCCCCAATTTGGCTCCCTCCAAGTGTTTTGGACTACAGCACCCAACATCCCCTTGCAGCATGGCCATTGGCTGTGAGAACTGGGGATGTTGTGAGTTTAAAATGCAAAACTGCACACTGTGTAGTATTATTGAGTATTATTATTTAATCAGGGTTGGCAAACAGTTCTGCTGTTGTCTTTCTAATTTATCAGGAACGCACAAGCCGTTTTAAAACATGGCATGGCAGTTGGACAAGGGAGAGAGAAAAGTCGTAGTTTTGTGCTTCATGAGTGAAGGAAGGCACATGGCCATCCAAATGTGGCCTCCCATAAGACCATTGTGTCCTGGGTCCAAAATTACCTTGGTGTACCGCTAGCCCCTCTCCTTCCAGTCCAGCTCGTCATTATGAGAACCACTTCTTCACTTTGAGAACTGGGGCCAGAGTTGAGTCCCCCCCCCCCCCGCATCTCTTTTTCCTCCTTTTTGTCATTTCCTTTAGAGTATAAGCCTGTGGGCAGGGCTTGCCTTGTTTTACTGGTTGCATGGAGTCCACTCAGGGAGACTTCTTGGCTAAAAAGAGATGTAAACATACCTTAAATAAAGAAACAAAGACACAAAATTCAGTCCTGCCCTCCACAATAAGATGATAAAGAGAACCTTCCAGGGTCACACCAGGGAGCCTACAAGCTCAGGATTCTGATTGCTGCTGGCCAGAGGTTTCTTGGAAGTCCACAAGCAAGCTATGAAGGCAACCTCCCTCTTCCAGTATTTGTCTCCCCACTCCACCCTACAGCTGGTAATCAGAGGTACACTGCTCCTGAACAGTGAGGTTTTCCAGTGGTATAATGGATAATGATGCTATTTCTGCGGCAAAATGGGATCCAGGTGGTCCCAGAGCTCACAAGAACCCAAAGCTGATTCTGTTCAAACTCTAGGCTCCACTCCAGGTTTTGCAATGAGGAGGATACACCTTTGTAGCACTGTGAGCCATGGCACAGAAATAGACAGCAGAATCATCAAGCCGGGCTCTGTTCAGGGAGAAGGAGGTGGTTCGCTGCTTTTTGTCCAGGCTCATACTGAAATGGCCGTAAGACCTAGTTTCTGTGGAAAAAAGGATGGCCTTCTGATGGATCTGGCCACCTTGGTTCTGCTTGTACCATTGCAAGTTGTTTGGATTTCCTTGATAGGAGCAATTGAGCTGGATGGCTTCTCCCTCCCTGGCAGACACAAATTGGTCGGTCTGGGTTACCATTTCTTGGCCTGAAACACCTGGAAGAGAACGAGAAGGTCAGGAAGCATCCCGGTCATGTCTCTCATCCCTCAGGAATGAGGACACAAACGGGTGCGTTTGTACTTAACTGCAATTTTAACCACGTAGGAGAAAACGGTACTCAAAAGCTCCCCAATCAGTGTAGTATTTCTGGACAAAAGCCCTGCTATCAAATATCATTGCAACATGTTCTAGAATTTGTACAGTTTAGCATTTTATTACTCTCAGACTGAAGACTATCAAGAAGAACTGGGTTGGTTGGCTTTGTTTTTGTCAGAGGAAAAACAGGAAAGTGATCAAGGGAAAACACGGAGAGAAATGAACAGGAATGAGAGGGAGAATGAAAGGAAGGAGAACTGAAAAGAATGGAAGAGGGAACAGTCCCAAACATATAAACAAAAAACATGAGCTTAACAGATTCATTCCCACGCCTCCTTAATCAAGACTTATTGAACACTTACAAAGGGACTTGCTCCCAATGAAACACGGAAGATGAGGTTGTCTGTCCCAATAAGACCACATTCACTTAACTGAGCCCTGGATTGTGGCCAACTCAGGGTCCAAAGGCATTAACAGTATACAAGAAAGGAGATACCTGTGGAGATGGTCAGAAGCAATGCAGAGATGCTTGTTACCGGGAATTCCATTTTTCATTTGTGCGAGAACGCGCCTTGGTTACTCTCGTACCTAGCAGACCCGTGGCACAAACCACAGTCCTCTGGGTGGTTTCGTTTTCCTGTCTTTGAGGATCAAGGACACGACCTCAGCATTGCCGTATCATCTACCCCTATATAAGTACTGCACGCAAACTGACTGCAACACCAGGGCTACTTTAAGGCTTTCCCTGTGGACACCATGACATCCTCGCTGGCATTCCCGTGGCCTGCGTTTCGAAAGCAGTGTCCTTTTAAAAGCACATCTACACTTCTAGATTTTAACCTATTTCTGTGAGTGCTGATTCTACTACTCATTATATTAAAACTCCCACTCCTTCTGCTATTTGCAGTATTCACGCTCTTTTACTACCAGCAATAGTTGTTCCGTGGATGAATGGAATTAAATTTTATGCAGATTGAAAAACCTCAGCTGGTGAATTTGTGCCTCCCTCCGAGAATGGAGTAGTCTCTCGTGCCCTCCACTGGACAAAGCAGGCATGACACGGATGAAAAGGATGCTGCGCGCAAATGTCCTCTCAAAATTCTCCAGAGTATTTGTGGGCAGAGAAACTGAGGGGACAATTTCACCGAATTTCTCCAAGGGGAGGAGAAATTCTCCCACAGTTGCACACAGGTAGGGCTCTCCATTGGCAGGGGTTGTAGCACAGTGTCTGTCTTTTTTCCTAAGGGTTTTTTTTTCCCCCCCCCTGCCTCCACTATAAGGGTTGAGGCTCCCACTTTTCTGCATCATTCTCAGGGCATTTTATCATTCATTTTGGTGGTGGCTTTGAGCTTACCTAATCACTGTGATGTGGCATGAAGGGTGCTGCATGTGTTGTGTTTTCTTTCTCTTACACGTCTCCCAATTTCTCGGCAGCCTCCCAGGCTGCCAGCGCTTCCTGATCAGAAAAGGCCCTACAGAAGAAATTACCTCACAATGTCTTCCCCGGAGCTTCAATTGAAGCGTGGGAAGCTGAGGAGGCGACAGGCTGCCACAGAGATGACTGTACAATGAAAGACAGGACACTCCCACACACTCCTTGACCACCTCCTAAGTAAGGTCAGTGCAAGAACCCTGAACCCAGCCCATGAGAATTTCTCCAAAATTCTCCTTCGAATTTATTTTCAAAAGCAGTTTCTTTCCTATCAAATTGAATGAGAATGGTAAAAAAAAAAAATACCGGAGAAATTTCTGGCACAGCACTAGCCAGAACCTACATGATATCACACATCTATGAGGACTGATCTCTGACACCTTTCAATTTTTATTGAAATGCAACTTCTGGGGGTGGATGTATGCCCCACTCCAATGGGACAAGCATGAGCCTAGGAAGGGTATCTTTGGCTGGGGAATGATATGAGTGGAAGTAGTTTGTTCATGTTTTTAAAGTGTCCCCCTCAAGTTAGGTGCAATCCTTTCCAGATAGGCCGCAGCCTCCAAACTCAGAGGCTACCGAGTATCCAATGCAGGGTGGGAGGAGAGTGGCACCTCCGTCCTCCAGCTGTAGTAAAAATGTAACCTAAAAGCCATTGTATGTGTCTTAAGCAGCACGTAGTATTGTAAGAGCTGCGCATGCCTGGAATGAGCAGACAGTAACCCTAAGATAAGGTAGCTAGGCAAACTGCTAGCAACCAGTCAAAGTGACACGCTAGCTAAGAAATGCAAGCTGAGGTGATAAAACTGTAGCGCGGGAGTTGCCCAGGGTCGACTCTGCTTTTGAGCGTGAGCTCCTTTGTCGAACTGTTTGCAAACAATAAAATCGAGTTGGACCCAGCCTGAAGTTGACTCTCCTCTTTGGGGCAAATTGGACGAGCCTCCAGGGGGTGACACTAGCATTTTGTGCAACACAGCCACCCTGCATTTCTGCTCGACGGACACTTTTTCCCATCTAGCAGTGGTGACACGGAGGCAAGGAGGCTGGGGCAGCCATCGGAAACGTGGTATGGCCACATCCTTGGTCTCCTCCCCTCCCCACCCCCTGGAATGCCCCCTTTTTCCTGTCTCCACGCTCCATTTTCTGAGTGCGGAGAGGTAGCTGGTGCGGTTCTGTCCATGCCAGCTATGAGGGGGAGGGGGTGGGGAGCGTGATTTCCCTGTCCTGAGGTCAGAGCCTGTCTCCAACCTCGGAGCCAGGAAACCGAACAAATCTATACCCCCGCAAAGGCTGTCTGGGCCATGGAGCGGAGTCAGGTGGGGAGGATTCCAGGGGGAGGGACGGATCGCCTCCCCCCCACACACGGATGCCCTGGACCGGAAGAAGGTAAGGGATTTGTACATCCCTAGTCTGGGGTGGGGGCATATGATTGTTCTCCCCTTAATTTATCTTTTGGCTCCTTGCCATGGTAATTTACTCATTGCTGTCATGTATTATGGCCATTTTTGTTATTGTGGTATTGTCTTTATTTTTGCAAACAACCTCAGACATTTTTATGGACCGGGGGGGGGGGGGTTGCTCAAAACAATACATAAATCAATAGAACCTGGAACCTATTTTCCCCAGGGTCAGGGATCGACCCTGGAAGATACGAATCAAGAACAGGCTCTAAACATGTGCAGAGTGTCTCTCCTTGACATGATCTACAGGGATGAAGGTATGGATAAAGCCCAGAACCCCTCATTTTAAAAACCAATAATCAACACTGGGTCAAAATATATGAAGTCATGTAGCCCAGTCTCCAACCATAGGCAATGGGGGAACATAGGAAGCTGCTTTATACTGAGTCAGATCATGGATCCATCTAGGCCAGTATTGTTGACACTGACTGGCAGCAGCTCTCTGGGGTTTCAGGCAGGAGTTTTTCCAGTCCTACTTGGAGAATTTGGGGACTGAACCTGCGACTTTCTCCATTCAAAGCATGTGCTCTACCACTGAAGCACAATCCCTCCTATAAGAGCAGTTGCATATGATCTGGGAAGTAAGAAATAAGTAGGAGAGGAATTAAAAACAAACAAAACAACAAGCCTCACTGTGATATTTTATAAGTCAATTGTCTAACCACATTAAGATTATTGTTACAATATTTTGGAGGCCTAACTCATGGTCAGAAGGATGTGTTGAGTCCTTTGTCCCTAGCAGCTTTTTGATCCTATGACATTCATCAAAGCTATTTGTCCAGATTTACAGGTGATACTGCAACCCATCAACTGGGGCACTTCATTGTGGCTGATAGATGTTCCGAGCTTTTAAAGAAGATGCCAGTGTTCTTTTTCCCAGTTAATCTTTTTCTAACCTGGTATAGCAACCCAACGTTTAGAATATGCTAAGTTTTAGCTTTGGAGACAGCAAGGGGAGACAGAGTTGAATCAGGAAAACTCAGGTGGCGAAAATGAGTTCTCTTAAAATGGCAGAGAACAGTATTAACACCGCAGTGCTACACGTACACATGCCTGGGAGTAAGGCCCATTGAACCCAATGGGACTTACTTCTGAGAGGATATGGATAGGATTGCACTGTAAGTCTCTAGTCCACCCTTCCCCAATGCCCTCAAGATGTTTTGGCTAGCATGGTCAATGGACAAGAATTCTGGGAGTTGTAGTCATAAGAAAATAAGAAGAGCCTTGCTGGATCAGACCAAGGGTCCATCTAGTCCAGCATTCTGTTCACACAGTGGCCGACCAGTTGCCCCAATGGGAGACCCACAAACTGGACATGAGTGCAACAGCACCTGCACACACACACACACCATCCGTGCTCCCCAGCAGCTGGTATACTGAGGAATATTTCCTCCAGTACTGGAGTAATATACAGCCATCAGGACTAGTGGCCACTGATAGCCTTCTCCTCCATGAATTCTTCTAATCCCCTTTGAAAGCCACCCACACTGGTGGCCATCACTACATCTTGTGGTAGCCAATTCCATAGTTTAACTATGCACTTTGTGAAGAGGTTCTTCCTTTTACCTGTCCTGAAACTCCCACCAGTCAGCTTCATGGGATGACCCCAGGTTCTAGTATTGTGAAAGAGGAAGATGTTTCCTATTCACTTTCTCCATACGATGCATATTTTTGTGCCCCTCTCTATAATGCCTCCCCTCATGCACCTTTCCTCTAAGCTGAACAGTCCCAGATGTCGTAACTGTCCCTCATAGGGGAGTTGTTCCAGCCCCTTGATCATTTTGGTTGCCCTTTCTACACTTTTTCCAACTCTTCCATATCCTTTTTTGAGGGGCAGCAACCACAACCATACAGATTAATCCAAGCATGGTCACAAAACAGATCTGTATAAGAGCAGTATTATATTGGCAGTGTTATTTTCAGTTCCTTTCCTAATTATGACTAACATGGAATGTGCCTTTTTCACAGCAGCTGGCACACTGGGTTGGCATTTTCTTTGAGTTGTCCACACCACAAACATCCAAAACATCTCATTCAAAATATCTAGAGAACATCCGGTTGGGTGAGCCTGCTCTAGTGTCTGCATGTACTCTCAAAGCTCCTGCTTTACTTCCTCCTTCCTCTTTGCAAGTTTTTGATGGGCTTCACTTCTGGCCGACCTCACTGTGTCTGCCACAGCACAGAAATAGACAGCAGAGTCCTCCAGCTGGCTGGCAGGTTTCTCCATGTGGAAACTCTTCGGATTTTTCTTTTTATCATGGGTAGCATTGAAGCCTCGGAGATGCCCCTCATCTGAGTCGTCCTTTCCCAAATCCCTCAGAAATAACCTAGGAGGTTGACCAGGATGCTGGATGTACCAGAATGGATCCATTTGGGCAGATGATTCATAGGTACACATAAGAAAGATCGGGCCACCTTGGGTTATAGTCAGAGGGCCTTCTGTTTGGGTCACTGACAGTCCAACGCTCCCTTCTGTAGAGAAAAGAATGGTGCAAGAGATGATGTAAAGTGGAAAGGGTGTTGAATGGATGGACAACATCAGGTGTTGTAGGGCTCCTTGGAAGCCAACATTATCCAACCCAGTGTCCTCCAGATGTTTTCAGCTACACCTCCCAGGATTCCTGGCCATGGGCCATGCTGGCTGGGGCTAGTGGGAGTTGAAGTCCAAAATATCTGTAGGGCATCAGCTTGGAGAAGACTGTTGTAGCCCCTACTTCCTCTATCTCCTGCCTCCCTCCTACTCCATGCAGGAAATCCAAAACTACAACATCCCTAACAGTTGGCAGTCCAGCCCCTGCTTGAGGAAGACTTCCAGCAAAGGAGAACCCACCACCTTTTTAGGTAATTGGTCCCATGATCGAACTGCTCTTCTCATTAAATGGTTTCTCCTAATGTTGGACTGAAATCTTCTTTTTCTTTTGTTTTCTTACTTGCCCCCCTTTTGCCCTCTCCTCTCCCCACTCCTAGACTGATAACACATATAAGCAAAAACATTATGGGTGAGTCAGGACTTACACATCAACAAGAGTTGCACACCATGAATTGTGTAGAACAGAGAGGTGTATTAGAATTGTGGGGTATATGAGAAAAGCTGTATCCTTATCCTTCAAATTTCCCTTATCTTGGCAGCTTTCAAAGATACTAAGATGCTTGGCAGCTTTCAAAGATATGGAAGTTCACCCAAAACACATATAGGGGATTTTCACACATCATCATTATTATTATATTTATATTTATACTCTGCCTTTTTCCCAGTACTGGGACACAAGGCGGCTTTCAAAAATTATAACATATACAATTAAAACACAAAAATATACAAAAGTTAAAATATAAATTAAACAACAATATAATTGAAATTATATTAAAACAGCATTTTAAAACAGCATTTTAGCAGCTTACCCCTATGTTCCAACTACGTCCCAAAGACCTGCTGGAACAAGAATGTTTTAGTTCACCTCTGGAAGCACATCAAGGAGGGAGCCATCCTAGCCTCACTGGGAAGGGTGTTCCACAGCTGTGGGGCAGCCACCGAGAAGGCCTTCTCCCGGGTTCCCACCAAACATGTCGGTGACAGTGGTGGGACTGAGAGAAGGGCCTCCCCAGAAGATCTCAGGACACAGGCAGGTTCATAAGGGAGGATAAGGTCCTTCAGATAACCTGGACTGGAGCCATATAGGGCTTTATAGGTCATAGCCAGCACTTTTAATTGTGCCCGGAAAAAGTCTGGAAGCCAGTGAAGCTGTTTTAACAAGGGAGTTGTATGCTACCTGTAACCAGCCCCAGTCAGCATAGGATGTTTTCATACATGATGCTAGGAAAGAGCTTTGTAAAATTACTTCAGTCTCAGTTTAGTCATACTTACAGTCAGCTCATTAAAATCAATAGGACATAATGAAGTCCTGGCTTACTTAAGTCCCATTGATTTCAGTGGGTCTGCTCTAAATATGACTTATGCCCAGATCCAACAGAATGTATGTATTTAGATTATTTTTGCTTTCCCTCACATCTGTATTGCAAATCTAAACCGTCTTCCAGCTATAAAGAACATTAGATTTTCAGATATCCACTTTCTGTCTGGCATTAATGCCATTCACACATGCACCCAAGTACTGTGCAAGAAGCATAGAAGGGCTTTCTTAAATCTCATGACAAATTACATGTGCAGAGTCACAGGTAGTGCATAGATTAAATTTACGATTTGGAGGCTCTTGAGCACTGGAAATATCCATGAAGCAAAAAAAGACATCAAGATAAGGGGTGGAGGGAATTAACAACCACTTACTTAAGAAGGCTGCCATGATGATCAGAACCAAGGTCCAAGGGAGAGGCATTGTCCTGGCTCCACCAGGGTAGAACTGAGAAGAACTTCAGAAGCAGCCAGAAGGAATCTTGTTCTTCTGATCAGCCTCTGCGCTTTTGTGCGCTGTACAGCCCACTCTATAAGATGTGATGGAAAACAGCTGACTCCTTTGTCATGGTAAGTAACGTGTAAAACACGCACGCATGCACACACCTTAAAACAGCAAGCAGACCAAAGGATACGCTTAGCCACCAGCATTTCAGTAGAACTGGCTCGACATCTCCACCTTGTGTCTGAATTTAGCCAGCTTTTCCCAAGTACAAAGAACAGCACGTTAGACTAAGGGATACGATGCTAAATGCTAGATTTTCCATTCCCAAAGAGCAAAACATAATAAGTGTGTGCCCCAAAGAGTGTTCCCTTCCAATAATCACGACTGAGTCTCTTTCTCAAATTCCAGAGATGTGGATTTCCCTCTGAGTTCCAGATGCAATCCACACAAATGTGCAGGGACTGGATATATCATCTTAGCATCTTGGAATGCAGGTGCAATCACTCTTTAGCAGGACAAAGAGAAGTCAAACAGGGATGAACTTTGTGATTCAGGCCATCATTTATGATTCATTCACTGCTTGTGTGAGACATGCATGCAGGTGGAAGTACAGCTGTGCCCAAATGGCCTCTTGAAATTCTCCACCTTACTTATGGGCAGAGAAATTTGGGAGACAATTTCACGGAATTTCTCCAGGGGCAGGAGAAATTCTCCACAGTTTCTCCCAGCTAGGGCTCTCCATTGGCAGGGCTTGTAGCACAGCTTTTTTCCTAAGGGGCTGGGGGGGGGGGGGGGGGTTCCATGCTGTAATAGCATCAACTGTTTTGGCAGACTAGCCCCCAATTTGCGTCCACCGCAGTGCAGGTGGGGGTAGTGTTGTGTCCAGCTCCAGGGATATAGTAGCATTAGTGCTCTGCCAACATCTGTCCTCGGATTTCCTGAATTTTTCTCCCCCCATGAAAGAGGGTTCCATTGTTCTGCCTCATTCAGGATGCTTTATAATGTCTTTTTGTGGTGTTTTTGAGCGTACCTAATCACAGCTAGCCTCCCAGGCTGCCTGCATGTCTTGATCTGCAAAGGCCCTATGGGAGGAATTCCCTCATGGTGCCTTAAACTGGGCTTTAATTGAAGTGTGGGAAGCTGAGGAGGCTACAGGCAGCCAGAGAGATGTTGTACAATGAAAAACAGGACACGTGCTCACTCCTCAGCCACCTCCTAAGCAAGGTGAGCCCAAGAAACCCAGACCCAACCCATGAGAATTTCTCTGAAATGTCTTCACCTTTGAATTTCTTTTTGAAAGCAATTTCTCTTCTCTCAAATTGAATGAGGATGGCTGAAAAAGATGTGGGAGACATTTTTGGCACAGAACTAGGTAGAAGTCCTTGAAGTGAACCTCTGGCTCAGAGAAGGCAGTCTAAGCCACTCCCCACAGCAAATTTATGTTCAGCTCTGCTTCCATGTCCCACCGCTGGGGCTGTTCACACAACACACTAACCCAAATTCAGTGGTTGAGTGTGGGTTATTGTTGAACCTTGGGGGGCTTGTTAACCACCTTGAACAACCCAACAACAAACCATGGGTTCTCAAGGTGGCTTGTTCGAGAAAAATAAGCTATGCTGCATGGCTAACAAGGCACCCTGCAGAAAATGTCCTGATTCTGACAGCACACTAATCCATGGTTCAACAACAACCTATACTCAACCACTGAGTGTGGGTTAGCATGTTGTGCAAACCCAGTCAATGTGCTTGTTCAGATGATCAACAGGGGTCAAGCCATGGGTTGTGGGGGTGGGTGAAAATGCACTATGCCCACACCACATGTTGGGTTCGGATGACACGGCAATGTGCGACACGGCACGGTTAATTAGGGTAATCCTGGTAGTGTGACCAGCTCGCACCTGGGAGCAGAGGAAACAACTGACGCTGCATTGTTTTCCCCACTGATCATTCCAACCCAGACACTGTGTCATTCGCGGCGCAGTAATAGGTCCCAGCATCTCCCATGTCCACCATGCTGATGGAGAGCTCTGTAGACTTGCGGCCTTGGCAGTGCCCATCCTCAACTGACCTAAATCTACAGCTGCAGAGTAACTATCAGTGATGGAGCAAGAGAGTGAATCCTGGCTTTGCTTGTACCAGAAGAGGCTATGAATCGCAGAGAGGCTGGGATGACCTGAGATCTGTGGAGTCTTTCCCACAGAAGTGGAGACATAGGGGAAGCTAAAGAAATATCCCCATAGATTTATGTGCCTGGAAAAAACAACAACAACATAATTCGAGGACCTTTCTTACTTTATATCTGCCTACTTATTCATCTTCCTTCCCCTTTGAGCTCCACTCTTTTCCAACCAACTCTGTCTCTCTCCCACACAACTCTTCACCCCATCATCCAGCTATCTCTAGTTTCACTCCCTTCCGGCCCCCTACTTCCTGTTCACTATTTATTTATCTTATAATCTTTTATGAGCATCCTTTGCATTTAGTGTAATAAATAGTAATTGATAGTAATAATAACTAGAGGAAGTCATAGTTGTGGTAGAGAGTTCTGTAAAAAGCCTAACCCTACCACCATTGCTGATTCTTTCTATTACTGGTGTTGGTGGACTAGTAGGAAAGCCACTGCCCTCTCACAGGAGTATTTTCAGCTCTACCTCAAGTACATGTATTTGGGATTAACAGAAAGAGAGATGGGGGCAAGCTACTGAGTGAATGAGAAAGTGAAAGAGCCCAGATGGGGATGGAAGGGTCTAGTTAGCCTTTTTTATCACTAACAGCTGATTCTCTACTGATTGCATCATTTACACAGAGAAGCTGTCAGGTTCTCTGATCAATAAGGAATGAGGCAGGAGCTCGAGGATGATTTAAACATCCTTTATTTCATGCATGAGGTTGTTCATCATGAACAACCTCATGCATGAATTATAGGGTGTTTAATTCAACCTCAACCTCCCGCCTCATTCCTTATGGAGCAGAGAACCCAACAATTTGGTGTCAGTAGTGGGATGGCTGGCACTCCCAGGTAGTTTGCCTGTGGCTGGGGTCCTGGACACCAGACAGCATGCATGTCATCCAGAGGTAAAATATCCTTCTTAGGAAATCTCCTGGCACTTCAACACCCCATATGCATCGTAGACTACCGCGGGCAGTAAGAATCATTTCCCCCTAAAATTAAAACTGGGAAATGGTTGAGTTTCACCCTTCTGGATTTAAGGCTTTTTGGGTACAGCTTGTGAGTGCTTGAGCGAGTGCTTGAGCGAGTGAAGTTTTTAGGTAGCTTGCTTTCTTTGGAAGAGCCCTCATAGCCCAGAGGGAGTCCTCCACAGAGCTAGTCAGGTTCTTGAGACCATCCTGAAGGACACGGGCAATCCAGTTGGGTTGTCTTCCTACTAGCTGATTGTTCTGAAATGCTTGAGAACTCAATTAGTTCTCTGCTTCTGCCACCTCTGTTTGCTCTCATCTGCAAGGAAGATGAGGTGATCTTACTCAAATGCCTCAGCTGGTGTGTATCGGTCTTCCTCAAGACAAGAACACTCTCTATTGCCATCAGGCAGAAACAAGCAGGCATTACTCAAGTGAAAAAGATGCCACTTCCAACATGTCACCAGTGGTGTAGAGGAACCAGGGCTCACAGGGACACAACTACAGCACTCATTGATTGTCGATTTGAATTCAAACGTATTAGTGACGCCTTTTGAAATAATTCTCCAGATGTCTGGGGTTACAACTCCCATCAACCCCAGCAAGTGTGGCCTATAGTCAGGGATGGTGGGTGTTGTAGTCCAAAATCCTTGTTTGCAAATTAAACCCTTTTTTAACAGCTCCCTACTTCTGAACTCCATTTAAGTATTACCAAGTTCACACACACAGTTTCCTACGAGGGAGACACCAACAAATCTCATATTGCATCTCACATTGCAAAATGTGCATTATTGACATTAGATTATATTGGGGAAATGCATACAAATATTTTCAAGAGTGACGGTAGAAACAGAACTGGAGGTGCACAATTGTTTTGTTTGTTTTTCAAAAACAGGGGAATATTCAAAATAAAAGCAAATTAACTCTGGCTTAACACTAAAATCAATTTTTTAAAAAAGAACACACGGAGTACTTTAAGACATTTCCAGTAAGGGAGGAAAGGGGGAGAAATACAAACTGGTAAAAAGTCAATAGAGAAATATTGTTGATATAATTCCAGGAAATAGTTTCTTTTTCAATGAAGTCAATTGTTAGACACCATTTAGCAAACAAGAAGAAAGAAGAATCAAGACGAGTCCTCCCTCTACAGAGATAAATCTGGAACTTCCTTGAGTTTTTGCACAGCCTGCCAGTGCACCTGTGTCGCTGTGCTGCCAAGGCACAGAAGTAGGTGCCGGTGTCCCTGAGCTGAACCGCCCAGATGGTCAAGTTACTCAGCTGCTGCTGTTTGTTGAGATCTGCATCCAAGTTGCCTTCCTTCTGGGAGCCATCCACTGCCAACTGCAGCAGAAATGTTGGCCTCCCTCCCGGGTATTGCCTGTACCAGTGCAAGCCATAGAAAGCGATGGTCTTGTACCGGCAGACGATGGTGGGATTCTCCCCCTCTTTGCTTATCAAGGAGGGTTGCTGCTCCACTGTGTCCTGGCATCTGACCCCTGTGTGGAAATGACATACGAGTAATTGGTGCATTTCAAAGGTCTTTTCAACAAACCTCTCCAGGGCCAGATAGAAAAGCCTTCAAAATCCATGAAATTACCTCCCCTTGTCAAATTCTACATTTCCCCTAAGGAGTGAATAGGAACTTAGGTGGAGTTATGATTTTGAACAGGAAAACTGCAGGAGAAAGGGTTAAGCATGGCCAATGGTGATGGGTGATGGAAGTTGTAGTCCCAGACATCTGAAGGGCACCATGTTGGGGAAGGCTGCTCTGAATACTATATCAGTTATATAATCTGCAGCTGGGGTGGGAAACCTGTGGCCCTCCAGATGTTGTCAGGCTACAGCTCCCATCATCCCTGACAACTGGCCTACTGGCTGGGGCTGATAGGAGTTGAAGTCTTACAAGACTGAGAGGGCCAAAGTTTTTCCCCACCCCTAGTCTACAGGACTGAGTGTTGCCGTATCAGGAAGGACCCTTTGGACCATTATGCACTGGCAGAAGTTAAGAAAGGGAGAAAATGACCAACACCTACTGTCCAAAAATACAGATGTCAGCATCAGCAAGGCCACCTTGTACATCGCCATCTCTGCCCTCGATTCTGCCCATGGAAGGAAACAAAGGTGGTGCTTGCTGAAGCCTCCGACCCTCCAGTGAATCACACTTCCCCTTCTTCCCCCGCTGCGAACTGTGCCCAGCCAATCAGAGGCAAGTCCCTCACCGCAACACGGACCAAGAGCAAAGAGAAGGGGTGTGTGGCAATAGAAGGGCTATACGCCCCTCTTCTCAGCCTCCAGGCCTTCCCAATAAGAACAGAAGAAGAGTGTTGCTGTCTCAGAGCAAAGATCCACTCACTTCACATGTAGGATGTTTTCCACACATGACACATCAAAAAGAGCTGTAACAAGATAAGCTTAATCCAGATTTAGCCATATTCCAAGTAGACTCATTAGAATCAAGGGGACCTAACTGAGGCATGACTTCCTTAAGTCCCGTTGTTTTCAGTGGGTCTACTCTCAATATGAATAAGTCTGGATCCTACAAAGGTATTCAGAATATTTTCGCTTTCCCCCATATCTGTTTTGCAAATGTAAACCCTGCTTTGGTTATAAAGCATGTTGGATTTCCAAATGCCCACTTGCCATCTCGCATTTTTTCCATTCACATTTGCACACACACACTTAGTAGCGGAATCAACCATCACTTCCTTAAGAAGGCTGCCATGGTGAACAGAGCCAAGGTCAGGAGAGAGGCATATTCCTGCTTCAAGCAGGGGTACAACTAAGAAGGGTTTTGGAAACAACCAGAGGGTTCTTCTGTGTTCTTCTGATCATCCTCTACACAGTCCACAGAATAAGATGTGATTGAAAACAGCTGAATTTTTACTTTTCATTGGGAACTTCTAAAATGCACACACATTAAAACAGCTAGGGATGGCAGAGAATTCCACCATAGATCTCGGTGAGGCTGAATGCCAGTGCATTTGGCCCCCTGAACTCCGTGGCGGAACGGCCTGCCACCCCCCCGCCCCCCCTGCAGATCCCCCCCGGGACGAGACTTACTTAGGGCGGATCTTCCGGGTGGCGGCGGCTCCGGCGGCGGCTTCGGTGGCGGCAGCGGCAGCGGCTGGTCTTCTGACCTCCTGCTGCCGCCACCATTTCCAGTCTTGTAAAAAAAAAAAAAGACGTGATAGGCTACATAAAGATTTACATAGCCTATCATGGCTAGGTTTAAAAAAAAAAAACACGTTGTGATAGGCTACGTAAATCTTTACGTAGCCTATCATGGCTGGGTGGGTTTAAAAAACAAACAAACCGCGAACGCAAATGGCAGCGGCTACGGCCGCCGCCATTTGCACTCCTTATTTTTCGCCGTCTGAATCTACGTAAATATTTACGTAGACTATGACAGCGAAAATAAAGGGGAACGCAAATAGCGTAGCGGGCGCTATTTGCGTCCCTTTTTGATTCGCCGTTTTAGCCTACGTAAAGATTTACATAGGCTAAAATGGTGAATCAAAAAGGGACGCAAATAGCGCCCGCTACGCTATTTGCGTTCCCCTTTATTTTCGGTGTCATAGTCTACGTAAGTATTTACGTAGATTCAGACGACGAAAAATAAGGAACGCAAATGGTGGCAGCCATAGCCGCCGCCATTTGCGTACGCGGTTCCCCCCCCCCCGAGCCCTTCGCGGCCGGAAATCCGGCTGCGGATGGCTCTGGGCTGGGCTGGGCCTGGCCGGCTGCTCCACGGAGCTGCCACGGAGCACAGCCGGCCATCGAGGATTCCGGGGGGGAGGAACGGATTGCCTCCCCCCCTGTCGAGGATTCCGGGGGGAGGGACGGAACACCTCCCCCCCACCATCAACATAATCCACGAAAGGTAAGTCACTTTAGTACATCCCTAAAAACAGCAAACAGAAGGACGTTAGACCAACAGACATGGTTAGCTGCCAAGATATCCGTGCATGCAATAAGGGAGGAAATCAAAGTCTGAAATGTCATCTGAACCTAGTTCACAATATGAGCAGAAGTGGCTCAACATCTCCACCTTGTGTCTGAATCTATCCCCCTTGTCCCAAACGGACTGCACAAGTTATTTAGCTAAAGGACAAGATGCCAAACGATAGATTTCCATAGCTAAAGAGCAAAAAGAACAGTTTGCCCCAAGGACCTTGCCCTAATCAATACAGAGTTTCTTTCTGGAGAGAGGTGGGATTTCCTCTGAGTTCCAGATGGGGACCTTCTATTGCGGTCCAATAAAAAATGTCCAGAGACTTGATATATCAATTTAACATGGTGGGAACATGGTACGACTAAGAGAAGCCAAACAGGGATACAATTTGTGATCCAGGACATCATTTATGGTTCATTCACTGGCAGTGTGAGGCATGCAGGCAGCTGGTGTCCTTGCAGTGAACCTCTGGCTCAAAGAATATAGTCTAAGCCCCTCCCCCCAGCAAGTTTATGTTCAGCTCCACTTCCAAGTCCCACCACTGTGTCACTCACGGCACAGTGATAGGTCCCAGCATCTCCCATCTCCACCGGGCTGATGGAGAGCTGTGTAGACTGGCGGCCTTGGCCAATCGCCATCCACAAATGACCTAAATCCATGGGGTCAGAGAAACCATCGATGATGGAGCGAGGGGCTGACTCCGAGCTTTGCTTGTACCAAAAGAGTCTATCAATTGCAGAGATGCTGTGATTACACGGGATCTCTGCAGTCTTTCCCACAGATGCGGAGACTTTGGGAGGCTGAGAAATATCACCAGAGATTTCCATGCCTAGAATAAATCACCATCATTCCATGACTTTTGTTCTTCAATTTGCCTGTTTATTCATCTTTCTTCCTCTTTGAGCTCCACTCTTTTCCAATCAATTCTCTCTCTCTCCTCCCTTCCCCTCTCTCTCTCTCTCTCTCTCTCTCTCGCATGCAGCTGTTCATTTCATCATCATCCATCCATTAATCCAATCCTAGAATCCCTCCTTTCCTGCCCCGCTTTCTCTTCAGTATTTATTAATCTTGTAATCTTTTATAGCCTCTGTCCTTGGTAGTGAACTCTCCAGCTCTCCTGTCTTATGACTAATGGCTGAGATTTTCTGCTGATTTCACCACTTACATAAGAAGAGGAGCCCAAACAGAGGCCTCCAAGGGTCTAGCCAAGCTCTTGAGACCATCCTGAAGGACACAGATGATCCAGTTGGGGTGTCCTCGTACTAATTTACAGCTCTGAAATGAAGCAGAACAGAATTCATTCCCCACTTCTGCCAGCTGCTGTTCGCTCTCATCTACACAACAGATGTTGTGATCCCTGTCAGAGATCTCAGCAGTTGGGTGTCATTTTCCTTCATCAAGAAAGTACTGCTCTCTCCTGCCATCAAGTGGAATAAAGCAAGCATGACTCAAGTCAAAAAGTGCCCCTTGCAGAATGTCACATGAAATTTGCACGGGAACAAGTCCATTTTTAACTAAGAGTATAATAAGAATGTCTAGTAAATGGAAGGAGCTCCACTGCATGGACTGGGCCCCTGGGCTGCAGCAAATCCAGATGCCAACTCTGTCGCCATGCCTACCTATACAATATATTATTACAGCAGTGAATAATGCCACTACAGCATCAAGGGTTCATCCGCATGCTCACCAGTCCAACGTGATATATGCTATCAACTGCCAGCAATTCCCTTTTGCATTATCTGTAAGACTAAGAGGTCTTGCCTATACACAAGGCAATAAATAGACACACATCTGACATTAGAAGGGGCATTATTCAGAAAGCAGTGGGAGAACATTTCCACCTCCCATATTGCTGCTGACACAGAAGCAGGCATTCTCAAAGAAATAAACTTTAAATTGAAGCTCAAAAATGAAACCGCTGCATTGACAGTGATAAAGAAGTTCATTTCTATCATCTATGGCCTGAATCAAAATACCAGGCATTTATTCCACTACTGGAGTTAATGAGCTTAAAGGAAAGGAAAGTTTCCTCCTGTGCAAGCACCGAGTCATTGCTGAGTCCTAGAGGGATGCCGCTTTCACTGGCATTTTCATGGCAGACTATAGTGGGGTGGTTTGCCATTGCCTTCCCCAGTCGTGACTACCTTTCCCCCAGCAAGCTGGTTAACATTGCTTGAAAGTTCATCTCATCATCAATGCTGCTTTGTGAATGGTGACTGTAATGAGTTTCCACATTGAACCTTTAAAGCAGGGCTGCAGCATCCCAGGCCCGGGGTGGGGTAGGGGAATCCTGCCTTCTTCGGGTCTCATTTTGGCCCTCCAGGGTTCCCCAGTTGGCCACGCCCCCTTCCCCTGGCTCCACCCACTGTCAGGGTTGTATCTGAGCCCATAGAGTCCCAAAGCAGCTGTGATTCTGAGGAGGAGAGACAATTCATGGGGGAGGATTTCTCTCAGACTTCAGAGGCGCAGCTGGAGGGGGAGCCCACCCCTTCCCACATCCCTGTGGGAACAACAACAGTGAACTAGGTGTGGAAAGGGAGGGGCAACCTGAACTTTTAGACGCGAGGTGCAGATGCAGGCACAAGCGAGAGATTGCAGGGGCCGAGCTCCAGCATTCCACCCAATTGCTTGACGTCAACAGCTGCACCCAGAAGCATCACGGGAGAGGAGGAGGTCTTCCCCTCCCACCCCTTCAGTTCAGAGATTCGCTGCATTTTTCCCCAAAGGAGATCAACTGACATCCTAACTCTTAGAAACCCCTAGATGGCTGTTCCTTTGTAGTTTCTCCAAGTCTCAAGCAATTAACATCTGTATGCCTCATTAGGATAAATGGAATTCAAGCCTTGGAAAGCAGCCCTTTTGTCTGAGTGTTGATCCTGGCTATTGGAGAACTCAGTAGGCACCAGGGGCATTCCTGACACCCACTTCCCCAGACCACTGAGTATTTGGTGGTTTCCCGGCTTTCATTATGTCCCCCCCCCCGCTCCTCTAAAACATTGAAATGGCTCTCCTAGGGCTTAGTGACAGACACAAAGAGCTTCAAGCTAAAAGATGTTGGGCCCCTTTTTGCCTTTAGCTCTGCCCACCACTGGAATGCATCCTTTGACAGCACCCCTGAAATGAGATTCAGCCCTGAGGCTGAAAGAGGCTCAACTGTCTTGCTCTAAAGTAATGGAGACCATCTGCATTTTTTGCATTCCATTTCTCTCTGACCCCACTGGCCTAGGTGTTGTCCCTGCCTCATGAGGACTACTCTTCATGTATCTCATGAAGTGAACTGCAGTCCGTGAAAGCCGATGCCATAATAAATACGTAAGCTTTCAAGGTGCCACAAGGCTCCGTGTCATTTTGACTTAACAGGTGTCACTTTTTAAATTCATGATACAAATGGATATGCTGTTTTCCATGAAGTTAACAAAGCGGTGAACATGCATTGTCACTCCCAGTAAAATTGAACCATGAAAATCAGCAAAAGAATGATAAATAATTACTCATTAGCAATCAAACTATACACTCTGCTGTGTGTGTTGCAGGCTACACCAGGCTGGGTCATAGCTCAGGGAAAGGCTGTGTGTGAAGACGGGCCTGAAGAAGATGTCTAAAAGTCGAGAACAGTGGATGCCTGTCTAATGACAACTGGTAATGCGTTCCAGAGGGCGGGTGCCGCAACATTAAATGTTTTGCTGCAAGGGCTCCAGAGTAGGTGTGATGGAAAAATCTGTGATGGATTCAAATGATTGGGGTTCTGTGAATTTGAGCCCCAGATCCTGCAGCATACCAGTTTTTTTCTGAGTCTCATGGGTTCCACGGACGTGCAGACCAGTTTTTTACTTACAGGAACTGTACACAAATTTAGTTGTACAAAAATACGAAGACGTTTAACAAGATAATTGGAGAATGGGCATTTTCTTCCCATAGGTTAAGCATGAAAATTTTGGGGGGATTTGCGCATTTTTGGAAGTGCACATTTCTGCAAGTTCATACTTTCCAATGAGAAGGTCAGCTCAGGAAACTGAAAAAAATCTGATTCCATCAATGAATGGACAATGGAATGAAAGACAGACATAATCTGTGAAACATAGACAGATTTAACAAAATCCATACATCCCTATGCCTGAGGTAAACCCCAGGACCATGTAGCCCCATCAGGAGTGTTCCCTCTGAAAATCACAGAGACCGGGGAGGGACTCACTGGGTGAGGCAATCCCTAAGGTAACCATGTTGTGTAAGGCTTGAAATGATAAGAACGACACCTTAATGTTGGCCTAGTAGCTTATTGCCTCTGCTTAGCATCCTCACCAGTCTCCAATTTCTGCTGCTACTTGCACTCATCTGCAAGCCAGACAGAGACTCTGAGTCTGTGGTTATCTTTAGATATTCAGAAGAAAAACCTCAGCAGGTGAACATTGAGGATAAGTCTTTACTGTCCTCTCGTGGTAAGAAGCAGGCATGGCGCATGTGGAGAAAAGGTACTGTAAGTCCACTTTCCATGGTAGATCCGAGATTCCTCTCCAGTATTCTAAAAATAAAATTAAATGCTATTTTACTGAAATGCAAGTGTGGGAGGCAGCTGTACATTTCCCCTACTGGGCAGACAGCATCTTGGGTGGGGATATGATTTTGATCAAGAAAATGGTGCAGGAGAAAGGGTTAAACACCCATCTTCCATTCATTACCTCTAAACAAAATGGCACACACTGAGAGGCCATATTGGGGAGGTGGGGGGGGACTGGACAAAGAACCACTGTTCGCTTGTATAATTTAGAGCTTCTCTGAACCAGCAATTTATTGCACACTTGTGATTGGCAACTCATGGAAGTCTGCAGGTCCATTACATGACATTGTCAACATCCAAGGCCCCTCCCACACTATTTCAGGTTTATGCTGCTGTAAAAAAACACCAGACTAAGTCTGGTATTTAAAAAAAAATACTCAGAATCAGTAGTATGCAATGCCACCGTAGCGCTATATTTCAGCCACTAGATGGCGCAGTGCAAAGGAAAACATAGGGAAAGTGCCCAAACCAAAGGTTTCTATTCAAACTAGGTGGTCGCCTGTGTCAGCGCATGTCATGGAGCCGATTGTAATCCTACGAAGAATCCGGAAGCAGAAAGCCCCAATAAGACAGTGGGATTTTCCATTAATGTGGAGAAGCCCATAGGGATGGGCATTAAGAACCATGGGGACAGAACACTTCCCAAACCGCAGTTCCCAGAATGCTTTGGGGGAAGCCATGAGAGTGAAGCTGCTAAGAAACTAGTGAGGATATGATTTTGATCAGGGAAATGGTGCAGGAGAAAGGGTTAAACAATAAACACCCATCTTCCATTCCTTAACTCTATACAACTAGGCACACACACAGAGGCCATACTGTGTGTGTGTGTGTGTGTGTGTGTGTGTGTGTGTAGCTGGACCAACCATCACTGATCTCTTCTATAATGTAGAGATTGGTGCTGAGAACGGTGGGGACAGAACCTTTCCCAGTGGACAGTTCCCAGAATGCTTTGGGGGGAAGCCATGAGAGTGAAGCTGCTAAGGAACAGATCAAAGTTTAAACACTTCAGAGTCCCTTTGAGACTATTCTAATATGAAGCTTCTTCTTTTTGGACAGGATTTTCTTCTTCCGAGAGCTTCGGCTATTGGACGGTATAGAAATGAAATGAAATAAATAAATAAATAAATAAAATGTTTTTTTTTAGAGAAGTTCAATTGGAAGAAGCAATATGCTTTGGTACCCGCTTGGATGAAGGAGCTGAAGAAGGCAGCATGGTGAAGAAATATTGTCTTTTTTCTATTTATCTCCTGCTCTTTCCTCCCAGCTCAAAGCAGGATATATGATCCTGTGTGGCTTACATGGTCGTCTCCCCAACCACACAATTTTAGCCTTACAACAACCCTGCAAGGCAAGTTAGGCTGAGAACTGGTCAGGCAGTGGGCTTCATGGCGGAGTGGAGATCTGAACATGGCTTTCCCTACTCGTAGTCTGACACCGTAACCCAGCATCCCCCAATCTGGCACCCTCCAAATGTGTGGGACTACAACCCCTATCAACCCCAGCCAGCATGGCCCATGTTCAGGGATGACGGGAGTTGTAGTCCAAATTCCCTCTGTACAAATGAAAGCCTTCCTTACCAGTTCCCTATTCATGAACTCCATTTACGTACTACACAATTCGCCCTGACAATTTACTATGGAGAGACCAGCAAATCTCATATTGCAGAACATGTATTTTTTAACATTACTTTTTATTGGAAAAAATAACTACAAATATTTAAAAAAAAAAAAAACAAGAACCAAAACTAGTAATGAAACTGTACAATTATTTTTAGAAAAGAGGAGAAAGTTCAATATAAAAGCAAACTAACATTAACTAAACATTAACATTAAGTTTAAAAAACATGGAGTGCTTTAAGACATTTAGAATAAGGGGGGAAAGGGTAAAAATACAAATGAGAAAGGAAAGGGGTATTTTAAAAGTCTAGAATGAAGTATAATCAGTATAATTGCAGGCATCAGATTCTGTTTCAATGAAGTCAGTCATTGCACACCATTTCTCAAACCAGAAAAGTCAAGCATCAAGACCAGTTCTCCCTCTGAAGAGATGAATCTGCAACTTCCTCCGGTTTTTGCACAGCCTGCCGGTGCACCTGTGTCGCTGTGCTGCCAAGGCACAGAAGTAGCTGGCGGCGGCCCTGAGCTGAACCGCCCTGATGGTCAAGTTGCTCAGACGCTGCTGTTTGTTGAGGGTGGCAAAGAGGTTCTCCTCCTCCTGCGGTCCGTCCAGCACCAGCTGCAGAAGGTACATAGGCCCCTGTCCCGGGTGTTGCCTGTACCAGTGCAAGCCATAGAAAGTGCTGGTCTTGTACCGGCAGGCGATGGTGGGATTCTCTCCTGCTTTGCTTATCAAAGAGGGGTTCTGCTCCACGCTGTCCTGGCATCTGACCCCTGTGTGGAAGCAACATGTGAGTAATTTGGTGCATTTCAAGGACCTTTTTGACAGCCCTCCATTGGGATGGATACAAAAGTCTTTAAATCCATGAATTTACTGCCCCCTGTCAAATTCTACATTTCCCCTATAAGGCAAACAGCAACTCAGGTGTGATTATGATTTTGATCAGGCAGCCTGTGCAGGAGAAAGGGCTAAGCATATTCAGCGGTTGGGGTGATGGGAGTTGTAGTTCCAAACATCTGGAAAGCACTAGGCTGGGGGAGGCTGCTCTAACTGCTATGTCAGTTCCGTAGTCTGCAGCACAGGGGGGGACCAGTGGCCCTCCAGATGTTGTTGGACTACTACTCCTATCATCCCTGACTATTGGCCATACTGCCTGGGACTGATGGGCATCACAACACTGAGAGGGCCAAAGTTTCTGCCTGCCCCTGTCTACAGGACCGAATGTTGCTGTATCAGGAAGGACCCTTTAAAAATATGGACCATGATGCAAAGAAAGGGAGAAAATACCCAGCCCCTACCTTGCCAAAGTGCAGATGCCAACATCAGCAAGGCCAACTTGTGCATCGCCATCTCTGCCCTTGACTGTCCCCGTGGAAGGAAACAACGGTGGTGCTTGCTGAAGCCCCGACCTGAGCAAACCTCCGACCCTCCAGTGAATCACACTTCCCCTTCTTCCCCTGCTGCGAGCTGTGCCCAGCCAATCAGAAGCAAGCCCCTCACCACAACACAGACCGAGAGCGAAGAGAAGGGTGTGTGGCAATAGAATCGCTGTACGCCCCTCTTCCAAGCCTCCTGGCCTCCCCAGTAAGATCAGAAGAAGAGCATTGCGGCCTCAGAGCAAAGATCCACCTGATTCACACAGATGACGTTTCCACACAGGACACATCAAAAAGATAATCACCATCATTCCATGACATTCCTTGCCTTCATCTGCCTGTTTACTCATCTTTCTTCCCCTTCAAGCTCCACGCTTTTCCAACCGGCTCTAACTTTCTCTTTCTCTCCACACAATGCAGCTGTTTATGCCACCCATCCGTCCATCCTTTCTCGCTACCGCGTCCTCTAGTCTCTCTCCTCTCCTGCCCCTGCATCCTTTTCTCTCTTTAGTAGTCCTGTAATCTTTTACACTACAGTGTGCTCAGGCCCCACACCTTTGGAAGAAGCTGCTGCCGGAGGTCCGCCATGCCCCGCCACGCAGGCCTCGAAGAAGGCCTTAGAAACGGATGATTTCTCTCGATATGACTGCCGCTGTGATGGCTGCTGATTTTATCATTGCCTTTCTTGTTCTGTTTGTTGGTGTTTTACTGTCTTTATATTCTTATCTTCTTCATATTTTAACTGGTTTTTTGTATTTTCTTGTTGTTAGCTGCCTTGACAGGACTTCTGCCCTGAAAGGTGGCCAAGAAATGATAGATGAGATAGATAGGTAGATATAGATGATAGATAGATAGATAGATAGATAGATAGATAGATAGATAGATAGATAGATAGATAGATAGATATGATAGATGGATATCTTATCTTCTGTCCTTGGTAATAAAGTCTCCAGCTATCCTTTCTGATCACTAACAGCTAAGATTTCATACCAATGTGATCAAATCTGTCAGAAGAATAGCTTGAACAGAGGCATCACTGTGCAAACCAGGCACTTGAGTCCATCCTGAAGGACATAGATAATCATTGGAACAAAGGGACGTTGGAAGCTTCCTTACACTGAGTCAGACCATGGTCCGCCTTGCCCAGCATTTTCGACTCTGGCCGGCAGTGGCTCTCCAGGCTTCCAGAAAGGGATATATCCAGCCCTACCTGGAGATGTTGGGGATTGAACCGGCACGTTTCTGCACACAACGCAGGTGCTCTCCCACTAAGTCATCTTGGGGTGCCTTCCTCCTAGTTTCCGGAATGAAATGAAGAAGAACTCATGGTGCCGAGTCTCAGGCCCAGGGGGGAACTGTGGCCCACACATTCTGCAGAAGACCGGCTTTTTCTGCATCACACAGATTCTGCCGTCTTCCAGACAAGGAGTTGTTCTTGTTTTCCCCTTTCCGGAATTGCACGCAAGGTTAGTTATACAAAAATACAAAACATTTGGAAAGGATCCACCGAGAATGGGCATTTTGCTCCATAGGTAAAGTGTGAAAATGCACGTTTTTGGAGCATCTGCACATTTTTTGAAGGGCACATTTGCTCAAGGGGGAAGGCGGCTGCGGGAAATTTAGAAACATCTGATTCTGTCCATAGACAGATGACGGATCGAAAGACACCTGACAATCTGCGAAACACAGACAGTATGGGTTGAACCAAATCCATGCATCCCTATGCCTGAGGTGAGCCTCAGGAGACGGGGAAGAAACATTCGGGGGGAGGCAATCCCTCAGGTAACCTGGTCCTACATTCGCTGGGGCTTTCTGTGATAACAACAACACCGTAACCTTGGCCTGGAAGCTTATTTCCCCTGTTCAGCATCCTCCCCAAGCTCCCATGGTCCTCTCCCCAGCTGCACAATTTTAGCCTTACAACAACCCTGTGAGGCAGGTTAGGCTTAGAGCTGGTCAGGCCGTGGGCTTCATGGCGGAGTGGAGAACTGAACATGGCTTTCCCCACTCCTGGTCTGACACCCCAACCCAGCCAGCCCCAAGCTGGCGCCCTCCAGATGCTTGGGACTACAACCCTGTCAACCCCAGCCAGCATGACCCACGGTCAGCGATGATGGGAGTTGTAGTCCAAAAGCCTTTCTTACACATCAAAGCCTCTTGTATTGGCTCCCTACTTATCAACCCCATTTATGCCCTACCAAATTCGCACCTACGGTTTACTACGAAGGAGACCCCGGCAATCACATATTGAAAAATGTGTGTTTTTGACATTAGTTTTTATAGGGAGCAGCGCTTTTCTCTTTTTTTAATGAGACAGGAAAATAGAAAAGGAAGTGTACAATTATTTGTAGAAAGCCAGAGAAAATTCAATATAAAAGCAAACTGACATTAACATAACATTAAAATTAAGTGTTAAAAACATAACTCCTGGGGTACTTTAAGACATTTAGAATAAGGGAGGAAAGGGTATAAATACAAATAAGAAGGAAAAGGGTATTTTAAAAGTCCATAATGAAGTATAATCAGTATAATTGCAGGCATCAGATTCGGTTTCAGTGAAGTCAATCATTGCACACCATTTCTCAAACCAGAAAAGTCAAGTCTCGAGACCACTTCTCCCTCTGAAGAGATGAATCTGGAACTTCCTCGGGTTTTTGCACAGCCTGCTGGTGCACCTGTATCATTGTGCTACCAAGGCACAAAAGTAGGTGGCGGCATCCCTGAGCTGAACCGCCCTGATGGTCAAGTTGCTCAGACGCTGCTCTTCGTTGAGGTTAGCAGAGAGGTTGTCCTTCTCCTGCAGTCCATCCAGCACCAGCTGCAGAAGGTACATAGGCCCCTGTCCCGGGTGTTGCCTGTACCAGTGTAAGCCTTTGAAATTGCTGGTCTTGTACCGGCAAGCGATGGTGGGATTCTCTCCTGCTTTGCTTATCAAAGAGGGGTTCTGCTCCACGCTGTCCTGGCATCTGACCCCTGTGTGGAAGCAACATGTGAGTAATTCGGTGCATTTCAAGGACCTTTTCGACAGCCCTCCATTCCGACGGATAGAAAAGTCTTCAAAATCCATGAATTTACTGCCCCCCTGTCAAATTCTACATTTCCCCTATAGGGCAAACAGCAGCTCGGGTGTGATTATGATTTTGATCAGGCAGCCTGTGCAAGATAAAGGGCTAAGCATATTCAGCGGTCGGGTGATGGGAGTTGTAGTTCCAAACATCTGGAGGGCACCAGGTTGGGGGAGGCTGCTCTAACTGCTATGTCAGTTCCGTAGTCTGCAGCACAGGGGGGGACCAGTGGCCCTCCAGATGTTGTTGGACTACAACTCCTATCATCCCTGACTGTTGGCCATACTGCCTGGGACTGATGGGCATCACAACACTGAGAGGGCCAAAGTTTCTGCCCGCCCCTGTCTGCAGGACCGAATGTTGCTGTATCAGGAAGGACCCTTTAAAAATATGGACCATGATGCACTGGCAGAAGCAAGGAAAGGGAGAAAATACCCGGCCCCTACCTTGCCAAAGTGCAGATGCCAACATCAGCAAGGCCAACTTGTGCATCGCCATCTCTGCCCTTGACTGTCCCTGTGGAAAGAAACAACGGTGGTGCTTGCTGAAGCCCGGACCTGAGCAAACCTCTGACCCTTCAGTGAATCACACTTCCCCTTCTTCCCCTGCTGCGAGCTGTGCCCAGCCAATCAGAAGCAAGCCCCTCACCACAACACAGACCGAGAGCGAAGAGAAGGGTGTGTGGCAATAGAATCGCTGTACGCCCCTCTTCCAAGCCTCCTGGCCTCCCCAGTAAGATCAGAAGAAGAGCATTGCGGCCTCAGAGCAAAGATCCACCTGATTCACACAGATGACGTTTCCACACAGAACACATCAAAAAGATAACCACCATCATTCCATGACATTCCTTGCCTTCATCTGCCTGTTTACTCATCTTTCTTCCCCTTCAAGCTCCACGCTTTTCCAACCTGCTCTAACATTCTCTCCACACAATGCAGCTGTTTACGCCACCCATCCATCCGTCTTTTCTCGCCACCGCGTCCTCTAGTCTCTCTCCTCTCCTGCCCCTGCATCCTCTTCTCTCTTTAGTAGTCCTGTAATTTTTTACACTGCAGTGTGCTGAGAGGCCCCACACCTTTGGAAGAAGCTGCTGCCGGAGGTCCGCCATGCCCCGCCATGCAGGCCTCGAAGAAGGCCTTAGAAACGGATGATTTCTCTCGATATGACTGCCGCTGTGATGGCTGCTGATTTTACGTTGGCTTTTCTTGTTCTGTTTGTTGGTGTTTTACTGTCTTTATATTCTTATCTTCTTCATATTTTAACTGTTTTTATGTATTTTCTTGTTGTTAGCTGCCTTGACAGGGCTTCTGCCCTGAAAGGTGGCCAAGAAATGATAGATGAGATAGATAGATAGATAGATAGATAGATAGATAGATAGATAGATAGATGGATGGATGGATGGATGGATGGATGGATGGATGGATGGATGGAATGTTTTTCCTGAACATTCTTCAGATGTTCAGGAAAAAACCTCCGATGCTGGTGAATTTCGAGGATAACCCTTCACTGCTCTCTCATGGTAAGAAGCAGGCATAGCGCATGTGGAGGGCAGATACCGCAAGTCCGCTTCCCATGGAAGATCCGTGACTCCTCTGCGGTATTTTAAAATGAATTCAAATGTTATTTTACTCAAATGAAAGGGAGCGAGGCAGCTGAACATTTCCCCAACGGGGCAGACAGCAGCTTGGGTGGGAATATGATTTTCATCAGGAAAACCATGCAGGAGGAAGGGTTAAGCACCCATCTTCCATTCCTGAACTTTGTACAACTCGGCACAGACACAGAGGCCATACTTGGGGGGGGGGGCTGGACGGGCAATCACTATTGTCTTGTATAACACAGTGATGGGCGCCAAGCACCATGGCACCCTTCCCAATGTGGGGCGGGGGGAGCCGCGTGAGTGAAGCTGGTAAGAAGCAGATAGAAACAGGGGACACATCTGAGATTCCCTTCTTCTCCCAAAATTTAGAAACATCTGATTCTGTCAATGGACAGATGACAGATCGAAAGACACCTGACAATCTGTGAAACACAGACGGTATGGGTTGAACCAAATCCATACATCCCTACGCCTGAGGTGAGCCAGCCCCAAACTGGTGCCCTCCAGATGTATGGAATGACAACTCCCACCAACCCCAGCCAGCATTGCCCATGGTCAGCGATGATGGGAGTTGTAGTCCAAAAGCCTTTCTTACAAGTGAAAGCCTCCTTTATTAGTGCCCTACTATAGAACCCCATTTATGTACTACCAAATTCATACCTATGGTTTACTACAAAGGAGACCCCAGCAATCACATATTGCAGAATGTGTGTTTTTAACATTAGTTTTTATAGGGAGCAATGCTTTTTTTTTTTAATGAGGCAGGAAAATATAAAAGGAAGTGTACAATTATTTTTAGAAAAGAGAATATTCAATATAAAAACAAACTAAAGTTCACATAACATTAAAATCAAGTGTTAAAAACATAACTCCTGGGGTACTTTAAGACATTTAGAGTAAGGGAGGATAAAGGGTAAAAATACAAATGAGAAAGAAAGGGGTATTTTAAAAGTCCATAATGAAGTATAATTAGTATAATTGCAGGAATCAGATTCGGTTTCAGTGAAGTCAATCATTGCACACCATTTCTCAAACCAGAAAAGTCAAGTATCAAGACCAGTTCTCCCTCTGAAGAGATGAATCTGGAACTTCCTCAGGTTCTTGCACAGCCGGCGCACCTGTTTCATTGTGCTGCCAAGGCACAGAAGTAGGTGGTGGCGTCCCTGAGCTGAACCGCCCTGATGGTCAAGTTGCTCAGCTGCTGCTGTTTGTTAAGATCTGCATCCAAGTTGTCTTCCTTCCGGGATCCATCCACTGCCAACTGCAGCAGAAATGTTGGCCTCCCTCCCGGGTATTGCCTGTACTAGTGCAAGCTGTAGAAATAGCTTGTCTTGTACGGGCAGACGATGGTGGAATTCTCTCCTGCTTTGCTTATCAGGGAGGGGTTCTGCTCCACGCTATCCTGGCATCTGACCCCTGTGTGGATGCGACATGTGAGTAATTCGGTGCATTCCAAGGACCTTTTTGACAGCCCTCCATTGGGACGGATAGAAAAGTCTTCAAAATCCATGAATTTACCGCCCCATCTCAAATTCTACATTTCCACAACAGGACAAACAGCAGCTCAGGTGCGATTATGATTTTGATCGGGCAACCTGTGCAGGAGAAAATGTAAAGTATGGTCAATGGCCAGGGATGATGGGAGTTGTAGTCCCAAACATCTGGAGGTCACAAGGTTGGGGAAGGCTGCTGTAACCACTATGTCAGTTCTACAGCCTACACCAATTGTGGGTAACTCGTGGCCCTCCAGATGTTGATGGAAAACAACTGCCAGCAGCCTTTCCAATTAGCCATACTGTCTGGGACTTGGATGGGAGGATGCCTGGGAATCAGGCATCCTGCACTGAGTGAGGAGTTGGTCTCAATGGTCTTCTAGGCCCCTTTCAACCCAAGGATTCTATGTCCATTCTATGTCTATGTCTATGGAGTTGGAGTCCTCGACAACCAAGAGGGCCAATGTTCCCCCACCACCACCCCAGTCTACAGGACTGAATGTTGCTGTAACAGGAGGGACCCTTTAGAAATATGCACAATTATGCACTAGCAGAAAGAAGGAAAGGGAGAAAATATCCAACACCTACCTTGCAAAACTACAGACATCAGCATCAGCAAGGCCAACTTGCATATCAGCATCTCTGCCCTTGATTCTCTCTGTGGAAGGAAATCGCAGGGGTGGGTGCTGAAATCCCAACCTGAGCAGATCTCCAGTGAATCTCACTTCCCCTTCTCGTCCTGGCACTAACTATGCCCGTCCAATCAGAAGCAAGTCCCTTGCCACAATACAGACCAAGACTGAAGAGAAGGGGTGTGTGGCAATAGAATGGCTCCACACCCCTGCAGATGTAAACCCTGCTTTGGTTATAAAGCATGTTGGATTTCCAAATGCCCACTTTCTGTCTTGCATTATTTCCATTCACATGTGCAGTAACACTCTTGGTGGCAGAATCATCCATCAGTGCCTTAAGAAGGCTATCATGGTTAACAGAACCACGGTCCAGGAGAGAGGCATATTCCTGCGTCAAGCAGGGATACAACTAAGAAGGGTTTTAGAAACAACCAGAGGGTTCTTCTGTGTTCTTCTGATCATCCTCTACGCAATCCACAGAATAAGATGTGATCGAAAACAGCTGAATTTTCACTCTTCATTGGGAACTTCTAAAACACACACAAAGCATACACAGAGAGCATACACAAATGTTGAAACAGCAAACAGGAGGACGTTAGAGCAAAGGATCCAGCTTTTCGCCAGGATTTCCTTGCATGCGATAAGGGGTGGGGGGGGATCAAAGTTTGAAACCTCACTTGCACCTAGCTCACAATGTGAGTAGAACACGCCCAATGTCTCCACTTTGTGTCCGAATTTAGCCACCTTTTCCCAAGCGCAACAAAGTGCTTGTTTGGCTAAAAGAAAAAGATGCCAAATGATACATTTCCATGGCTGAGGAGCAGAAAGTAGTGTTTGCCCCAGTGATCTTCTCCTACCCAAAATCAAGACAGAGTTTCTTTCTGGAGCTGTGGGATTTCCTCTGAGTTCCAGATGGGGACCTTCCCTTGGTGCTCCACACAAACGACTGGAGACTTCACCTAGCATTTTAGCACAGTGGAAAGCTAGTATGATAAAGATGAGCCAAACACGGATGCAATTTGTCATCCAGCACAAGCGCATGATTCATTCACTGGCAGTGTGAGGCATGCAGGCAGCTGGGTATCCTTGAAGGGAACCTCTGGCTCAGGGAAGACAGTCTAAGCCACTCCCCCCTGCTCGTTGTTCAGTTTATGCTCAGCTCCACTTCCAAGTCCCACCACTGTGTCACTCACGGCACAGTAATAGGTCCCGGCATCTCCCATCTCCACCGGGCTGATGGAGAGCTGGGTAGACTGGCGGCCTTGGCCAATCGCCATCCTCAAATGACCTAAATCCACGGGGTCAGAGAAACCATCGATGATGGAGCGAGGGGTTGAGTCTTGGCTTTGCTTGTACCAGAACAGTCTAGATGCAGTTCGACTGTGATTACACGGGATCTGTGCAGTCTTTCCCACAGACGCGGAGACTTCGGGAGGCTGAGAAATATCACCAGAGATTTCCATGCCTAGAATAAATCACCATCATTCCATGACTTTTCTTCCTTCTATTTGCCTGGTTACTCAGCTTCTTTCCTCCTTGAGCTCCACTCTTTTCCAATCAATTCTCTCTCTCTCTCTCTCTCCCTCCCCCCGCTCCATGCAGCTGTTCACCCCATCATCATCCATCCATCCATCCATCCATCCATCCATCTCTAGTCTCCCTCCTTTCCTGCCCCCTCTTTCTCTTCAGTATTTATTAATCTTGTAATCTTTTATAGCCTCTGTCCTTGGTAGTGAACTCTCCAGCTCTCCTGTCTTATGAGTAACGGCTAAGACTTTCTGCTGATTTCATCACTTACTTAAGAAGAGAAGCCCAAAGAGAGGCCGCCAAGGGTCTAGCCAGGCTCTTGAGACCATCCTGAAGGACACAGATGATCCAGTTGGGGTCATCGTACTAATGATCCAGTTGGGGTCAGTTGGGGTGTCCTCGTACTAATTTATGGCTCTGAAATGAAGCAGAACTGAATTCATTCCCCACTTGTGCCTGCTGCTGCTTGCTCTCATCTACACAACAGATGTTGTGATCCTTGTCAGAAGACTCAGCAGTTGGGTGTCATCATCTTTCCTCAAGAAAATAATGCTCTCTAGTGCCACCAAGTGGAAAAGAGCAAGCATGACTAAAGGGGAAAACATGCCACTTGCAGAATGTCACATCAAAAACGCATTGGGAGAATTCCATGTTTAACTTATAGCAGAACAAGAATGTATCATAAATGGAAGGAGCTCCAGAGTGTGTACTGAGTCCCTGGACTGCAGCAAATCCCAATGCCAACTCTGTCCCCATACCTCCCGATGCAAAATATTATTATAGGAGTGAATATGCCACCACGACATCAAGGGTTCATCCACGTGCTCAGCTTCCAAAGTGATATATGCTATCAACTGTCAGCAATGCCCTTTGGCATTATGCACAGAGGTAAGAGGCCAGTCTCTACGCAAGACAATACATGGGACACATCTGACATCAAAAAGGGCAGTATTCAGAAAGCTGTGGGAGAATATTTCCACCTCCCAGAACATGCTGATATTAAATGAACTAATAAAGTTGATTCTCCAAAATAAAACTGCTGCATTGACAATTACCAAGAAGTTCATTTCTATCACCTATGGCATGAATCGAAAAAATGGGTGTTTATTCCACTACTGGAGTTAATGAGCTTCTCATTGCTCGAAAGCTCGTCTTATCATCAATACTGCTTTGTAAATGGTCGCTGTAATGGTTTTACACATTTAACCTTTAAAATAGGGGTGCAGCATCTCAGGCCCTGGGGGAAATCTGGCCTCCCTCGGGTCCCATTTTGGCCCTCCAGGGTTCCCCAAATGCCAAGGCGCCTTCCCCTGGCCCCACCCACTTTCCCCAGACCACTGAGCATTTGGAGGCTCCCCAGCTTTTGCTATTTTCTTCCCCAATTCTAAGATATTGAAATTCATATCCTATGGCTTAGTCATGGACAGGAAGAGCTTCAACCTAATAGATGCTGGTATGTTTGCTCTGTTGGACCACGTTTGCCTTTAGTCCTGTCTGCCACTGGAATGTGCCCCCTGAGCGCTTCTCCAAATTGGAATTCAGCCCCGAGGCTGAAAGAGGCTCAACACCCTTGCTCTGAAGTATTTGATACCATCTCCATCTTTTTGCATTTTATTTCTTTCTGACCACACTGATTATTTGTACACCTCTGTGTTGTCCCTGCCTCATGGGGACTACCCTTCATGTATCTCAGGAAGTGAACTCTAGTCCATATAAACTTATCCCATAATACACGAGTTAGCCTTTAAGGGTGGCACAAGACTCTTTGTCAATTTAACTTAACTGGGGTTGTTACTTACTTGTTTATTTACTTATTTATTTATCTACTTACCATACAAATGTATACATTGCTTTCCATGAGGTTATCAAAGCAGTGAGCAGACAACATAATTGCCAGTAAAATATGGCATAATTAGCAATCAAACAATGCACTCTGCTATTGAGATGGCTCACTCACAGAAGTTTGAGGGCCCTTTAGATGATTCCACGAACCTCCAGGAATTCTCCTGCACTAAATGACCTTCATTCCATTTCAGATAGAGTGGTGATAATGGGGTATGAAATTACTCTGCTTGTGTTGCCTTTACTTCCTTCCATGAAAAAGGAAAATCCGCAAGAAGAGGAGTTAGATCAATGAAACAAATGGAAGACTCAGTTAATGGGGAGAAGGAGGGGGAAAGAGGACGGGGAAAAGGAAGCATGTGTAAAGGGAGTCCATTGTGACCCTGCATTAAAACGGAAGCAGAAAGATTTGCACATTTCTCAAAGTATTCATCTGCCAAAGCACACATTTCCATTACTGCACACTTTCCAAAGTGAAGGCAAGTTCAGCAAACTGA
Organism: Heloderma suspectum; assembly: GCF_057233095.1. Taxonomy (NCBI): domain Eukaryota; kingdom Metazoa; phylum Chordata; class Lepidosauria; order Squamata; family Helodermatidae; genus Heloderma; species Heloderma suspectum. Next base: position 116,735,190 of record NC_139463.1, on the reverse strand, counting down.
GAAAAATCCAATTCCATCAATGAATGGATGACAGAACGAAAGACGACAGACAATCTGGGAAACACAGACGGAAGGGATTTAAGAAGATCCATATCCCTACTCCTCCAGTGAACCTCAGGACCATGTGATTCCATCAGAAGTGCACCCTCTGAAGATCACGGAGACAGGGAAGAGACATAAGGGGTGAGGCAATCCCTAAGGTAACCTGGTCCCATGTTGTTTGACGCTTTAGATATTAACGACACCGTAAACGTGGCCTGGTGGCTTACTTCCTCTGTTTAGCATCCTCACCAACCTCCAATCGGTGCTGCTGCTTGCTTTCATCTCCAATTCAAAAGGAGAGTCTGAGTTTGTGGACAGAAAAAACCTCAGCGGGTGAACTTTGAGAAAGCCAGACTCTTTAATACCCTCTGGTGGTGAGAAGCAGGTATGATGCATGAGGAAGGAAGAGCGGTCCCCTTCACATGGTGGATTCCTCTCCAGCATTCTAAAAATAAATTTAAATGTTATTTTACTGAAATGCAAGTATTGGGAGGCAGCTGTACAATTCCCCTAAAGGGAAAACAGCAGCTTGAGTGGGAAGATGATTTTGATCAGGAGAACGGTGCAGGAGGAAGGGTGACACACTCAGCTTCCATCCCTTAGCTCTAAAGAAATTGGCACAGACACAGAGGCCATATTTCGGGGCTCGGGAGAGAAGAAAGCCAGATGAGCGATCACTGTTCTCTTGTATAATGTAGAGATGGGTGCTAAGAACCATGGATATTTCCCAACTGTGAGTTCCCAGAATGCTTTGGTGGAAGCCATGAGAGTGAAGCTGCAAAGAAATGGATAGAAGATCGAAACACATCAGAGATTCCCTTGAGTCTACCGTAATATCAAGCTTCTCCGTTTTGGACAGGATTTTAAAAAAATGATTTTTAGAGAAGTTCAAATGAAAGGAGCAATATCCTTTGGTAACTCCTTGGAGGAAGAAGCAGCACGAGGAAAGTATGGAGAAGAGATATTTTATTTTTTATATTTATAATCCACACTTTCTTCCCAGAAGCACACAGCATCACATATGATCCCCTCTGGCATACACGGTCCTCTCCCCAGCAACCCAATTTTAGCCTTACAACAACCCTGTGAGGTAGGTTAGGCTGAGAGTTGGCCAGGCAGTGGGCTTCATGGCGGAGTGGAGATCTGAACATGGCTCTCCCCGTTCTTGGTCTGACACCCTAACCCAGCCTCCCCCAAGCTGGTGCCCTACAGATGTTTGGGACGGCAACTCCCATCAACCTCAGACAGCATGCCCCATGGTCATGGATGATGGGTGTTGTAGCCCAAATTACCAGTTAAAGCCTCCTTTATCTGGTCCCTCCTTTTGAACCCCATTTAGGAACTACCAGGTTTGCACACATACTTGACTATGAAGGGGACACCAGCAAATCTCCTCTTGGAGAAGTTTTTTTTTTTTTTTTTTCTAACATGCATTTTTAAGGGGGGGGGGGATACATACAAACCTTTAAAAAAAAAAAAGACCATAAATTAGAAATGGAAGTGTACAATCATTTTTAGAAAACAAGAGAAAATTCAATATAAAAGCAAACTAACAGTAACTTTACATTAAAAGGACATTTTAAAAACCCCAACCAGCATGGCCCATGGTCAAGAGTGATGGGTGTTGTAGTCCAAAATCCTTGGTTACCAATTAAAGACTCCTTTATCTGGTCCCTCCTTTTGAACCCCGTTTAGGTGCTACCAAGTTTGCAGATACAGTTTACTATGAAGGAGACACCAGCAAACCTCCTCTTGGGGAACGTGGGTTTTTTTAATAGTTTGTTGTTTTTTTGGCAGGGGGGAATGCATAGACACCTTTTTTGAAAATGAGATGGTAAATTAGAAATGGAAGTGTACAATTATTTTTAGAGAATCAGAGAAAATTCAATATAAAAGCAAACTGACATTAACATTAAAAGGACATTTTAAAAAGTACCCACTGGAGTACTTTAATTAAGGCATTTAGAATAAGGAGGGAAAGTGGGTGGGATGGACATACAAATTAGCAAGGACGGGAGTATTTAGAAGACCATAAAAAAGTACACTTATTGGAAGCATCAAGACCAGTCCTCCCTCTACAGAGATGAAGCTGGAACTTCCTCGGGTTTTTGCACAGCCTGCCGGGGCACCTGTGTCGCTGTGCTGCCAAGGCACAGAAGTAGGTGGCGGCGGCCCTGAGCTGAACCGCCCTGATCGTCAAGTTGCTCAGACGCTCCTGTTTGTTGAGTCTGGCAGAGAGGTTCTCTTCCTCCCGCGGTCTGTCCAGCACCAGCTGCAGCAGATACGTAGGCCTCCCTCCCGGGTATTGCCTGTACCAGTGCAAGCCTTTGAAACTGCTGGTCTTGTACTGGCAAGCGATGGTGGAATTCTCCCCTGCTTTGCCTATCAGGGAGGGTTGCTGCTCCATGGTGTCCTGGCATCTGACCCCTGTGTGGAAATGGCATGCGAGTAATTCGGTGCATTTCAAGGGCCTGTTTGACAGCCCTCCATTGGGTCAGCTATGGCGGCCTTAGAAACGCGTGGATTTACCCTTCCTTGCCAAATTGTACATTTCCCCTATAGGACAAGCGGGAACGTAGGTGAAGTTAAGATTTTGGTCATGGAAACAGTGCTGGGGAAAGGGCTAAGCGTGGCCAATGGCAGGGATGATGGGAGCTGTAGTCCCAGATATCTGGAGGGCACCAAGTCAAAGAAGGCTACTCCAACTCCTATGTCAGTTATATAGTGTACGTCAGGCGTGGGTAACTGGTGGCCCTCCAGATGCTGCAGGACTATAACTCCCAGCACTCTGGCCATAGTGGCTGGGGCTGATGGGAGTTGGAGTCTCAGAGCACCTGGAGGGCCAACATTTCCACCCACCCCAGTCTACAGGACTGAGTGTTGCCGTATGAGGAAAGACATTTTAGAAATCTGGACAATTATGTACTGGTGGAAATAAGGAAAGGGAGAAAATACCCAACACCTACCTTGCAAAACTACAGATGTCAGCATCAGCAAGGCTAATTTGTGCATCACCATCTCTGCCCTTGATTCTCTCCGTGGAAGGAAATGGCATTGGTGGGTGCTGAAGTCTCAACCTGAGCAAAGCCCCTAACCTCCCGTGAATCACACTTCCCCTTCTTCTCCAGCTGCTAACTTTTCCCAGCCAATCAGAAGCCACTCCCTCACCACAACACAGACTGAGAGCCAAAAGAAGGGGGATGTGGCAATGGAATGGCTGTAGGCCCCTCATCTCAGCCTCCTGGCCTTCCCAATAAGAACAGAAAAAGAGCATTGCTGGGTCAGACCAAAGATCCAGTTAGTTCACCAGCCAGTGACCAGATGTCTCCAGGAATCAGGACAGTAATGCAATATCATTCCTTTTTTTTTTTTTTACCCCAGCAAATGTGTATTTAAAGGCACACTGCTCTTGCATATGGAGGTCCCATTGAGTAGTCATGTTTCATAGCTCTTGATAGACCAATCTGCCATGACTTTGCCAATGCCCCATTTCCAAAGCTGCTCAAGCAACTGGCTCTCTCCATGGGAAACCCTAGTGTGAAATCAAGCAAATTTTTTTCTTATTTTCAAATGTTGTTGCTTCCCTCCCCCCCCCCCAAATCCATAACCTCCTCCCTCATTTCTTGATCAGCAGTCCCATTTGGGATGACATTTTTAACCGCAAAAACAAACCAACAAGCACATCATGTATATTACTCATTTATATCCCATACCTTCAGCATTTTCCCATGAAAACATAAACTGCAATCTAACATCATCTAACATGACAGCTTCCATTTCTCAATCAACATCTGTTGGTATCACCTCAAAATGTGTAAACCACATTTAAGTTCCGGGTTTCTCTCCAGTTCAAATTTGGAAAGGGACATTTGAAAATGTTCAGTATTTGAAAGTGTAAAATTGAAGTCTTGAGTAAAGGAGGATAAGACTGGGCCACCTGTCCTAAACTTTCAAGGTGAATGCTATCTGAAGAGAAGTTCCAGTTCAGCCCTAGCAGTATTATCAGCTCTAAGAACATAAGACGAGCCGTGCAGGATCAGACCCAGCATTCTGTTCACACAGTGGCCAATCAGCTGTCGACCGGGAACCCACAAGCAGGGATGTGTGCAATAGCACCCTCCTGTCCGTGTTCCCCAGGAACTGGTATACATAGGCTCATCACCTCTGGCTATAATTAAGACTATAATTAACTTCTACTGTTCGTTTTTCAATAGATTAATTCAGCAGTGGAGGTAGATAATTTTAGACTATGGATTTAGGATGCAATCCTTTGAATGGTTAGGCAGGAAAAAGTCCTACATGCTGGCTGGGGAATGCTGGGAGTGGTATGACTTTTTTTCTTTCTCAACATGCATAGAATTGCACCTTTAACAGAAACCCCTTTAGACAGCCATGTATATTACATAACTAATTTTTATCTTCTCCCCCCACCAACCCAACTGCCATAACATGCTTTACAACTGTGTCTACGTTCCTGGTATGGTAGAACAGCAACAAAATGGTCTGCCCACCCTGATTTTTATTTTTAAACCTACTCTGAGCATGTGCAGTTTTGTATTTTAAACTCACTTAAATAAGTACATAACTGCGTAAGAAGAGCCCTGCTGGATCAGACCAAGGGTCCATCTAGCCCAGCATTCTGTTCACATAGTGACCGGGAACCCACAAGCAGGGCATAAGCGCAACAGCACCCTTCCGCCCATGTTCCCCAGCAACTGGTATGCATAGGCTCACTGCCTCTGCTCTGATACTGGAGGTAGCACAACCCCATTGGGGGTTGGACTCGATGGTCTTGTAGGCCTCTTACAACCCTATTATTCTATGATCAAGACTAGTAGTCGTGGATAGCCATTTCCTCCAGGAATTTGACCAACCCCCTTTTAAAGCCATCCAAATTGGTGGCCATCACTACGTACTGTGTAACTTAACTATGCGCTGTGTGAAGAAGTCCTTCCTTTGATTTGTCCTGAATCTCCTACCAATCAGCTTCATGGGATGACCCCAGCGGGTTCTAGTATTTTGAGACAGGGAGAAAAAGGTCTCCCTATCCACATTCTCCTCATCAGGCATAATGCTGTAGACCTCTATCATGTCTCCCCTTACCCTCCTTTTTCCAAACTAAACAATCCCAGCTGTTGTAACCTTCTCTCATAGGGGAAGTGCTCCAGACCCTTGATAGCATCATCATAATGACAGAAATAAAATGGAGCTTTTTTCTGCTGCTGTGATGCTCTTATCACCTGTCGCTCTCCAGGTGGTCATTTGGGAAGCCCACGAGATGCAGTGTCCTGGACTTTAGCCCCAAGACCCCTAGCTGCACCACTTTGTTGTTGTTCAGTCGTTCAGTCGTGTCCAACTCTTCGTGACCCCATGGACCATAGCACGCCAGGCCTTCCTGTCCTCCGCTCTCTCCCGGAGTGTGCTCAAGTTCATATTCATTGCATCTATGCTATCTAGCCATCTCATCCTCTGCCAAGCTGCACCACTAGGTGAATTCAATACAATGCAGACAAAAAAAACCACAGCACTCAGCTGAACGTCTTTCTGTCTTCCTTAGGGATGGGCGGATCACTTACCCTGTTCCAGCTGGGGGGGTCCGCAGGCGGGGGGAGGCGATCCGTCCCTCCCCCCGGAATCCATCCAGGCCGGCTCTGCTCCGCGTCGATCCTGCGGAGCCGGCCACCTGTTCTGCATCGCTGGCGATACGGCTGGCAGCCATTGCTGTGACGTATCACTGTGCTAAGTCTCTGGGCGCAAATGGCGTAGTGGGAGCCATTTGCATCCACGTGATAGGCTATGCAAACATTTGCGTAGCCTATCATGTGAAAAAACAGGGACGCAAATGGTGTAGTGGATGCCATTTGTGGCCATAAAGCTGGTAGATGAACCTAATGCAGCTGTAAATGGCTGCATTTAGGCTAATCTAACAGCTTTACGGCCGCAGATGGGGCCCACTATGCCATTTGCGTCCGGAGGCTTAGCACAGCAATACGGCACGGCAATGGCTGCCGGCCGTATCAACAACGATGCGGAGCAGGTGGCCAGTTCCGCAGGATCAACGCATGGAGGGAGCCGACCTGGATGGATTCCAGGGGGAGGCGGAGGTGAGTACTCCATGCCACCATGGGTCCCAATGGGGCTGGATTCTTGGAATCCAGCCTCATTGGGGTCCGTGGCGGAATTCTCCCCCATCCCTAGTCTTCTTCCCCCAAGAAAGGAATAGTCTCCAGTGCCCTCTAGTGGAAAAAAGTGGGTATGCCCTAGGTGGAAAAGATGCTAGAATAGACCAGAGCTTTTCTATATGAGACATTTATTTATTTCTATACGAGACATTTATTTATTTCTATATGAGACATTTATTGACCAGACATTTTCTATATGAAACATTTATAAAACCCGGGAATGTGCTCTAAAATACACAAGCAAAACTGGAGGATCACAATGTCATCTAAAGAACCCATAAAAACAGTGAGTAAGGAAGTAAGAGCACCCAATAAATGCCTCATGTATTTATTTAATGAGGGTTACTCAGGGCCACACATGCGCCATCCTTGCGCATAAATAATAGAATAAATATGGTGCCAGAGGAGGCTGGTGGCTCAGATTTTGGTGGGGCTGTGCAACCATTCTGGGTTTCAGTCGGAACCAGCCTTAACTCTAAAGGAGCTATCCAAGGTGCTGAACCTATTCTGGGGATGGGGATCAGCCCCTTGAACAGCTCCTTTGGAGTGCTGGCTGGTTCTGGCTGACACCCAGATTGGATTCACAACCCCACCAAAACCAGAGCCACCAGCCTCCATTGTGTACCACCTGACGTTTGAGATTGCGGAAGGGAGCCTGCCCCTTCCTGTATCACTGTGCACAGTGGCACAGAAGTAGGTCCCTGAATTTTGAACCTGAGCACCAGAGAGATGCAGACAGCTTTTCTTCCCCTGCTCCAGGTACTCCGCTGTGAAAGGTTCTTTAGTGACTTTCTTCTCGGAAGTTATCTGCAAAAGAAGGGAGGGTGCTGTTCCAGGCAGCTGGAGGTACCAAAAAAAAGGAACTGTAGAAAGCGGAGTTGCTGCAGGTGATTGTGAACCAGTCTCCTTCCTGGACGTCCTGGGTTGAGGGTACCTGAGTCACTTGGGACTCCAAGATACAGACTGCAGGGAGACATGATTAAAAAGGAAGTGATGGCCTGTTCTACATGGCAACGGTTGGTCTTCAACACAGTGGTCATTCTTCAGTGGAAGGAAGACATGAAATGATTCCAAAACATAAAACCAAATTTAATCTGCAAAAGGTACAAATGTGGAAGACAGATGGATAAACAGGCACACAGATCTCTCTCTCTCTCTCTCTCTCTCTCTCTCTCTCTCTCTCAATCTCTCTCTGTTTCTCTCTGTCTGTCTGTCTCTCTCTTGCAGATAGATATATATCTCTGTCCACCTTTCTGTCCTGGTAGGTTAAATGAAATAGCAACTTTTTACATTACTCTGGACAACCAGCACTTTTCAGAAATGTCCATCAATTCTCTCACATGCATAGATCCCACCCCCCACCCCCGTCTGCCTGTCATTCTTCTGGTCATTCATCCATTCTCGTATCTCCCACTCCATCCATCCAGTTAGTGCGAAAGAAGATGAACACCTAGTCTGTAACCACTTGAGTATATTTTCTTCCCTTTCTTTCTTCAGACTTCCACATGAAAAGAGATTTGGTCTAAGGCATGGTCTTTCCCTCCCTCCATCTCCTTTATTATTTATTTATTAGATTACTCTACCACCCACTAACCAAAGTTCTCTGGGCAGTTCACGAAACTTAAAATCATAAAATAAAACAATTTAATAAAACATAATATTAACAACACTTTTAAAAGTTTGAAACAGAATAAAACCCAAATAAGCACCAATAATCTTCCATCTGGCTTGCCCGTATTTCCTTTCATCCTTCCATTAGTCCATCTATTTGTTGATTAGTAACATGGAGATGGAGACAGTCTCCCCAGTCAAGGAGACAATGAGAGAGTGTGGGGGGGATGGCATTACCCAGCTATTCTTTCCCACTGAGAGCTACTAAGATTTCCTCTACGGATTTCTGCACTTACATAGGAAGAGGAGCCCAAAGAGAGGCCTCCATTGAGCTCGCCAAGTTCTTGAGACCATTCTGAAGGAGATGAATGCTACTTCTCCTGCTGGGTGTCTTCCTCCTATGAGATGGTTTGGTGATGTCTAAGAGAAGAAACAAAGGTTTCTCTTTCCCTCAGACTCAATGAATTGAGTCGCTTGCTCTCATCCGCCAGGCAGAAGAAAAAGCTTTGTGGTTATCTTAACAGAGTTGGGGTGAGGAGGGGGGGAACTCTGCTGGTGAACTTCTGCCTTCTTCTGAGAGAGAACGGATCCTTCATGCCATCTAGTGGAGAAAAAAAACATGCATGACTTAGAACAAAGTGAGGGACCCTCTGGCCCGCAGGAAAACCAAAGTGTTGATATTAACATTCAAAGCCCTTAACGGCTTGGGGCCAGGTTATCTGAAGGATTGCCTGCTCCCATATCTGCCTGCCCCGACCCTAACATCATCCTCAGCAGTCCCTCCCCGTGAGCCCCAGCCAAAGGAAGTAAGGTGCGTGGCTGCCAGGAAGAGGGCCTTTTCTGCTGTGGCACCCCAGCTGTGGAATGAGCTCCCTAGAGAGGTTCACCTGGCACCCACGTTGTACTCCTTCCGGTGCCAGGTGAAGACCTTTTTATTCTCCCAATATTTTAGCATGTTAGCTTCCTAGTCTTTTAGCTTTGGTGTTTTAAATCTGTATTTTAAATCTCTGCATTACTACTAGGTTTTATTCAGGCTGTACTGCTATATTGTGGTTTTAAGCTTTCATATTTATATTATTTTATGCTGTGCTTTTGGGTTTTAATTTCTGTGAGCCGCCCAGAGAGCTTCAGCTACTGGGCAGTATAGAATATGAAATAAATAAATAAATAAATAAATAAATAAGTAACAGGAGAAGGGGCTTCGATCAGGGCCTTAGTTTATGGACAGGCACATGTGGAGACACAGGCAATCTTTCAGGTAGGGATGTACGAAAGTCACTTACCTGTTCGCGGATTATGTTGATGGTGGGGGGGAGGCATTCCGTCCCTCCCCTTGGAATCCTCGCCGGCCGGCTCCGCTCCGCAGGGATTCTGCGGAGCCGCCGGCCAGCTCCACCAGCAGCCAGACATCCGGCCGCTGGCTAGCAGGGTCGCAAATGGTGGCGGCCGTAGCTGCCGCCGTTTGCATCCCTGCAGTCAGCCATGATAGGCTACGTAAAAGTTTACGTAGCCTATGATGTCTGACTTTAAAAAAAAACCCAAAACAATGTGCGTACGCAAATGGCGGTGGCCACGGCCGCCACCATTTGCGTTCCTTATTTTGGCACGTCTTAGTCTACGTCAAGATTTACATAGACTAAGACGGCGAAAATAAGGGGAACGCAAATAGCGTAGCAGATGCTACGCTATTTGCGTTCCCCTTATTTTCGCCGTCTTAGTCTACGTAAATCTTGACGTAGACTAAGATGTGCCAAAATAAGGAACGCAAATGGCGGCGGCCGTGGCCACCGCCATTTGCGTACGTGTGGGTTTGGTTTTTTTTTAAAGTCAGACATGATAGGCTACGTAAACATTTACGTAGCCTATCACGGGTTTTTTTTGTAAACCTAGCCATGATAGGCTACGTAAAGATTAACGTAGCCTATCACTTCTTTTTTTTTTTTTAACTGGAAATGGCGGCGGTGGCAGCCAGTCGGAAGACCGGCCGCTGCCGCCGCCGAACCACCGCCAGAGCCGCCACCGGAGCCGCCGCCGCCCGGAAGATCCGCCCCAGGTAAGTCTCGTCCCGGGGGGGTAGGGGGGTGGCAGGCTGTTCCGCCACCGATTTTGGGGGGCCGAATGCACTGGCATTCGGCCTCCCGGAGATCCGTGGCGGAATTCTCTGACATCCCTACTTTCAGGATGACCTCGGGATTTCCTGCATCAACCAGGAGATGGAATGGATGACCACTGAGATCCCATCCAACTCTATCATCCTGTGATTCTGCCATGTGAAGGGAAAATGTGGTCCAATCTCCTATTTGATGGGAAGGCAAGAATATAAGAAGAGCCCTGCTGGAAGAGACCAATGGTCCATGTAGTCCAGCATTCTGTTTACACGATGGCCAACCAGCTGCCCAGGGGAAACCCACAAGCACAACAAGAGTGCAACAGCATCCTTCCACCCATGTTCCCCACCAACTGGTACACATAGGCATACTGCCTCAGATACTGCAGGTAGCATACAGCCCTCAGGGCTTGTAGCCATGGATAGTCCTGAGGTTGGTGGACAGAGGGACCTTTGGAGGTCACCACTCTATCTGAAAGGCGCTGCTCTGTCTTTTTCTCCTTCTGCCTCGGAGCTCATAAAGTAGGGATGTCAAACTTCAGGCCCGTGGGACAAATCTGGCCCACCTGTGCTCCCAGTCTGGCTCTCAGGGGTTCCAAATTTTTCTAGGGAGAGGAGAAATCATTTAACTGTTTCTCAGGGGTGGGGCCAGTAGAGGCTGGTGGCTCCAATTTCGGTGAGGCTGTGGACCATTCTGGCTTTCAGGCAGAACCAGCCTTAACTCTGAAGGAGCTATCCAAGATGCCGAACCCATTTGGGGATGGGGTTCAGCATTCTGGATAGCTGCTTTAGAGTTCTGAAGGGTTCTGACTGAAACCCAGAGCAGATTCACTGCCCCACTGAAATAGGAGCCACCAGCTTCCACTGGGTGGGGCTTACCATTAACAGTGGCTGTAGTACAGCTTCTAATGTTTTTTGCCCTTTCTTTCTTTCTTTTTTTCTTTCTTTCTTCTTACTTCAACTTGGCCGCCATCTTGCATCCTCCAGAATACCCTGAGCCTAGCATCATCCAGGGCATTGTATGTATGTGGGGATTGGCAGCCATTACAAAAAATGGTGGGCAATATTCTGAGGAAATTCGTCGAGGTAGCCTTCATTTTCTAGGAAAGTGAGAAACAGATCCATCTCAGAAATGTTTCCAGAAAAACAAATGTCTTCTGAGAAATTCCAGCTCAGCTCTACTCCCAGGGAAACATGCATAGGGCTGCTGCTGAAATAAGTGCCATGCCAAAAATTTATTCTACTTTTTTTTTTCGACCATTCTCATTCCATATGATAGAAGAGAAATGGCATTTGAAAAGAAATTCAATACTGAAGAAATTTCAGAGAAATTCTCATGGGTTGGGTCTGAGTTTCTTGGGCTTACCTTACTTAGGAGGTGGCCGAGGAGTGAGCTCAAGTGTCCTGTTTTTCATTGTACATTCATCTCTCTGGCAGCCTGTAGCCTCCTCAGCTTCCTACACTTCAGTTAAAGCCCAGTGGAAGGCCCCATGAGGTAATTCCCCCCATAGGGCTTTTTCAGATCCGGACGTGCAGGCAGCCTGGGAGGCTAGCTGTGATCAAGTAAGCTCAAAAACACCACAAAAACACTTTATAAAACATCCTGAATAAGGCAGAATGTGGGAAGCTTCTTTCATGGGGACGGGGGGAGAAAACTTCCCAGAAATTGGAGGACAGATTTTGGCAGAGCACTAACTCAAACTCATCCCTGGAGTTAGACACAACGCTACCCCCATCTGCATTGTGATGGATCATGCAAACTGGGGGCCAGCCTGCCAAGACAGTCAATGCAGTTGCAGCATAAAAAACCCTAAGCCCCTTACCAAAAGAGAAAGAAGTTGTGCTACAAGCCCTCCCAATGGGGGGCCCTGCCTGGGAGAAACTGTGTAGAATTTCTCCTCCCGCCGGATAAATTTGGTGAAATTGTCTCCCAAATTTCTCTGTCCACAAGTAAGGTGGAGAATTTCAAGAGGCCATTTGCGCACAGCTCCAGCTGAAACCCGTGACTATATTGTGAACCCCTCTGCTCTGCAAGTTTCTGCTTTCATGTTTTTACTCTGCTTCTCTGCTGGCCATTCTCACTGTGAAGCTCACGGCACAGAAATAGACCAAAGAGTCACTTAGCCAGCTGTCGGGTTTCTCCATCTTGAAGGTCTTCTGGTTCTTATCATGTTTGGGTCTGAAACCTCGACGGAGGCCCTCGTCTGAAATCTCCAGTCCAAAATTCCTCAGGAAGAACTTGGGAGGCTGGCCAGGTGGCTGGATGTACCAGAACAGATAGGTTAGGCCCAACGATTCGTAGGTACATTTGAGAGAAATCGGATCCCCCTGGGTGACAGAGACAGGACCTTCCATTTGGGTCACTGACCTTCCAACACGGCCTTCTGTGGAGAGAATAACTGGATAAGAGATGGGTTAGATGGCAGCAAGGGGAAGAATAAATGGACAACTTCAGAATGGCTACCTTGGCTTCTTCTCAGTGGTGCAGATAGGTAAATTTAGACCAGGGGTGTAGACCCTTAGAGCCAGGGTCTCAATCTGGCTCTCTGGAGTTCAGCCCACGAGTGGAATGCAGCTACTGAGAGCTTCTTCCCAATGGGATTCAGCCAGCAGGCTGAAAGAGGTTCGACACCTCTGTTTTAGCCCTTGTACTTAATGGCCTTATGGCAGCCCACCTTTAGATGGCCATGCGTATTCAGTTGTGAAGCACGAAAGTCATATTCCTCTCCCGCACGCACACATTGCCATTCCTGCTTTAGAATTGCTTCTACACTCCTGACACATTAGAGCAAGCAAACAAACATTTTCAAAAGCCATTTGCTAAACCTGATTTGAAAAGGAAAGGAAAGGAAAGAACCGCTCTGAGCATGTGCAATTTTGCATTTTAAATGTACTTACATGGTGGCATCATTGTGACTACGGGAACAGAATGGAGTTTGCTTCTGCTCTCCTGATGCTAAAGAGGTCTACTTGGGAATAAGCACCATTTGGTTATAGAAGACTATATTTTTTTTTAAGTATAAATAAGAAACAGAGCATTCATAACATGTATGTCCCTGGCTAGCCCCCGACCATAAAATATCTTTAAATGCAAGACAGAAGAAAGGACTCTGGAAAAACCAGTGTTGACCCCGGCGGGGCTCAGCATGCCCTTATCAGCCCAGGTGCTGATGTTGGGCTTGTGTGCCACTCCCCTGTGTGGTATGGTCATTTGGGCGCCCCCTGGGTTGTGGTCCAATCCTTGCTGCACCAATGCAATAGTTTGATTAATTTTGGTTTCAAAGACATCAGGATATTCAAGGAGAGGGGGATGAGTCAACCCCGACTTACTTAAGACAGACATCATTAACACAGCCAAAGCCCAAAGGAGAGACATCTTCTTGGAGGAAGGGCAGGAAGAACCAGGACAGAACTAGGAAATGAGCAGAAGGATGCTGGAACTGCTGTTCAGCTCCTCGACTTGCGCTGCATCATCCACCCTGCGAGAAGATGTGATGAAATGCAGCCGACTCCTTCCTCTCGGTACGGAATTTATAAAAACACACAGACTTGGATGCTCAAAGCAGAGGGATGGTAGACCACAGGATGTGGCTGGCCTGTAGAACCTCTGTGCAGCCTATAGGAAACTCAAGTCCGGAAGTGTGAGTTGCAGCTGAAGGAAAGCACGGAGAGATTTCGCTGAACTTCTCCTTGTTTTTGAAAGCCACTTGGCAGCATCAGATACAAAGAGTCAGGGGACAGCTCGTACTGCTGGAACGGAGGTGTTGAACCTCTTTCACTCTGAGTGTCAAATTCAATATCAGAGAAGCTCTTGGGGGCCGCGTTCCAGTGGTGGGTGGGGCCAAAGGCAAAAGGTGGCAGGGCCAAAATACCAGCAAATTGTAGCTTCAAGTTCTACTTCCAGTAACTAAGCCATAGGAGAGGCAATTCAACCTTTTAGAATGGGGAAAAAACTGCACAAAACCTAGGAAACCATGAAATGATTGGTGATTGGGGGAAAGGGTGTGTGGCCATGTGGGGAACCACAGAGGGTACAACTGGGACAGTTTTGGCCCACAGGCATGAAGTTTTACACCCTGATTTATGGGCTATATCCAGCGTCCCATGACTGGACTTATACTCCTGCAACAGACCATTCCTGTCCTTTCTGGCCCCCCCAGGCATCCCCCCCCCAAATCTGCTCTTGAAGGTTACCCAGCCCTCCAGAGCAGATTTGGAAGGAGCTGAAGGGGGGAGTGGGATGCCATTCTGTCAGAAGATGGGTTTCTTCCTAGCAGGGTGAAGTGGGGAGGAAACATAAGGCCTATTTATCAGATTTTGCAAGAAGATAATAAAACTTCATGAACAAGAGCTAACGTTTCTATTCTAAAAGGTTCTTGCAAAGTCCTATCCCTAAAAAAAACTTTAAAAAACATATAAAATCAAACTATATATTGTTATGAATATTTACTGATGTACATGTCCTAGAGGGACATTTTCCTCCCACTTTCAAAAAAATAGGACCTGAGGTCATCCTAGAAAGCTGATGGGTGGGAGATTCAGGACAGATACAAGTTAGGCCTTCTTCACACAGCGCATAAACTATGGAATTCACTACCACAGGATGTAGTGATGGCCACCAATTTAGATGGCTCTAAAGGGGGTTGGAAAATTCCTGGAGGAGAAGGTTGTCCATGGCTACTAGTCTTGATGGCTATGTGCCCCCTCCAGTACCAGAGGCAGTGAGCCTATGTACACCAGTTGCTGGGGAACATGGGTGGGAGGGTGCTGTTGCACTCATACCCTGCTTGTGGGTTCCTGGTCGACAGCCGGTTGGCCACGGCGTGAACAGAATGCCGGACTAGATGGACCCTCGGTGTGATCCAGCACGGCTCTTCTTATGTTCTTCTGTCCTCTTAAATTCAGTGGGGGCTGGTGGCTCCAGTTTTGGTAATAAATGAATAAATACATTTCGGTAATAAATGTCAATAAACACATGCGCACACACGCACAAACACATTTCCTGTGTATGCATTGAAATTGATATATTCAAATCTACCTGGCTGCAATTTTTATTTTTCTCTTTTTTGTTTTGCTTCGTTGAAATTTTACAATAAAAATAATTATATATTGCTATCAACTGAAACTATACTGTATTGTATAAAACATAGGCCATGTGTTAATCTTTGGCATCTGCAACTTTAAAAAAAAACTATTATTGAATTATCATCATAGATCCATTTTCCAAACAAAAAGCCGCAAGCAAACCCCATCACCCAGATTTAAAACAATAACAACTTTTCATTGTGATGATATTTGGTTTTGTGCATACGTAATATTTAAACAAGAATAATCAATGGAAGGACCCAGTGTAGTGTGATAATAAAATATTTGGGGAGGAGAAAAAATTTCAAAAAAAGATACTCACAGCTTACAAAACACAAATTAGCAAGGAAAAGGGGGGTGAAATATAGTTCCAAAAGAAGTATACTCAGTTAGGAGTTGCAGAAGACTAGATGCTTCTTTTTAAAGGGTGCAATAACGCGGGCGGGGGGGGGGGGTTGTAGGACTTTTTTCTGTCTAAACATGCTCAGGATTGCACTCTAAACATAGGTTAGATCTCCAGGATCTCCTTTTCCAAATGCCTTATATTGAGTCAAACAATTATTCCGTCTAGGCGAGTATTTCCTAAGGTGACTGACAGCAGCTCTCTGTGGTTTCAGGTAGGAGTCTATCTCAGTGTTATCTAGGGATGTCGGGAATTGAACCTGGGACCTTTTGCATGCAAAACAGGCCCTCTACCACAGTGCTGCAGCCCTTCCCCTCCTCTGTTATCTTTCAGAGTTTTTGTGCTGGCTGCAAATACATCTGCATGGCTGTGCTTCCACGGCACAGAAATAGGTGGCTGGACACCTCAGATGTGCAGGTGACTGAAGTGGTTCCTTATATTCAGCTCAGCGCTGAGGTTGGGCTCCTTCCTGGCAGTCTCTTTCCCTCTCATTAACAGCAGCAGAAATGCTGGTCTCCCTCCTGGGTGTTGCCTGTACCAGTGCAAGCCGTTGAGATTTCTCGAGCCGTACAGGTAGGTGATGGTGGAATTCTCTCCTGCTTCGCTTATCAATATGGGTTGCAGCTCCACATTATCCTGACATCTGACTGCTGTGTGGGGGAAACATAGAACAATTCCGTGCATGGAAAGGACCTTTTGAACAACAACTGGGCAGATCGGGGCGCCTCCCAAATCAATGGATCACCCTTGTTTTTCATGATCTGTCCTCCAAACTGCAAGGACGACACTGATATTCCATAGGACTTAATGCGCTGGATCAGGAACGACACCCTTTTAAACTGTGCACAGACAGAGAGTCAGAAATTACAAAACGTTTGAGGCCTACCCCTGAAAACTACTGACAGCAGCATCAGCAGGGCCCATGATGGGAACATCTCCATCGCTGCCTTTGATTATTTCTGTGGAAGCCACAAGTTATAGTTGATGCTGAACCTCTAAGGGCAGGAAACATCCGTCATAATTCACATCTGTCTCATCCTCCTGTACTCAGCCAATTGGAAGGAAGCCTCTTGCCACAACAAAGAGCAAGAGGGTTGATGGGCTGAGACAGAGAGGAATACTTAAAGCTTATACGCTCCTCATTCAGCCTCACTGACGACAACAGAGGAGCTTTTCCAAATCAGAGCAAAGGGTCATTGAGTCAAGGCATAAGAACAGGGATGTAGCAGGGATGTATGAACTCCCTGAGGTCCAGTCCAGAGGAGTCTGCTGTGGGGAAATCCAGGCTGCTTGGGGCCCCATGGATTTCTCCAGACCCTTACCGCATCCGTCAGATTTCTCAGGGCAGTTCTCCATTCTCTGATATAATAATTAAAAAAGAAAAACACAACACAACACCACAACAACATAAACACACAATACACATACACTATAATATCTCTTAAGATTGTAAGAGATCTACCTTTGGCTCCCCTTACACAACAAATGCTCATTATTATTATTCTCTAGTTCTTATCTTAGTTGCCTATCATACATTGAGTTCACAGACATTATCTCATTTCTCTCCTATTTTTAACAACAACAACAACAACAAAAGAGAATTAACCATCTCAAAGTTCAAAATTCACAAACATAGATATCATTTTCCTCTATTTCTTGTACAAATTCTATAAAAGTTTTCCAATCTAACATAAATTTAGTTGTTGATCCTTCTTTAATTATAATAGTAAGGTTTGCCATCTCTGCCAGCGCCATCATTTTCATGATCCACTCGCTCACAGTTGGTACTGTTTCATTCTTCCGCTTTTGTGCATACGATAACCTTGCAGTTGTTGTCATGTAGAGAAAGAGGGTTCCCCCCTTCTCTTTTACGTGTTTCTCTATTAGTCCCAATAAAAAAGTTTCTGGCTTTAGTAGTCTTTAATATTCTTTGAGCTAAAGACTGTATTCATTTCCAAAATGTTGTAGCGTTTTTACAAGTCCACCATAAATGATAAAATGTTCCCTCTTGATCTTCACATTTCCAACATTTTCCAGAAACACCTTTATACATTTTAGACAATTTAAATGGTGACATATACCATCTATACATCATCTTATAAAAATTCTCTTTAAGACTTGTACATAAAGTAAATTTTAAATCTTTTCCCCACATGCTTTCCCATTCTTCCATTGATATATTATGACCAACATTTTCTGCCCATTTTATCATACTATCTTTTACTTGTTCATCCTCTGTCTCATACCCTAATGGTAATTTATACAGTTTAGCAATAATATGTTCATCATTTGTACACAGTGCTGTTTCAAACTCAGATTCTGTTTGTTCAAATCCACCATTTTCCTCATCTATTTTAAACCTTTCTTTAATTTGCAAATATGAGAACCACTGACAGACATGACCTTCTTCCAATAAGCTTTCCCTTGATTTTAACTTATATTCCCCTTGTGACAGTTCCAGTAAATCATTATATCTTATCCATTTATGCATGCTATCAGATTGTCTTCTATGCACTGCTTCTTGTGAAGATATCCATCATGGTATCTTTTGATAGAATCTTAATTTATATTTATTCCAAATTCTTAATACAGCCCTTCTTATATAATGATGATTAAAATCTACATTCCCTTTTGTTTTATCATACCACAAATAAGCATGCCACCCGTATGTCAATTCATTTATTTTTTATTATTTTTATTTATTATTAAATTTATTAATCGCCCATCTGGCTGGTCACCCAGCCACTCTGGGCGATGTACAGCACACAATAAAACGGTTTAAAACAATAAAATTCTACAATAAAAACATTTTCTAAAATACCCTAACCCACCCCAAATGCCTGCCTGAACAACCACGTTTTTAATGCACGACGGAAGCTCATTAAAGAGGGGGCAAGGCAGAGTTCCCTAGGGAGGGAGTTCCACAGAGTGGGGGCCACCACAGAAAAGGCCCTCTCCCTCGTCCCCACCAGTCTAGCTGTCCTGGCTGATGGGACAGAGAGAAGGCCATCCGAGGCTGATCTTGTTAAGCGGCCTGTCTGGTGTTGCTGGAGGCGCTCCTTAAGATAGGCTGGGCCGGAACCACATAGGGTTTTAAAGGTCAAAACCAACACCTTGAATTTGGCCTGGAAAACAACTGGTAACCAGTGCAACTCCTTCAGCACTAGAGTGATGTGATCTCGCCAGCGGCTGCCTTTAATCAGGCGAGCCGCCGCATTCTGTACCAGCTGCAGTTTCCGAACCGTCTTCAAGGGTAACCCCACGTAGAGTGCATTACAGTTGTCTAAACGGGAGGAGACCAGGGCATGTACTACCGATGGGAGCAGATGGTCGGGAAGGAAGGGGCGCAGCCGCTGTATCAGATGGAGTTGATACAGTGCTGTCCGGCTCACAGCTGACACCTGAGCCTCCATGGACAGCTGGGAGTCCAAAATGACCCCCAGGCTGCGGACCTGGTCTTCCAAGGGTAGCCGTACCCCATTCAACACCAGGTCAACATCCCCCAGCATCCTCTTGTCTCCCACCAAAAGTACCTTGGTCTTGTCAGGGTTCAGCTTCAGCTTATTCCTCCCCATCCAGCCACTCACCGTCTCCAGACATTTGGACAGGGATTCTATTCTACGGTTAACCTTGGTGAAGATTTGAACGAGAGGTAGAGCTGCGTGTCATCCGCATATTGATGACACCGCACCCCAAACCTCCTGATGATAGCCCCCAGTGGCTTCACATAGATGTTAAAATAGCATCAGGGAGAGGATGGAACCCTGTGGCACCCCACAAGTGAGTGGCCATGGGTCCAAAACCTCCTCTCCCAGTGCTACCCTCTGGTACCTGCCGGAGACGAAGGACCGGAACCACCGCAATACGGTGTCTCCAATGCCCAACCCCTCCAGGCGGTCCAGGAGGATACCGTGGTCAACAGTATCAAAAGCCGCTGAGAGGTTGAGGAGAACAAGGAAGGAGCATTCACCCCTATCCAGAGCCCTCCTCATATCATCCACCAAAGTGACCAAGGCCGTTTCTGTCCCATGTCCAAGCCTGAGGCCTGACTGAAATAGGTCTAGATAATCAGTTTCTTCCAAGTGTGCCTTCAACTGCATCACCACCACCCGCTCAATCACCTTGCCCCAAAATGGCAGATTTGAGACTGGGCGAAAGTTGTTCAGAACTTGAGGATCCAAGGAGGGCTTCTTTAAGAGCGGTCTTATCACTGCCTCCTTGAGGACTGATGGCATGGCATCACTCCCTCCTCAAGGGAGGCGTTCACCACCGCCCTGAGCCCCTCACCCAGTCTCTCTCTGCAGCCCATAATGAGCCAAGATGGGCAAGAATCAAGTAAGCAGGTGGTCGGCCTTACAGATGAAAGCACCTTGTCCACTTCATCAGGAGGAAGAAGCTAGAACCGATCCCACAAAACCGGTTTGCCACAGGCTGCCTCCTGCTCACTAACTGTATCCACAGTGTGCAGAGTAACACTCTTAATCTGATCAATTTTATCTGCAAAGTGCCTTGCCAAGGCCTCACAGGAGGCCTTAGAATGCTCTAGTGGTTCAGGAGCCACAGGACCGACCAGGCTCCAGACCACTTGGAACAGCCTCCTGGGACAGCACTCTGCAGACGCGATACAGGCAGCATAATATTCCTTTTTTGCTGCCTTCACCGCCACGTGATAGGCTGAAGATACAGCTCTAGCCCATGTCTGATCGTCTTTGGAGTGAGACTTCCGCCACCGGCGCTCTAGCTGTCTCACCTCCTGTTTCAGAGCTCGTAACCATGGATTGAACCATGGTGCAGTCCGAGCCCTGTTCAGGGGGAGAGGGCGTTTCGGAGCCACCTGATCTAGTGCCCCAGTGATTGCGGCATTCCAGCCACCCACCCACCAGGGTCTCGACCGAGTGGCCGTTGGCATGCCCCAGAGAATCCCCAAGTGCGTTCAGGAATCCATTTGGATCCATAAGACGCCTGGAGCGGACCATTTTAATGGGTCCTCCACCCCTGTGGAGGGGTTGTGGAACCGAGAAGTAGGGGTGCATGAAAGCCACTTACCTGGTCTCACAGCTTGCTTCGCGGCGGGGGGGAGGTGCTTCGCTGCTCCCCCCGAAGTTCAGGCCGGGGGGGGGAGGCTTCCCTCCTCGCCCGGCCAAAATTCAGGCCGGGGAGGAGGCGCCTCGCCTCGCCCGGCCGTGAAATAAAAAGTTAAAAAAAAAACGCCCCCGTGATAGGCTACGTGACGATTAACGTAGCCTATCACGGCTAGATCTGCAAAGTCAGCCGTGATAGGCTAGGTTAATCGTCACGTAGCCTATCACGGGTGACTTAAAAAAAAAAAAAAAGTGCGTACGCAAATGGCGGCCCCCATAGGGAGCCGCCATTCGCATTCCTTATTTGGTCGCTGTAGTCTACATAATCTTTACGTAGACTACAGCGACCAAATACGCAGACATACGCAGTTTTGTTTTGTTTTTTCCCAGAGCCCTCCGCGGCCGGAAATCCGGCTGCGGACGGCTCTGGCCTGGCTGGGCCTGGCCGGCTGCTCCGCGGAGCTGCCGCGGAGCACAGCCAGCCACGGAGGATTCCGAGGGGGAGGAACAGAGCGCCTCCCCCCTTCGAGGATTCCTGGGGGAGGGACAGAACGCCTCCCCCACAACCATCAACATAATCCGCGAAAGGTGACTTTCGTACATCCCTACAGAAACCTCTGAGAAAGGGGTAGTTTCTGCTGCCATCTAGTGGCAGAAAGCCAGCATGATTTAGGAGAAAAAGGGTGCCACACAGCATTTATCTGGCTAACTCCAAAAGTGGCTCATCAATTGTTAAAAGTGTTAAAATACTTTCAAAAGGGCTATACTTTGAATCATACAATAGTAGGGTTGGAAGGGGCCTATCCGACCATCGAGTCCAACCCCCTGCTCAATGCAGGAATCCAAGTCAGAGCATCCCTGACAAGTGGCTGTCCAGCCTCATCTTGAATGCCTCCAGTGTGGGAGAGCCCACCACCTCCCTAGGTAATTGGTTCCATTGTCATATTGCTCTAATAGTCAGGAAGTTTTTTCCTGATGTTCAGACGGAATCTGGCTTCCTGTAACTTCAGCCCGTTATTCCGTGTCCTGCACTGTGGGATGATCGAGAAGAGATCCTGGCCTTCCTCTCTGTGACAACCTTTCAAGTACTTGAAGAGCGCTGTCATATCTCCCCTCAGTCTTCTCTTCTTAAGGCTAAACATGCCCAGTTCTTTCAGTCTGTCCTCATAGGGCTTTGTTTCCAGCCCCGTGATAATCTTCGTTGCCCTCCTCTGAACCCTCTCCAGTTTGTCTGCATCCTTCTTAAAGTGTGGTGCCCAGAACTGAACACAGTATTCCAGATGAGGCCTAACCAGTGCTGAGTAGAGGGGAACTAGTACTTCATGGGATTTGGAAGCTATAATTCTCTTAATGCAGCCCCAAATAACGTTTGCCTTTTTTGCAGCCACATCACATTGTTGGCTCATATTCAGCTTGATTGCAACTTGATTGCAAGTTGAAAAACACTGGATACTTATTTAAAAAGCAAAACAAATCTAGGAAGCTGCCTTGTACTGAATCAGACCATGGGTCCATCTAAGCCAATATTGTCAACACTGACTGGCAGCAGCTCTCCAGGGGTTTTCCCAGCCCAACCTGGAAACTTTCGCATGCAAAGCAGGTGCTGTACTGCTGTGCTACAGCCCTTACCCTGCTCCACTGTCTTTCAGAGTTTTTGTAGAGGCTGCAAATGCATCTGCATTGCTGTGATTCCAAAGCACAGAAGTAGGTAGCTGAATCTCTGAGCTGGACACCTCTGATGTGCAGGTAACTCGACTGGTTCTTTGTATTCAGCTCGGCACTGAGGTTGGGCTCCTTCCTGTCAGTCTCTGCCCGTGTTGTTAACAGCAGTAGAACTGCTGGTGTCCCTCCTGGGTACTGCCTGTACCAGTACAAGCTCCAAAAATTGGATATTTCATACCGGCAGACATTTGCAGTATTCTCGCCTTCTTTACTGACTTCCAAGGGTTTCTGATGCACCTTCTCCTGGCCTCTGACCCCTGTGTAGGAAAGATATAGCAGTGTATTTTAAAAAAATTCAGTGAAGACACTTTCAAGCTCCACATTTGGTCCAGAGGCAAAGATCTTGGAAGTCAGTGGATTGGACTTCCTTGACATAGACTTTCTGGTGATGTCCTTTATATGTGGTAGAAATTAGATCTAATTAGCAGAAATTAGATCACGGATAAGCCCTTAAAATGCAGAGCATTCTGCACTGGCAGAGAGTAGATATTTTTAAAAGGGAGGAAGCACTCAGTACCTACCACCCCACACTGCTGACCACAGCATCAACAGGACCCACAGGGATATCTCCATTGCTGTCCTTGTTTACCCCTGTGAAAACCATGCACAATAGCTGATGCCGAGAGAACACAGAGAACATCATATCCTCTATGGAATCATAATTCAGATACTGGCCTTGCTACTGTGCTCAGTCAATCACAGCAGGCTTCTTCCCACAACAGGAAAGAAGAGGGTTGAAGGGGGGGGGAATTCAGCTATAAATGGCTAGGTCAGCGATCCCCAACCTTTTTGGCCCAGTGGGCATATTTTGAATTTTGAGAGAGTGTCATGGGTGCTTTCACAAAATGGCTTCCATGGGGGGCTTGCCCATTCACAAAATGGCTGTGGTGGCAGTCATGGCTAGTCACAAAACACCCTTTAATGAGAAGGCAAGCTGGTGAGGCTTAAAGAACAACAGCTTACCCAAAAACCTAAGTACAAAGCAGGAAGGGGACCCAGCCTTTTAAACCCCAAATTTTTTACTCCTACACCCACTTCTAAGGATGTTGGAGAAATCCATTGGGGGGGTGGAGTTCAATGGGTTTTCTGAGGTTTGGCACCGAGACTTCCTTTCAGTTCCTGCTGTGGCGCCCAACTTGATCTGCAGGATGTTGGGCCAGTTTGCAGATTTTTCCAGGCATTTTGCACATTTTCCCCCACAGGTGCTGCAATGTGTGCAAATTTCTCAGGAATGTATGCAAATTATGGCTGAATTTGTGCAATTTGGCTGAACTTGTGCCATTTGGCCGAATTTGCGTAAATTCGGCTATAATTTGTGCAAACTGCTTAGAAATTGGCGCAAATTGCTCAGAAATTTGGGCAGATTGCAGCAGCTGCACAAAAATGCGCAAAAATGTTCCTGGAGTTCAGGAAAAAGCCCACAGCTTGGCTCGCAAATGCAAAGCAAGACATACATGCAGCAGAACCTCATTGAGTCAAAAAAGAACTGAATTTCCCATTGATGGACATCCCTACCCATTTCACGGAAGGCAAACTGATAGTAATCGCAGATAAGTCACTTGGCCAAGAAAGAGAACAAGGCAGAGCTGGAGACCATACCTCAAATGCCAAATCATATATTTATCCCACACACACACTCGCAACACAAAGCACAACAAAATACCCATTTTACGGAAGGCAAACTGGTGAAGTTCAGAGAAACACTAACACACACCCCCACCAAAAAAAAAAACAGGCAACACACCTCCCTCACTCCCCACCCCACAGCCCCCCAGGATGCTCCCTGCTAGCCCCCAGCTTTTTCTTTTTCGGGTGTGGATGGGCATGCTTCAAAACAAAGTGCTGGGCTGCAGCTGCCCACCGTTTTATTTTCTAAGGATGCCTCTGGGGCCCAGAGGCATTCTTGTAAATTGACAGTGCTGGAGATTGGATTCTTCATGTTGCAGCATGCCAGCCTAGCACTTTAAACTTATTTAGGGTGCAATCCTATGGGGATAGGCAGCCGCCTCCAAACTCGGAGGCAACCGCCTATCCAATGCAGGGCAGGAGAAGAGTGGAGAGGATTGTCCCCTCCATGCTTCAGCCACCCTGCATTTGCGGCTAGACAGCCGATTTCAGCTGTCTAGCCGTGGGAAGGTGGAGCGGGAGAGGAGGCTGCTGGACGACACATAGGATGTACCAGCATTTCCACCCTCCCCCCTCGGAACGCCCCCCCACCCCGAATGCCCCATTTTGGCTGCTCCATGCTACTTTTCCGAGCAAGGAGCGTGAGGCCATTCCATGCTGCCTGCAAGGCAGCACAGAAGGGGGGGAAGGTTGGTTCCCGGAAAACCACATATCCTATGGCCAACTAGCTGCTGACTAGCGGCCATAGGATTGCCTTTATTTATTCATTCATTCATTCATTTCATTTCTATACCATCCAATAGCCGAAGCTCTCTGAGCAGTTCACAAAAATTAAAACCACAAGGTACAGCATAAAACAATATAAAATATGAAAGCTTAAAACTGCAATATAAAAGTACAACCAGAATAAAATCCAACAGCAATGCAGAGATTTAAAATACAGGTTTAAAACAGCAGAGCTAAAAGACTTTGATGCTAAGATGCTGGGAGAATAAAAAGGTCTTCACCTGGCACCTGAAAGAGTATAATGTAGGCACCAGGCAAACCTCTCTAAAGAGCTTATTCCATAGCCAGGGTGCCACAGCAGAAAAGGCCCTCTTCTTGGTAGCCACCTGCCTCACTTTCTTTGGCAGGGGCTCTCGGAGAAGGACCCTTGAAGATGATCTTAGGGCAGCTACATATGGGCAAGTACATATGGGAGGAGGCAATCCTTCAGATAACCTGGCCCCAAGATGCTTAGGGCTTTGATATGTGTGTGTGTGTATAACACTAATATATATATATATATATATATATATATATATATATATATAAATTTATTGCATTTATATCCCGCCTTTTTTCCTCTTGCAAGGAACCTAAGGCAGCTTACATTCTCCTCCTCCTCCTCCTGTCCATTTTATCCTCACAACAACAACCCTGTGAGGTAGGCTGGGCTGAGAGTCCGTGATTGGCCCAAAGTCACCCAGTGAGCTTCCATGGCCGAGCAGGGACTAGAACCCGGATCTCCCAGCTCCCAGTCCAACACTCTCGCCACTACACCATGCTGGCTCTCATTATATTTATATATATATATATATATATATATATATATATATATATAAACATTGTGTGTGTGATGATAGATAGATAGATAGATAGATAGATAGATAGATAGATAGATAGATAATCATTTTTAAAAATCGGGCGGCAAGGAGCTGGTAGGCACCAAGAGAGGTTCTGCAGGCACATTTAATTCATTTCTCTTCACTTAGTTCACCCAACCTGCCAAAAAACACCTGTGTGCATCTACTGCATCCCTTTGGAAAGATGTGTTCAATTATATGTCCAGTAACCCCAGAGAGGTATCTTTGAAGGTCCTGTCTAGACATTACAAGCCTCCACTCGTTTAACCACTTCAGGTTCTTTCCTAAGGAATCCTAGGAATTGTAGTTCCATGTGGAGCGAGAGACTTCTACTGGACCATTCAGCGCACCCAGCCAAAATGGCAGTTTCCAGTGTCCCTTGGGTGGTAGGAGAGGAGACCCTTGATGTAGCTGTATGCCATTCTAGAACTCAGCGAGTTTGGTGGGTGGCAGCAGAGGGTAAAAAAATAATAATCCTTGAACAGCTACTCAGCTTGCTGCTTTGACGCTGCCCAGGTATAGCAACCTCAAACAGGGATGCTCAGACTTTATTTGATTAGGAATATCAGAAACTACCTTCTACCGGATCAGTCCATTGGTCCATCTAGCCCAGTATCGCTGACACTGACTGGCTTTCCAGGGTTTCAGGCAGGCTTCTTTCCCAGCCCTATCCAGAGATGCCGAGCATCAAACCTAGAACCTTCTGCATGCAAAGCAAGTGCTCCACCACTGAGCTACGGTCCCTACGATGCTTTTAGGGAGACTCCCAAGAGCAAATAGACCAACTGTCCTGATTTTTTCTGTCCCTGGTAAATCGCTGGCAATATTTTTGTCCCAGACATATTATTTTGGGCAGGAAAATTGAGGAGAACTGTTAAAAAATATATTGTTAGCATGAATTGCTAACATTGTCTTCAGGGTCCAGCTCTTTCCCCAGGTTCTCTTCAAGACACATTTGGCTAATGGGAGGGAATAGAAATGTAATACATACATACATACATACAGACGGGTGTAATCCTATTCAGATAGGCGGCCGCCTCCAACCTCAGAGGCAACCGCCTATCCAATGCAGGGTAGGAGAAGCATGGAGGGGATCATTCCCTCTGCGCTTCAGATGCCCTGCATTTTTGGCTGTCTAGCCACGGGGAAGGGGGGCGAGCGGGGTAGGAATCACAGAATCATAGAATAGTAGGGCTGGAAGGGGCCTACAAGGATGTGTTGTACAGGCATTGCCTACATTGGATGTGTCGTACAGGCATTTCCACCATCCCCACCCCGGAACACCCCCAGACACGCCCCTTTTCAGCCGCTCCATGGTCCTCTTGCGAGCACAGAGGACAGGGCTTCTCCATGCTGTCTCCAAGGCAGCACAGAAGTGCGGGGAGGTCAGTTCTCCAGGAACAAACCTTGGAGCATGGGCTCTGAGGTCGGTTCCCAGAAAACAAGGTATCCTATGGCCATCTAGCTGCTGACTAGCGGCTATAGGATTGCTCCCTCCATTACATTTCTTGAGTTGAAGATGGAAGCTTCTTATGGAAAATCAAAATGGTGGCCTCAAGCTACCCAGAAAAGCAGTGCCACTGTCAATAAAACACCTTTGATACATACACCCCCCCATACACACACACACCTGCAAATTACCAACATCTTGTCCCCATTTTGTTGTTGTTGTTCAGTCGTTCAGTCGTGTCTGACTCTTCGTGACCCCATGGACCATAGCACACCAGGCCTTCCTGTCCTGCGCACTCTCCTGGAGCATGCTCAAGTCCATATTCATTGCATTAGTGATGCTATCTAGCCATCTCATCCTCTGCCATCCCCTTCTCCTTTTGCCTTCAGAATCAATGGTTGAACCAATTTGAAGTGGTTGGCTTAGTTGGTAAATGGGGGGGGGTTGTCATCCCACTGCCATTCCCCCTGAATGGCTCCCATTCCCATCCTCCTAAGGCGGTGCCCACTTCTACATGGCCCAAAAAGAAGACATTCATCACTGCAAAAGAGGACACATGGGGCAGAATCCAATGGGGCCCTTATGCCCCCACCAATTCCCTTGCACCCCACCAATTCCCATCAGCAACTGGTGCCCACCGCATGTGGAACAAAGATTTAGTGCTTCTGGGAAAGCCTGAAACAAGCAAAAGTGCTTGTTTCTCGAATGGGGCAGGTTGGCAGAGCGCACATAAGGGAGCTCCTCCCACCCATCACATTCGAGAAATGCTCATTTCAGGGCTTCCTCTAAGAAGTGCTAAATCTCCGTTGCACAAGCGATGGGTCCCATTCGCACAACGGAATTGGCAGGACCCACCCACATGCCCAACAAACTCTGCGGGGTGCAAGAAAATCAGTGGGATGTAAGCACCCCTTTGGATTCTGCCCACGTTTGCATAAAATGTGCATATGCTAATTTATTTAGAGAGATGAAAGTCTAGAAATAATTGCTATAATTTGTGCAATCCTAACTAGATAGGTGGCCGCCTCCAAACTCGGAGGCGATCACCTATCCAAAGCAAGGCAGGAGAGGCACGGGGGATCGTTCCCTCTGCGTCTCTCCTGCCTTGCTATTTTTTGCTAGACAGCTGTTTTTGGTTGTCTAGTGGCGGGGGGGCTGACCGAGAGAGGAAGCTGCCATACGACACATTGGATGCGTCGTATGCGCAGCTCCACTCTCCCCACCCCAGAATGCCCCCCCCCCCGAATGCCCCTTTTCAGTCACTTCGCACTCCTCTTCTGAGCATGGAGGACAGGGCTTCTCTGCGCTGCCTTCAAGGTAGTGCAGATTAGGGGGGAGGTCGGTTCCCAGAAATGAGCATATCCTATGGCCCTCTAGACAGAGTCTAGTGGCCATAGGATTGCTCCCTTAAATAGAAATACAATCTATATCACCATAGTAAGGAAGCCTGTGTCCGTAGGACCTGCATGCCTGCTCAGTCTGCTGTTACTGGCAGTTAGAGCTTTTGGGGATTTGGGGCATTTGGGGTCCACCCCTTTTTGCCTTTGGCTCTGCCCCCTTTACATTGGCCTCGCTCACCGCTGGAATGTGGCCCCCAAATTTGGCACTCGGGCTGGAAGAGGTTCAATGCCCCTGCTATATCGTCTAAGGTTCTACGCTGACTATTTATTTAATAATATTTATATACCATTCCACATCAAAGATTTTGGAGCGGTGAACAGCAAGATAAAAGAATAAAAGCCCATAATTAAAACAATTTAAACATTTTAAAAGAACAGATTCTGAACTTAATAAACCACGGCTGGTCATTCAGGGAAGGCCTCTCGAAATAACAATGCATTCAGGAGGTGCTGAAAGTAACACAACATTGGCACCTGCCTGACCTCCAAAGGCAGGGATTTCCACAGGAAGGGGGCCACCACACTGAAGGCCCTTTTCCATGTGGAACCACCAGGAGCAAGCCCTCCAGTGACCTGAGCGACCGGGCTGGTTGGTAAAGAAGAAGGACTTCCTTTTTCAATAGTTATATGACAGTGAGTTTGTTGTCTTTCTTGTACATTTTCTTTCCTTCTTATTTTACGTTATGCTTTTCAGCTGCCATCCTATACACACTTAGCTACAAGTAAGTCCCATTGAATTCAGTGGGGCTTACATCTGAGCAGATACGTACAGGACTGCACTGTTAACTGCGTGGTTTTTGTTATCCTTTCTATTTACGCTATGTTGTCTGTTTGTTTTTTACAACTTGTATGTGATTTTTTTAAAGTGTGTGTGTGTGTGTGTGTGTGTGTGTAGGTTAAAAAAATACCTGAAGCAAAAAATTATCTCACAATGCCACACAGCGGTTTTTCCGTGATCCCACAGAAATGCAGCACATTTATAGTATTAAGCTAATGTCACCGATGGTTAGGCATTCAAGTTTCTGACACCAGATACATTAAGGCAGTTGTACTTAAACTACTTCAACTCATATTTTCCCCGTTGCTACGACAAACTGTTTCCATGTTAATTTCTTATCCTTGGTGGAGTTCATTAAGTGCACACATGAGATCTCCCAGCTCTTAACTTTGCTGAATCTTTAATTGTCCCCTTTGCCACAAATGGCTTTCGGATCATGCAATTCTCCACCGGCTAATTAAAGACCATCCATAATTACAGTCTCCCAGCATCCAGTTAGGGGAAGTCTCTGAGCGCACTGATGCTCTGGGTGCCACAGTGAGAATTCAATGCACCATGCAATTTCTGGCTCGACAGAAATGGAACTCAGCCAAAGCCAAATCAAAACAGTTAAAAGTCTTGCGGTTCCCTTTGGGCCAATTACACAGTAACAAGGTAGCAACAGATATATCAGAGGGGCAGGTGTGTGGTTGCCATGAATTGGAACCTTGTCATAGGCACTGGTGGGTTCAGTGTTCAATTACGCCAAATCAGAGGTCATTTTCTTGGTTTCATTAGTGCCATGAACGATATGGAGCTTTTGTCCCAATGGATGTTTCTTGAAGAGCTGGGCTGGGCTGGTGAACAGATGTTGAGCCAGTTGAGGACAGGAGAAAGTGTATCATGTAACATTTCCAAACGAAATGGCCTACCATAAACGTCTGGATTGTGGCATGCTAGGGAATTAAAAACAAGCACCTCACTTCTCTCGGGGATGCTGGCACCTCATTTGGTGTGGTCGTGGAGTGATTGTAGGAATGCCATCCTCCACAGCTACAACCAATGAGCTCACTCTGTGATGTACCAATTCCAGGGATGTACTGTTTCAAGCTGTAAGTGGGGAACATTGGAACAATTCAACGCGTCACCATGTAAAAAAGTTCTTATGCAAAGAAAAACTGATATGTAAGGGAAAAGGCTAATCAAGAACCTCCTCCCTAACATGTGAGTTTTGTACACGTAAGGGCTTTGTTTTAACGGGGGTGAGGAACCATTCGCAAACTCTCCATCTGCCATCTGCAATCTGAAATGATACAGTCTAGTGATGTTGGGAAGACATCCGGCTCGATGAGGAATACTGGACTTTTTTCTGGAATGTCAGATAGTGTTGCTTTTTCCAAGCCCAGTTCTGAAATCTAGAAACACTACTGTGTTCCTTACAACATCATTGGGAGTCTGATGGGGTCCAAAAGAGCTCCCCAATTCCCTGCCCATGAGCCTTGCCTTTGTTGTTTATTTGGTCAGTCGCTTCCGCCTCTTTGTGACTTCATGGACCAGCCCACGCCAGAGCTTCCTGTCGGCCGTCGCCACCCCCAGGTCCCCCAAGGTCGAGTCCGTCACCTCCAGAATATCATCCATCCACCTTGCCCTTGGTCAGCCCCTCTTTCTTTTGCCTTCCACTTTCCCTAGCATCAGCATCTTCTCCAGGGTATCCTGTCTTCTCATGATGTGGCCAAAGTACTTCAGTTTTGCCTTTAATATCATTCCCTCAAGTGAGCAGTCTGGCTTTATTTCCTGGAGTATGAACTGGTTTGATCTTGTTGCAGTCCAAGGCACTCTCAGAATTTTCCTCCAGCACCACAGTTCAGAGCCTTGCCTAGGGATGTGTAAATCAGCAAAACTGAAGTTCACTGAAGTTCGTTCTGACTCCATATCAGCTTGCGAGCTTTGTTTTTTTCTTTTTGCATGAAAATTTGCACATATTTTCATGCATATTCTTCCAAATGTACACGTCAGTTGTGCCCATCTCTGAAATGTACTCATTCCTCTCCCAGTAATTAAAGCATGTTTTTGTGTCCATTTCTCAAAAGTACACATTTTCATGCTCATCTTGCAAATGTACACACACTGTTGAAAAGTTGTTTTTTTGTTCCATAAGTCCACATTGCAGACTTGGAAATGTACAGACTTCAGCCACAGATTGCATTTGAGTCCATGTTCAGTCTGGAAAGTGTGAACTGGGTAAATCCTGATCAAAAACAAACTTAAACAAATCTCTCATACTTCCCTAGCCTTGCCCCCTTCCCTACACCCAAACCTTACTTGATGGTGACAGAAATGGCAACGGCAAGCTCTGCAAGGTCTCCATTACTCCCTAGTGTAGCAGGGACCCTGGGGCATATAGTTTTACCAGGGCACCTTAGTACTCATTAGGGACATCAGGTGCCTTGGGAACTGTATGTCCCAGGGCTCCTTGTGCCTGGAACTGTCATGGACATGCTCAGAAGTATCTCAGTACAAGTAGTCTCCAAGGTGCGTGATGTCCATACTACAGCTGTGCACTGCTTCAGCCCAAGGCCCGAACCCCAAGTCAAAGTGGGCTGCTCCAGATCACTTTGAGCCCCTTCCAAGGAGAAGCAGAAGGGGCACGAAGCACCCCAGAGCAGGTCGGGGGCTCTCCAAAGTGCTGGGAGCACTTTGGAACTTCAACACCCCTGGCACAGCCACGCCAGCACCTCCAGGTCCTTACCTAAGCCTACCACCTCTTCTGCCGCCACCTCCACCACCACTTCCATCTCTGCCTCCTCGCCGCTGCTGCCTTCTCTGCCACTGCCATCGCCTCCAATGCCTTCTCCTTGTCCTCCGCCTCCTCCACCATCATCGCCGCCGCTGCCAGGTCCTGGGGACTGGATGAGCACTGACTCTTACCGCAGGGAGTCGTCATTATAAAAATGGCAACGTCCAGGAACTTCCAGGAGGTGGCCATTTTAAAAATGGCAACTCCCTAAGAGTTGGGGTGCGGCAGTGGCTAGGACAAGGCGGAGAAGGCGGCAGTGAGGAGAAGGCAGCAGCAAAGGTGGTGGCAGCAGAGGAGGAGGATAAGGTGGAGGCAAGGTGAGGAGCTAGGGGATTGCGCGGGGGCATCAGGGGGGGTCCCAAGGCTTCAGGGCCGAGTCAGGGGGGCGAATCAGCCCGAGCCGAATCGAGCTCACCTCCAAAGCTGCAAAGCGGCTTCCAAGTCGGATTGGGGGGTCCCTGCATAGCCCCAGTCCATACTGAATATTCAGGCACCTTGGAAAACGACATGTCCCAGGACTCCTTGCTGATCTGAGCATGCCCAGATGCTTGATTCACGTGTCAAGCCTGGGAAGAACTTTTCTAGGAGATGATGGTACTCAATTCAAAATGCAGGCCGAGATTACGAGCTGAAGCTGTTCACATTCCCAGCCAGTCCCAGCCAAGTAAATACAAGCTTCAGTGATATTGCAGGTAATCCATCAACACAGATATATCGCATCTTCTTCGTTTTAGCTCTTCTTTATTGTATCTATTTAGATACATCATTCCAGCCTAACCCAGAGGCACAAGGCCTCACACTTGAAAATACACACACACACACACACACACACACATTGCTGTAAAATCAATGCCTCTAACCTAGAGATACATCTGTAGTTATTAAGTTTATTTAAATTTAAACTTACTAAGTTTCATTTTAATGCCAGCAACCATCTCTGCTCAACCACCCACCCACCACATCAGAGGCTGCTCCTGGCACTCAAGAATAGGAGTGCAAAGGCATACAGCCTAGGGCCAAATCCAGCCCTCCTGGGATCCCCAGTTGGCCATGCCCCCTTTCCCTGGCTCCACCCCCTTTCTCATAACCACCAGTGGTTTGGTAGGTCCCCAGCTTTTGTGCAGTTTCCCCCCCACCCCCATTCTAAAAGGTTGAAATGCCTCCTCTAAGAACATAAGAACATCAGAAGTGCCTTGCTGGATCACACCAAGGGTCCATCTGGCCCAGCATTCTGTTCTCACAGTGGCCAACCAGCTGCCAACCAGGAACCCACAAGCAGGGCATGAGCGCAACTGCACCCTCCCACCCATCTTCCCCAGCAACTGGTGTACACAGGCTCACTGCCTCTGGTACTGGAGGTAGCACAGAGCCATCCAGACTAGTAGCCATTGATAGCCTTCTCCTCCAGGAATTTGTCCAACCCCCTTTTTAAGCCATCCAAATGGGTGGCCATCACTACATCCTGTGGTAGCGAATTCCATAACTGTGCGCTGCATGAAGAAGTCCTTCCTTTTCTCTGTCCCGAATCTCCCACCAATCAGCTTTAGGGGATGACCCCACTGGGTTCTAGTATTTTGAGAGAGGGAGAAAAATGTCTCCCTATCCACATTCTCCATACCATGCATAATTTTGTAGACCTCTATCATGTCTCCCCTCACCCTCCTTTTTTTCAAGCTAAACAATCCCAGCTGCTGTAACCTTAGCAAGGCTTAGTTACTGACAGAAAGAGCTTTGGGGCACAATCCAATGCATGTTTAGACAGTCAAAAATGAAGTCCCACAACTTGCAGCATTCCACAGCCAGCATGGCTGGCTGAGGAATTCTGGATGTTCTAGGACTTTTTTCTGTCTAAACATGGATACGATTGCACAAGCTTAAGCGATGTCACAGAAACGCAGAAGGCCATTGTCATTTCAAGGAGCTAGTGGTGCACAAGTAGCTCCTTCTCATGTCTAGAGTTACATTTCAGCCAGTTGCTTTTAGTTGGTTAACTATGCTTCTTCCCCTTGAGTTCCCACAGCCAATTAACTGTTTGAGAATGTGCAGTTCAAGGCTGGTAGTTAAGCCTCTGGCAAGATGTCTAGGTTGGCCGCTTGTTGTCAGCAGAGTAGCAGGGATGGCAGCTATTTATCCTGGGCTGGCTGCTCGCCAGTTGTTAGGGCTAATTTTCTCAGCTTGTACGAACTAATAAACATTCTCAAAGTCAGTGAAGCAGAGGCAGGATAGGAGGGATCCATGGGATCATATACAGTAGGTGTTCCTGGGACCCTCCCATTTCAGAACCTTGATGCAGGACAATCCAGAAAAGTGCTGCATAAGGCAGGCCGTGGGAGTCCATTCACCACTGATTGGGTGGGGGGGGCTTCCCAGTGGCAGTAGGGACGTAAGCTGATGACCTACTAGTCCTGATGGCTATGGGTTCTTAGTCAACAGCTGATGGCCACTGTGTAAACAGAATGCTGGACTAGATGGACCCTTGGTCTGACCCAGCACAGCTCTTCTGATGTCCATGCACTGTAGTTGCTGGCTGCAATCATTCCATTTCAGTCTTCTGCTTTCATCTCCTGCTATGTTAATTTGCTTCTGCTTAATAAAACCTTTCAATTGCACATCTAAATTGCAGCTATTTATGGCTGTATTTAGGTCAAAGTCAGTGCTTTACAGACGCAAATGGCGTACGACATTTATGGCTGTAACTTTCCTGCGATAAGCTAATGGCAGCTGCCATTGGCATATCACATCTTATAGAGAGCTGGAGAGCCACCCACGTGAACCCTTCTGGACCTGGAGGTAAGTGCAGCCCCTCCGCCATAGACTCTGGAGGTTGGATTCTTTGGGTCCATGGAGGAATTCTCCACCATCCCTAGATCTGAGTGCCATGGACAATAGGGACTGGGAACCCTTGATGTAGTAGGAGTCTTAGATCACTTTTTCTTTGCACGGCACTAGATTTTCATAGTGAATGAAAGAACTTGGTTGCTCAATAACCTTAAAATCAGAGATGCCTGGACCCCCTCCCCAGGAATTCCATAGTGTGTGGAATAGGGATGTTTGAACCCAGCCCCGCCTGGCCTCTCCGAGCACCCTCCCAGCTCCTTCCACCACTTGCCAGTCCCCGGACCATGCTCGAGCCCCTCCCATGCTTG
The DNA here is from genome assembly GCF_057233095.1 of Heloderma suspectum. Classification (NCBI taxonomy): domain Eukaryota; kingdom Metazoa; phylum Chordata; class Lepidosauria; order Squamata; family Helodermatidae; genus Heloderma; species Heloderma suspectum. The sequence continues at coordinate 116,700,156 of NC_139463.1, read as the reverse complement.
CCGAACAGCCCACACTCACCCCAGCAGTCTCGGTGAGCTCCACGGTTGCCATTTTCTAAAAAATAAAATGGCAATCACAAAAATGTGCACATTTGCCTATGCATGGAAATATGCATTTTGCAAATGCACATATCTGCATATGTGTGAAAATGCACATTTTACGAATGTGCATTTTTGTGAAATGTGTGTTTTGCGCATGCGCAAATATATGCATGTGCAAATATGAAGATTTTGCGCATACACAAAAATGTGCATTTGCAAAAATGCGCATTTTTACACATACACAGATATGCACATACTTGCGATCACCATTTTGTTTTTCAAAAAATGGCGATTGCAGAGCTCGATGTGGCTGCCGGGGTGAATGCAGACCGCTTGCAGGCAGGGGCCGAGCGCTGGCAGGGGCTCAGTGAGCGGGGCTCGGGATTGTGGGCAGGGGGGGTTCTGCCAGATTCCCAGACAGAATCAGGCACCCTCGCCATCCCTACAGGGAGGGAAATTAGCTCTGCAGCCAGGTCTATGGCTTCTTGCCCAAAGTCTCTCAACCACTTCAGGGGGAAGGTGCACCATGGCTGGCAGCAACCACAAGAGCATTCAGATTGCTCCCAACTGTGTCATCCGATGTATGGGTCATACCATCTTGGAAGATCGGGTATCCAAGAAGGTCCAGCTAGGGACGTAGGGACGTCTAAGATCTGCTCCATCTGTGTTTCGTGGAGTATCAGGCACCTTTTATTCCATCGTCCGCTCACAGACGGGGGCAAATTGTTTTTTTCGTCATGCAGAAAAACACACAAATAATTACATATGGGCTTTCAGAACAATTGACAGAATTTACCTTAGTATGTCTCAATTAGTGTACCATCCCCCATTCCATTCAACTTTTTCTCAGCAGAAATGTATATATTTTCCTACAAATAAATATATGGAAAATTTCAGGAGAGTAAAAATACATCCAGAAGTCCACAGACTCCATGCAGCTTGAGGGGGTTGCTTCCGAGAGGATTCCAGGTTCTTAGGAATCCAAGTCATTTGAGTCTGTCTCGAATTACTCCAGCATCCCTCGGTGCAACCCATAGCATTGTTTGGTTTGGGGGGGGCTATTCAGGTGGAACTCCAGGGTGGGATAAGGTGCCTCTCCTTTCGATTCTGTATCCCAATCCATCTGAGGGAGCTCCTAAATCTGCGCCGAGATTCTTCACCCCATAGAGCAGGGGTGCAGAACCTAATTTGGGAGGGAGGGGGCAAAACGTTCCTCACAGGGCCCTCCATGTACTGCCACTTGGAGGGCCAAGAGGCAACAGTTCTTTTTAGGTTTCAGAAACAATGAACAAACCAATGGGAGAAGGCTAAAGATTTTATTAAGCAGAACATATCAAGAAAGCATAACACTACAAGGCAATAATTGCACCAAGAAACTACAAAGCAAGGTTATCTAACAGTCCTACAGTCACTGGGAACCCCATTAGAATCAGTGATGAACAAACTCCAGTGACAGCCTGGTATGCAGCACCTTCTGCCTGCATTGAGGTTCTCAGTTGGGAAGGCCCCAGGGACACATATATTGACTATGCTCACATTAATCCCACCTATACTCTGGCTATACTCCAATAACCTTGAGGATACTTAAGCATTCTCACAAAGTGAAAGGATTCGCCCTAGGAAATGCCAAGCAGCCAGTACAGATATGACCATCCCAGACAATCCCATAACAAGTGGCTAACCTTGAGATCTCGCCACAGCCTATCCATCAAGTTTTCACTTACGACCTGGCCTCCTGAGCAACTCCTTAAGCATCTCTTGCCTCCTTAAGAGACCCACTTCCTTCTTTTAAACTTCCCCTTTCTAATAAAGTGGGGGTTAGGCTGCAGTTGTGGAGTGACTAACACCCTAGACGCAGGGTTTAACCACAACAGTTTACTAATCAATTAAAGCTAGCAAATCACAACTAAAGGTTTTTACACAGTAGAGCTGAGTGATACAGAAGACATTAAAAAAGAAAGAAAATTTGCAAAACGCCAGTTCCTTTACCATAGCTGTCCTTAGACTTTTCTAGGCTGCTTCTTCCTGTTCACTCTTCAGACTCTGCTCTCACTTCAGCCTCTGGCTGTCTCTCTGCTCTTGCTCTGTCTAGACTATGGCTGCAGCCTGGTCTTCCTGACTCTTACTGGCTCTTTCCCTCTCCTTATATACCCCCCTCCCTCAAAACCAAAGTTCTGCTTCAGACCTGAATAAATGGAACTTAAGAGGAGAAATGAAACAGACACTGAACTGGAGAAATGAAACTACTCTCAGAGTTACCCCCTCCCAACAGAAAGGTCCAGGCCTCTAAGCCTAACCTCCCCCCCCCCTTTTTGCTTCTGTAGGCCCCAAACACTATCTAAAGGTAAATACTAGGCTCTGTAGCCCTACCAGCTGGCTCTGAACAATGCAGACAAACAGCTGGTTCTGAACAATATTTTAAAAAGCAAGAAGCATAGTAGGCTACTTAAAGCAACAAGCCCAACCGGAAGTCTAGCCACAGCAGGGAGTAATTGGGGTTCACCACTAAACTCCTCGATCTAACAATTCTCTTCTGCATTTCCACTACACTCCTTGGGCTCTGTGCTTCTGCCACAGAAATGAGAAATCACCTCTATGTGAAAGGAATTGCACTGCGTGCCAATATGCTTCCAGTCAGATTCAAGGTGCTAGCGATGACATTTAAAGCCCAAAGCGGCTTGGGACCTTGATATTTGAGGAAGCAAACTCCTCAATCTAACAATTCTCTTCTGCATTTCCACTGCACTCCATGGGCTCTGTGTTTCTGCCAAAGAAATTAGAAATCATCCCTATGTGAAATAGATATTGCTGCTTCTCTAATTCCTCTGTTCAGCTGCCCATCCTATCTCCCCTGAGAAACAACGTGCCCATCAAACAATTTCCTCAAAGCTCTTTTCACTTCCTTGTTCCTCAGTGTGTATATGAACGGGTTCAGCATTGGGGTGATGATGGTGTAGAACACGGCCAGTGTCCCATAGGTGGTGTCGCTCGAAGATGGGCACATGTATATAAAGACAGGGGGCCCATAGTATAGCACCACCACTGTAAGGTGAGTGCTGCAAGTGGAGATGGCCCGATGTCTCCCTTCCACGGTTTGGATTTTCAAAATGGCGGATGCAATGTAGGCGTAGGAGATGCATATGAGTCCAAAGCAGCCAGCAGCCACCACACCAATGTTGGCCTGTGTGAAGGTATAGTTCACAGCTGTGTCAGCACAGGCCAGCTTTAGCACTGGGGGTATGTCACAAAAGAAGTAGTCAACTTGGTTAGGACCACAGTAGGACAGACAGAAAGTTAGGCTGGTATGTATTGCCGCATGAAAAGAACCAGTGAACCATGTACCAGCAGCAAGGCCATAGGAGATTCTCCTGTTCATCAGCATGGCATAGTTCAGTGGATGGCAGATGGCAAGATAGCGGTCGTAAGCCATGACGGTGTAGAGGAAACACTCGGTGCTTGCCAGGAAGTGGAAGGCATAGAGTTGGATGATGCAGCCTCCAAAGGAGATGGCTCTGTAGCTCGACGCTATGAAACCGGCCAAGATTTTGGGCACAGTGACAGAGGAGAGACCAGTGTCTAGGAGGGAGAGGTTGCAAAGGAAGAAATACATGGGGAGGCCATGAAGCTGAGGTTCAAACAAGATAGTGAACAGGATGAGGAGGTTCCCCAGCACTGTCAGTAAGTAGATGACCAAGAAGATGAGGAAGAATAGAAGGGGGAGTTGTGCCGTGTTTGGCAGCCCACCAAGGATGAACACATTCACTTCTGTTTGGTTGTCTGGTTCCATCTGACAAAAGTGTCAGGGCTGGGTGGTGGACAGTAGTCCAAGGTGAGCTGAAATCCAGGAGCCAGTAGGAAGAAACCAGTAGTCAGTGAGCTGAGAACCAGGACCCAGGGAGCTGAGAACCAGGAGTCAGTTGGAAGAAGCCAGGAGTCAGGACTAGAGAATAAGTCAAGACTGAAGGACAAACCAAGAGGACAGGATCAAGGGGCATGCCAAAAGTCAGAACCAAAGAACAATTCTGGAGTCAAGATTGAGGAGAAACCAGTACTTAGGATAACCAAAGGACACAGGAACATACAGGAAAACCTTGTGGCTCAGGCTAGGCTTAACTGAAACACAGAGGCCTCTGATAGTCTTTCCTGTCCAGGTAGATCCATCCAATTACCAGCCTTGGCAGGTGGGGTCAGTTCAGGGTCTGAGGATACTAATCTTCCTGGGCAGTGACTCACCACATGCATACCCAAAGTTTCTCAGTTTGAGCCCCAGCAGCTCCTGAGAAGAAGAAAATAACTCTATAATTCTAATGAAGAATGGAAATGAAAAATGGCCATCAGTCATTGCATGATCTTTCTTAAAAACAACAACAACACCATGAGTGCCTAGTGCACAGGTGAACAACTTCCAAGGTTTTGGGGCCAATTTTTGCCCCCTCTTCCCAAGCAGTAATTGTCACTGCAAAATTGCCACCAAATTCATGTGGCCATTCAGTGGCAATACAGAAGCCACATTTCCCTTTAAAACAGGATGCACAGGGAATGCACACTTTGTTTAATGCAAAACCACACTCCCAGAAGCCCGAGGAGAGTGTGATTTTGCATTAAAATTTTGCACTAATTCTTTTTTGCACAATTTTCCATTAAAATTGTGCTCTTTATGCCTGTGTGCCTTGTTTTAAAGGGGAAATGCAGTTTTTTTATTACTGCCTGTGAGCACCAACAAAATCTGGCAGTAGTGGTGATTTGGGGTTGGTCAGGGCTGCAAAGAAAAGGTCCGTAGAGCACATAGCTGAAATAAAATATCACATAAATTTGTGATGTGGCTCAATTAACAACAAATTAATATAGAAAACTTCAAATAAAATGTCACATTTTCTCAATGAAGATTAAGGGAGCAATTCTATGGCCGCTAGACAGTGGCTAGATGGCCATAGGATATGCTGTTTTCCAGAAGTGACCTTGGAGCCCGCATTCTGAAGTCGGTTCCTGGAGAACCAACTTCCCCCCACTTCTGCGCTGCCTCAGAGGCAGTGTGGAACAGCTCCACCCTCTGTGCTTGTAAGAGGAGCGTGGAGCAGCCAGAAAGGGGTGTTCTGGGGGTGTTCTGAGGCGGGGAGGGCGTAGCTGCTGGTACGACACATCCAATGTTTCATACAGCAGCCTCCTTCCCCACTCCGTGCTTCTGCAGCTAGATAGCTGCAGTTGGCTGTCTAGCAGAAAAAGCAGGGCAGGAGAAGCTCGGGGGGAACAATCCCCTCTGTGCTTCTCCTGCCCTGCATTGGATTGGCGGTCACCTCCGAGTCAGAGGCAGTTGCCTATCTCGATAGGATTGCGCCCTTAAGCAATGATATTTGTCAGTTAACTTGCCGGACACCCTCCTGCCCTGCCCCCCGCTGAATTTCTAGAATCCTCTTCCTAAATTCCATCACTTTCTGTCATGGGGAATGTTGTAAAATAAAATTGAGATTTAGAGAAATTAATCTGAATTCACCAATGTAAAAACTTTGCCACCAATTTAAGTTTTAAAAAAATCTCGTGCGGCCAGTTTTCCCTACTGATCTTTTCTAGCAGAGCACGGCAGGCGAGTGTTCATGTTAAGGTGTATCATCAATTATGTTCATGTAGTGCAGTGGCGTAAGGAATGAGTCGCCACCTGGGAGGTGTGGGTTTAAATCTTGTATCAACCATGAGCTCACTGAATGGCCTTTGACAAGCCCTTCTCTTTCAGCTGCGGACCCTCCATCTGCAACTTGGAGATAATAAAACTGACCTTCCTTACAAGGTTGTTCTAAGGATACAGTGGTAATGTATGTTAAGTGCTTTGGAAAATGTATAGAGCTATCTTTATATATTATTATTATTATTATTATTATTATTATTATTATTATTATTATTATTGCAAAATCAGGTGTTGCATGCCAACAGGATTGTAGTTAAAACTGAGAAACAAGAGAACCCCAAGGTTTTCAGAAAAGCAGAAAATCTTTATGGGGACTCCCCACCACCACCACTACCCCAGCTTATTTTTTTCTGGGCCATGTTATTTTTATCTTCTAAGAATGCCTCTGGGACTCATGTGGGGGCCAGAGACATTCTTGCAAATAAAAATGGCACTGGAAGTTGGCACCTCACTTTGCAGTATGTCAGCCTCCCAGTTTAAAAACAACAACAACCCTGTTTTTAATTTTTAAAATCCTTAAAAATTAAAAACAAAAAGCACCAGCTACCATGTATCCCAGATTTTGAATGCATATATTCATGACAGAGGAATAGATACACTCACCTCTGGTAAAGGTCTAATGTAATGACGGATTGCTTGCAATATGACACAGTTCTTTGGCATCTGTACCATATACTTGTGTAGCTAAAAGCACAGCCATATGGGAACAGATTACCTGAGAGAGCTTTGCCTGATGTTCAGAGACAAACCAAGAAGACTTCCTTCTTTAGGAGGGATCTCAGTGCTCTCTGCCTCTTGTCTGACATGGCTGATAAAGCACCAATGTGTTTCTGCTCTTAGCAGGGACATAACAATTTAAGATAAATATAACAGCCACCTCTGGGTATTTTGCCAGGAACTCAACAAATCTGCTTGATTAATTCCCATTGGCTAAGAGATTGGGTGATGAACCAGGGAGTTCTGAGTTTGAATCTCAACTCTGCTCAGTAGGGGGGTATGTATTTGTTTTGGAACAAATGAAAAGTTCAAACAAATTGGGCCCATTCTGTTCTGAAAGAAATGCATTTAGAAACAAATGGGTACATTTTTCACTACTCATGTCCATTTGTATCACTGGGGTTGGTACCTTTTTCTGGTGGTAGAAGACCTTTTCGTGGTGCTCATCTCCTGGAGCCTCCATTTTATTTACCCAGAATGCCTCAGGCTTTGCATCATTCCAGGCATTGCTGAGGTAGAACTGGGGGCCCATAGTGGGATGAATGCACTTTCAACAGATAAATAATGAAGCAGACGTGATTTTCACAGTTTATTAACAAAAGAAATGTGGTCTTTAATAACAAAAATGAACAGAATAATGAACAAAGAAAGATTCTTGCACACCCCTAGAGCTCTGTAGGTGGTCTTCAGAAAGACAGTCTCTTTCAGCCTCAGTGATACTTCCATCACCACCAGGTACAACATACAAACTGCCTTTGACTCCTCCTTTCCCAGCACAGTCTTCATCTGTGGCCAAGCCATGCCACCCAACATTTCACATGCAGAAATAGGCACATGTTTGTAAATCTGGCCCAAATACTTCTGCCCAAACTTCTTCAGAAGTTTCAAGGGGGGGGGGAGGAGTTGGCAAATTTGGGGAAAATGTCCAGGTGTGGGATAGATTTACTGGTAAAGATGAAGTGGCCAATGGTTTCTCCTTTAAAAACAAAACCAATAAACAAATAAAGCTTTACCACAGCGATACAGAATATCTTCCTGCAGGCCTAATCTGGCCAGTAGAGTTTCTACATCTGGCCTGCTGAGCTTCCTAGAGGAATCCCCCATAGAAGAAACCTTGCTGTTAACTCCAACCATCGGAGGTGGTAAGAGAAAAGAGAAAGATGACTCGGCCTGCACGGGGAAGAGGGACACTCCTCCTGCCACTGTCTGAGTGGCTTCCCACAATGCACAGCTGCCCCATGGGAACGCTGCATGTCGTGTGAAGCCAGGGACTCAGACAGCCCTAGGAGGAGATAGCCATAATTTTCCAGATGCCCGGGAAAATTGCATTTTGTGGCTTTTCAACCAATAATTTTTCTCTCCATACAGTATGGTTTAGCTTATGGCTATTGCTTATTCTAACACTTCAGGGGTCTGAACATGCCATAATCACATCAAAGTTTTCATCTGAAAATAAAATGATAATTATATGTCTCGTGATGGCGAATAAACACGATCATCAATTCTTCTTGACATACCAAATTTGTGATGGGCTGAAATCCATAAGTGAAAATCTTCCGTTTGTGTGTGTGCAATGGGCGGGGGGGTTGTCCCAACGTGAAAAACGTGCAGCACAATCCTATGAGATGTATACTCAGAAGTAAGACCCATTGCATTCAATTAGGCTTACTCCCAAGTAAATGTGCATAGGACTTCAGCCTTAAAGGTCTATGTCCTGTTTTTGAATTCCCTGCTCTGTCATCCAAGTTGAAAGCAAAAGTGTGTGTGTCTGTGTCTGTGTCTGTGTTTGGACTGGATAGACAGACAGACAGACAGACAGACAGACAGATGTGTGTGTGTGTGTGTGTGTGTGTGAGAGAGAGAGAGAGAGAGAGAGAGATGATAGATAGATAGATAGATAGATAGATACATTTAATGTAAAATTAAAATTAATGTAAATTTTAAAAGTAAAAGTAAAATTTTGTGTGTGTCTGTGTTTGGACTGGACAGAGAGAGAAAGAGGGAGAGAGAGATTAATTTAATGGTCATCACCACTTACGAATCTTTATAGTTCTGTACTATGAATTAAGGATGTCAGAGAAATTGAACAATGGAATCAAATGAGTTTGGATTGTTAGGAATCCAACTAACAGATTCCAGAGTGGACCAGCTTTTCTCCAGTTGGGCAGATTCTACAGACCTGCGGACCATTTTCTAACCTTCTGGAAGTTTCCACAGATTTAGTAATAGAAAAATATGCACATTTTAAAAAAAAATGGCCTAAAATGTGCATTTCCCACATAGGCTAAAGCATGCAAATGCACAGTTTGGGTGGGGATTAGCACATTTTTCTGAGTGTGAATTTGTGCACGTGCGAATTGGCGCAAATTCAGAAACAAAAGAAAAAATCCAATTCTGTCAACGAGTGGATGACAAAACAAAAGGCGCCTGACAACCCACAACATGCAGACAGAACAGATTTTACACAGTCCGTACATCCCTACTATGAATGCTAGTCAAGGTATTCCCTGCTTAGATTGCTGTTAAAGAAGCTAAGTAAAGTCTTTGCAGGTGCTGTATCCTAGGAGGATCCCATATACGTACAACATCTAGAAATGTGCATACAATGCTCTTGTGTTGGTGACGATTCCCTCTTGGGGGTGGAGTAAATGATTATGAATGTAGGAAGCTCCCTTAGACTAAGTCACACCATTGATCCATCTAGCCCAGTATTTATTTGCTTGTTTGTTTGTTTGTTTGCTTGCTTGCTTTCTATACCACCCACCAGCCAAAACTCTCTGGGCAGTTCACAAACATTGTTGGCACTGGCTGGAGCAGCTCTCTGGGGTTTTCTGCCCTATTTGAAGATGCTAAGAATTGACCCTGGAGCCTTCTGCTGTACCACTGAGCTACGCCCAACCATGCCCTTCCTGCTCTCTTCTGCAGGAGGTGACCGACCAGGTTAAAGGTTAATTGGCCATTGGTTGGATGCTGACAGTGTCAGCCATGCTTCAGTCCCATTGAAACAAATAGAACTTCTGTTAGTCATGATTAGCTTATCCTGTTAATATCAGTGGGACTAAAGCATGAATCCAGTCCCATCGGTTTGACAAGGGAGAGCCTCACAGGTTGAATTGCACTCACAGCCCACCAATATGCCCAAAGATCTCTAGGTAGGAACCACAGAATATCTATGGAACAAGTGTAGAAGCCATAAGTAATCATGCGTCCATTTAACTGCATATTAACCTATTATACCCATGTTTATCCCTGCCTCCATTTCTTCCGCCTCCCCTTGGGTCATTTTCTAGATTGTAAGGCCCTTGGGGCAGGAACCTGTCTTCTCATTCTGTGCAAAGTGTGCATGAATGCTGCTATATACTTAAAAATCATCACGGACTGTTTTCTTTACCTGTGGTAGTTAAAGCACCGTTGAGCTACTCTTGGGGAAGCTTTTAGGGGCCGCACTCCAGTAGTTGGTGGGGCTAAAGGCAAAAGAGTCAGGACCCCAAATACCAGCACATTTTATCTTCAAGTTCTTACTGCCACTAACTAAGCCTTAGGAGAGGCATTTCGACCTTTTAAAATGTTTGGGGGAACTTGCACAAAAGCCTGGAACTGGCCTGGATCAGCGATAGGGGAAAAGAGGCTGGGACCAAGGAAAGGGGGATTTGGCTCCCACATGCACTGGTGCGCATAGATGGGATGCTTTGCACGTAGAGCAAAATTCTGCCTGCTATTGGTGGGTGGTAAAATATGGGATGAGAGATGTGGACTTCTTGAATAATTTGGCCGGGGCAAAATAGAAAATGCTCAGAAAATGTCACAGAAAATTTCAGTTCACTTAAAGTCAAAAGGAACTCTATTGTTAGTACATATTGGTGGATGAAGGAAGCAATGGGCTAACAGTGGAAAGCTGGAAGGCATAAAGGCCAAACCGGTTGCTTCCTGCAACATCTTTAAGGCTAAACAATACTAGAACTGGATCCACAGTAGGGATGTACAGATTTTGTAAAATCCATTCCATCTGTGTTTCGTGGATTATCAGGCACCTTTTGCTCCATCATCTGCTCATTGACAGCATTGGATTTTTTTCCATTGCCCAAAGTTGTGTTTGCGTGTAGTTGCACAAGTTCGCACTTGCAAAAATGTGCAAATCCCCCCAAAATGTGTGGATTCCCCCCAAATGCACAGTTTTACGTTTTGGCCTATGTGAAAAATGCACATTTTTTGGCCGCTCTTTTTTATATTTTATATATTTTTCTATGAATAAATTTGCAGAAAATTCCAGGAAATAAAAAAATAAAAAACTGGTCCACAAGTCCAACCATGCAACTTGGGAAAAGCCAATCCTCTGTGGGATCTATGAGTCAAATTTACAGAAATCTGAAGTCATTTGATTCCATTGCAGGTTTCTCCGACATCCCTAACCCACAGTGGAACCCCAGATTCTCCAGTTTATTTGCAGAGAGGGAAACTGGGGAGGACATTTTGCTGAATATTCCCCAAGGATTGACTGAGATTCTCCCACAGTTAGAAGGAGTTTGAAAATTAAAACAAGAAACAGAGCATTAGTTGCAATGAAGACAAAAGCACGTGGAAGGAGAGAGGAGCAGGGACATTGCTAGGCCTGGGCCGAAATCAGTTTCATGGTGCCAAATGCAGGCTTTTCTTTCAGCTTAATTGCTCCTCATGTGGCAGCTTTCAAGGGGGATTGTAGCTGGCAAGGGGAGGGGAGTGTTAACTCTTCCCTTCCCTCATGCGGCAATACCTCCCCCCCACACACACCTCCAAAATAAAAATCCCCTTCTGTAGTGGAAATTCTATTTATTTTATTTACAATATTTATATATACTGCTCCATATGTAGAACAGATTTTGGAGCGGTGAGCACAAGAGATGAAACAGTAAAGGGATAAAAAGATTAAAATGCCAGATTCAAATTATGCTATTAAAAAAAAAAAAACAGAATCCCAATAAAAACCGTACTGGGCAATTAAGTAAGTGTAATGGCCCCAGACCTGTAACCAAGTCACGAATAGTTTTAGAGGGGCCTAGAGATCCATAATGCTTTCTGCTTTGATTCATTATTAGTGCAATTCTCATGCTAGTGGGCCTCTTGGCTGGTAAGATGAGTCAAAGGTCGATATCGCCGCCTCAGCACATTCCATGCTAACAAGCTCTGAACCATTTATCTTATCAGGGCCTAGGATGTGCCTGAGAAGTGAGGCTCTGTTTAGCCTAAGCTACAAGTGTCTGTGCTGGGAAAGTTCTGATTGTTTTCCTTCTGAATAAACACTGTTACTCTATGCTGGGAAAGTTGCAAATGAACACTAATTAACACTTGCTTCTGTCATGCTGCCTCACTGCTAACATGTATGGTATAAAACCCATTTTACCCCCTGGCTCTGGGTTCAGAGAAGCTGTCTGATCCAACCATTGGGTATGCCTGTGTGCTGTAAGTACTCAATAACGTCTCCTTGTCAGTAAACCTGGATCTGGCTCACACTTTCTCGGCTCCTCCAAACCTTAGCAGCCCACAGCCGGGGCATTCAGTAAGGCCTCCTGGAACAGTGCTGTTTTCAGGAGGTGCAGGAAACAGCACAATGTTGGTGTCTGCCTGACCTCTTGGGGCAGGGAATTCCAAAGGAAGGGGGCCATCACACTGAAGACTTTTCTCCTGGTGGACTCCAATCAGGCCATAGGTCCATGTGGAACCAGCAGGAGCATGCCCTCTGATGACCTCAGTGACTGGGTAAGTTGGTAAAGGAGAAGGTCTTCTCTCAGGTATCCTGGTCCCAGGTTGTTTAGGGCTTCGTACACTAGTGCTAGAACCTTAAACCTGGCCCAGTAGCAAACAGGCAGCTAGTGCAGTTCCCTCAGCAAAGGAGTTACATGATGGAAAGGGGCAGCTCCTGACAACAGCCGAGCTGCTTTCTGCACTAGCCCCAGCTTCCAGAACAGCCTTAAGGGCAGCCCCACATAGAGTACATTGCAGTAATCCAGTCTTGAGGTTACCAGCGTTGAGGTTACCACTGTGGCCAGGCTATCCCTGTCCAGGAGAGGCCGTAGCTGGTGACCCAGCTGAATGAACAGAACACAATTGTATATCGAAGAGTTTAGTGATATACAGAGCTCCCTCGGGGCCTTGAATCCTTGAAGTCATCTATTATGCTTTTCGTATGCTTTTTCAGAATTAGCTATTTGCCCAAGATGGAACAATTTGGGAATAAGGGCTGGTCATGTAGTTATCTGTGCTGGCTGCTTGCCCCACACTAAGGCTAATCATTTGACCTTGCAGGAATGTATAAACATGATGGAGGGAGCAATCCTATGTCCCCTAGACAGCATCTGCAGGACTGTAGGATTGTTCAGAGTCCCTTCTCTGAGGTGAAGAGTCCCAAGAGATGAAGTTTTAATAGCGCTGTGCACAGATGTCCTCTCAAAATTCTTCACCTTATTTGTGGTTAGAGAAACTGAGGGAATCATGTCATGAAATGTTTCCAGGGGAGGAAACATTCTCCAACAGTTTTTTAGGGGAGGGGCTCTCCATTACCAGTGGCGGTACCACAACTCCTTTAATTTTTCCTAAGGTTTCATGTTGCTGTTTTTTGCTTCTACTACTGCTGCTGCAAATCATATCAATGAAAATATCTGTAGCAGTCACCCATTAGTGTGTCCATGTCTCCGGATCCTAAAAAGAACGCAGCCACATGTGGGCTGGGAGGGAAGGAGACCGGAGAGGCCGGGGTACGAAATATCCAGAGTCTTCTCCAGCTTCCTTCCCTCCCGCTCTGAAGCTCCATCGCTAGATGGGCTGAAAAGCCCATCTAGCGAAAATTGACAAAGGCAGAGGACGGGGAGGCAAAGATCCCCTCCATGCCTCCTCCTGTCCTGCTGACTTCAGCCCGGCCGGGCATAGGAATCTTGGAAGCCTCCAGGTCCGGGGTCTTCTGAGCAGCAAGGGCACAATTGATATGGTTACTCCCTTAATGACTATTTAAATATTTTATTTATTATTTTATTTATTTTATTTATTGCATTTATATCCCGCCTTTCTCCCTCTTGCAAGGAACTCAAGGCGGCTTACATTATCCTCCTCCTCACCATTGTATCCTCACAACAACAACCCTGTGAGGTAGGTTGGGCTGAGAGTCTGTGACTGGCCCAAAGTCACCCAGTAAGCTTCCATGGCCAAGTGGGGACTAGAACCCAGATCTCCCGGCTCCCAGTCCGTCACTCTCACCACTACACTACACTGGCTCCAGTATACAAAATATGATTTTGTATACTGCTTTGTTGAATATTTATGACCATTTATGATTCTTAATGATGATTAATGGACTATTTATTACTTTTTATGTCAATGTCTGAATGGATTTTTATGATTATATATTCACATTTAGGCCCATTACCATATGTATTTATGGTGTTTTATTTGGAACATTGTAGAAGAAATTAAGATGGGTATTGGTAGGGAAGATAGGAGATAAGGCTTAGGTTGGACATCTACGTATATCATCATCATCATTAAAAAAAGAAACATTATTTGGGTCATCCAAGTGCTTCCTCACCATGGAATTATCCTCATGACCCACTGGAAAATGGAAAGACTTGTATTATGCGCCAACAAAGTGTTATGCCCATTTTGTGCACAAGCACAATGAATGGCCAGTGAAATCTTGTTGGATGCACAGTGAGTCATTCAACTGGTGAGGACATCTTCCTGCCCCACAGCTTTCTTAAAGCACATTTCATCTCTTTGTTCCTCAGGGTATATATGATGGGATTCAGGAGTGGAGTCACAGTGGTGTAAAACACAGCTACCACTCCATCCAGTGGGTCCTGAGACCCTGGCCTTAGATAGATGAACACTAGAGGGACATAGTAAGTCACCACCACTGTGATGTGGGCAGCACAAGTGGAGAATGCCTGGTGGCGCCCCTCAATACTACGGATCCTCAGGATGGCTGAGATTATGTACACATAGGATGTAATGATGAGGAGGAAGCAGGTCATGGCCAAGAAGCCAATGTCTACAAAGGTCACCATCTCATTGAGCATTGTGTTGGCACAGGCCAGTTTCAATACAGCTGGGATGTCACAGAAGATGTAACCCACTTGGTTCCCATGACCATAGGGCAAATGGAAAGTAAGGGTGGTCTGTATCATGGAGTGCAAGGAGCCCCCAAACCAGGTTCCAAAGGAGAGGCAAAGGCAGGCTTTGCGGTTCATGATGGTGCCATAGTGGAGTGGCTTGCAGATGGCCAGAAAGCGGTCATAGGCCATCACAGTGTAGAGGAAACATTCTGTGCAGCCCAGGAAGTGGAAGAAGAATAGCTGGGTCACACAGCCGCCAAAGGAAATGACCCCTCCACCTTCTATGAATCCAGCAACTACTTTGGGTACCACCACAGAGGAGACAGTCATGTCCAAGAGGGACAAGTGGCAAAGGAACCAATACATGGGCTTGTGCAATTGGGGTTCAAACACCACAGCCAAAAGGATCAGGAGGTTCCCTAAGAAGGTCAGCAGGTAGATGAGCAAAAAGAAGAGGAACAATGGGACACGTAGCTCATGGGGGTAAGGGAACCCAACTATGACAAAATGATACAGTCCTGATCGGTTTTCACACTCCATTCATGCACAGTCTGCTGGGGAGTCAGGGATCACCTTTATGATGTGAATTATTAGTCTGCAAAATACAAAGGACAGATGTAGTTGGCATGCCACATCAATTGCTCAAATAAGGGTAAGTTCTGTGAAATAAAACATTTGAGGTTGGATCCAGATATCGTCATACTTAGAGTGGACCGAATGAAATCAGTGGGACTTAAGTTAGTAAAGTTCCAGTTGGTTGGCTGTTTGCAAGGTAATTCATGGCTAAAGCAACAAATTATGGTGAACATAAACCATGGCTTAGCATTATGTATGGACACAATCTTAGCCTGGCCTCATGCACTGCCCTCTCTCCTCTCCTCCTCTGCTATGGCCACAAAGAAAAAAACTTTTTTTCTGAAAAAAATCAGAAACTTCTTCCCCCATGTTAGATTAACCACACTTCAGCATGTGATCTGCACCTTAAACTATGGTCATTCTTAAGAAGTGAAAATGAGCCACCCTCATAATCTATGGTTTAAAGTTGGTTTGTCTCCACTAACAATGGTTGACCACAATATGCTTCTGAACTCCTCCTTATGGCCATATTGGAGGAGAAGGGGAAGGGAAGCCCCACAAACTGTGTGGGAGGCTAGGCTTCTTCTTGTAATTGGCATTAGCATTGCATCCAAACCAGCCCATAGCATCTTACCTTTCCACTTGGTGCAAAGCAGAGTGTTTTGAAGCTTGCAGAGGCTGAAGCTACCGTTAATTTGTACTGCAGTACTCTGGAGTGTCCCCTTGCTGTTCTTTCTCAACAATTCAGGGCAGCCACCACTCTCTAACAAAGGCCAATGCCTAGGTGAGAAAATAACAACAAGCTGACTTCATCACATCCCTTTAATACAACTTCCAAAAGAACCAGTTTCAAGTTCTCTGCTCAGAAGGCAACGTGTGCCCCTTCAGAAACCATGCTGAGGTGAAAATAATAACCTCTCTCTGTCTTGTGTGTTTTGCCAACCGGTTCTGGCATTCTATCAGCCCTCGTAGATCGTTGCATCAGGATCAGGGCAATGGATGTCGTCATGCTTTATCACCATCATTTCCCATTTCGTTCATCTGTTTCCCTCAAGATCGCCCACAGCTAGCAATGGGGATTTCATTTGTTTTCCAAATAAATAAATTGGCAGACCCAAGTGAGAGTTAGTTAAAATCTTCATTAACTAGCGAATAATTGGCAATATTTGCCATACAAACTAGTGATGAAATGGAGTTGAAGGCATGAAATCCTCCAACAGCTTTCCGATTTATATTCTGATTTCACGCCAGCTTATGAGATGGGGAATTCAACAGATTCTTCCTGTGCTGACTCAAGATGTCCTCGGAACAACAAAGTACTTGCGATGGTGAGATCCTGTCTGGTGTACCCAAATAAAGAAATGGAGAGGGTGCTTTCCAAGCCAGGGCTTCTGGAGTCACAGCTGAGGGGTGGAGGCAAAGTATCATCACTCAGCATGAAGACCACTCTGTTGACAAGGCAAAGGTAGAATACCACCCTGTTAACGTTCATAGTATTTATATGGATACAGTCACCCTACTTAAGAGTGGTGCTGCCTTTGAAAATGGTCCGGAAACTTCAGCTAGTCCAAAATAGGGCAGCAAGATTGTTAACAGGGACTGGCCAATGAGCTCATACTATGCCGGTACTTTTCCAGCTGCACTGGCTGCCAGTCCATTTCCGGGCCCGATTCAAAGTGCTGGTATTAATATTCCAAGCCCTTCACGGCTTGGGGCCAGGTTATCTGAAGGACCGCTTCCTCCCATATGTGCCTGCCCAGACCTTCAGATCATCCTCAGCGGTCCTTCTCCATTAGCCCCTGCCAAAGGAAATGAGGCGGGTGGCTACTAGGAGGAGAGCCTTTTCTGCCGTGGCACCTCAGCTATGGAATGAACTCCCTAGTGAGGTTCGCCTGGCACCTACATTGCATTCCTTCTGGTGCCAGGTGAAGACCTTTTTATTTTCCCAGGCATTTTAGCATTTTAGCTTTCTAGGCTTTTAGCTTCCCCATTTTAAATCTGTATCTTAAATTTCTGCATTGCTGCTAGGTTTTATTCTATCACGGCTGACTTTGGGGGGAAAAAAAAGCGCGTACGCAAATGGCGGTGCCCATGGGCGCCGCCATTTGCGTTCCTTATTTGGGCACGGGTAGTCTACGTAAAGATTTACATAGACTATGGCGAAAATAAGGGCAACTAATTTGCGTTGCCCTTATTTTCTCCATAGTCTACGTAAATCTTTACGTAGACTACCCGTGCCCAAATAAGGAACGCAAATGGCGGCGTCCATGGGCACCACCATTTGTGTACGCGCTTTTTTTCCCCCCAAAGTCAGCCGTGATAGGATACATAACGATTTACCTAGCCTGTCACGGCTGACTTTGAAAATCTAGCCGTGATAGGCTACATAAATGGTTACGTAGCCTATCACTTTTTTTTTTTTTCAATTTACTTTTTTATTTTGCGGCCGGGGAGACGGGGCGCTCCCCCCCGGCCTGAATTTCGGCGGCGAGGGATGGGGTGCCTCCCCCCGGCCTGAATTTCGGAGGGAGAAATGGCGCGCCTCCCCCCCCACACCGAAAACAGCTGCGGGACCAGGTAAGGGACTTTCGTCCATCCTTAAGTAGGGTGGCCATTTGCACATCACACAGCAGAGGACAAAAGAGGACACACATTTGCATAAGATGATTTATACAGATAGGTGCATGTTTAGAAATGGCTATCATTAAAACAGAAATACAGTACATCACACCATAGTGGAGAAGGCAATGACCTCCTTCTGCTGTCCAGGCACTAACTATAGATGGGCAACTTCAAGGCCCCTGCTGCTTTCTTATGGTTCTTTATCATTAAACTGGATTTGGACTGGACACAGACACTAGGGATATATGGATTGTGTAAAATCCGTTCTGTCTGTGTTTCACAGATTGTCAGGGGCCTTTCGTTCCATCGTCCACCCATCAATGGAATCTGATTTTTTCTTCATTTCCAAAAATGCACACAGATTCCCCCCAAATGTGCATATTCATGCTTTAGCCTATAGGGGAAATGCACATTTTGGTCATTAAAAAAAAAAGTGTGTTTTTCTACCACGAAATTTGCCCAAAATTTGGGAAAGTTAGAAAACAAGTCCACAGAGCCCACCCAACAGAGCAAATGCTGGCCAGCTGTGGGATCCGTGGGTTGGATTCATGAAAATCCGAATTCATTTGGTTCTGTGGCAGATTTCTCCAAAATCCCTAACACATACACATAGAATCACAGAATCATAGAATAGTGGGTTTGGAAGGGGCCTACAAGACAATCGAGTCCAACACCCTGCTCATTGCAGGAATCCAAGTCAAAGCATCCCTGACAAGTGACTGTCCAGGACCAGCTTCATCTTGAATGCCTCCAGTGTGGGAGAACCCACCACCTTCCTAGGTCATTGGTTCCATTGTCATATTGCTGTAACAGTCAGGAAGTGTTTCCTGATGTTCAGCTAGAATCTGGCTTCCTGTCACTTGAGCCCATTATTCCATGTCCTGCACTGTGGGATGATAGAGATCCTGGCCTTCTTCTCTGTGACAACCTTTCAAGTCCTTGAAGAGCGCTATCATATCTCCCCTCAGTCTTCTCTTCTCAAGGCTAGACATGCCCAGTTCTTTCAGTCTCTCCTCATAGGGCTTTGTTTCCAGTCCCCTGATAATCTTTGTTGCCCTCTTCTGAACCCTCTCCAGTTTGTCTGCATCCTTCTTCAAGCGTGGTGCCCAGGACTGGACGCAGTACTCCAGACGAGGCCTAACCAGTGCTGAGTAGAGGGGAACTAGTACTTCCCAGGATTTGGAAGCTATACTTCTATTAATGGAGCCCCAAATAGCATTTGCCTTTTTTGCAGCCACATCACATTGTTGGCTCATATTCAGCTTGTGATGGACAACAATTCCAAGATCCTTCTCGCTTGTTGTGTTGTTGAGCCACGTATCCCCCATCTTGTAACTGTGAATTTGGTTTCTTTTTCCTAGGTGCAGAAGTTGGCATTTATCCCTGTTAAATGTCATTCTGTTGTTTCCTGCCCAGCACTCCAGCCTGTCAAGATCACTTTGAATTCTGCTTCTGTCTTCCAGGGTATCCCATAGGGATGGCGGAGAATTTCTCCACGAATCTCTGGGAGGCCGAATGCCAACGCATTCGGCCCCCCAAAATTAGTGGAGAAACGGTCCGCCACCCCCCCCCCCCCGGGATGGGACTTACCTTTCCCAAATGTCCCGGGCGCTGGCGGCTCCCAGTGGCGGTTTGGCGGCGGTTCGGCGGTGGCAGCAGCCAGTCTTCTGACCGGCTGCCGCCGCCGCCATTTCTCAGTAAAAAAAAAAAAACCTCAAGCAAACGTGATAGGCTATGTAAAGATTTACGTAGCCTATCATGGCTAGATTTTCAAAAAACACCGTGATAGGCTACGTAAATCCTTATGTAGCCTATCACGGCTGACTTGGGGGAAAAAAAGCACGTACGCAAATGGCGGCACCCATGGGCGCCGCCATTTGCGTACGCGCTTTTTTCCCCCCCAAAGTCAGCTGTGATAGGCTACGTAAGGATTAACGTAGCCTATCATGGCTGACTGCAGGGACGCAAACGGCGGCGGCTACCGCCGCCACCATTTGCGTCCTGGCAGAAGATGAGATTCGCGGCCGGAGGGATGGGGCGCCTCCCCCTCAGCCAGAATTTCGGTGGGGAGGGATGGGGCGCCTCCCCCCCACCGCAAAGCAAGCTGCGGGACCAGGTAAGGGACTTTCGTCCATCCCTAGTATCCCACCCAATTCTGTGTCATCTGCAAATTTGATCAGCATTCCCTGCACCTCGTCCTCCAAGTCATTAATACAAATGCTGAAGAGCACTAGGCCCAGGACTGAGCCCTGCGCTACCTTGCTCGTTACCAGTCCCCAGTTTGAGAAGGCCCTCTTTCAACATGACTGGGGCCATTCTATGTCTAAGAGCCAGTGTGGTGTAGTGGCGAGAGTATTGGACTGGGAGCTGGGAGATCTGGGTTCTAGTCCCCCCTCGGTCATGGAAGCTCACTGGGTGACTTTAGGCCAGTCACAGATTCTTGGCCCAACCTACCTCACAGGGTTATTGTTTTGAGGCTAAAATGGAGAGGAGGAGGATTATGTATGCCTCCTTGAGTTCCTTAAGGAGGAAAAAGGTGGAATATAAATGAAATAAATAAATAAATAAATACACAGAGCTGCCACCTACCTTGGTTCTTAGTTTATTCTCATGTAGCAGATGGAGTCCTTGAAGTTGGAAACAGCAAATAGGAGTTAATTGGGCGTTAATGTGGGTGTGCTCATCCACATTAGGATGAGCAGGTGTGCAGTTAAGCCAAAGCCCTGAGGCAGAAAGGAAAGGGGGGATGCATTCCTGCAGTTATTGCTAGTTCTTCTTCAGAAAGGGTGTTGGAAGAAGAAGAGGTTTATGGACAGAGTGTGAGAGGCTACAATAAGGAATCGAGGAGTGCCATCGTAAATGTTTGTGCTTTCCGGAGAAGAAAGACTGCTGTGCTAATTCTGCCAAGACCTAGGGATGTACAAAAGTCACTTACCTTTTCGCAGATGTGATTCGGGGGGGGGAGGCGCTCCGTCCCTCCCCCCGGAATCTTCCCTGGCTGGCTCCGCTCCACAGCGGCTCCGCAGAGCCGCCAGCCAAGGCCGTCTGCAGCTAGAGTTCCGGCCGTGGATGGGCTGCTGCGGCCGCCATTTGCATCCTGCGAAGCTGCCATGATAGACTATGTAAGTATTTACGTAGCCTATCATGGCAAGCCAAAAAAAAACAAACCAGCGTACGCAAATGGCGGCGGCTATGGCGGCCGCCATTTGCGTTCCCTATTTTTAGCCGTTTTAGCCTACGTAAATATTTACGTAGGCTATTACGGCAGGAAAAAAAGTAAGGCAAATAGCGCCCACTACACTATTTGTGTTCCCCTTTTTTTCGTAATAGCCTACGTAAATATTTATGTAGGCTAAAACGGCTAAAAATAAGGAACCCAAATGGCGGCCGCCGTAGCCACCGCCATTTGCGTATGCTGTTGTTGTTTTTTCGGTTTGCCATGATAGGCTACGTAAATACTTACACAGCCTATCACGGCTATGATGAGGACGTGAATGGCGGCCGCAGGGCAGCCGCCACTCACAAGTCATCGTGGACGGCAGCAGGTAAGTGCTCCATTTTGTGTGCCTTTCGTGGGTTGGGGGGGCGAGGACTTCGTTCCGCCACAGATTTCGGGGGGCTGAATGCACTGGCATTCGGCCTCACCGAGATCTGTGGCGGAATTCTCTGACATCCCTACCATGGCCGCAGACTGCCTCCAAGCAGAAGCCGAGAGAGCATTTTTCTTCAAGGAGTGAGAAATCAGTCATTGCAGACTGGGACCTGGTGGCTACTACAGAGCTGGAATCTGGAGGTTTGCCTGCCTCTCCCAGAGCCAAGACGGGTTACTTGGGTTACTACGGGTTGTCCTTCAAGACAGAGCCAAGAAAGGTAGCAATCCATATTGCTACCTTTTTGTGACTGCTATGAGATTCAGTGATAATGCTGTGCTGAAAATTTATCCCACATGTTTTTTTGACCATTCTCATTCAATTTGATAGAAAATAAATTGCTTTTGAAAAGCAATTAGAAGCAAGAGAAATTTCGGAGAAATTCTCATGGGTTGGGCTTGGGGTTCTTGTGTGGCTGAGGAATGTGCGTGAGTGTCCTGTCTGCCACAGTACAGTCATCTCTGCGGCAGCCTGTAGCCTCCTCAGCTTCCAACACTTCAGTTAAAGCCATCTTGAGGAAGGCGTCATGAGGCCATTCTTCCCATGGGGTTTTTTCAGTTCAGGAAGTGCAGGTGGCCTGGGAGGCTACACAGCAATGGAAAGATGTGTAACAGAGAGAGAAAACACACCCACGCCCTCGGCCACCTTGCAGTGATTAGGAAAGCTCAAAAATACCACCAAAAGAAATTCAAAATCCTGCCTCAGAAGAGTGGGAGCCTCAACACAGTTGATGCTGTTGCCACCTACAGAAGTAGTGCAATAAACCAAAAACCCTTAGGAAAAATGAAATAACCTGTGCTACAGCCCCTGCCAATAGGGAGCCCTATCTGTGAGAAACAGCTGGAGAATTTCTCCTCCCCTAGGAGGAATTCGGAGGAATTCGGAGGAATTGTCCTCCCAATTTCTCTGCCCACAAATAGGCTAGAGAATTTTGAGAGGCCATCAGTGCACAGCTCTAGTCTGTGACATTTGGGATGAATCTGCCTGTGGAGATATGATGCATTGAGTTATGCTTCTCAGCTGGATTTGGCCATCCTGCAAAGGGCTTATCAGGGGGGGCCTTGATGTTCTGTTGGGAACATGGTATTTGCCTAGTATGTAATAATCAATCCTTTGTTAATTGATTTGCCACTGTCTAGGTCTGTGAGTAAGTCTGACTGCCTGGGGTTAAATGGGAAGACTTGGTGTGAAGGATAGTTGGGCCTAGACCCAACAACCCTGCAAGGTAGGACTGGCCAAACCTGGCTACGGATTCCCCCAATAACTTAGTAGCCTCCTACCCTGGCCAATAGGCATTGAATTTAGCATTGAAGTTATTCAGACACACACACCAGCTAGGGATGCTGGAGAAATTCCAGACAGGTTAAAATGAGCCTGCATTTCTAAGAATCCAACCTGCAGAATCTACTGCGGAGCGCCCCGGTCAGGCCATGCTGTTAGAAAAAGATTGTCCTCTTATTCTTTGGCTGTCACCTCTTTGCTAGACCTTTGAGCTATTAGTCATAATTCTTGAGCCCACCGGACACATGTCCAGTGGGAATGTACATTTGTTAAAAAGGGAAGTCGTAAAACATGGTTAGGACAGGCACATAAGCATAATCACAAAAATAAACATGCCGACATTATCTCATTGTACATCTGCAGGTCATGCTTCTGCTGTGTCAGCTAGTAGCTTAGTCGGTTAAAATATCTTATCACTAGCAAAAATGTATAGGGGGCGGAGGTATAAAAAGACTTATGCACGCTTACCTCAGGGTCCAGACTGCTCTGCACCCGTTTTGCAAAACGACTAATAAAATAGTGTTGGATCCACTGCTGCCTGCCTGGCATCCTTTCTTTCAACCAGAAGCAAGAACTTTTTATCTAACAATTTGGTGCCGTGACTCGGATCCTGCTTCGGGGCGCGTCCCCTTTGCACTGAACCGAGGGGCTGCGGAGGAGAAGTGGCCACAGGCGGTTGTTTTACACTGCCTTCTCCTCACGTCGGCAGCGGTGAAGGCGCTTGGGGACCAACGCCAGAGGAAGAGGGAGACGTGATCACTCCTTTTAGGCACCAGCAGTGGATCAATAAAGCAGCTGGACGCAGCTGCGGGCGGGACAGAAGAGGCCTTTGGGGTAAGTGAAACAGCATACATTAGGGGATAAACGCGGGACGGTGGTGTGTTTGTGCTTGTGTGAGACGCCTACGGGCGAAGCGAGTGAGGAGCCCCGATCTGCATTTCCCTACCCCAGTGATGGGCTGGGTCAGGGGAGGGCGAAGCGCAAGACTTGTTGATTGAAATTACCACCGTCATGGGCGGGTCCCAATCCAAGCCTGAAGAAGAGTCCCCTATGCCCTTAGAGTGTTGTTTGCGCAATTGGTCACATTTTAAGCAAGATTATGGAACTAAGATGACAAAGGATCGCCTTGTCCTTCTTTGTGCCCGGGAATGGCCGATATTAGAGCCCAAATGGCCACCCGAGGGGTCTTTTGACCCAACCCTGGCATCTGTTGTGCGTATAATAGTAACACAAAGGGGAAGTTGAGACCAGTTCTCCTATATCGATTCATGGGCAACTTGTGTACCCCTTGGCGGCAGACCCGCTCCGTGGGTTGTTGAATGCATGTCCCTGGCCCTTCCCATGGTGGTCAAAACGAAACCACCAAAAGAGGGACCACCTAGGTTCATGGCCACGGCACCGGAGGACCCATTGCTTCCTCCTCCCTATGGGACAGCTGTCGCAGGGCGACCATGCCCGTTACATGCACCACCATCTCCTGAGGAGCCCACTCGGCGGCCAAATGCCCCCAAGGAGGACACCTCTCGCGAAGTGGTGCCAGAGGACCCCATCCCTCTAGTTGAGTTCCAGGACACTTTGCAAGATCGTCTAAATTCCCTTGAAAAAAAGTTAGAAATACTAGAGGACACATGGGGACCCTCGTCACAGGAAAGGGCCCCCTAAAAGGGTGGAGAGACAAAAGGGAAGCCTTCGCCAAGTATACTGATATTGACTTGAATGACCCAAATAATTTAAAGATTCTCACAACTCAGTTCGTGGGAAATAGTTGCCAAGACATCAGAAAGAAGTTGCAGAAAGTTGAGAGAGGATTGGCGGCTGACCTAGGTGTTTTAGTAGAGGTAGCTCAGAAAGTTTATGAAAGACAAGAGGCAAGCAAAGCTCTTTGCTGTGGTTCTCAGACCCGACAAAGGAGGAGCTAAAAAGAGAAGAAAAGGAGGGAGGGAGGGGTCCTCCCTGAGAAGAAACCAGAGTGCCTTCTGTAAGAAAATTAGGCACTAGAAGCGTGACTATGAAGCCTTGAAGCAAAAAGAGAGAGAGGAGGGTGCGGGGGGGGGGAGGGGCAGAAAGGATTTTGCATGAACAAGAAAGAGACTAAGACAGACCGGGGCCCGGCCCCCTCTTAGCTATCTCTGAGGCAAGACGGGACCCCATAGTCAAAATTAAAGTTGGGGGCCGCTCCTACAATGCCCTTGTAGATACAGGGGCCGCCCTGTCCATCCTCCCCCCTTAGCCAACCACCAACGGGAAGTGGGGGATCTACCACCATAATGGGGGTTGAGGGAAGGGCAACCCAAGTGCCCCTTTCTTGTCCCTTGCTCACCAAGGTTGGGAAAACACACCTAGAACACGCCTTTGTCTGTAACCCCTCCTGTCCGGTGGCATTGTTAAGAAGGGACTTATTGACTAAGCTCCAAATTGAGATTGCTTTCACTTCTGACGGAAGGATAGAAGTACGGCTTCCCCTCTTTTGGATTCTCCTGATGCAAGCAGGGAGTCTATTGCAAAGGTCTCGAGCAAACTGGGCTCCGTCAGTCTGCGTGCCATCAGCCACTCCAGCTCTTCTGCTGACATTGGGGCCAACAACTTCCATGGCAACTACGCCTTTGAGGGCATTGGTGATGAAGACCTCTAGGGGCCCTGCCCTGACGCAACTCTGTGGGATATAAAATCTCCTCCTGGGTGGATCTCCATGTGCCTCAACCCCAGCCAGCTGCCCACCCTCTTGTCTACATGGATGGGGAGACGGTGCGACCGCTGTATGAGGCGCTGCAAAAAAATAAATTAGATAAATGGAAATGGACTAAAAAAAAAATGAATAAGTCTTTCCTCAGTCTCAAAGCTGCCCTTGTGTTGCCACCTGCCCTAGCCATACCAAATCCCAGTTGACCATTTAGACTCTATGTGCATGAGAATAAAGGCGTAGCCTAGGGAGTAATTTGCCAGCAAAAGGGCCCCTCCTGGAGGCCGGTGGGATATTACTCCAAGGTCCTTGATGTCGTGGCAAGAGGCTGGCTGAGTTGCTTAAGGGCAAATAAGGCCGCAAAGAGGGCAGCCAAGGAAAGAATCCAAGGGACATTTCTCGTCTTACCCAGAAGAGAGGAGCCCCCCGCATACTCCCCTTCCAAGTTACAGATGGCGCAAGAACACAGAGTAAGTCCCCGTGGCGACAGATGGATCCAGATGACAGATGGGAGGCTGCTCCTACCACAGAGCCTGCAGGGAGCTATCTTAGAGCAAGTGCATCATTCTCTTGGACACCCTGGGGCATCAGCCATGATTAACTATTGCAAGAGGCTGTTCGTCTCTCCTGGCCTAACTGTACGCACCCATCGATTAGCAGCAACATGTGAGGTTTGCCAGAAAATTAATTCCCCCAGGGCACCCCCTCCACCAAGGGGAGGGCGACCATGGGTGTATTATCCCTTCCAGAGGGTGCAGATTGATTTTGCTGAAATGCCACCATGTAGGGGTTACAGGTATTTGCTTGTAATAGTGTGTCAAATGACAGGGTGGGTAGAGGCGTTTCCATGTAGAAACTGCCAAGCTAAAACTGTTGTTGTTAAGTTGTTACAGGAGGTGGTGCCCCGGTTCTCCCTGCCTGAAGTTATAGAGTCCGATCAGGGCTCACACTTCACCTCAGTTATTACACGGGGGCTGGCACAGGCTCTGGGAGTAGAGTGGCACTTACATTGCCCCTGAAAACCCCAGGCGAGTGGACAGGTTAAAAGAACTAATCGGAGTCTCAAGGAGACCCTAACCAAGCTCCAGCAAGGGGTAAAGCTTACTTAGATTGAGGCTTTGCCAATAGCTCTAACAAAGCTTCAAAGAATGCCAAGAAAAGACATAAAGTTGTCCCCCTTTGAGCTAATGTTTAGATTCCCGCCCCGGGTACAATGCGGAAGGAGGGAAGAAGTCAACTGGGAAATGGGGGATCAGATGTTGAGGGGCCAGTTGACTACTCTATAGTCCGTTCTTTCACAGCTACGAGCTTACTCCGTCCCATTCCAGAGGTTGCCGCTAGATGCTCCCATCCATCTCTTCCAGCCAAGAGACAAAGTGTTGTTGAAAAAGTAGAATAAAGAAGCTCTAAAAGAAGGGTGAGAAGGGCCTACCTGGTGGGACCAACCAGCCATTCATGTGTGAAACTTGTAGATTCTAGCAAATGGACACATTGCAGCTGGTTAAAGCCATTTAGATAACCCCTGCCTCGTCCTGTCACCCAGAAAGAACAGGAGGACACGGGCAACAGTCCTCTGCTCCCTGGCACCCCCCCGGAAGCTGCCAGGGACACAGGCAAAGAAGCCATCCAGGAGCCACAA
This sequence comes from Heloderma suspectum, assembly GCF_057233095.1. NCBI lineage: Eukaryota > Metazoa > Chordata > Lepidosauria > Squamata > Helodermatidae > Heloderma > Heloderma suspectum. The sequence goes on along the minus strand of NC_139463.1, from coordinate 116,673,191 downwards.
TCGCCTCTTGTTTATAAATCCCAGCGATTAATTGAAACTGCTTTGTCAAAACAAATGCTCTTGCTTTATTGTGCTGATAAAGAAACTCCGTTCTAAAATGCTTTAAGACATGAGTAAAGACTTAAAGGAGGGAATTGTTAGAAAAAGATTGTCCTCTTATTCTTTGGCTGTCAGCTCTTTGCTAGACCTTTGAGCTATTAGTCATAATTATTGAGCCCACCGGACACATGTCCAGTGGGAATGTACATTTGTTAAAAAGGGAAGTCGTAAAACATGGTTAGGACAGGCACATAAGCATAATCACAAAAATAAACATGCCGACATTATCTCATTGTACATCTGCAGGTCATGCTTCTGCTGTGTCAGCTAGTAGCTTAGTCGGTTAAAATATCTTATCACTAGCAAAAATGTATAGGGGGCGGAGGTATAAAAAGACTTATGCACGCTTAGCTCGGGATCCAGACTGCTCTGCACCCGTTTTGCAAAACGACTAATAAAATAGTGTTGGATCCACTGCTGCCTGCCTGGCATCCTTTCTTTCAACCAGAAGCAAGAACTTTTTATCTAACAATGTGGAGTCCGTGGACTTTTGGGTGATTTTTTTACTTTCCCAAAATTTACACATAGAAATCTGTAGAAAAATACATTTCTGCTGAGGAAACGTTGAATGGAATGGAGGACAATACACTAAATGTTACGTACTGAGGTAAATTATGTAAATACATATGTAAATACTTACATAATTTACATAAATATTTCCATATTTTTCCACATGACAAAGAAACAACATTCACATCCATCTGTGGGTGGATGACAGAACGAAAGGCACCTGATAATCTGCGAAACACAGACAGAGTGGATTTCACACAGTCCATACATCCCTAACACCAACCAAAAGTTTGGAAAAGTTTATTAAGGGAAAGAACAATGTGGAAGGGAAGGGGAGACATAGTACATCATACAGGAGATTACAAGCAAGGTTACAAGTACAAGAAATACTCAGAAATGCAGAGAGCCTTTATATGCGCCCCCAAGAACAAAATAATAAAGCTAACTGGTCTATCCTACACATGCCAAGGTATGGGCCTTCCAGGGTAGCTGTCCTCGAGCTGCAGAGCCGAGAAACCATTAGATAACACTTAACTCCAGGTGGTTGATTCGGAGGTGACAGCCCGGCCTATTCTCATGGCAGAAAGCAGGCCTTCATTCTTGACACTCGGGTTACACTCGGGTTATTTATTTGTCAACTTTATAACCTGACTTTCCCAGCAGATGTTCTCAAGACAGGACTGCACGAGTGCAAACCTTTGGTGATGCAACTTTTGCCTTGGGATGCTGTGTGAAATAAGAGGTTGGGTTTTTTTAAATATGGAAAGGGTACATAAATCGATAATACATCAATAATGAGGTGATAACGGCCACTAGGTGTTAGTGATTTGTTGTTCTGGCTGGGGCTGAAGCATGAGAGCTACAGAGCTTCCGGGAATCCTGGCCTTAAGAAATATCATGTGTTTTGGGAAGTGAGTTTGCATGTGTTTGTATGTAACAAATGTCAGACATCAAAAATCGTGCAACAGAGCTTTCATTTATTTATTCATGCATTCATTTGAAACCTTTTTAGCCACCACTCCCACAGCTCTGAGCAGATGACAAACACACTGAAAGCCAAACAGAAAGAACCTCTAAAAGCACCCGATAAAAATAGTAGCCACACCCTCTTCCCAAATTTAAAACAAACGATGGTAGAATATTATAACAGTAAGCAGCAGATACACCATCACCAGTCTCACCAAAGCCTTCCTTAAAAAACTGAGCGTCATCAACACACCCAACTTGGAGGTGCAGCAACACATTGCCTTGGGCAGTTGGTTCCTGACCAGATCCAGACCTGCTTAACTTCAGCAAGGAGGCTGCATCACACACCCTTGGACAATGCCCTTGTCTGCAATATTCTCATAACACAGTGTTATGGATGTGTAGGAGCTGGATTGCCCTCCACCCAGCCCAATGACATCAGTGGGTGTGGCACACTCACTGAAGTAACCACCCCAGCCATTTTAGCCTTTCTCCATCCTGAGAGAGGCAGGGAGTTCTGTGCCTCTCAGCATGACAAAAAAAAATCGGCCAGTGCTGGGAGGAGCAGACACTCCTCTGAGCACCAGCTGACCTGGCTTTGTGTGGCACCTGGTGTCCCCATGGGGTCAGCACATGAAGAAAACTACATGAAGTCACCACATGTCCCCCATGGGTCATCACATGTCACCACATGGTCACCACATTTCCCCTTCATGTTTTCACCTTCATGTCCCCACATGAAGGTCATAGAATCATAGAATAGTAGGGTTGGAAGGGGCCTATAAGACCATCAAATCCAGCCCCTCGCTCAATGTCAAAGTATCCCTGACAGATGGCTGTCCAGCTTCATCTTGAATGCCTCCAGTGTGGGAGAGCCCACCACCTCCCTAGGGAACTGGTTCCATTGTTGTATTGCTCTAACAGTCAGAAAGGTCACCACATGTCCCCCATGGGGTCACCACATGGTCACCACATGTCTCCTTCATGTTAGCACATGGCACCACATGTCTTCTTCACCACATGTCCCCATGGGTCATCACATGTCACCACACACTCACCACATGTCCCCTTCATGTGGTGACCTTCATGTCCCCACATGAAGGTCACCACATGAAGCCATTCTGAATTGTGGAATGGAAGGTTCCCACGAGACACGTTCCAAGCATCAACTGGCCACAAACCATCTTGCTCATACTGGTAGTGTAGCGGAGGGGGTTGCATATGGCCATGTATAGGTCAAATGTCATGACAGTGAGGACGAAGCCCTCCATGCCCCCAAAGAAGTGAAAGAAATAATGCTGAGCCAGACAACCCTTTTAGGTAATGCTTTGGTTCCTCCAGGGGATGGGAACCTATGGATTCGTGGTGGGCCAGATTAAGGAAACCAGCTGGACAGATAAGACCCATAGGCTAGGGGTTCTGAACCTCTATAATAACATACAATGTCAAAAAATATGGTTAGTGATTGCTTGACCGCATTGTTGTCTGACTCTCTCCCTCTCCTCCCCATCTTTTCTACAAGAAAATGTGGCACCTGCTACAGTAATGGAATGTTGGGAAGGAGAAGGATGGACAGGGGGAACAGTTAAGAGGCAGTTGGAAGGAGGGAGGATAATTAAGCCTGATGTGGTGAGGAGGGAGTTGAGTTGGCCAGTAGGACTGGAAAGGAACTGGATTTGGAGAGCACTGCAGACAGTGAAGAACTGGATGTGGAGAGAATGATGTGGGACAGAATGACTGTGAGGAGCAGGTAGATTGGGAGACCTGCAGCTAAAGAATGAGTCAGAGAAAAACACATCACCAGCTGTCTTAAGGAACAAGAAAGAGATCTTCAATGAAAAGGAAAGCCAGAAAGTGAATTGTAACAATGGCTAGAGTTATTAGATATTATAGGGATATTAGAGTACTTTCAGTTTTTTTTATTAATGTTAATAAAAATTGCAATTCTCTTAACATTTATAAATATTGCTAACGTTTACCAATGTCTGCTGCAATTTGTCCAATACCTATCTCAGATTGTCCTATAAAGAACCATCACAAAAATACCTGTCAAAATACAAGTTTCTTCACCGCCTTTTTTATTTCTTCGCTCCTCAAAGAATAGATGACTGGGTTTAGCGCCGGGGTGATGGCAGTGTAGAAAACAGCCATCACTTTCTGAACTGAGTTGGTCGTGGCTGGTTGCAAGTATATGAGGATGCATGGCACATAGAGGGTCAGGACCACAATGAGGTGGGCCGTGCAGGTGGAGAAGGCTTTTTTCTTCCCCTCCTCAGAGCGCATCTTGAGTATAGTGGTGACAATACGGATGTAGGAGCCCATGATTAGCAGGAAGCAACTAAGGGCCACCACACCAACGTTGATCATGATGACAACTTTGTTTAGAGAAGTGTCAGCACAGGCCACCTTGAGCAAAGGCGGGACATCGCAAAAGTAGTGTTCAAGCTCATAGGGACCACAGTAAGGGAGCTGGAAAGTGAGTACAGTCTGAATTGTGGAATGGAAGGTTCCGACAAGACATGTTCCAAGCATCAACTGGCCACAAACCATCTTTCTCATAATGGTAGTGTAACGGAGGGGGTTGCATATGGCTACATATCGGTCGAATGCCATGACAGTGAGGAGGAAGCCTTCTGTGCCCCCAAAGAAGTGGAAGAAATAAAGCTGAGCCATGCAACTCCAGTAGGAAATGCTTTGGGAGCCACCAATGAAGCCAGCCAGCATCTTCGGGACGGTGGAAGTGGCATAGCACACATCTAGAAGGGATGGTTCAGAGAGGTAATAGTACATCGGGGAATGGAGCTGAGGGCTCAGGCAAATCGTGAGAAATATGACGGCATTCCCAAGCAAGGCCAAGAGGTATATGGCTAGGAAGAGAGTGAAAAATAAGATCTGAAGACCCTGTACTTCAGAAAAACCCAGGAGAGTGAATTTAATCACCAGAGTGACGTTAGCTCTCTTCATCTGCTCCTGAATTGATTGATTGACTGATTGACTGTGTTGTTGATGTTAATGCACACCTGAATGAGGAAATGGTAAAAGTTGGGGAGGGGGAAACCATCAGAACTGCTTGAAGACTGAAAATCTACTACTTCATTTTTATAATTCACATCAAAGATTTGCCTGGGTTTATTAGGTGCTGTGAAATGTGACCGTAAAAGCGAACGCTGCAATCTGGCCATTTTATGGCTGCAAGGACTCCAGTATGCACATTGGGGTTCCCCATCCACCCTAAATGTTGACAGTAAGCATCCCTATTTCCTTCTGATGGAGCAAATGGAGTCGTATAATAATAAATTCCTTTATCCAGCATGTTGCCATTGTTGGAAGGAAAGAAACAGCTGACATACACCCAGATATGTCTTGGCTGAAGACCCAGATATGTCTTGGTTGAGGACCATGGCCTTCATTTCTTTTATTCCCCAAGAATTAAGATTCACTCAAAGTTGAATTTTAAAACCAGAATTTGGCATTGTAGGGCCAAACCTGATGTGATGTAGGAAATCCATGATCAGGAAATTAGGGAGCTGCCTTATACAACATCAGAGTACTTGTTTGTCGGCCTAGTATTGTCTATTCTGACTGCTGTTGTTGTTGTTGTTAAAGCACCCATGGGGCAAATATCAGCTTTTGTCAGAGGGTGGGGGAATTTAGATCAGAGGACATGGCATATGGGAAGAATGGATTAAACTCCATCTCCTGCAGTACCATTTCCCAAATCGAATTAGCAGCCATATGCAGCTGCTTTGAAGCGAGCTTGTTTTTTAAAAAGCAAAGGGAGATCTGTGTTCACAGACCTTTCAAATCACGTACAGTCAACCATGTAGATTCAAGTGTAACAAAGTTCAAAATTGATGGGGAATTTATTTATATATTTGTACCATTAATAGCAGAGGTAGGCAACCTGCTACCCTCCAGATGTTTTGGACACCAACTCCCATCTGCCCCAGCAAATGCGGCAATACAATAGGGGTTATGGGAGTTGTAGTTCCAAACATCCAGAGAGGGTTGTCTACCTCTGATTTATAGGGTGCCCTGTAACTAGGGATGGACGAAAGTCCCTTACCTGTTCTCGAAGCTTGCTTCGCGGTGGGGGGGAGGCGCTTCGGTTCTCCCCCTGAAGTTCATGCAAGGGGGGAGGTGCCCCGCCTCTCCCGGCCGAAATTCAGGCTGGGGGGAGGTGCCCCATCCCTCGCCAGCGAAATTCAGGCCAGGTAGAAGCGCCCCATCTACCCGGCCGCAAAAAAAAAAGTAAAAACAAAAACAAAACCCCATGATAGGCTACGTAACGATTTACGTAGCCTATCACGGCTAGATTTCCCAAGTCAGCCGTGATAGGCTACGATAATCGTCACGTAGCCTATCACGGGTGACTTTGAAAAAAAAAAGCGTGTACGCAAATGGCGGCCCCCATAGGGTGCCGCCATTTGCATTCCTTATTTGGTCCCTGTAGTCTACGTAAAGATTTACGTAGACTACGGCGAAAATAAGGGCAACGCAAATAGCCCTTATTCATCATAGGTTTGATGAAGCCAAGGCTGGAGTTAAAATCACTGGAAGAAACATTAACAATCTCAGATAAGCAGATGATATCACTTTGATGGCTGAAAGTGAGGAGGAGCTGAGGAACCTCATGACGAAGGTGAAAGAAGAAAGTGCAAAAGCTTGGGTTGCAGTTCAACCTCAAAAAAACCAAGATTATGGCAACCAGCTTGATTGAGAACTGGCAAATAGAGGGAGAAAATGTGGAGGCAGTGACAGACTTTGTCTTTCTAGGTGCAAAGATTACTGCAGACGCTGACTGCAGCCAGGAAATCAGAAGACGTTTACTTCTTGGGAGGACAGCAATGACAAATCTTGATCAAATAGTGAAGAGCAGAGACATCACACTGACAACAAAGGTCTGCATAGTTAAGGCAATAGTATTCCCCGTAGTAACCTATGGCTGCAAGAGCTGGACCATAAGGAAGGCTGAGCGAAGGAAGATAGATGCTTTTGAACTGTGGTGCTGGAGGAAAATTCTGAGAGTGCCTTAGACTGCAAGAAGATCAAACCAGTCCATACTCCAGGAAATCAAGCCAGACTGCTCACTTGAGGGAATGATATTAAAGGCAAAACTGAAGTACTTTGGCCACATAATGAGAAGACAGGATACCCTGGAGAAGATGCTGATGCTAGGGACAGTGGAAGGCCAAAGGAAGAGGGGCCGACCAAGGGCAAGATGGATGGATGATATTCTGGAGGTGACAGACTCGACCTTGGGGGACCTGGGGGTGGCGACGGCTGACAGGAAGCTCTGGCATGGGCTGGTCCATGAAGTCACGAAGAGTCGGAAGCGACTGACCAAATAAACAAGAACAAAAACTCTACTAAAGCACAATATAAATTAAAAGGACTGGAAATATAAAGGTCTTTGCCTTCCCCTGAAAAAGACATTAAAGTAGGTGCCAGGCAGAACTCCCTGGGGAGGGCCTTCCGCAGTAGAGGAGCCACTGCTGAAAAGTTTGTTTCATGCTTGGACTCCTATGCCTTATTTGGCAGGGGCACTCAGAGAAGGGCCTCAGATGATGCCCTCAAGGTACATGTGGGAAGAGTCTACCATTCTGATACCAAGCTGGGCTCAGGAATAGACTGAGGGCCAACAAAAGTGATCTATTTCAGCTGTACCTTGTTGTCAGGAGCGCCCTGGCGGCCTCTTTCAGTGGACTCCAATAGCCAACTCAAGACACAGACAAAAGGATTCTTTTCAAAGCTTTAATTCCTTTTACAACTTAATGACTCTTTCAGATGCTAATCACCAGCAACTAAGCAAGGAACAGCAGAGTAGCTTATGCTCCGAGTAGGCAGTTCATCCCCATTTGAAGGAGAGTCACTTGAAGACCCTGAACTTATGGGCTAGGGAGAGATCCTCCCTCTTTCCCTTGGGTCCACAGGAGGCGGCCGTTGCTTGTGCACCAAACGGGTGCTACGCCTCCTTTCCGCGCCCTCCATCACTTGTCACTCCCTGCGTCTGCGTCGAGCATCTAGCAAGCCCCATTCCCACATTTTCTCACTGCTAGGATCACTATCTATCTCAGAAATGCCGGCAGGAGGAATCTCTGCCAGCTGCTGTGCCTGTGAAGGATGAGCTGGCTCCTCTCCCACGGATTGCTGATCCTCCTCAGAATCAGAACTGCTCTGGGGTTCTGTCGGCTCAGTTTCCACCCTGACACTTCTAAGCTGTTCCAAAGAAAGTGTTGCTTTCCATTTTTTTTTCCTATTTGGACTGTATCGTCTCAAAACAGAACAAGCGTATTCTCCATCTGGGCTGGGTGTGTGGCAGAGATAGTGCTACCAAACTCACATGCATGTTTTATTTATTTATTTATTTATTTATTTATTACATTTATATCCACCTTTTTTCCCCCTAAGGAACCCAAGGCTGCATACACAATCCTCCCCCTCTCCATTTTATCCTCACAACAACAACCCTGTGGGTTGGGCTGAGAGTCTGTGACTCGCCCAAAGTCACCCAGTGAGGTTCAATGGCTGAGTGGGGAGTAGAACCCGGATCTCCTGACTCCCAGTCCAACACTCTATCCACTACACCACACAGGCTCTCAGTTGACAATCTATGAGAACATCAGTTCCTTAAGTACGGGATTTTTTTTTCCAATTGGCAACATTTGGACTTACCTGAACTGCAAACAAGGTGGTCAAACTAAATACCAGATCACTTGGATCTTAACCTTTAAATGCACAGCAAAGCTGCATCACTCTGAGAGAAGATCTCCCTGTCTTCTTTATAAGACATCTGGGGTGTCTCTAGTCAACAGCTTGTGTGGTGGCTCTGTGGTATCAAGAAGGAGCCACTGTTTGCAACTTCTGAGGAAGATACAAGAAACTTTGTCCGAACAGGTGATTCACAGGGCCAAAAGAAACGTCATCTTGATTCACATTTCAAGGTCAATTGATCTGCAGTAGCTGGAGGAATTATATAAACCTTTGCCTCACCATGTATCTTGTGTTTTTCCAGGATGTGAACACAACACCCCCCCCCAAAAAAAACTTGTTTTGACATTGGTTTGATGGCTCCAAGGACAAAACCCTAAAGGATTTTAAAGGCAAGAGCAGCCATCTAATGAGCAATTACTGATGTTTGCATCATTCATGTAGAATAAGTACCAGCTTGGGGAAGCTGGTAGCATTCAATAGCAGTTAGAACACGGCAAGAAGAAAATAAGACCTTGGATAGCTCCACAGGGATCCTTTTCAGTGGATCTCTCTCCTGCTACAACAATAGGAGGATATTGTCTCAACAGGGAGCTAAAGCCAAATGAAGCTTTATGTAGGCTGACAAGACCTGTAGTGTGGTCAGCTCCACACCACCCCAAAGGAGCTGACTGGACTGTTAAAGAGCTCTTGTCTGATTTTGTAGCCTGTGGCTCCTGCAAAGCTAGGGATATGGAGGTTCTGCTGGAGACTCATCCTCTAAGTCAGAGGATGATGGCAGTAATCTGTCTGGGAGGACCTTGAATAAGACACTAACTATCCTATCCCTGAGGAAGCAGCCTGTGCCTTGTCTTCATCTCCTCTGCTGCACACTGGAAGGTCTCAGGCCTGGGAGGTCATGGCAAGAAGTTACTGTTGGGGCAATATTGTTGTAGCCAAAGCACTCCAGAAAGACATTCCATGTGCCATTAAATTTGTGCAAGGCATTCTTTCACACACATGTCACTTTCTGTCATGATGCCAGTTTGAGGAGTTCCACTGCCTGGTAAGGAACAGTCTATACATACAGAGGAATCACGTGGTGCAGCTGTCTGAGGATTATACTGCATAAGACTTCAGTGGAGGAGCTGTGTGTGAATGGCCCCCCCCCCATGTCAAATAGACCAATAAAGAGTAAGTCAGGGAGAAGGATCCTAGCTTAGCCTTTCCTTGGATATGCAACACCTCTACATTGCTAGGGTCCACTTTCCCCTGGTACAGAACCCAGGCATCCTGGGTTCTGTGCTCAGCACCTTGAATCAGTTCATAGAGGTCACCCCGTTCACAGAATACTAGGTCCTGGGGACAAACAACCAAGGAAAGCTGTTGCCTTTATGTTTGTTTTCAACTTCCTGGAAGCATCTGGCTGACCCCTGAATAGCAGGCTGTATTAGATGAAACATTCCCCACACCCTAAATTTTACATCGCTCAGAAACTTTCAGGCCTGGGCTGTGGGTAAGCAGATAAAGGTGATCCTGGAACCAGAAGCTGTGGGACAAACCAGTTGTTAAGACTGAAATTAAGTCAGAACTGGAGGACAAGCCAGAAGTCAGGACTAAAGATACAGGAACACACTAGCACTCAGGAAGACCTTGTTGCTCAAGCAAGGCTCAGCTGGAATAGGAAGCACTTTATACTCTTTCATATCCAGGAAGTTCCAATGGCAGAGTCAATTCAAGGCCTGAAGGTACTTCACTGAGAAGGCTGTCACCAGCAGTTCAATGGTTCACCACATGGTGGAGCTACACACAGATCCAGCATCTCCTGACAGAGACATAGGGATTTAGTTCATCATGACACAAGGTGCTTCTTTCCACAGAAAACTGTATTGCCAGTCCTTCAAGAAAATATTTTGCTGAATGCCAGTTTCTTCACAGCCTTCTTGATTTCTTCATTCCTCAAGGTATAGATGATGGGGTTCAGGGCCGGTGTCACGGATGTATAGAAGAGGGCCACAAGTTTCAGTATTGGGTGGCTGACTGTTGGTTGCATGTAGATGAGAATGCAAGGGCCATAGAGAAGGATGACCACTGTGAGATGCGAAGCACAGGTGGAGAAGGCTTTCTTCCTTCCATCTTCAGAGCCCATCTTGAGAATCGCAGCAACAATGCAGATGTAGGAACCGAGGATCAAAGTGAAACTGCTCAATGCCACAACGCCAATGTTCACTACCACGATGGTCTGGTTAAGAGAGGTTTTTGCACAGGCCACCTTCAGCAAGGGTGGAACATCACAGAAATAGTAGTCAAGTTGGTAAGGCCCACAGTAAGGGAGGTGGAAGGTTAGCATGGTCTGAAGGGTGGAATGGAGCGAGCCAACCAGGCATGTTGCAGCCACCAGCCTGACACAAGCTACCCTGCTCATGATACCAGCATAGTGGAGGGGGTTGCATATGGCCACATACCGGTCATACGCCATGACGGTGAGCAGGAAACACTCAGTGCCTCCAAAGAAGTGGAAGGAATAGAGCTGAGCTACACAGCCCTCAAAGGAAATGGCTCGGGAACCCGTCAGGAAGCCAGTCAGCATCTTGGGCACAGTGGTACTGGAATACAACACATCCAACAGAGAGAGCTCACAGAGGAAATAGTACATGGGAGAATGGAGCTGAGGGCTGGAATGGACAACAAGGACTATGAGGATGTTGCCAAGAAGGGTCAACAGGTAGATGGATAGGAAGACCACAAAAAAGAGAAGCTGGAGCTCCAAACTGTCAGAAAACCCAAGGAGGGTGAATTGAATCCCAGCAGTGATGTTGGGCATCTTCATTTAATAGCGGTTGTATTCCAGATCTTAGGACCTCATGATCCTGTGGGTGGCAGTACCCAGAGGACAGCCTCCGAAGATGATCTTAGTAACTTCGTGCCTAAGCAAGAAAAGGGAAATTCGAAAAATAATATTTCAGAGGAGATTTTCTGATTCCCCCATGTTCGTTGAGATTGTGGCATGGGGAAAATGGGTTCAGCTCCACTCCTCACATGCCACAGACTCAGTCCTGAACTTGCCACCACCACCACCATGGCTGCCATTAAGAAAAAAATTTAAACAGACACAGACACATTAAATGCATGATGTGTAGTTTGGTTCGTTATACCAGCCTCCTACGGGGACTGTATAGAACACAGCAAAGAGTGTTCGTGCTGTACGTTGGATGGATGAGACGAGGTGGAAGAAAACATGAGGAACCGTTGAATGATGATGATGACCGGTGTGTAGCAGAGATGTTGGCAAAGATAGGATAGGTTAGTTCAGCAAAAGCTTTGGTGAAAAAGCATTGCTTGAAGGGGGAGTTAAAGGAGGAAATAAGGAGTTCAGTAGAGCTGTGCGCAGATGGCCACTCAAATTCTCCACCTTATTTGTGGGCAGAGAAATTTGGGAGACAATTTCACCAAATTTCTCCAAGGGAAGGAGAAATTCTCAGCAGTTTCCCACAGGAAGGGCTCACCATTGGCAGGGCTTGTAGCACAGTGTCTTTTGTTTGGGGTAAGGGTTTGGGGGGTTCCATGCTGCAACAGCATCAATTGTCATGGCAGGCTGGCCCCCATTTTGCATCCACAACAATGAAAGTGTGTGTGTGGGGAGGGCCTGTTGTGTCAAGCTCCAGGGATGAGGTTGACTTAGTGCTTTGCCAAAATCTGTCCTCCAGTTTCCAGAAAACATTCTTCCCCCGTGAAAGGGACTTCCTTTGTTCTGCCTCATTCTCAGGACAGCCTATAAATTATGTCGAATTTCTTTTGGTGGTGTTTTTGAGCTTATCTAGCCTCCCAGGCTGCCCGCACGTCCTGATCTGAAAAGGCCCCATGGGAAGAATTAGCTCATAATGCCTTCTGCTGGGCTTCAGTTGAAGTGTAGGGAGCTGAGGAGGCTACAGGCTGCCAAAGGGATGGTTGTACAATGAAAGACAGGACTCTTGTGCTCACTCCTTGGCCACCTCCTAAGTAAGGTAAGCCAAAGAAACCCAAACCCAACCCATGAGAATTTTTCCGAAATTCCTTCAGTATTCTCTAGCACATTGAATGAAAATGGTCGAGGGGAAAAATGGGAGAAATTTTCGGCACAGCGCTGGAGTGGTGGGGAAGGGGGCTAATGTTCAGGGATGGGGCTCTTTCAGGCATAGGTAAAGGTACAGAGATGTCAGTAGGAGGGAGGCAGGCAGGCAGGCAGGCAGGAATGGAGGGAGGGAGGGAGGGAGGGAGGGATGGAGGAAGGAAGGAAGGAAGGAAGGAAGGAAGGAAGGAAGGGAATTCGCTACCACAGGACATAGTGATGGCCATGAATTTGATGGCTTTAAAGGGGGGTTGGACAAATTCCTGGAGGAAAAGGCTGTCGGTGGCTACTAGTCCTGATGGCTATGTGCTACCTCCAGTACCAGAGGCAGTGAGCCTATGTACACCAGTTGCTGGGGAACATGGGTGGGAGGGTGCTGTTGTGCTCATGCCCTGCTTGTCCGGTTCCTGGTCGACAGCTGGTTGGCCACTGTGTGAACAGAACGCTGGACAATATGGACCCTGGGTCTGATCCAGCAGGGCTCTTATGTTCTTATGTTCTTAAGACATCTGTATGGAATAGAAAGGTTTAGAAAAGGAGCAAAGCAGGGGTAGGCAATGTTTTGGGGCTATGGGCACATTTGGCAATTTGAGAAACTGTCCTGCACACCACCACAAAATGGTTGCCATGGAAGGCATGCATGACAAAAGACAACTAAGCTGCCCCAAAAGGCTGAGATCAAGGCAGAGGTAGGGTCTGAGCCCCAACACACTAACCAACTGCTTTGAACCCACAGTTTTCAGCACCAACAGAAACCTCTTTCACAGCAATCCCAGATGCCAGTAAGAAAATGTCTTTTTAAAAAGTGGGAGGGGTAGGGCAGGTTGGTGAGCATCAAGAAAGGTGTCCAGAGACCCAGTGGTGCCCACCCTGGAGTATGGGATAGTGAGGGAGGCGTAGTGGGGTGGAAGCTTCCATAGGTGTTCTATACGGACAGCAAACAATTTCAAGTTAAAATGGAAATATCAGCATAATTTGCTTTGGGTACATCAAAAATCTGGGACATCAACCATGGGGAAACAGGCAGCATCAAGTATCCAGAGAAGAGATTGATTGATTGATTGATTGATTGATTGCACTTATATCCCGCCTTTTTTCCTCTTGCAAGGAACCCAAGGCGGCTTACATTATCCTCCTCCTCTCCATTTTATCCTCACAACAATAACCCTGTGGGGTGGGTTGGGCTGAGAGTCTGTGACTGGCCCAAAGTCACCCAGTGAGCTTCCATGGCCGAGTGGGGACTAGAACCCGGATCTCCCGGCTCCTAGTCCAACACTTTTGCCACTACACCACACTGGCTCTCACCAGTGTGACCCTCACCATACTTCCTCTTCCTCACAAAGTCTACAGTCCTATACCCACTTACCTGGGAGTAAGCTTCATGGAGCATAATGGGACTTACTTCTGAGTAGATGGGTGTAAGATTGCACTGTGAGTATCCAAGAGTTGATGGAGGGCTGAGTTGTTAAGAGAGCAAGCCTAAGGTCCCTGGGTGAGTGTCCCAGAGACCATAGGATGGTTTGGATTCCCCCATCTGAGGTCAGAGACAGCACTCCAACCTTGGAAGGAAGAGTCAGAGATCTGGCCCCCCTCCCATGCCCCCTCAAAGCCAGCATGGAATAAACTGCACTGGCTCCCTCTCCGAGGTCAGAAACTCAACCTCGGAGAGGGAGAAAAGGGAGTGTTCCAGTGAGCAGGGAGGGGAGGAGACTGGAGAGGCCAGGGTATGATTTTTCCTGAGCCTCCTCCAGCTTCCTTCCCTCCCCCTCCAAAGTGCCCTCACTAGACGGGCTGAAAAGGGCTGAAAAGCCCATCTAGAGAAAACATAAAGAAGAGAAGGCAGGGAGGCAAAGATCCCCTCCACCACCCCTCCCGCCCTGCCAGCTTGAGCCCAGCAGGGCATAGGAATCTTGGAAGCCTCCGAGTTCGGGGGTTCAGAGCAGCAAGGGCTACTTTTTTTAAGTTCTAAGTTAACCGCTCTAAAAAAGGGGGGGGGTCCCACTTCAGAAGTCAGCAAAACTACATTTCCAAGCCACTAAAGAATGATGAATAGATTGTGGCTTGGATCCAAAGATCTGTGTGCATGCCCAGAAGTTATTTCCACAAGCACGTTGGGGCAAAAGAGTCTTTTGCTTGCACACCAGGCCTTTGGATCAGGCTTGTAGGTTCTGGTCTCAGATGTGAGAGGTCCTGGTTCGGTTTCCCAGGCAAGCCCATGAACTGTGAGAAAGAGCAGCTACACCTCTGAGAAGTCACAGCTCCATGACGGGACATATCTTTCGCATGCAGGAGGTCCCAGTTTCAGTTGCCACTGGCCAGCATCCCCGGTGAAATGGATATCCGGCAACAGGGCTCAGAAGAAGCTCCCCTTGATACCCTAGCCTAGACCCAGTTCTGTGCAGCAGGTCTCCTGCCTGCAAAATACACACCTCCAAATCTTTACAGCAGCTGTCTGCAGGATATGTAAAGGTGAATGGTCCTTCAATACCCTCTTGTCTCTGATCAATTATCAGTGATTGGAGATAACAGCAAAAAAAGCTTGCGGGCTAGAAGAACCAGCAGTCTGCTTTAGCACTGGCCATTCTATATGCTCATGTTGATATCCAACCAAGCAACCTTTAAAAAAAAAGTAAATCCAGATTCTCCAGCAATACATAGAAAGAATGGGTGCAGCATATTCTGAAATCCCTTTCAAATGAATCCCTTTCAATCCTCTGGATTGCAGCTTGATGACTATGCATTAATTCTGACGCTCAACATGCACACACACCTTGGTTTACGATACCCAGTTTCCTTTCCGCAAGACCGACCAGTGTACAAAAGGCTTCAGAAGATGCGGCTGCAGAAAATCATCCATGTCTGGATGAAAAGTCATTGCAAGTCTCTTCTAAATTCCTAATAAATCACGGCTGATTGTTTTGCCTCCATGAAGGATTTATGAAGACGCTGTAGTTAGGTTTGTTGTTCGTGATCTGGCTGGAAATATAGCTCCATACAACACAAATGTTTTATTAACATCCAATGCCTCCCGGGGGTGGGGGGATTCCCTAATGAGCATGGAAGCTGGGGCTTCAGTAAGCAATCACTGGAGCCAGTAGAAACATACTACGCAAAATAATATTTTGAAAAATATTAAAATACACTCTTAAGTTTCTTTGTTCATTTACTGATGCTAGAGGCATTCAGTCCAGACTTTGGCTTAACAGGATCATGGGCAGGGCTGCCAAAACCTGTATTGTTTCCCCACCACTTTTTTCCAAGTCACAGTTGCAAGGGGCATGATAAAGATGGCCATCCTTTAAAAATCCAGCTCTTCGGGGGCCCAACGGATCCCTGCTGCCCGCCTAGCGTAGCTTGCATTCGCAAGCCAAGCAGCAGGCTGTTCCTGAAATCTGGGGACATTTTCCATTTTTTTCTCGTCGATAGAAAGCTGTGCAAATAGCAGGTGCAATGTGCATGATTTGCGCAAATTCTAGCCGTACTTTTTAAAAAAATTCACAAATTACAGCCAGAATTTGTGCAAATTATGTGAATTGCGCCTGCAACTTGTACAACTTTCCATTGATGGGGGGAAAGAACCAGAAAATCCATGAGCTGGCCTGACTCGATGCAGATTGAGTTGGACCACCTCATGGGTAAGTGAGCCGAAGTCTGGTGGGCCAAACTGCTGGAAGCTTGGTGAACTGCATCCCTTGGAGGGATTCCTCCAACATCCCTACTACAACCTGAATGGCTAGAACAGACCAGAGCTTCTTGCAAGAGCTTGGCTATTTCACGAAGATTGGAGGGGAGCAGTGTTGTAGCGGAGCCAGGACTCGCAGGATTGAAGCACCAGGACTTTTTGATTAGCAGGGACGTTCATCTGCCACCCCCACCTCACCCCCCTCAGGCTTCCCTTTTCCCTCTGAGCTTAGGTGTAATCTGCACAGTAACAAGGGAGAGGGGATGGATTTTCCTAGTAGCAATATATTGCTGTGAGCTATCCTTGTTGTACTGCAAAATATTTGGGGGTGACTTGGCCTTGAATAGGCAAATAAGAGCCACTGGGAGAGCCAGTGTGGCATAGTGGTTAGAGTGTTGGACTGGGACTTGGAGATCCCAGTTCTAGTCCCCACTTGGCCATGAAGTTCACTGGGTAACTTTCTCGAACAGTGGATCTCAGCCAACCTTCAAGTGCGTCTCAGTGCTGCAGGCGGCCCAGTGCCTGTTTGCTTGACCACCCTGTAGCATGACCACACTGCATAGGCAGCAGGAGTTGGTTAGAGAGGAAGGCTAATGTATTATTGAAAGACAGTGTGGTGTAGTGGTTAGAGTGTTGGACTGAGACTTGGGAGATCTGGGTTCTAGTCTCCCATCGGCCATGAAGCTCACTGGTAGAATTTAGGCCAGTCCCTGACTCTCAGCTGAAACCACCTCACAGGGTTGTTGTGAGGATAAAATGGAGAGGAGGAGGGCCATGTAAGCTACCTTGGGTTCCTTGCAAGTGGAAAAAAGTGGGATATAAATGTAATAATAATAATAATAATAATAAGAAGAAGAAGAAGAAGAAGAAGAAGCTTTACAAAAGACATGTTCCTGCAGGAAATGAAAACTGCTAGAACTGGTTTGTTGATATGGGTCTATAAAGCTGCCTGCGTTTTTGGACTGTCCTTGGGGTCTTGGCTATGGAGACCATCATGATGAGCACCTGAAGTTCAGAATCTACCGCTACACCACTGGAGGGGAGGCAGAACTGAGTCCTTGACCAATGGGGACTGGGAATCCTTGCTGCCTTGCCCATAGAAATCTCTTCCACAGTATTGTACAACACACACACACACACTGAGGGTCCTTCTGTTTGAGTTTCAGAAAGATGGGAACCAGAGCAAATGCCCCACCCTGGCTTCACAGCCAAGGAACACACAGAAACATTCCAGAGCCAGGGTAACCTTATTCCTCAGGAAAGGTCCAAGCCCAAACTGGAAGCCTTTATAGCCCTTTCCGTTCAAGAGCTTTTCGACATAAGGCTGCTAATTAGCTTTTAATTCACTGCGTCTACGTTTGATTTCATCGCAGAACTGATATCTGAGCATTACACAAGGAGCATTACCTTTCCTGTTTTTCTGCTACATAACCTCTAGGTGGCCCTGTGGTATAGCAACATAGCACAAATACATAAGAAAAACTAGTGCTCCCTTTCGCTTTCACAATTAAATGCCACATTTTCCCTGCTCTTAAAAAACTCACCAAAAGTGCTGGTTAGACACAGAAGTGAAACTAGAGGGTCATTGTCTAAAGAACCCATTGGCCAAACGTGCATAGGATTGTGCCTTCAACTCCTGATTGCTGTGCCTACACCAGCTATCGGCCATTTAATCTAATGCTACTTGATTAGGTGTTATTGCTAAATCTGGACTGGAGTACATGACCAGGAGTTGAAGCCCCCCTGGCAAAGTCACTAGCCCCATAGGTTTTGTACACCTTGATGTTCTCTGTGCTAGGCTGGAGAAGTGGCCGCACCATATCCTGCCCAATACTGTGGTGGGATGTCTGTACATGCTCTGTGCCAAGCAGCTTGCCAGCAGTTGCTATGCAAGGTTCATGGTGCAGCTGGGTAAAGAAATGGGAGGAAATTCCCAGATCTGATGTAATAAGCTTCCAACCAACCTTTATAAATGTATATAGTGTTCCAATCATCATCATCTGATTATTTTTGCACAAAAGAATCCTGAGACACAGGTTTGCAATGGCACAGAAATGGCCCAAACCCATTTCCCTATGATGACATACTTTATGATGGACCTCCGGTCATCATTGTGCCTCTGTCTTCACATTACTCCTGCTTATATTTTCATCTCTCAGTCACCAACTAACTCCCCACACCCCTCAACCTGCTCTGTCCAGTGTATATCAAAAGTAACGTCCCTTCTAATGTATATCTCCATTTAGTCTGGAATTGAATAAGCACCCTTCATTTGCTGAACTTCTTCATGACATCCCTTTGGGAAGCCAGGTCTCAGTGGCCAAGTTCTAGTATCTTGCATAATTACACCAGCATCTCTGCACATTTGGTACCTTGAGAACTACTTAAGGAACTGTTCTGTGGTTCCTCCTGAAAATCAGAGATGTATATCCTGTGCTTTTTACATGACCCACAGCAGCCATCTGTATTCCGATGTCCCTGATATTTCCATCCCGAATTTAGAAGGAAATGTCACACAGCCATCTTCACTGCCAGGTATCTATCAAGTACTGAATCAGGCTGCTAAGGTTCATTGCATTGCATTTGCTCATCCCCCCCCAGAAAGTGATTTGAATTTAGCTCATTAGCTAGCTAAATAATGTGCTTACAAAGCTGATTCACATGTACAAGAAAATAACTTTATGTTGATACTGTTTTCAGTAGGGGCACTCCTAGACAATTTAGGGCACAATCCTATGCAACTTTACGCAGAACAAAGGCCTACAACTCTGAGCATGCCCCATCCAGCCCTGCTGGCTGGGTCATGCTGGTAGACCTTTTTTCTGTAAACATGCATAGGATTGTGCCTTTAATATCTGTTGTGATTTACTTGCAGCTGCTGGTTTTTATTTTGGTTGTATGGTTTTGCTGTTTGGTTAATTGCGACTTCGAGGATCCTATTTCAGGATGGTAAGGCATGTTATAAATACTTAAATAATACATTCTCGGGGTCCTCATTTATCTATCTATCCATTCATCTATCTATCTATCATCTATCGATCTATCGATCTGTCGATCTATCTATCTCTATCTCATTCCACCCTTCTTCCAAGCAACTTGATGAGATGTACATGGAGATTATCACATGTTATGCTCACAACAGCCCTGTGAAGTAGGTTGGGCTGAGAGAGACACTGACTAATCCAAGATAACCCAGTTTGATTTATGGCTGACTAGAGATCTGAACCAAAATTTCTCTGATCCAACGTTCTATCCATTCCACCACAGCCCTATATATCCACACTCCTAGCACCACTAGGAACTCAGATATCAACAGAGCTTGGTAGACACATTTGTTGTTTGTCATTTTTTATTTGAACTTTATTCATGAGATGCATCAAGCTGCTTGCTTTTAGTTTTTGTAGATTAAAAAAACTGATAAGAATTTGTAAGGTGTTTGTGAAATTCATCATCATCATCATCATCATTATTATTATTATTATTGATATTACATACCCCATCTTGTCTACCTTTTGTTATTAGGCTTAATTTCCTTTGTTTTTGCCCTTGGTATTCATGATACATAGATATTGATTACATATGCAATGCCAGTATACAATGCTAACGGTATGTGCCTGATCTTGTCTGATCTTGGAAGCTAAGCAGGGTCCGCCCTGGTTAGTACTTGGATGGGAGACCGCCTGGGAATCAGGCTTCCTGCATTGAGCAGGGGATTGGACTCGATGGTCTTGTAGGCCCCTTCCAACCCTGTGATGCTATGGTTCTATGAATATATATGTATTTAATGGAGATAGATAGGTAGGTAGGTAGGTAGACACACACACACACACACACACACACATGCAACACCAGCATACAATGTTACCAGTGTGCAATTAACAACATAATTGTTTGCTTCTCCCTTTCTGCCATGGATGACTGGACTATGACAACAGAGTTCATCCCAATGTGCTTCCCAGAAACTGACTTTGTAGATAGCAAGAACGGGACTGCCAAGTTTGAATTCATTCTGATGGGCCTTCCCCATGTTCCAGAGATGAAGGCCTTTCTCTTTTTGCTGTTTTTGATCATCTACTTTTTTACCTTAATGGGAAACTCTCTGATTTTGGTGGCCATCTGTGTTGACTCCCGCCTACACAAACCTATGTACTTCTTTTTAGGGAACCTCTCTTTCCTTGACTTCTGGTTCTCCACTGTCACCCTTCCTAAAATGGTCCAGGGCTTCCTGGAACCTGGAGGCAAAGTCATTTCCTTCATGGGTTGTCTTGTCCAGCTGTATTTCTCCCAACTGCTGGGAAGCACTGAGTGTTTCCTCTACACAATCATGTCCTTTGACCGGTATTTGGCCATCTGCCAACCACTGCACTACAGCTCCATCATGGACAGGTTGATGTCCATCCGTCTGGTTGTTGTCACATGGGTCATGGGTTTTCTCCATTCTCTCCTGCATACATCCTTGACATTCCACCTAACCTATTGTGGACTTCTGAAGATAGACCATTTCTTCTGTGACCCAACAGCCCTCTTGGAATTGGCATGTGAGAACACCTCTGTCAATGAAACCATGATCTTCTTCAGTATTGGTGTGGTGGCCTTGGTCTGCCTTCTCCTCATTCTGCTTTCCTATGGGAGTATTTTGAGAGTCATCTTGAAGCTTGGTCATACAGAAGGAAGATACCATGCATTTTCCACTTGTGCATCCCATTTCACAGCTGTGGCGTGCTTCTACATCCCTTGTGTCTTCACCTATATGCGTCCCCACTCGAAAAGCACCCTTGATAGGATTGTGTCTGTTTTTTATACTATCCTCACCCCTTTACTGAACCCACTGATCTACACTCTGAGGAACAAGGAGATGAAGGCTGCTCTGCACAGACTGAGGCACCAAGCAAGATTTGAACCAGCAGAATAAAGGCTCATTATCAGCTGTTATCAGTGCAGGGCAGGTGATAATCTTGGGATATTTCTGCACCATGGGCTTAAGGTGGTCATTCTCTCTTCCCACAGGATGCTGGGAATTGTAGTTTTATGGGACAGTGTCATGCCTGACCCAGATCTGAGCCAGACTGACCCCTTCTCAGATGAAGAACCTGGTATTACAACATCTGAAGACCCTGTGGAGCCCTCTGGCCCAAACACCTACGGCATGCTACACCAGTCCCATTTGCAGCCAAGGACATGGAGAAGCTCACAGATGGGGTTTCCCACTCACCAGCAACAGCTGTCTCCCCTGCAGAATCAAGAGGGAGGTCAGCCTGCCTCCCAACTTCAGGGAACACCAACATCAGAAGGTGCAGATGCAGGCAGTCACTCACTGATGGAGCAGCACCTCCAGGCCCAGAAGATCCAGGCTCCTCAGAAGTAAAGGATCCCTCAGGAGTAGGGAACCTCTAAGTCTAGGCTAACTGGTTTTAGCTAGGCCTGGACCTGGACAGGGTTGGGGAAACCAGGCTTTATAACCTCCCAACTGATGTCTGTTAGCTGCAGGAACAACACAGGTCCTCAGGTGGCCTGTCCCTGCTCCCTACCCTGACTGACTCCAGCTAATAACTTGCTTCTGGAACCCCACCTATCCTTGGATAGCTCCACTGTGTTTGACCTTGGCTTGCTTGCTTGCTTGCTTGCTTTATTTATTTATTTATTTATTTATTTATTTATTTTAGAATATTTCTACACTGTTTAATATAATAACATCTCTAAGTGGCTCACACTAAAATCCATATACCAAACAATATTAAATAAGAAATTATTTAAAACATTATAACAAAAGCAAGAATAGAACAGAGGGGTGTCATTGTCCATTACAGGCCAGGGAACAGCTGTATAGGGATGGGCAAACCCCCCACCACGTGCCCACCCCACACACTGCTCGCCTGACCCCCACCGCTTACTCAACCCTGTTCAACGTGTTGGGCAAGCCACTGGGTGGTATGGCGTCCCAGGGCCTTCCCCACTGTTCTTCCAGTGGCAGGCAAAGCCATTTCCATGTAGGCAGGCCTTTGGCATTTAGGCTGATTTATGGCTGAAGAGCTTTATTTTGTTTGGTGCTGCTCATGTCTTTTACTGTTATGTTTCTAATTGTGTTTTCAGTCGCTTAGATTGTATGTTTTAATTAAGTTTCCATTTTTAAATTGGACATTAAATAAATATATAAATAAATAAAGTACATCCTGCCTCCCAGCTTCTCCTCTGGTTCTGGCTTGTTCTTCAGTCCTGCCTTGTGGTCTGTCTTTTGGTCCTGACTTGCTCTTCAGTCCTGCCTACTAGCTTGTCTCCTGGCTCCTGGCACATCTCACACTGCTACCCATGGCCCAGGCCCCTGGCTGTTTCATTATGGTTAATTTTCTCTTGTCACCCATTTTGTAATGCATGGATAGAACCAGGACCAGAGTCAAGGGTAGGCATGATTGGGCATCTGCCAAGGGCCCACACCCAGCAGGGGCCCACTGACAAGAGACCTTTGGAGTCGGTCCTTCTCTTTACCATAGCAACCTGCTTATTTACCTGCCTCTCGTTCTGACCCAGACAATGAAGGTGTTGAGAAAGAGGATCAGTGAATGCCACTGTCTATTTGCTCATTGCCTTCCTTGCCTGTCAGACATGAGTGGAACAGCACCATCCCGCCCATGTTCCCCCGCAACTGGTAAACATAGGCATATTGCCTCTGATACTGGATGTAGCATATAGCCATCAGGACTATGCCATTGATATAAGAACTTGAGAAGAGCCTTGCTGGATCAGATGAAGGGTCCATCTAGTGCAGCATTCTGTGCCCATGTCAAACCCCCACCCTTTCAGAAAGGCAGAAGAGTATTGCTGATGGCATCTGCACCTGTGGAGGTTGCACTGCTCCTCTGTTCTTCTGGAAAAAGTCAGACTTTCTGCAGTCTGAGAAAAAATGGAAGACCCACAGGAGAAATACAGGATGACAATGATGGGATGATGGCATCGTTTAAACATCCTGTTCAAAGTGAGCGAATGTGGAAGCACTCTGAGAAGTCTTTGCTGGGTCTGCTGCACAGTGCTCAGATGGCTAAGCTTGCCTTCCACATTTTTCCTTGATATAATAATTTCAGGAGTCAAAATGGATGGGACAACCCAATCACCCCCACAACCAGACCATAAAGGAGATGTGTGGAAGCTCTTTCAGCCCAAGGGCTAAATCCAATTTCGGGCAAGCTCTCGTGGGCCGCATTCCAGTCCTGGGCAGGGCCAAAGGCAAAATGTGGCAGGACCAAAGGCAAAGGAGTGGAGTCAAAATGCCAAAAACACCAGCAAATTTTAGCTTAAAGCTATTACTGCCAAGAACTAAGCCTTAGGGGACACATATCAATGGGGGAGGGACCAGAAGAATGAGGCTTGGCCATCTGGGGACAGATTGGAACCCAGGTAGGCCATATTTGGTACCTGGCCTGAAGTTCAGCATCCCTGGTGTATAGGAAGAGGTGGTCCAGCTGATGCAATTCAGTTTTACCAGTGCATGCATTCAGAGAACACGATTATAAGGACAGGTTCTCCACCCGTACCATAAAGTGTCCCTAAGAACATAAGAGCCCTGCTGGATCAGACCAAAGGGTCCATCTAGTCTGGCATCTTGTTCATACAGTGGCCAACGAGCTGCCCACAGGAAACCCACAAGCAGGACATGAGTGCAACAGCATCCTCCCACCCATGTTCCCTAGCACCTGGTGTACAAAGGAATACTACCTCTGAAACTGAAGGAAGCATATAGCCATCAGGATTAGCAGCCATGGATAGCCTTCTCCTGAATATGACTGAAATGTGCATAACTGAACAAAGGGTTACATCTTGGAATGGTTTCCTTGTGTTACCCCAAAGAAAGCAATGACTTAATGATGCCCTCTGGTGTTTCAACTACTATCATCATTAACTCAAGAACAACCCAAGTCTCACATACTTAAGTCCCTGTGTCCTGAGGGACACAGAATGAGGAGAGAACAGAGGAGGAAGGTAAAGAAAGGAATGTGCATGAGGTATAAAGATAGACCAGCAATAGAGGTCAAGTGTTCAGGAGAAAGACTGCTTCCTAGGATGAAGTATTCTCTTGCCAAAATAGAGTTCCCTTTTTTTATCAGGTGGGTGCTTCCTTTGAACACCTCAGACCTTAGATAATAGCTTAGTTGTTGGCAACCCAATGCAGTGCCTGTTTGTTTATTGTTAGCAAAGCAATCTCTTCCTTGCTTCATAATGTTGGGAAAGGACCTTTTGAGGAATAAAAAGACAGTCCAGGGAACAGAACTAAGGAGTAGAACTGGACATGAGATCTCTTGTGTAAAAATGCTGGAGTGAGAATAGAGAAACTAATGGAGACTGGATTCTTTTAAAAGTATTCCAAAAGGTGTCCCCAACCAGTCGTGTCCGACTCTAGGATGTGGTGCTCATCTCCATTTCTAAGCTGAAGAGCCAGCGCTGTCCAAAGACACTTCCGTGGTCATGTGGCCAGCATGACTGTACACCGAGGTGCACAGAACACTGTTACCTTTCCCGCTGAAGCGGTACCTATTTATCTACTTGCAATTTCCTGCTTTCGAACTGCTAGGTTGGCAGGAGCTGGGACTGAAGACGGGAGCTCACTCTGTCACGCGGCACTCGGGTCTCGAACTGCTGTCCTGCTGACCTTCCGGTCTGCAGTTCAGCATCTTAACCACTAAGCCACCGCGGCCCTAGTTTCATGTATTTATTATCCTCACCAATATCTTCAGCTGACGGAACCACTCTCAACTCCACTGAAGGGTATGGACCCATTTTTTACATATACAAGGTGAGTACTGGATTGACTGACTGTAACCACAGGAGGAATAAATATCAGTGATCACCCATCTTGAGGAATCAGTGCTTTGCTCAATACAGCAAACAAACCTTGCTGCTCCAGAAGAAGGGGTATAACATTCTCTGCTGGACAGTAGAGGGGTGAGAACCACCTGGGACACATTCCAGCTAAATTTGCAAGTGCATGAGTCAAGATGTTGCTGGGCACCAAATATCCTAAAACTGCCTCTGAGCATTGGAGGTGTGGTTTAAAATCTCGATGTCACCCGCAATAACCCACTCTCTATTTGCCATACTTCTTGGGGAATATCTGGACTGAAGCTCGTTTGCACGGGCGCAACCAACCATGAGGTGCTGATCTTAGTTGACGTCGGGTTTGTGGCAATCATTCACCATGACTTTTGTTCTGCTGTGACATGTATTGCCTGAATGGAGCGTGGAACTATCACAACAACTGCTTGAACATTTTGAACTTGTGGGATTCCTCTGCCCCATATATCAAAACAATATTAAATACAAAATGATTTAAAACATAACAGCAAAGCAAAAGAAAACAGAGCAGCAGTGTCATTGTCCATTACAGGCAGGCAACAGCTGTGTAGGGATGGGTGACCCCGCCCCATTCCCACCCACACCCCACTCGTTGGAACCCTGCTACTTACCTGACCCTGTGAGGCATGTTGGGCAAGCCACCAGATGGTATGCAGGTTCCCAGAGGGCAGCAGGATTCCTCTTCTTCCCGCAAGAGGCCCTTTTGCCTAGAAATCATGGGTAAGCTACCTACATAAATCACAATTTCCACAAAATAGTGGCTTCAAATAGCGCCATTTACAAAAAATTACAGGTAGAAATGGTCTAATTAGGCCACTCACGCCTGCAATTTTGCAAAAACGGTAAGGCTGGACATCGTTTTGGCCTGAGACCTGAAGCCTGAGTCAAAGCAGTCTGCTTTGGGCCACTTTGAGCCCCTTCCGAGGTGAAGCGGAGGGGGCACAAAGTGACCCGGAGTGGGTCGGGGGCTCTCCGAAGTGCCTCGGTGCACTTTGGAATTTTGGTACCCCTGGCCCAGTGCCTTGGTGCCTCCAGATCCTTACCTGAGCCACCCGTCACCACATCTACCGCCGCCTCCACTGCCGCCTCCATTGCCACCACCGCTGGCTGTCACTACCACCGTTGCTGCCATTTCCACCACTGTGCCGCCGTTCTCGCCGCTGACGTCGTCAGTGCTGCCAGATCCTGAGGCCTGGACACGCACCAGCGCTTACTGCAGGAAGTTGCCTTTTCAAAAATGGTGACTCCCTGAGATAAGAGCCAGCACATGTCCAGGCCTCAGGTGCTGAGGGCAGCAATGATGGTGGTGGCAATGGAGGAGGTGGTGGAGGAAGAGGTAGTGGATACGAGAAGGTGGAGGCAGGGGAGGCAGAGGAGAAGGCTGTGGCAATGGAGGAGGGGGAGGGGGAGTGGCGGCAAGGGAAGGAGCTGAGGTTGTGTGGGGGCATCAGGGGGGCCTGAAGGGGGATTTGGATGGCTCTTCGGGTTCGGGGCCGAATCGAGTCAGAGGGCCCTGAATCGGCCCGAGCCAAATAGGGCCCGCCTCCAAAGCCACGAAGCAGCTTCCAAGTAGGCTCGGGGAGGCCCTGCACAGCCCTAATGAATGGCAGTATTTATGGCTGCCAATTTGTGGAGATTGTGATTTCCGTATGCAGTTTATCCATGATTTGTATGCAAAATCCAGTCCACTCACGGGTCAGCAGGGTCCCCCGCAGTTGCCTGACTCAGGATGAATCGGGCAAGTGCAAGGATCCACAGACTAGCATCCAGGGGGCCGACCTGGCAAGAAATCCATCACCTCAAGCCCCAACCGGATATCCTCCAACATCCCTACATCTGGGTAAGCAAATAGGTTTTCAACAGGCATTTGAAGCTTGCCACAGTTTCTGCCTCTTGGATCACACACGGGAGAGTGTTCCTGAGGATGGGCATCAATACAGAGAAGGCCCACTTGCTTGCTATGACCTGGCAACGTTCTGTTGGTTGTGGCATGACCACTACGACCTGCTCTGAATATCTCAGGGCTCGACTTCGTGCCGGCTAGGCATCCTGGTCCCGAGGGGAATGTGGTCAGCTAGGTATCCTGGTCTCACATTCTTAAGGGCTCTGAATGCCAATGTTCTGCTATGGCTGGATCAGGCTGAGGTTAAACTAACAGGCAACCCAAAATCAAGTTAATCAGCAAGCAATGGTCAAAAGTGCAATTGTGCCAGACAAGAGGGAGAAATCCAAAACTGGTTTGAAGAGCAGCCAAAGTCAAAACACAGATAAGCAGTCAGACACATGATGTGGTCCCAGAAGCAGAGCTAAGAAGGAATCCAAGGTCAGTAGGGTTCAACCTCAAGGCAAGATGCGGGAAAACAGGATACAAGGCAGTAGGAGCGTTGGTTACTGCCCAAAGTTGGTAATGAGCACTCTGGGCCACTAAGGTCACAGGTGGGCCTCTAGTGATGTGGATGAATCTCAGAGCACCCCCCCCCTCAAAAAAAAACAACTATGTACCTGCTCCTGCAGAGGTAGTGCAACTGTGTCCACAGTGTCCACAACAGGCAAGCAACCCAATCCTCAGACCTGAGTACCACCCACCCACATGCTCTCTATTATGTCAGGAGCCTTTATAGCTGTTTCCACACACCAAGATGATGCTGAGTTATCCACCATGATCACACTCCTGGTTACTCAGAGTCCTTTCAGTTTCAATGTGGAGTGATTAGGGATGTCAGAGAATTCCGCCATGGATCTCGGTAAGGCCGAATGCCAGTGCATTCATGCATTCCCCGAAATCCATGGCGGAACGAAGCCCCCCGCCCACCCACCTCACAAAAGGCACGCGAAACAGAGCACTTACCTGCTGCCGTCCATGCTGACTTGCGAATGGCGGCCGCAGATGCGGCCACCATTCGTTTCCTCATTATAGCTGTGATAGGCTACGTAAATAATTATGTAGCTTATCACGGCTAACACAGGGATGCCATTTGCGTTCCCCCCCAAAAAAAAACAGCAGATGCAAATGGCGGCCACCATTTGCATTCCCTTTTTTTTGCCGTTTTAGCCTACGTAAATATTTACATTGGCTATTACGGCGGGAAACAAAAGGAACGCAAATGGCAGCTGCCATAGCCGCCGCCATTTGCGTCTGCTGTTTTTTGGGGGGGTTGCCATGATAGGCTACGTAAATATTTACGTAGCCTATCATGGCAAAATACAGGGACGCAAATGACAGCAGCTACAGCAGCCACCATTTGCGTCCCTGCAGGGTGCCCAGCAGCCGGATGTCTGGCTGTGGGTGGCCCTGGCCAGCGACTCTGTGAAATCTCCATGGAGCCAGCCGGAGAGAATTTCGGGGGGAGGGATGGAGCGCCTCCCCCCCACCTCAAATGTCACCCTTCAAAAAGGTAAGTGACTTTCATACATCCCTAGGAGTGATTGATTAAGTTAATGCATGTATACTCCACCTTTCCTCCAAGGTGCTCAAGACCGCATGCACGGTTTCTTTCCCTCCATTTTATCCTCACAACAGCCCTGTGAGGTACAGTACACTGAGAGACAGTGAATAAGTGGCCCAAGGTCACCTGCTGAGCTTCATGGATGAGTGGGGATTTGAACCCAGCTCTCTCAGACTCTATTCCAGAGGTGGGCAACTTGTTGGCCCCCAGGTGTTATTTCACTGCAACTCCCATCAGCCCTAGCCAGCATAACCAGTGGTGGAGGATGATGGGAGTTGCAGTCCTTCTGGAGGACCACAAGTGACCCACTCCTGCTCTAGTCCAACACGCCAACTGCTCCACCACACTGGCTCAATCTCAGGATGTTTTCCCCCAGGTGTATTCCCGTACTCTTATACTGAACACCATTTGCCATTTGGTTGTCCTGGTCTGTAGAGGTCGTTTTGGAGCTCTTCTCAACCCACTTGCTGGGTTTTCACCCTTCTGTATAATTTGTTATGAGTTATGACATCATCGGCAGACTGGATTCTCTCAAGGCTCATCCCTAATTGCAGATCATTCCTGAACAAATTAAAGAGCACTGTTCTCAGTAGAAGATGAGTGAGTGGTGAACAAGACGGGGTGCAGCCTGGATCCTTAGTCTATGATTCTGGACACATCCTTTAACCAACAAGCTTTAAAGGAAGCAGGCAAATTCTCCACTTGCTTTGGACCGATTCACGTGAGCACTAGCTGTGTGGTAGCACCTTAAAAATCTTGTGCCTGCCAGACAGCAGATTAGCCTGCCATCTGGGCCCAACTTCCACACCCTCGATAGAAATTAATACCGTTACCTGCACTCAGTTTCCATTGAAGTCACTGGGACTTCGAAGAAGTTGGTTCATTGATTTCAATGGGACTTAACTTTGTCCTGGACCCAAACCACTGTTTACATGTCCCTGATAATTATCAATCCTGCAACAATAATTACCTTTCTTTCAAATAAACAAACTTTTTAATTACACTCACTGGAATTTGATGGAAAGATAGGTCATAGACATGTTCTCAAGAGTGCACATGCCTGTAACTCTGGGGGGAACAAAAATGAGCAAGGAGGAGTTGTGGGACTCACAGGAGATGCGATGTTATAAAGACATGGGAGGGAAAGGAAATGTGACCCTGCTGGTGAAGAACATTGGGCCAACACATTATCCCCTACAGTGAGACTGAATTAAAGAAGTGGCAATGTTATTGTCCTCAAAATAAATGTTATTGTCCTCAGAATGAAATGACTAGGTATACTAGATGTGGAAGGCTAAAGAAACATCTCAGTGCAAGTTAGAAAAAACAAAGATGAATGCAGGAGACCTGACCTGCTGTATTCCAGCCCAGAACAGCTTAATCCACATTTCACCTGATGGCCTTTTCAAGTGTCGAACACCTTTGGTTGATTTTCCTATGACAGATTCACACAGCTCTCTCCCTGGAAGGAAGTCTTGGTTTGGGGATCTTCTTTCCATGCACATCTAGCCAATGCTAAGTTTGGGTGAAAGTATGTTTGGGGCCACTCAGATGACATTGCTGTCATTGAGGAAGCAGATCTACCATGAGGAAAACCAATCTTCTGAATAGAAAAAAAAAGTTGGAATGATATAAAGGTAACAAGAAAGCTTCTGCAAGTTTTTGCTAATCATGTCTTGTTAAGCATCCAAGTGATTCCAAAAACTGATCAACAGTTCTGTATCAAGTCTTCCAAGCAGCCTCATCAGAAAGTCTGAAGCAGGCACCTCTCCGCATCAAGGAGGTCATTTTGCCAGGATGCATTTCGCCAGTTAGCATTAGTGTCCATACTCTCAGGGACGTGGGAATCTGAATTGTATAGCTCCTTCTAAATGCATTTACAGACATCATAATAGTCTTCGAAGAGGCAGATCAGAGCAAAAACATCATGTGGGTGAAAGGCTGACTGTAATGTTCTCCTGGATGATTTCTGAGTCTTCAACAATCTTTTTCCAGATTTGAAGTCTAATAAGCTCAGGCAAAGGGTGTAGAAATCTGGACTTCGGGGATAGGGTTCTCCTAATCTTTGGATGGAGGAAAGTGGGACTGTCATGTTTTGTTACAAGACAATGTTCAGTTGAGGCATGTGTAGAGGTATCTTCTTCAACACCATATCCATGAATAGTGTTCCTGACTAGATGGGAAATGTCTTTTCAGGTTGATTACTGAGATAACAGATTTTCATCAGTTCATCTGGCATTGATTCGGTTTCTTTTCTTGCCAATATTGTGCAAACTTTTAAATATCAGGCTCCCTTCCATTCTTGTGCCATCTTCCAGAGCCTCCAACCCTGGCACAAATAATCAAGGGTTGGATCCAGGGTCTGCTTTTCTTGAGAGGAAGCAGCCTTCCTCGAGAGGTAAGGCTTTGTTCATGGAAGGTCACTCCACCTGATTTTTGGGATCCTCTCTCCACACACACTGCAGCTCACTCCATTCAGCAGTGGCTCCTGACTCTCTGTGCAGCATTTTTAAGGGTGTACAGGGGCTGCTGTGGGAAGAAAGGGGCAAGGACATTCATTTTTGCCATCACAGTTGATCCAGCATAAATCTGGATCTAAGCCCAGGTCTATTGGTGAATGTGTAAGAAATCAGGTACATACCCCTTGCTGTTTAACCCAAGTTGATATGGATGAGGATGAATATTCCATACTGCAACTTAAAGACAGATTAGAATAGAATCTCTCCCACCCTCTCTAAAGCCACACATCAGGAAACAGTAGGTAATGGTGTGGTCTCCTTGCCAGCTCCCTTCTTACCAAATCGCATTGTGAGGGTGAGGATGAGGTCACCCCCATAAATCTAGTGCTGATCTCTAAGGAAGGATCCATTGCAAGGTTCATTACGTCATCTACGAAAATCTTCCTTGTTGGAGGAAGAGTACATCACCTCCTTCTCTGGATCCTATCCCTTCCTGGAACATCACTTCCTCCTTATCGGTGTCCCATGCTTCGAAAAACACTTTTTTATATAGCTTTGTTTTTCATTCACTAACCCAACTGATCACTGATTTTTACTTGCTGTTATAAATAGTTGTGCAAAATTGGAAGGTTGGGCAGGAGAGGATTAATGGAACCAGATGTACTGCTAGAGGCTACCTTAAATGTCCTAACGAAGTTGCCAACTACCTTCCCTCTGTTATGGAGATTGTTATGGAGCTCTCTATAATTGTCATTCCCAAGGGCTAGGAAATACCTGACGGCAGGACACCTCTCCCTCCACCCCAGCCAAGGATGATGTGATCTATGTGTCTGCATGTGAAGAGAAACTGCTGCTTCAGTTAAGAGAGAGATTATCTATGATTTAAGGCACAGAAAGTTGAGTTTGGGCTCTGAAAGGGTGCTGGCTGTCTCCCTGGAGATGTGAAGGTGGGAGCAATGAACTTCAGCTATCTGACCAAGTGTTTAAGCTATGCCTCCACCTATGCTCAATTTGAATAAATAAACACATATATTACAAAATACCAATAAGACTTCTATGCCCTCCTTCCAAAGGGAACCAAACCTAAATAAATGCTGCAACACTGAAACTTCTCACCACTCTGAGAAGTGGGTTGAGCATAGCAATATTCTGTCCATGGAGTGTCCGAATCAAACAGCACCTCCTGAATTTGTCCTCTCTGGGTTACCATACCCAGGAGAGATGAAGGTCCCATTGTTCCTCTTCTTCTGCCTCATGTTTATACTGACACTTTTGGGGAATTCCTTGATCCTCTGGGTGTTGGCATCTGACCTCCAGTTGCACAAGCCCATGTACTGGTTCCTGTGCCATCTGTCCATTCTGGACATGGCCTTCACCTCTGTGGTTGTTCCCAAAGTGATTGCAGGATTCATTCCTGGTGGAAAGGTCACCTCTTTTGCGGGATGTGTATCCCAGATATTCTTCTTCCAATTTCTTGGATGTGCAGAAAGTCTGCTTTACACCTTGATGGCTTATGACCACTTCTTGGCCATTTGCAAGCCCCTCCATTATAGCAGCCTCATGAGCTGGAAAGTCTGCCTCATCCTCTCCTTAGGGACAGTGATTGGAGGCTGTCTGAATTCAGTGTTGGAGACAACCATGACCTTTCTCTTGCCCTACGGACAAAGAAACCATGTTGACTACATCTTCTGTGACATCCCTGCCATCTTAAAGCTGGCTTGTGCTGACACAAAACTCAATGAGATGGTGGTCTTTGTTGACATTGGCCTTGTGGCCATGACATGCTTCCTCCTGATCCTGATCTCCTACGTGTACATCATCTCAGCGATTCTGAGGATCAGCAGCAGTGAAGGGCGGCGGCGGGCCTTCTCAGCTTGCACTGCCCACGTTACTGTGGTGGGCATATATTACTTGCCTGTGGTTCATCACTACTTGAGGCCAGCTACTCAAAGCTCAGTAGATGGAGTGGTGAGCATGTTCTACACCACAGTCACCCCGTTGTTGAACCCGGTCATATACACACTTAGGAACAAGGAGATGAAGGCTGCTCTAGTGAAAAGGTGGGGTGGGAATTCAGAATGAACAGCACCAGGTTGACACAACCCTCTTCTCCTGTGCTGTGGTCAAAAAGTCAACTCACATCCACTTCACCATGTGGTGAGTTGATTGTGGAAGTGGGAGTGGTGACGGGGAGGATCTCCAACCAGTGTTGTGTCAGTTGCACTGGCTGCCTCTTTTTGACTCAGCTCAAATCAAACTGTTGGATGGCTTGTATGTCAACGTACCCTGAAGAAACCCACTTCCTATCCCTTCCAGTTGTCTCTGGGTGTGTCTTTCCTTCGCTCTTTGATGGTTGCCCACATTCTAGATTGTGTTGTAGCTGGCATATACAGTTTGCTGTTTTGTTATATTTTCATATAATATTAGAGTGCTACTTCTTTGAAAATATTTGGTAATTCTTTTTCAATGAAAACTGAAGATTGGTTTCGAATAAAACATAGGGCAATATCCAGGTTGACCTAAGCACTAACATAAAATACATTGCAATAGCATGAGGGACCTCTAGCACAGCACCAGTAACATTAACTGGCATGATGGGATTCCCCAGAAAACGAGTCAAGCCAGCTAATGCTAATGCGATTGCACCTGAAGTCCCTTACACTAGTGTGATGTAACTTACATTAGCACTAGTGTCAATCTGGATACTGCTGATAGGACTCAGGATGAGATATTTTTGCAGAGAGCAACATGCAGCATCTCTACACTAGCCTAAAATCCTGCATTTAAAACAGGGCTTTCTGCTTCCGTTTTAAATGCAGGATCACAGCGGACTCCCATCACACATGCTTCCGTTCCCCCCCCCCTTTCCCCCTCCTCCTCCCCCTTATCTGAGTCTTCCATATGTTTCATTGGTCTGTCTCCTCTTCTTGCCACTTTTCCTCTTTTCACAAGGGAACTCAGGAGCAACTCAAGCTCTGTAATTCGATGACTCATTATCCCTGATCTTTTAAGAAATGGAATAAAGGCCACTTAGTGCAGGAGAGCTCCTGGAGGTCCACGATGTCATCTAAAGGGCCCGCGCACTTCCATGAGTGAGCAATCTCAATAGCAGGATGAAAGCTCTGTGTGAAGGAGCCCCTGGTCGTGAGAAGCACAAAGTGCCAAAGTATCCCTGCTCCCCATTGTTACGTTATATTATTGTCAGCAGCTGCTGGGACCTGTGGACAGCTGCGCCATCCGGTGAATCGCTGAATGCAAGTAGCAGGTTCTCAGTGAAGTACCTTCAGGCGCTGAACTGACCCTGCCTACCCGGGTTGGCTACTGGATGCTCCTGGACAGGAAGGAATACAAGAAGCCTTCCTCTTCCAGCTGAGCCTTCCTGGGCTCTGGTATATTCCTGTATCTGGTTATTCTTCAGTTCTGATTTCTATATTGCTCCTCAACCCTGTGGCCAGACAGTTGACTGGGGCCAGTTACAGGGAAGACACAACTCCTTTGTTACAACAGCTTCACTGGCCACTGGTCTTTTATGAGCACAATCCAAAATGCTGGTTATGACCTAGAAGGCCCTATACAGCTACCCAAAAGACTGCCTTCCCCCAGCTCCCTGAAAGACCACCTTCTCCCATACAAGCCTGTCCAGGTTTAAGATATCCAGACTAAGATGTCTCAGACCCACCACCGTCCAAGGTACGCTTGGCAAAGATGCAAGGGACAGCCTTCTATGTGGCTGCTTCCACACTCTGGAACACCCTGCTGGGGGTGGCTAAGCTTGTTCCCTCCCCACTGTTCTTCCAGCGGCAGGCAAAGACATTTCCATGTAGGCAGGCCTTTGGCATTTAGGCTGATTTATGGCTGAAGAGCTTTATTTTGTTTGGTGCTGCTCAAGTCTTTTATTGTTCTTTTTTTAATTGTGCTTTCAGTCTCTTAGATTTTATGTTTTAATCAAGATTCTATTTTTAAATTTGATATTAAATACATACATACATACATAGATACATACATACAATACATCCTGCCTCCCCGTTTCTCCTCTGGTTCTGGCTTGTTCTTCAGTCTCACTTCTGGCTTGTTCTTCAGTCCTGCCTTGTGGTTTGTCTTTTGGTCCTGACTTGCTCTTCAGTCCTTCCTACGAGCTTGTCTCCTGGCTCATGGCACATATCACACTGCTACCCACGGCTCAGGCCTCTATCAGTTACATTATGCTTAATTTCTCTTGTCACCCATTTTGTAATGCATGGATAGAACCAGGAACAGAGTCAAGGGTGTGCATGATTGGGCATCTGCCAAGGGCCCACACCCAGCAGGGGCCCACTGACAAGAGACCTTTGGAGTCAGTCCTTCTCTTTGCCATAGCAATCTGCTTATTTACCTGCCTCTCGCTCTGACCCAGACAATGAAGGTGGTGAGAAAGAGGATCAGTGAATGCCACTGTCTACTTGCTCATTGCCTTCCTTGCCTGTCAGACATGAGTGGAACAGTACCAACCCACCCATGCCCCCCACACACACACACAACTGGTGTACATAGGCATACTGCCTCTTATATTGGACATAGCATATAGCATTCAGGACTATGCCATTGACATAAGAACATGAGAAGAGCTGGATCAGAAGAAGGGTCTACTAGTGCAGCATTCTGTGCCCATGGCAAACCCCCACCCTTTCAGAAAGGCAGAAGAGTATTGCTGATGGCATCTGCACCTGTGGAGGTTGCACTGCTCCTCTGTTCTTCTGAAAAGAGTCAGACTTCCTGCAGTCTGAGAAAAGAGACACACAGGAGAAAAAAGACCCACAGGAGGATGGCAATGATGGGATGATGGCATTGTTTAGATGCCCTGTTAAAAGTGAGCAAATGTGGAAGCACTCTGAGAAGTCTTTGCTGGGTCTGCTGCACAGTCCTCAGATGGCCGCGTGACTTCCACATTTTTCCTTGATGTAATAATTTCAGGAGTGCAAATGGAAGGGACAACCCAATCACCCCCACGACCAGACCATAAAGCAGATGTGTGGAAGCTCTTTCAGCCCAAGGGCCAAATCCAATGAATTTGGTAATGAGCACTCTGGGCCACTAAGGTCACAGGTGGGCCTCCAGTGATATGGATGGATCTCAGAGCACGTTGTTTTTTATTCGGTCAGTCGCTTCCGACTTTATGTACTTGCTTCTGCAGAGGTAGTGATACTGTGTCCAGACCAGGCAAGCAAGCCAAGTCTAAGACCTCCCACCCTCAGGATCTCTGTCATATCAGGAGTCTTCATCGCTGTTTCCACACACCAAGATGAAGTTGAGTGATCCACCATGATCACACTCCTGGTTACTCAAGGTCCTTTCAGTGTCAATGTGGAGTGATTGATTGAGTTACTGCATGTATACTCCACCTTTTCTCCAAGGTGCTCAAGACCACATGCATGGTTCCTTTCCCTCCATTTTATCCTCACAACAGCCCTGTGTGGTAGAGTACACTGAGAGACAGTGAATAAGTGGCCCAAGGTCACCCACTGAGCTTCATGGATGAGTGGGGATTTGAACCCAGCTCTCTCGGACTCTATTCCAGAGGTGAGCAACTTGTTTGCCTCCAGGTGTTATTTCACTGCAACTCCCATCAGCCCTAGCCAGCATAGTCAATGGGGAAGGATGATGGGAGTTGCAGTCCTTCTGGAGGACCACAAGTGACCCACTCCTGCTCTAGTCCAACACACCAACTGCTCCACCACACTGGCTCAATCTCAGGATGTTTTCCCCCAGGTGCATTCCCGTACTCTTATACTGAACACCATTTGCCATTTGGTTGCCCTGGTCTGTAGAGATCGTTTTGGAGCTCTTCTCAACCCACTTGCTGGGTTTTCACCCTTCTGTATAATTTGTTATGACATCATCGGCAGACTGGGTTCTCTCAAGGCTCATCCCTAATTGCAGATCATTCCTGAACAAATTTAAGAGCATTGATCTCAGTAGAAGATGAGTGAGTGGTGAACAGGACTGGGTGCAGCCTGGATCCTTAGTCTATGATTCTGGACACATCCTTTAACCAACGAGCTTTAAAGGAAGCAGGCAAATTCTCCACTTGCTTTGGACCGATTCACGTGAGCACTAGCTGTGTGGTAGCACCTTAAAAATCTTGTGCCTGCCAGACAGCAGATTAGCCTGCCATCTGGGCCCAACTTCCACACCCTTGATAGAAATTAATACCGTTACCTGCACTCAGTTTCCATTGAAATCACTGGGACTTCAAAGAAGTTGGTTCATTGATTTCAATGGGACTTAACTTTGTCTTGGACCCAAACCACTGTTTACATGTATTGGTCCCCGATAATTATCAATCATGCAACAATAATTACCTTTCTTTCAAATAAACAATCTTTTTTAATTACATTCACTGGAATTTGATGGAAAGATAGGTCATAGACATGTTCTCAAGAGTGCACATGTCTGTAACTCTGGGGTAATAATGAGCAAGGAGGAGGTGTGGGACTCACAGGAGATACGATGTTATAAAGACATGGGAGGGAAAGGAAATGTGACCCTGCTGGTGAAGAACATTGGGCCAACACATTATCCCCTACAGTGAGACTGAATTAAAGAAGTGGCAATGTTATTGTCCTCAAAATGACATCTCTAGGTATACTAGATGTGGAAGGCTAAAGAAACATCTCAATGCAAGTTAGACAGAACAAATATGAATGGAAGGAGACCTGACCTGCTGTATTCCAGCCCACAACAGCTTAATCCACATTTCACCTGATGGCCTTTTCAAGTGTCCAACACCCTTGGTTGATTTTCCTGCAACAGATTCACACAGCTCTCTCCCTGGAAGGAAATCTGGGTTTGGGGATCTTCTTTCCATGCACATCTAGCCAATGCTAAGTTTGGGTAAAGGTATGTTTGGGGCCACTCAGATGACATTGCTGTCATTGAGGAAGCAGATCTACCATGAGGAAAACCAATCTTCTGAATGGAAAAAAAAAGTTGGAATGATATAAAGGTAACAAGAAAGCTTCTGCAAGTTTTTGCTAATCATGTCTTGTTAAGCATCCAAGTGATTCCAAAAACTGATCAACAGTTCTGTATCAAGTCTTCCAAGCAGTCTCATCAGAAAGTCTGAAGCAGGCACCTCTCCTCATCAAAGACGTCATTTCGCCTGTATGCATTTCGCCAGTTAGCATTAGTGTCCATACTCTCAGGGACGTTGGAATCTGAATTGTATAGCTCCTTCTAAATGCATTTACATATGTCCTAATAGCCTTTGAAGAGGCAGATCAGAGCAAAAACATCATGTGGGTGAAAGGCTGATTGTAATGTTCTCCTGGATGATTTCTGATCTTCAGAAATCTTTTTCCTGATTTGAAGTCTAACAAGCTCAGGCAAAGGGTATAGAAATCTGGACTTCAGGGATGGGGTTCTCCTAATCTTTGGATGGAGGAAAGTGGGACTTCCTTGTTTTGTTACAAGATAATGTCCAACTGAGACATGTGTAATGGTATCTGCTGCAACACCATATCCATGAATAGTGTTCCTGACTAGATGGGAAATGTGTTTTCAGGGTGATTACTGAGATAACAGATTTCCATCAGTTCATCTGGCATTGATTCGCTTTTATTCTTGCCAATATTTTGCAAACTTTTAAATATCAGGCTCCCTTCCATATTTGTGCTATCTTCCAGAGCCTCCAACCCTGGCACATATATTCGGGAGTTGGATCCAGGGTCTGCCTTTCTTGAGAGGAAGGGGGATCCCCTCTCCACACACACTGCAGCTCACTCCTGACTCCCTGTGCAACATTTCCAGGGGTGTGGACGGGCTGCTGTGAAAAGGAAGGGGCAGGGACATTCATTTTTGCCAGCACAGTTGACCCAGCCTAAATCTGGATCTAACCCCAGGTCTACAGGTGAATGTGTAGAGATCCTTCCTTGTAAGAAATCACGTACATACCCCTTATTGTTTTACCCAAGTTGATATGGATGAGGATGGATATTCCATACTGCAACTTAAAGACAGATTAGAATAGAATCTCTCCCACCCTCTCTAAAGCCACATGTGGGGAAACAGTAGGAAAAGATGGGATCTCCTTCTCAGCTCTCTTCTTACTAAATCACATTGGGAGGGTGAGGACGAGGTCACCCCCATAAATCTAGTGCTAATCTGTAATGATTCATTGTAAGGTTCATTACGTCATCTATGAAAATCTTCCCTGTTGGGGGAAGAGAACATTACCTCCTTCTCTGGATCCTAACCCTTCCTGGAACTTCACTTCCTCTGTATAGTTGCCCCATGCTTTGAGAAACACTGTTTTATACAGCTTTGTTTTTCATTCACTAACCCAACTGATCACTGATTTTATCTTGTTGATACAAATACTATTGCAAATTTGGAAGTTTGGGCAGGTGGGGATTAATGGAACCAAATATACTACTAGAAGATGACTTAAATGTCCTAGCAAGGTTGCCAAGTACCTTCCTTTTGTTATGGAGATTGGCCAGTTGCTTTCAATAGCTGTGAAAGGCTAGGAAATACCTGACAAGGGGATACCTCTCCCTCCACCTCCCAAGGATGATGTGATCTATGTGTCTGCATGTGAAGAGAAACTGCTGCTTCAGTTAAGAGAGAGATTATTTATGACTTAAGGCACAGAAAGCTGAGTTTGGGCTCTGAAAGCATCTTCGGGTGCTGGCTGTCTCCCTGGAGATCTGAAGGTGGGAGCAATGGACTTCAGCTATCTGACTGAATGTTTAAGCTATGCCTCCATCTATGCTCAATTTGCATAAATAAACTCAAATATTACAAAATGCCAATAAGACTTCTATGCCCTCCTTCCAAAGGGAACCAAACCTAAATAAATGCTGCACCACTGAAACTTCTCACCACTCTGAGAAGTGGGTTGAACGTAGCAATATTCTGTCCATGGAGTGTCCAAATCAAACAGCACCCCCTGTATTTGTCCTCTCTGGGTTACCGTACCCAGGAGAGATGAAGGTCCCATTGTTCCTCTTCTTCTGCCTCATGTTTATACTGACACTTTTGGGGAATTCCTTGATCCTTTGGGTGGTGGCATCTGACCTCCAGTTGCACAAGCCCATGTACTGGTTCCTGTGCCATCTGTCCATTCTGGACATGGCCTTCTCCTCTGTGGTTGTTCCCAAAGTGATTGCAGGATTCATTCCTGGTGGAAAGGTCATCTCTTTTGTGGGATGTGTGTCCCAGATATTCTTCCTCAACTTTCTTGGATGTGCAGAAAGTCTGCTTTACACCTTGATGGCTTATGACCGCTTCTTGGCCATTTGCAAGCCCCTCCATTATAGCAGCCTCATGAGCTGGAAAGTCTGCCTCATCCTCTCCTTAGGGACAGTGATTGGAGGCTGCCTGAATTCAGTGTTGGAGACAACCATGACCTTTCTCTTGCCCTACGGACAAAGAAACCATGTTGACTACATCTTCTGTGACATCCCTGCCATCTTAAAGCTGGCTTGTGCTGACACAAAACTCAATGAGATGGTGGTCTTTGTTGACATTGGCCTTGTGGCCATGACATGCTTCCTCCTGATCCTGATCTCCTACGTGTACATCATCTCAGCGATTCTGAGGATCAGCAGCAGTGAAGGGCGGCGGCGGGCCTTCTCAGCTTGCACTGCCCACGTTACTGTGGTGGGCATATATTACTTGCCTGTGGTTCATCACTACTTGAGGCCAGCTACTCAAGGCTCAGTAGATGGAGTGGTGAGCATGTTCTACACCACAGTCACCCCGTTGTTGAACCCGGTCATATACACACTTAGGAACAAGGAGATGAAGGCTGCTCTGGTGAAACGGTGGGGTGGGAATTCAGAATGAACAGCACCAGGTTGACACAACCCTCATCGACTTCACCATGTGGTAAGTTGGTTGTGGAAGTGGGAGTGGTGATGGGGAGGATCTCCAACCAGTGTTGTGTCAGTTGCACTGGCCACCAGTTTTAACTCAGCTCAAGCTAAAATGTTGCAGGATTTGTATGTGAACGTACCCTGAAGAAACTCACTTCCTATCCCTCCTAGTTGTCTCTGGGTGTGTTTTTCCTTCACTGTTTGATGGTTGCCCACATTCTAGATTGTGTTGTAGTTGGAATAAAGTTTCTTGTTTTGTTATATTTTCATAAAACAAAAGTGATGTAATATTAGAGTGCTACTTTTTTGAAAATATTGTAATTCTTTCTCAATGAAAACTGAATATTGTTTTCTAATCAAAAATATGACAATATCCAAGTAGGAATGTATGAAAGTCACTTACCTTTTCTCAGGGGTGCTTTGCGGTGGGGAGGAGGTGCTCTGCACCTCCCCCCGAAATCCTAACTCGGCCAGCTCTGCTCCGCAGCAACTCCGCAGAGCCGCCAGCTGGGTGCATTCGCAAGCATGTGGAGCCTGCGGATGCAAATGGCAGCGGCCATGGCGCTGCCGTTTGCATTCCTGGTTTTGGCCATGATAGGCTACGTAAATATTTACGTAACCTATCACGGCGAAAGACACAATCATAAATGGTGGACGCTATGCCATTTGTGCCCCTGGTTTTTTTTCTGTGATAGGCTACGTAAATATTTACGTAGCTGATCATGGCCTCCGCAGGGACTCAAATGGCGTCCCTGCGTTAGCCGTAATAGGCTACGTAAGTACTTATGTAGCCTATCACGGCCTAAATGGGGAAGTGAATGGCAGCCGCAGAGGCAGGCGCCATTCGCAAAGCAGCACAAATGGCACCAGGTAAGTGCTCCGTTTCGCGTGCCTTTAGTGGGGGGGAGCGGGGGGCTTCGTTCCGCAACAGATTTCGGGGGACTGAATGTACTGGCATTCGGCCTCACTGAGATCCATGGCGGAATTCTCTGACATCCATATATCCAAGTTGACCTAAGAGCTAATAAGAATTACATTGCAATAGCGTGAGGGACCTCTAGCACAACACCAGTAACATTAACTGGCATGATGGGATTCCCCAGAAAACGAGTCAAGCCAGCTAATGCTAATGCGATTGCACCTGAAGTCCCTTACACTAGTGTGATGTAACTTACATTAACACTAGTGTCAATCTGGATACTGCTGATAGGACTCAGGATGAGATATTTTTGCAGAGAGCAACATGCAGCATCTCTACACTAGCCTAAAATCCTGCATTTAAAACAGGGCTTTCTGCTTCCGTTTTAAATGCAGGATCACAGCGGACTCCCATCGCACATGCTTCCATTCCCCCTCCCCTTTCCCCCTCCTCCTCCCCCTTACCTGAGTCTTCCATATGTTTCATTGGTCTGTCTCCTCTTCTTGCCACTTTTCCTCTTTTCACAAGGGAACTCAGGAGCAACTCAAGCTCTGTAATTCGATGACTCATTATCCTTGATCTTTTAAGAAATGGAATAAAGGCCACTTAGTGCAGGAGAGCTCCTGGAGGTCCACGATGTCATCTAAAGGGCCCGCGCACTTCCATGAGTGAGCAATCTCAATAGCAGGATGAAAGCTCTGTGTGAAGGAGCCCCTGGTCGTGAGAAGCACAATGTGTCGAAGTATCCCTGCTCCTCATTGTTACGTTATATTATTGTCAGGAGCTGCTGGGACCTGTGGACAGCTGCGCCATCCGGTGAATCGCTGAATGCAAGTAGGAGGTTCTCAGTGAAGTACCTTCAGGTGCTGAACTGACCCTGCCTACCCGGGTTGGCTACTGGATGCTCCTGGACAGGAAGGAATACAAGAAGCCTTCCTCTTCCAGCTGAGCCTTCCTGGGCTCTGGTATATTCCTGTATCTGGTTATTCTTCAGTTCTGATTTCTATATTGCTCCTCAACCCTGCAGCCAGACAGTTGACTGGGGCCAGTTACAGGGAAGACACGACTCCTTTGTTACAGCAGCTTCACCGGCCTTTTCTGGGCACAATCCAAAATGCTGGTAATGACCTAGAAGGCCCTATACAGCTACCCAAAAGACTGCCTTCCCCCAGCTCCCTGAAAGACCACCTTCTCCCATACAAGCCTGTCCAGGTTTTAAGATATCCAGCACAGGCCCTTCTCTCATTCCCACCACCATCCAAGGTACGCTTGGCAGAGATGTAAGGGACGACCTTCTATGTGGCTGCTTCCACACTCTGGAACACCCTGCTGAGCGTGGCTAAGTGTGCTTCCTCCCCACTGTTCTTCCAGCGGCAGGCAAAGACAATTCCATGTAGGCAGGCCTTTGGCATTTAGGCTGATTTATGGTTGAAGAGCTTTATTTTGTTTGGTGCTGCTCATGTCTTTTACTGTTCTGTTTTTAATTGTGTTTTCAGTCTCAAATTTTATGTTTTAATGAAGATTCTATTTTCAAACTGGATATTAAATAAGTAAGTAAGGCAGTAAGTAAAGTACATCCTGCCTCCCAGTTCGTCCTTGGGTTCTGGCTTGTTCTTCAGTCTCACTTCTGGGCTGGCTTGTTCTTCAGTCCTGCCTTGTGGTTTGTCTTTTGGTCCTGACTTGTTCTTCAGTCCTTCCTACGAGCTTGTCTCCTGGCTCTTGGAACATCTCACACTGCTACCTACAGCTCAGGCCTCTATCAGTTACATTATGCTTAATTTCTCTTGTCACCCATTTTGTAATGCATGGATAGAACCAGGACCAGCATCAAGGATGGGCTTGATTGGGCCCACACCCAGCAGGGGCCCACTGACAAGAGACCTTTAGAGTCAGTCCTTCTCTTTACCATAGCAACCTGCTTATTTACCTGCCTCTCGTTCTGACCCAGACAATGAAGGTGTTGAGAAAGAGGATCAGTGAATGCCACTGTCTACTTGCTCATTGCCTTCCTTGCCTGTCAGACATGAGTGGAACAGCACCATCCCGCCCATGTTCCCCCGCAACTGGTAAACATAGGCATACTGCCTCTGATACTGGATGTAGCATATAGCCATCAGGACTATGCCATTGACATAAGAACTTGAGAAGAGCCTTGCTGGATCAGACGAAGGGTCCATCTAGTCCAGCATTCTGTGCCCATGGCAAACTCCCACCCTTTCAGAAAGGCAGAAGAGTATTGCTGATGGCATCTGCACCTGTGGAGGTTGCACTGCTCCTCTGTTCTTCTGGAAAAAGTCAGACTTTCTGGAGTCTGAGAAAAAAGACTCACAGGAGGATGGCAACGATAAGATGATGGCATCTTTCGATGCCCTGTTCAAAGTGAGTGAATGTGGAAGTGCTCTGAGAAGTCTTTGCTGGTTCTGCTGCACAGTGCTCAGATGGCCGCTTGCCTTCCACATTTTTCCTTGATGTAATAATTTCAGAAGTCAAAATGGATGGGACAACCCAATCACCCCCACGACCAGACCATAAAGCAGATGTGTGGAAGCTCTTTCAGCCCAAGGGCCAAATCCAATGAATTTGGTAATGAGCACTCTGGGCCACTAAGGTCACACGTGGGCCTCCAGTGATGTAGATGGATCTCGGAGCACCCACCCCAAACAAAAAAACTATATACCTGCTCCTGCAGAGGTAGTGCAACTGTGTCATGAACAGGCAAGCAAGCCAATTCTCAGACCTGAGTACCACCCACCCTCAGGGTCTCTGTCATATCAGGAGTCTTCGTAGCTGTTTCCACACACCAAGATGATGTTGAGTGATCCACCATGATCACACTCCTGGTTACTCAGGGTCACTTCAGGGTCTATGTGAAGTGATTAATTTATTTACTATATTTATACTCCACCTTTTCTCCAAGGAGCTCAAGACCGCATGCACGGTTCCTTTCCCTCCATTTTATCCTCACAACAGCCCTGTGTGGTAGAGTACACTGAGAGACAGTGAATAAGTG
Organism: Heloderma suspectum; assembly: GCF_057233095.1. Taxonomy (NCBI): domain Eukaryota; kingdom Metazoa; phylum Chordata; class Lepidosauria; order Squamata; family Helodermatidae; genus Heloderma; species Heloderma suspectum. The sequence goes on along the minus strand of NC_139463.1, from coordinate 116,628,607 downwards.
GCCCAAGGTCACCCACTGAGCTTCATGGATGAGTGGGGATTTGAACCCAGCTCTCTTGGACTCTCTTCCAGAGGTGAGCAACTTGTTGGCCCCCAGGTGTTATTTCACTGCAACTCCCATCAGCCCTAGCCAGCATAGTCAATGGGGAAGGATGATGGGAGTTGCAGTCCTTCTGGAGGACCACAAGTGACCCACTCCTGCTCTAGTCCAACACGCCAACTGCTCCACCACACTGGCTCAATCTCAGGATGTTTTCCCCCAGGTGCATTCCCGTACTCTTATACTGAACACCATTTGCCATTTGGTTGCCCTGGTCTGTAGAGATCGTTTTGGAGCTCTTCTCAACCCACTTGCTGGGTTTTCACCCTTCTGTATAATTTGTTATGACATCATCGGCAGACTGGGTTCTCTCAAGGCTCATCCCTAATTGCAGATCATTCCTGAACAAATTTAAGAGCACCGTTCTCAGTAGAAGATGAGTGGGTGGTGAACAGGATTGGGTGCAGCCTGGATCCTTAGTCTATGATTCTGGACACATCCTTTAACCAACGAGCTTTAAAGGAAGCGGGCAAATTCTCCACTTGCTTTGGACCGATTCACGTGAGCACTAGCTGTGTGGTAGCACCTTAAAAATCTTGTGCCTGCCAGACAGCAGATTAGCCTGCCATCTGAGCCCAACTTCCACACCCTTGATAGAAATGAGTACAGTTACCTGCACTCAGTTTCCATTGAAATCACTGGGACTTCAAAGAAGTTGGTTCATTGATTTCAATGGGACTTAACTTTGTCCTGGACCCAAACCACTGTTTACATGTATTGGTCCCCGATAATTATCAATCATGCAACAATAATTACCTTTCTTTCAAATAAACAATCTTTTTTAATTACACTCACTGGAATTTGATGGAAAGATAGGTCATAGACATGTTCTCAAGAGTGCACATGTCTGTAACTCTGGGGTAATAATGAGCAAGGAGGAGTTGTGGGACTCACAGGAGATGCGATGTTATAAAGACATGGGAGGGAAAGGAAATGTGACCCTGCTGGTGAAGAACATTGGGCCAACACATTATCCCCTATAGTGAGACTGAATTAAAGAAGTGGCGATGTTATTGTCCTCAAAATGACATGTCTAGGTATACTAGATGTGGAAGGCTAAAGAAACATCTCAATGCAAGTTAGAAAGAACAAATACAAATGGAAGGAGACCTGACCTGCTGTATTCCAGCCCACAACAGCTTAATCCACATTTCACCTGATGGCCTTTCAGGTGTTGAACACCCTTGGTTGATTTTCCTGTGACAGATTCACACAGCTCTCTCCCTGGAAGGAAGTCTGGGTTGGGGATCTTCTTTCCATGCACATCTAGCCAATGCTAAGTTTGGGTGAAGGTATGTTTGGGGCCACTCAGATGACATTGCTGTCATTGAGGAAGCAGATCTACCATGAGGAAAACCAATCTTCTGAATGGAAAAAAAAAGTTGGAATGATATAAAGGTGACAAGAAAGCTTCTGCAAGTTTTTGCTAATCATGTCTTGTTAAGCATCCAAGTGATTCCAAAAACTGATCAACAGTTCCAAATAAAGTCTTCCAAGTCTCATCAGAAAGTCTGAAGCAGGCACCTCTCCTCTTCAAAGAGGTCATTTCACCAGTATCTATCAGTTAGCATTAGTGTTCATACTCTCAGGGACATGGGAATTTGGATTGTATAGCTCCTTCTAAATGCATTTAGAGATGTTGTGATAATCTTTGAAGAGGTAGATCAGAGAAAAATGTTACGTCATTGAAAGGCTGACTGTAATGTTCTCCTGGATGATTCTTGTGTCTTCAGAAATCTTTTTCCAGTTTATCACTGAAGTCTATTAAGCTTGGGCAAAGGGTGTAGAAATCTGGACTTTGGGGATAGGGTTCTCCTAATCTTTGGATGGAGGAAAGTGGGACTGTCATGTTTTGTTACAAGACAATGTTCAGTTGAGGCACGTGTAGAGGTATCTGTTTCAACACCATATCCATGAAGAGTGTTTCTGACTAGATGGGACATGTGTTTTCAGGTTGACTACTGAGATAACAGATTTTCATCAGTTCACCTGGCATTGATTTGGTTTCTTTTCTTGCCAATATTTTGCAAACTTTTAAATATCAGGCTCCCTTCCATTCTTGTGCCATCTTCCAGAGCTTCCAACCCTGGCACAAATAATCATGGGTTGGATCCAAGGTCTGCCTTTCTTGAGAGGAAGCAGCCTTCCTCAAGAGGTAAGGCTTTGTTCTTGGAAGGTCACTCAACTGGATTTTTGGGATCCCCTCTCCACACACACTGCAGCTCACTCCATTCAGCAGTGGCTCCTGACTCTCTGTGCAGCATTGTAGAGGGGTATAGAGGGGCTGCTGTGGGAAGGAGAGGACAGGGAAGTCCACTTTTGCCAGCACTGTTGACCCAGCATAAATCTGGATCTAACCCCAGGTCTACAGGTGAATGTGTAGAGATCCTTGTAAGCAGTCATGTACATACCCCTTGCTGTTTAATCCAAGTTGATATAGATGAGGATGGATATTCCATACTGCAACTTAAAGACGGATTAGAATAGAATCTCTCCCACCCTCTCTAAAGCCACACATCGGGAAACAGTAGGTAATGGTGTGGCCTCCTTGCCAGCTCCCTTCTTACCAAATCACATTGTGAGGGTGAGGACGAGGTCACCCCCATAAATCTAGTGCGGATCTGTAAGGAAGGATCCATTGCAAGGTTCATTACTTCATCTACGAAAATCTTCCTTGTTGGAGGAAGAGTACATCACCTCCTTCTCTGGATCCTATCCCTTCCTGGAACTTCACTTCCTCTGTATAAGTGTCCCATGCTTTGAGAAACATTGTTTTATATAGCTTTGTTTTTCATTCACTAACCCAACTGATCACTGGTTTTTACTTGCTGTTAAAAAGAATTGTGCAAAATTGGAAGGTTGGGCAGGAGAGGATTAATGGAACCAGATGTACTAGTAGAGGCTAACTTAAATGTCCTAACGAAGTTGCCAACTACTTTCCCTCTGTTACAGAGACTGACCAATTGCTCTCTACAACTGTCATTCCCAACGGCTAGGAAATACCTGACAGCGGGACACCTCTCCCTCCACCCCAGCCAAGGATGATGTGATCTATGTGTCTGCATGTGAAGAGAAACTGCTGCTTCAGTTAAGAGAGTGATTATCTATGATTTAAAGCACAGAAAGTTGAGTTTGGGCTCTGAAAGCATCTTTGGGTGCTGGCTGTTTCCCTGGAGATCTGAAGCAATGGACTTCAGCTGTCTGACTGAATGTTTAAGCTATGCCTCCATCTATGCTCAATTTGCATAAATAAACACATATATTACAAAATGCCAATAAGACTTCTATGCCCTCCTTCCAAAGGGAACCAAACCTAAATAAATGCTGCAACACTGAAACTTCTCACCACTCTGAGAAGTGGGTTGAGCATAGCAATATTCTGTCCATGGAGTGTCCGAATCAAACAGCACCTCCTGAATTTGTCCTCTCTGGGTTACCATACCCAGGAGAGATGAAGGTCCCATTGTTCCTCTTCTTCTGCCTCATGTTTATACTGACGCTTTTGGGGAATTCCTTGATCCTCTGGGTGTTGGCATCTGACCTCCAGTTGCACAAGCCCATGTACTGGTTCCTGTGCCATCTGTCCATTCTGGACATGGCCTTCACCTCTGTGGTTGTTCCCAAAGTGATTGCAGGATTCATTCCTGGTGGAAAGGTCACCTCTTTTGCGGGATGTGTATCCCAGATATTCTTCTTCCAATTTCTTGGATGTGCAGAAAGTCTGCTTTACACCTTGATGGCTTATGACCGCTTCTTGGCCATTTGCAAGCCCCTCCATTATAGCAGCCTCATGAGCTGGAAAGTCTGCCTCATCCTCTCCTTAGGGACAGTGATTGGAGGCTGTCTGAATTCAGTGTTGGAGACAACCATGACCTTTCTCTTGCCCTACGGACAAAGAAACCATGTTGACTACATCTTCTGTGACATCCCTGCCATCTTAAAGCTGGCTTGTGCTGACACAAAACTCAATGAGATGGTGGTCTTTGTTGACATTGGCCTTGTGGCCATGACATGCTTCCTCCTGATCCTGATCTCCTACGTGTACATCATCTCAGCGATTCTGAGGATCAGCAGCAGTGAAGGGCGGCGGCGGGCCTTCTCAGCTTGCACTGCCCACGTTACTGTGGTGGGCATATATTACTTGCCTGTGGTTCATCACTACTTGAGGCCAGCTACTCAAGGCTCAGTAGATGGAGTGGTGAGCATGTTCTACACCACAGTCACCCCGTTGTTGAACCCGGTCATATACACACTTAGGAACAAGGAGATGAAGGCTGCTCTAGTGAAACGGTGGGGTGGGAATTCAGAATGAACAGCACCAGGTTGACACAACCCTCTTCTCCTGTGCTGTGGTCAAAAAGTCAACTCACATCCACTTCACCATGTGGTGAGTTGATTGTGGAAGTGGGAGTGGTGACGGGGAGGATCTCCAACCAGTGTTGTGTCAGTTGCACTGGCTGCCTCTTTTTGACTCAGCTCAAATCAAACTGTTGGATGGCTTGTATGTCAACGTACCCTGAAGAAACCCACTTCCTATCCCTTCCAGTTGTCTCTGGGTGTGTCTTTCCTTCGCTCTTTGATGGTTGCCCACATTCTAGATTGTGTTGTAGCTGGCATATACAGTTTGCTGTTTTGTTATATTTTCATATAATATTAGAGTGCTACTTCTTTGAAAATATTTGGTAATTCTTTTTCAATGAAAACTGAAGATTGGTTTCGAATAAAACATAGGGCAATATCCAGGTTGACCTAAGCACTAACATAAAATACATTGCAATAGCATGAGGGACCTCTAGCACAGCACCAGTAACATTAACTGGCATGATGGGATTCCCCAGAAAACGAGTCAAGCCAGCTAATGCTAATGCGATTGCACCTGAAGTCCCTTACACTAGTGTGATGTAACTTACATTAGCACTAGTGTCAATCTGGATACTGCTGATAGGACTCAGGATGAGATATTTTTGCAGAGAGCAACATGCAGCATCTCTACACTAGCCTAAAATCCTGCATTTAAAACAGGGCTTTCTGCTTCCGTTTTAAATGCAGGATCACAGCGGACTCCCATCACACATGCTTCCGTTCCCCCCCCCTTTCCCCCTCCTCCTCCCCCTTATCTGAGTCTTCCATATGTTTCATTGGTCTGTCTCCTCTTCTTGCCACTTTTCCTCTTTTCACAAGGGAACTCAGGAGCAACTCAAGCTCTGTAATTCGATGACTCATTATCCCTGATCTTTTAAGAAATGGAATAAAGGCCACTTAGTGCAGGAGAGCTCCTGGAGGTCCACGATGTCATCTAAAGGGCCCGCGCACTTCCATGAGTGAGCAATCTCAATAGCAGGATGAAAGCTCTGTGTGAAGGAGCCCCTGGTCGTGAGAAGCACAAAGTGCCAAAGTATCCCTGCTCCCCATTGTTACGTTATATTATTGTCAGCAGCTGCTGGGACCTGTGGACAGCTGCGCCATCCGGTGAATCGCTGAATGCAAGTAGCAGGTTCTCAGTGAAGTACCTTCAGGCGCTGAACTGACCCTGCCTACCCGGGTTGGCTACTGGATGCTCCTGGACAGGAAGGAATACAAGAAGCCTTCCTCTTCCAGCTGAGCCTTCCTGGGCTCTGGTATATTCCTGTATCTGGTTATTCTTCAGTTCTGATTTCTATATTGCTCCTCAACCCTGTGGCCAGACAGTTGACTGGGGCCAGTTACAGGGAAGACACAACTCCTTTGTTACAACAGCTTCACTGGCCACTGGTCTTTTATGAGCACAATCCAAAATGCTGGTTATGACCTAGAAGGCCCTATACAGCTACCCAAAAGACTGCCTTCCCCCAGCTCCCTGAAAGACCACCTTCTCCCATACAAGCCTGTCCAGGTTTAAGATATCCAGACTAAGATGTCTCAGACCCACCACCGTCCAAGGTACGCTTGGCAAAGATGCAAGGGACAGCCTTCTATGTGGCTGCTTCCACACTCTGGAACACCCTGCTGGGGGTGGCTAAGCTTGTTCCCTCCCCACTGTTCTTCCAGCGGCAGGCAAAGACATTTCCATGTAGGCAGGCCTTTGGCATTTAGGCTGATTTATGGCTGAAGAGCTTTATTTTGTTTGGTGCTGCTCAAGTCTTTTATTGTTCTTTTTTTAATTGTGCTTTCAGTCTCTTAGATTTTATGTTTTAATCAAGATTCTATTTTTAAATTTGATATTAAATACATACATACATACATAGATACATACATACAATACATCCTGCCTCCCCGTTTCTCCTCTGGTTCTGGCTTGTTCTTCAGTCTCACTTCTGGCTTGTTCTTCAGTCCTGCCTTGTGGTTTGTCTTTTGGTCCTGACTTGCTCTTCAGTCCTTCCTACGAGCTTGTCTCCTGGCTCATGGCACATATCACACTGCTACCCACGGCTCAGGCCTCTATCAGTTACATTATGCTTAATTTCTCTTGTCACCCATTTTGTAATGCATGGATAGAACCAGGAACAGAGTCAAGGGTGTGCATGATTGGGCATCTGCCAAGGGCCCACACCCAGCAGGGGCCCACTGACAAGAGACCTTTGGAGTCAGTCCTTCTCTTTGCCATAGCAATCTGCTTATTTACCTGCCTCTCGCTCTGACCCAGACAATGAAGGTGGTGAGAAAGAGGATCAGTGAATGCCACTGTCTACTTGCTCATTGCCTTCCTTGCCTGTCAGACATGAGTGGAACAGTACCAACCCACCCATGCCCCCCACACACACACACAACTGGTGTACATAGGCATACTGCCTCTTATATTGGACATAGCATATAGCATTCAGGACTATGCCATTGACATAAGAACATGAGAAGAGCTGGATCAGAAGAAGGGTCTACTAGTGCAGCATTCTGTGCCCATGGCAAACCCCCACCCTTTCAGAAAGGCAGAAGAGTATTGCTGATGGCATCTGCACCTGTGGAGGTTGCACTGCTCCTCTGTTCTTCTGAAAAGAGTCAGACTTCCTGCAGTCTGAGAAAAGAGACACACAGGAGAAAAAAGACCCACAGGAGGATGGCAATGATGGGATGATGGCATTGTTTAGATGCCCTGTTAAAAGTGAGCAAATGTGGAAGCACTCTGAGAAGTCTTTGCTGGGTCTGCTGCACAGTCCTCAGATGGCCGCGTGACTTCCACATTTTTCCTTGATGTAATAATTTCAGGAGTGCAAATGGAAGGGACAACCCAATCACCCCCACGACCAGACCATAAAGCAGATGTGTGGAAGCTCTTTCAGCCCAAGGGCCAAATCCAATGAATTTGGTAATGAGCACTCTGGGCCACTAAGGTCACAGGTGGGCCTCCAGTGATATGGATGGATCTCAGAGCACGTTGTTTTTTATTCGGTCAGTCGCTTCCGACTTTATGTACTTGCTTCTGCAGAGGTAGTGATACTGTGTCCAGACCAGGCAAGCAAGCCAAGTCTAAGACCTCCCACCCTCAGGATCTCTGTCATATCAGGAGTCTTCATCGCTGTTTCCACACACCAAGATGAAGTTGAGTGATCCACCATGATCACACTCCTGGTTACTCAAGGTCCTTTCAGTGTCAATGTGGAGTGATTGATTGAGTTACTGCATGTATACTCCACCTTTTCTCCAAGGTGCTCAAGACCACATGCATGGTTCCTTTCCCTCCATTTTATCCTCACAACAGCCCTGTGTGGTAGAGTACACTGAGAGACAGTGAATAAGTGGCCCAAGGTCACCCACTGAGCTTCATGGATGAGTGGGGATTTGAACCCAGCTCTCTCGGACTCTATTCCAGAGGTGAGCAACTTGTTTGCCTCCAGGTGTTATTTCACTGCAACTCCCATCAGCCCTAGCCAGCATAGTCAATGGGGAAGGATGATGGGAGTTGCAGTCCTTCTGGAGGACCACAAGTGACCCACTCCTGCTCTAGTCCAACACACCAACTGCTCCACCACACTGGCTCAATCTCAGGATGTTTTCCCCCAGGTGCATTCCCGTACTCTTATACTGAACACCATTTGCCATTTGGTTGCCCTGGTCTGTAGAGATCGTTTTGGAGCTCTTCTCAACCCACTTGCTGGGTTTTCACCCTTCTGTATAATTTGTTATGACATCATCGGCAGACTGGGTTCTCTCAAGGCTCATCCCTAATTGCAGATCATTCCTGAACAAATTTAAGAGCATTGATCTCAGTAGAAGATGAGTGAGTGGTGAACAGGACTGGGTGCAGCCTGGATCCTTAGTCTATGATTCTGGACACATCCTTTAACCAACGAGCTTTAAAGGAAGCAGGCAAATTCTCCACTTGCTTTGGACCGATTCACGTGAGCACTAGCTGTGTGGTAGCACCTTAAAAATCTTGTGCCTGCCAGACAGCAGATTAGCCTGCCATCTGGGCCCAACTTCCACACCCTTGATAGAAATTAATACCGTTACCTGCACTCAGTTTCCATTGAAATCACTGGGACTTCAAAGAAGTTGGTTCATTGATTTCAATGGGACTTAACTTTGTCTTGGACCCAAACCACTGTTTACATGTATTGGTCCCCGATAATTATCAATCATGCAACAATAATTACCTTTCTTTCAAATAAACAATCTTTTTTAATTACATTCACTGGAATTTGATGGAAAGATAGGTCATAGACATGTTCTCAAGAGTGCACATGTCTGTAACTCTGGGGTAATAATGAGCAAGGAGGAGGTGTGGGACTCACAGGAGATACGATGTTATAAAGACATGGGAGGGAAAGGAAATGTGACCCTGCTGGTGAAGAACATTGGGCCAACACATTATCCCCTACAGTGAGACTGAATTAAAGAAGTGGCAATGTTATTGTCCTCAAAATGACATCTCTAGGTATACTAGATGTGGAAGGCTAAAGAAACATCTCAATGCAAGTTAGACAGAACAAATATGAATGGAAGGAGACCTGACCTGCTGTATTCCAGCCCACAACAGCTTAATCCACATTTCACCTGATGGCCTTTTCAAGTGTCCAACACCCTTGGTTGATTTTCCTGCAACAGATTCACACAGCTCTCTCCCTGGAAGGAAATCTGGGTTTGGGGATCTTCTTTCCATGCACATCTAGCCAATGCTAAGTTTGGGTAAAGGTATGTTTGGGGCCACTCAGATGACATTGCTGTCATTGAGGAAGCAGATCTACCATGAGGAAAACCAATCTTCTGAATGGAAAAAAAAAGTTGGAATGATATAAAGGTAACAAGAAAGCTTCTGCAAGTTTTTGCTAATCATGTCTTGTTAAGCATCCAAGTGATTCCAAAAACTGATCAACAGTTCTGTATCAAGTCTTCCAAGCAGTCTCATCAGAAAGTCTGAAGCAGGCACCTCTCCTCATCAAAGACGTCATTTCGCCTGTATGCATTTCGCCAGTTAGCATTAGTGTCCATACTCTCAGGGACGTTGGAATCTGAATTGTATAGCTCCTTCTAAATGCATTTACATATGTCCTAATAGCCTTTGAAGAGGCAGATCAGAGCAAAAACATCATGTGGGTGAAAGGCTGATTGTAATGTTCTCCTGGATGATTTCTGATCTTCAGAAATCTTTTTCCTGATTTGAAGTCTAACAAGCTCAGGCAAAGGGTATAGAAATCTGGACTTCAGGGATGGGGTTCTCCTAATCTTTGGATGGAGGAAAGTGGGACTTCCTTGTTTTGTTACAAGATAATGTCCAACTGAGACATGTGTAATGGTATCTGCTGCAACACCATATCCATGAATAGTGTTCCTGACTAGATGGGAAATGTGTTTTCAGGGTGATTACTGAGATAACAGATTTCCGTCAGTTCATCTGGCATTGATTCGCTTTTATTCTTGCCAATATTTTGCAAACTTTTAAATATCAGGCTCCCTTCCATATTTGTGCTATCTTCCAGAGCCTCCAACCCTGGCACATATATTCGGGAGTTGGATCCAGGGTCTGCCTTTCTTGAGAGGAAGGGGGATCCCCTCTCCACACACACTGCAGCTCACTCCTGACTCCCTGTGCAACATTTCCAGGGGTGTGGACGGGCTGCTGTGAAAAGGAAGGGGCAGGGACATTCATTTTTGCCAGCACAGTTGACCCAGCCTAAATCTGGATCTAACCCCAGGTCTACAGGTGAATGTGTAGAGATCCTTCCTTGTAAGAAATCACGTACATACCCCTTATTGTTTTACCCAAGTTGATATGGATGAGGATGGATATTCCATACTGCAACTTAAAGACAGATTAGAATAGAATCTCTCCCACCCTCTCTAAAGCCACATGTGGGGAAACAGTAGGAAAAGATGGGATCTCCTTCTCAGCTCTCTTCTTACTAAATCACATTGGGAGGGTGAGGACGAGGTCACCCCCATAAATCTAGTGCTAATCTGTAATGATTCATTGTAAGGTTCATTACGTCATCTATGAAAATCTTCCCTGTTGGGGGAAGAGAACATTACCTCCTTCTCTGGATCCTAACCCTTCCTGGAACTTCACTTCCTCTGTATAGTTGCCCCATGCTTTGAGAAACACTGTTTTATACAGCTTTGTTTTTCATTCACTAACCCAACTGATCACTGATTTTATCTTGTTGATACAAATACTATTGCAAATTTGGAAGTTTGGGCAGGTGGGGATTAATGGAACCAAATATACTACTAGAAGATGACTTAAATGTCCTAGCAAGGTTGCCAAGTACCTTCCTTTTGTTATGGAGATTGGCCAGTTGCTTTCAATAGCTGTGAAAGGCTAGGAAATACCTGACAAGGGGATACCTCTCCCTCCACCTCCCAAGGATGATGTGATCTATGTGTCTGCATGTGAAGAGAAACTGCTGCTTCAGTTAAGAGAGAGATTATTTATGACTTAAGGCACAGAAAGCTGAGTTTGGGCTCTGAAAGCATCTTCGGGTGCTGGCTGTCTCCCTGGAGATCTGAAGGTGGGAGCAATGGACTTCAGCTATCTGACTGAATGTTTAAGCTATGCCTCCATCTATGCTCAATTTGCATAAATAAACTCAAATATTACAAAATGCCAATAAGACTTCTATGCCCTCCTTCCAAAGGGAACCAAACCTAAATAAATGCTGCACCACTGAAACTTCTCACCACTCTGAGAAGTGGGTTGAACGTAGCAATATTCTGTCCATGGAGTGTCCAAATCAAACAGCACCCCCTGTATTTGTCCTCTCTGGGTTACCGTACCCAGGAGAGATGAAGGTCCCATTGTTCCTCTTCTTCTGCCTCATGTTTATACTGACACTTTTGGGGAATTCCTTGATCCTTTGGGTGGTGGCATCTGACCTCCAGTTGCACAAGCCCATGTACTGGTTCCTGTGCCATCTGTCCATTCTGGACATGGCCTTCTCCTCTGTGGTTGTTCCCAAAGTGATTGCAGGATTCATTCCTGGTGGAAAGGTCATCTCTTTTGTGGGATGTGTGTCCCAGATATTCTTCCTCAACTTTCTTGGATGTGCAGAAAGTCTGCTTTACACCTTGATGGCTTATGACCGCTTCTTGGCCATTTGCAAGCCCCTCCATTATAGCAGCCTCATGAGCTGGAAAGTCTGCCTCATCCTCTCCTTAGGGACAGTGATTGGAGGCTGCCTGAATTCAGTGTTGGAGACAACCATGACCTTTCTCTTGCCCTACGGACAAAGAAACCATGTTGACTACATCTTCTGTGACATCCCTGCCATCTTAAAGCTGGCTTGTGCTGACACAAAACTCAATGAGATGGTGGTCTTTGTTGACATTGGCCTTGTGGCCATGACATGCTTCCTCCTGATCCTGATCTCCTACGTGTACATCATCTCAGCGATTCTGAGGATCAGCAGCAGTGAAGGGCGGCGGCGGGCCTTCTCAGCTTGCACTGCCCACGTTACTGTGGTGGGCATATATTACTTGCCTGTGGTTCATCACTACTTGAGGCCAGCTACTCAAGGCTCAGTAGATGGAGTGGTGAGCATGTTCTACACCACAGTCACCCCGTTGTTGAACCCGGTCATATACACACTTAGGAACAAGGAGATGAAGGCTGCTCTGGTGAAACGGTGGGGTGGGAATTCAGAATGAACAGCACCAGGTTGACACAACCCTCATCGACTTCACCATGTGGTAAGTTGGTTGTGGAAGTGGGAGTGGTGATGGGGAGGATCTCCAACCAGTGTTGTGTCAGTTGCACTGGCCACCAGTTTTAACTCAGCTCAAGCTAAAATGTTGCAGGATTTGTATGTGAACGTACCCTGAAGAAACTCACTTCCTATCCCTCCTAGTTGTCTCTGGGTGTGTTTTTCCTTCACTGTTTGATGGTTGCCCACATTCTAGATTGTGTTGTAGTTGGAATAAAGTTTCTTGTTTTGTTATATTTTCATAAAACAAAAGTGATGTAATATTAGAGTGCTACTTTTTTGAAAATATTGTAATTCTTTCTCAATGAAAACTGAATATTGTTTTCTAATCAAAAATATGACAATATCCAAGTAGGAATGTATGAAAGTCACTTACCTTTTCTCAGGGGTGCTTTGCGGTGGGGAGGAGGTGCTCTGCACCTCCCCCCGAAATCCTAACTCGGCCAGCTCTGCTCCGCAGCAACTCCGCAGAGCCGCCAGCTGGGTGCATTCGCAAGCATGTGGAGCCTGCGGATGCAAATGGCAGCGGCCATGGCGCTGCCGTTTGCATTCCTGGTTTTGGCCATGATAGGCTACGTAAATATTTACGTAACCTATCACGGCGAAAGACACAATCATAAATGGTGGACGCTATGCCATTTGTGCCCCTGGTTTTTTTTCTGTGATAGGCTACGTAAATATTTACGTAGCTGATCATGGCCTCCGCAGGGACTCAAATGGCGTCCCTGCGTTAGCCGTAATAGGCTACGTAAGTACTTATGTAGCCTATCACGGCCTAAATGGGGAAGTGAATGGCAGCCGCAGAGGCAGGCGCCATTCGCAAAGCAGCACAAATGGCACCAGGTAAGTGCTCCGTTTCGCGTGCCTTTAGTGGGGGGGAGCGGGGGGCTTCGTTCCGCAACAGATTTCGGGGGACTGAATGTACTGGCATTCGGCCTCACTGAGATCCATGGCGGAATTCTCTGACATCCATATATCCAAGTTGACCTAAGAGCTAATAAGAATTACATTGCAATAGCGTGAGGGACCTCTAGCACAACACCAGTAACATTAACTGGCATGATGGGATTCCCCAGAAAACGAGTCAAGCCAGCTAATGCTAATGCGATTGCACCTGAAGTCCCTTACACTAGTGTGATGTAACTTACATTAACACTAGTGTCAATCTGGATACTGCTGATAGGACTCAGGATGAGATATTTTTGCAGAGAGCAACATGCAGCATCTCTACACTAGCCTAAAATCCTGCATTTAAAACAGGGCTTTCTGCTTCCGTTTTAAATGCAGGATCACAGCGGACTCCCATCGCACATGCTTCCATTCCCCCTCCCCTTTCCCCCTCCTCCTCCCCCTTACCTGAGTCTTCCATATGTTTCATTGGTCTGTCTCCTCTTCTTGCCACTTTTCCTCTTTTCACAAGGGAACTCAGGAGCAACTCAAGCTCTGTAATTCGATGACTCATTATCCTTGATCTTTTAAGAAATGGAATAAAGGCCACTTAGTGCAGGAGAGCTCCTGGAGGTCCACGATGTCATCTAAAGGGCCCGCGCACTTCCATGAGTGAGCAATCTCAATAGCAGGATGAAAGCTCTGTGTGAAGGAGCCCCTGGTCGTGAGAAGCACAATGTGTCGAAGTATCCCTGCTCCTCATTGTTACGTTATATTATTGTCAGGAGCTGCTGGGACCTGTGGACAGCTGCGCCATCCGGTGAATCGCTGAATGCAAGTAGGAGGTTCTCAGTGAAGTACCTTCAGGTGCTGAACTGACCCTGCCTACCCGGGTTGGCTACTGGATGCTCCTGGACAGGAAGGAATACAAGAAGCCTTCCTCTTCCAGCTGAGCCTTCCTGGGCTCTGGTATATTCCTGTATCTGGTTATTCTTCAGTTCTGATTTCTATATTGCTCCTCAACCCTGCAGCCAGACAGTTGACTGGGGCCAGTTACAGGGAAGACACGACTCCTTTGTTACAGCAGCTTCACCGGCCTTTTCTGGGCACAATCCAAAATGCTGGTAATGACCTAGAAGGCCCTATACAGCTACCCAAAAGACTGCCTTCCCCCAGCTCCCTGAAAGACCACCTTCTCCCATACAAGCCTGTCCAGGTTTTAAGATATCCAGCACAGGCCCTTCTCTCATTCCCACCACCATCCAAGGTACGCTTGGCAGAGATGTAAGGGACGACCTTCTATGTGGCTGCTTCCACACTCTGGAACACCCTGCTGAGCGTGGCTAAGTGTGCTTCCTCCCCACTGTTCTTCCAGCGGCAGGCAAAGACAATTCCATGTAGGCAGGCCTTTGGCATTTAGGCTGATTTATGGTTGAAGAGCTTTATTTTGTTTGGTGCTGCTCATGTCTTTTACTGTTCTGTTTTTAATTGTGTTTTCAGTCTCAAATTTTATGTTTTAATGAAGATTCTATTTTCAAACTGGATATTAAATAAGTAAGTAAGGCAGTAAGTAAAGTACATCCTGCCTCCCAGTTCGTCCTTGGGTTCTGGCTTGTTCTTCAGTCTCACTTCTGGGCTGGCTTGTTCTTCAGTCCTGCCTTGTGGTTTGTCTTTTGGTCCTGACTTGTTCTTCAGTCCTTCCTACGAGCTTGTCTCCTGGCTCTTGGAACATCTCACACTGCTACCTACAGCTCAGGCCTCTATCAGTTACATTATGCTTAATTTCTCTTGTCACCCATTTTGTAATGCATGGATAGAACCAGGACCAGCATCAAGGATGGGCTTGATTGGGCCCACACCCAGCAGGGGCCCACTGACAAGAGACCTTTAGAGTCAGTCCTTCTCTTTACCATAGCAACCTGCTTATTTACCTGCCTCTCGTTCTGACCCAGACAATGAAGGTGTTGAGAAAGAGGATCAGTGAATGCCACTGTCTACTTGCTCATTGCCTTCCTTGCCTGTCAGACATGAGTGGAACAGCACCATCCCGCCCATGTTCCCCCGCAACTGGTAAACATAGGCATACTGCCTCTGATACTGGATGTAGCATATAGCCATCAGGACTATGCCATTGACATAAGAACTTGAGAAGAGCCTTGCTGGATCAGACGAAGGGTCCATCTAGTCCAGCATTCTGTGCCCATGGCAAACTCCCACCCTTTCAGAAAGGCAGAAGAGTATTGCTGATGGCATCTGCACCTGTGGAGGTTGCACTGCTCCTCTGTTCTTCTGGAAAAAGTCAGACTTTCTGGAGTCTGAGAAAAAAGACTCACAGGAGGATGGCAACGATAAGATGATGGCATCTTTCGATGCCCTGTTCAAAGTGAGTGAATGTGGAAGTGCTCTGAGAAGTCTTTGCTGGTTCTGCTGCACAGTGCTCAGATGGCCGCTTGCCTTCCACATTTTTCCTTGATGTAATAATTTCAGAAGTCAAAATGGATGGGACAACCCAATCACCCCCACGACCAGACCATAAAGCAGATGTGTGGAAGCTCTTTCAGCCCAAGGGCCAAATCCAATGAATTTGGTAATGAGCACTCTGGGCCACTAAGGTCACACGTGGGCCTCCAGTGATGTAGATGGATCTCGGAGCACCCACCCCAAACAAAAAAACTATATACCTGCTCCTGCAGAGGTAGTGCAACTGTGTCATGAACAGGCAAGCAAGCCAATTCTCAGACCTGAGTACCACCCACCCTCAGGGTCTCTGTCATATCAGGAGTCTTCGTAGCTGTTTCCACACACCAAGATGATGTTGAGTGATCCACCATGATCACACTCCTGGTTACTCAGGGTCACTTCAGGGTCTATGTGAAGTGATTAATTTATTTACTATATTTATACTCCACCTTTTCTCCAAGGAGCTCAAGACCGCATGCACGGTTCCTTTCCCTCCATTTTATCCTCACAACAGCCCTGTGTGGTAGAGTACACTGAGAGACAGTGAATAAGTGGCCCAAGGTCACCCACTGAGCTTCATGGATGAGTGGGGATTTGAACCCAGCTCTCTTGGACTCTCTTCCAGAGGTGAGCAACTTGTTGGCCCCCAGGTGTTATTTCACTGCAACTCCCATCAGCCCTAGCCAGCATAGTCAATGGGGAAGGATGATGGGAGTTGCAGTCCTTCTGGAGGACCACAAGTGACCCACTCCTGCTCTAGTCCAACACGCCAACTGCTCCACCACACTGGCTCAATCTCAGGATGTTTTCCCCCAGGTGCATTCCCGTACTCTTATACTGAACACCATTTGCCATTTGGTTGCCCTGGTCTGTAGAGATCGTTTTGGAGCTCTTCTCAACCCACTTGCTGGGTTTTCACCCTTCTGTATAATTTGTTATGACATCATCGGCAGACTGGGTTCTCTCAAGGCTCATCCCTAATTGCAGATCATTCCTGAACAAATTTAAGAGCACCGTTCTCAGTAGAAGATGAGTGGGTGGTGAACAGGATTGGGTGCAGCCTGGATCCTTAGTCTATGATTCTGGACACATCCTTTAACCAACGAGCTTTAAAGGAAGCGGGCAAATTCTCCACTTGCTTTGGACCGATTCACGTGAGCACTAGCTGTGTGGTAGCACCTTAAAAATCTTGTGCCTGCCAGACAGCAGATTAGCCTGCCATCTGAGCCCAACTTCCACACCCTTGATAGAAATGAGTACAGTTACCTGCACTCAGTTTCCATTGAAATCACTGGGACTTCAAAGAAGTTGGTTCATTGATTTCAATGGGACTTAACTTTGTCCTGGACCCAAACCACTGTTTACATGTATTGGTCCCCGATAATTATCAATCATGCAACAATAATTACCTTTCTTTCAAATAAACAATCTTTTTTAATTACACTCACTGGAATTTGATGGAAAGATAGGTCATAGACATGTTCTCAAGAGTGCACATGTCTGTAACTCTGGGGTAATAATGAGCAAGGAGGAGTTGTGGGACTCACAGGAGATGCGATGTTATAAAGACATGGGAGGGAAAGGAAATGTGACCCTGCTGGTGAAGAACATTGGGCCAACACATTATCCCCTATAGTGAGACTGAATTAAAGAAGTGGCGATGTTATTGTCCTCAAAATGACATGTCTAGGTATACTAGATGTGGAAGGCTAAAGAAACATCTCAATGCAAGTTAGAAAGAACAAATACAAATGGAAGGAGACCTGACCTGCTGTATTCCAGCCCACAACAGCTTAATCCACATTTCACCTGATGGCCTTTCAGGTGTTGAACACCCTTGGTTGATTTTCCTGTGACAGATTCACACAGCTCTCTCCCTGGAAGGAAGTCTGGGTTGGGGATCTTCTTTCCATGCACATCTAGCCAATGCTAAGTTTGGGTGAAGGTATGTTTGGGGCCACTCAGATGACATTGCTGTCATTGAGGAAGCAGATCTACCATGAGGAAAACCAATCTTCTGAATGGAAAAAAAAAGTTGGAATGATATAAAGGTGACAAGAAAGCTTCTGCAAGTTTTTGCTAATCATGTCTTGTTAAGCATCCAAGTGATTCCAAAAACTGATCAACAGTTCCAAATAAAGTCTTCCAAGTCTCATCAGAAAGTCTGAAGCAGGCACCTCTCCTCTTCAAAGAGGTCATTTCACCAGTATCTATCAGTTAGCATTAGTGTTCATACTCTCAGGGACATGGGAATTTGGATTGTATAGCTCCTTCTAAATGCATTTAGAGATGTTGTGATAATCTTTGAAGAGGTAGATCAGAGAAAAATGTTACGTCATTGAAAGGCTGACTGTAATGTTCTCCTGGATGATTCTTGTGTCTTCAGAAATCTTTTTCCAGTTTATCACTGAAGTCTATTAAGCTTGGGCAAAGGGTGTAGAAATCTGGACTTTGGGGATAGGGTTCTCCTAATCTTTGGATGGAGGAAAGTGGGACTGTCATGTTTTGTTACAAGACAATGTTCAGTTGAGGCACGTGTAGAGGTATCTGTTTCAACACCATATCCATGAAGAGTGTTTCTGACTAGATGGGACATGTGTTTTCAGGTTGACTACTGAGATAACAGATTTTCATCAGTTCACCTGGCATTGATTTGGTTTCTTTTCTTGCCAATATTTTGCAAACTTTTAAATATCAGGCTCCCTTCCATTCTTGTGCCATCTTCCAGAGCTTCCAACCCTGGCACAAATAATCATGGGTTGGATCCAAGGTCTGCCTTTCTTGAGAGGAAGCAGCCTTCCTCAAGAGGTAAGGCTTTGTTCTTGGAAGGTCACTCAACTGGATTTTTGGGATCCCCTCTCCACACACACTGCAGCTCACTCCATTCAGCAGTGGCTCCTGACTCTCTGTGCAGCATTGTAGAGGGGTATAGAGGGGCTGCTGTGGGAAGGAGAGGACAGGGAAGTCCACTTTTGCCAGCACTGTTGACCCAGCATAAATCTGGATCTAACCCCAGGTCTACAGGTGAATGTGTAGAGATCCTTGTAAGCAGTCATGTACATACCCCTTGCTGTTTAATCCAAGTTGATATAGATGAGGATGGATATTCCATACTGCAACTTAAAGACGGATTAGAATAGAATCTCTCCCACCCTCTCTAAAGCCACACATCGGGAAACAGTAGGTAATGGTGTGGCCTCCTTGCCAGCTCCCTTCTTACCAAATCACATTGTGAGGGTGAGGACGAGGTCACCCCCATAAATCTAGTGCGGATCTGTAAGGAAGGATCCATTGCAAGGTTCATTACTTCATCTACGAAAATCTTCCTTGTTGGAGGAAGAGTACATCACCTCCTTCTCTGGATCCTATCCCTTCCTGGAACTTCACTTCCTCTGTATAAGTGTCCCATGCTTTGAGAAACATTGTTTTATATAGCTTTGTTTTTCATTCACTAACCCAACTGATCACTGGTTTTTACTTGCTGTTAAAAAGAATTGTGCAAAATTGGAAGGTTGGGCAGGAGAGGATTAATGGAACCAGATGTACTAGTAGAGGCTAACTTAAATGTCCTAACGAAGTTGCCAACTACTTTCCCTCTGTTACAGAGACTGACCAATTGCTCTCTACAACTGTCATTCCCAACGGCTAGGAAATACCTGACAGCGGGACACCTCTCCCTCCACCCCAGCCAAGGATGATGTGATCTATGTGTCTGCATGTGAAGAGAAACTGCTGCTTCAGTTAAGAGAGTGATTATCTATGATTTAAAGCACAGAAAGTTGAGTTTGGGCTCTGAAAGCATCTTTGGGTGCTGGCTGTTTCCCTGGAGATCTGAAGCAATGGACTTCAGCTGTCTGACTGAATGTTTAAGCTATGCCTCCATCTATGCTCAATTTGCATAAATAAACACATATATTACAAAATGCCAATAAGACTTCTATGCCCTCCTTCCAAAGGGAACCAAACCTAAATAAATGCTGCAACACTGAAACTTCTCACCACTCTGAGAAGTGGGTTGAGCATAGCAATATTCTGTCCATGGAGTGTCCGAATCAAACAGCACCTCCTGAATTTGTCCTCTCTGGGTTACCATACCCAGGAGAGATGAAGGTCCCATTGTTCCTCTTCTTCTGCCTCATGTTTATACTGACGCTTTTGGGGAATTCCTTGATCCTCTGGGTGTTGGCATCTGACCTCCAGTTGCACAAGCCCATGTACTGGTTCCTGTGCCATCTGTCCATTCTGGACATGGCCTTCACCTCTGTGGTTGTTCCCAAAGTGATTGCAGGATTCATTCCTGGTGGAAAGGTCACCTCTTTTGCGGGATGTGTATCCCAGATATTCTTCTTCCAATTTCTTGGATGTGCAGAAAGTCTGCTTTACACCTTGATGGCTTATGACCGCTTCTTGGCCATTTGCAAGCCCCTCCATTATAGCAGCCTCATGAGCTGGAAAGTCTGCCTCATCCTCTCCTTAGGGACAGTGATTGGAGGCTGTCTGAATTCAGTGTTGGAGACAACCATGACCTTTCTCTTGCCCTACGGACAAAGAAACCATGTTGACTACATCTTCTGTGACATCCCTGCCATCTTAAAGCTGGCTTGTGCTGACACAAAACTCAATGAGATGGTGGTCTTTGTTGACATTGGCCTTGTGGCCATGACATGCTTCCTCCTGATCCTGATCTCCTACGTGTACATCATCTCAGCGATTCTGAGGATCAGCAGCAGTGAAGGGCGGCGGCGGGCCTTCTCAGCTTGCACTGCCCACGTTACTGTGGTGGGCATATATTACTTGCCTGTGGTTCATCACTACTTGAGGCCAGCTACTCAAGGCTCAGTAGATGGAGTGGTGAGCATGTTCTACACCACAGTCACCCCGTTGTTGAACCCGGTCATATACACACTTAGGAACAAGGAGATGAAGGCTGCTCTAGTGAAACGGTGGGGTGGGAATTCAGAATGAACAGCACCAGGTTGACACAACCCTCTTCTCCTGTGCTGTGGTCAAAAAGTCAACTCACATCCACTTCACCATGTGGTGAGTTGATTGTGGAAGTGGGAGTGGTGACGGGGAGGATCTCCAACCAGTGTTGTGTCAGTTGCACTGGCTGCCTCTTTTTGACTCAGCTCAAATCAAACTGTTGGATGGCTTGTATGTCAACGTACCCTGAAGAAACCCACTTCCTATCCCTTCCAGTTGTCTCTGGGTGTGTCTTTCCTTCGCTCTTTGATGGTTGCCCACATTCTAGATTGTGTTGTAGCTGGCATATACAGTTTGCTGTTTTGTTATATTTTCATATAATATTAGAGTGCTACTTCTTTGAAAATATTTGGTAATTCTTTTTCAATGAAAACTGAAGATTGGTTTCGAATAAAACATAGGGCAATATCCAGGTTGACCTAAGCACTAACATAAAATACATTGCAATAGCATGAGGGACCTCTAGCACAGCACCAGTAACATTAACTGGCATGATGGGATTCCCCAGAAAACGAGTCAAGCCAGCTAATGCTAATGCGATTGCACCTGAAGTCCCTTACACTAGTGTGATGTAACTTACATTAGCACTAGTGTCAATCTGGATACTGCTGATAGGACTCAGGATGAGATATTTTTGCAGAGAGCAACATGCAGCATCTCTACACTAGCCTAAAATCCTGCATTTAAAACAGGGCTTTCTGCTTCCGTTTTAAATGCAGGATCACAGCGGACTCCCTTTACACATGATTCCTTCCCCCCCCCTTTCCCCCTCCTCCTCCCCCTTATCTGAGTCTTCCATATGTTTCATTGGTCTGTCTCCTCTTCTTGCCACTTTTCCTCTTTTCACAAGGGAACTCAGGAGCAACTCAAACTCTGTAATTTGATGACTCATTATCCCTGATCTTTTAAGAAATGGAATAAAGGCCACTTAGTGCAGGAGAGCTCCTGGAGGTCCACGATGTCATCTAAAGGGCCCGCGCACTTCCATGAGTGAGCAATCTCAATAGAAGGATGAAAGCTCTGTGTGAAGGAGCCCCTGGTCGTGAGAAGCACAAAGTGCCAAAGTATCCCTGCTCCCCATTGTTACGTTATATTATTGTCAGCAGCTGCTGGGACCTGGGGACAGCTGCGCCATCCGGTGAATCGCTGAATGCAAGTAGCAGGTTCTCAGTGAAGTACCTTCAGGCGCTGAACTGACCCTGCCTACCCGGGTTGGCTACTGGATGCTCCTGGACAGGAAGGAATACAAGAAGCCTTCCTCTTCCAGCTGAGCCTTCCTGGGCTCTGGTATATTCCTGTATCTGGTTATTCTTCAGTTCTGATTTCTATATTGCTCCTCAACCCTGCGGCCAGACAGTTGACTGGGGCCAGTTACAGGGAAGACACGACTCCTTTGTTACAACAGCTTCACTGGCCACTGGTCTTTTATGAGCACAATCCAAAATGCTGGTTATGACCTAGAAGGCCCTATACAGCTACCCAAAAGACTGCCTTCCCCCAGCTCCCTGAAAGACCACCTTCTCCCATACAAGCCTGTCCAGGTTTAAGATATCCAGACTAAGGTATCTCAGACCCACCACCGTCCAAGGTACGCTTGGCAGAGATGCAAGGGACAGCCTTCTTGGTGGCTGCTTCCACACTCTGGAACACCCTGCTGGGGGTGGCTAAGCTTGTTCCCCCCCCCCATTGTTCTTCCAGCGGCAGGCAAAGACATTTCCATGTAGGCAGGCCTTTGGCATTTAGGCTGATTTATGGCTGAAGAGCTTTATTTTGTTTGGTGCTGCTCAAGTCTTTTATTGTTCTTTTTTTAATTGTGCTTTCAGTCTCTTAGATTTTATGTTTTAATCAAGATTCTATTTTTAAATTTGATATTAAATACATACATACATACATATATAAAGTACATCCTGCCTCCCAGTTTGTCTTCTGGTTCTGGCTTGTTCTTCAGTCCTGCCTTGTGGTTTGTCTTTTGGTCCTGACTTGCTTGCTCATCAGTCCTTCCTATTAGCCACATCTCACACTGCTACCCATGGGCCAGGCTTCTGACAGTTATACTATACTTAATTTCTCTTGTCACCCATTTTGTAATGCATGGATAGAACCAGGACCAGCGTCAAGGGTGGGCATGATTGGGCATCTGCCAAGGGCCCACACCCAGCAGGGGCCCACTGACAAGAGACCTTTGGAGTCAGTCCTTCTCTTTGCCATAGCAATCTGCTTATTGACCTGCCTCTCGCTCTGACCCAGACAATGAAGGTGGTGAGAAAGAGGATCAGTGAATGCCACTGTCTACTTGCTCATTGCCTTCCTTGCCTGTCAGACATGAGTGGAACAGTACCAACCCACCCATGCCCCCCCACACACACACAACTGGTATACATAGGCATACTGCCTCTTATATTGGACGTAGCATATAGCACTCAGGACTATGCCATTGACATAAGAACATGAGAAGAGCTGGATCAGAAGAAGGGTCTACTAGTGCAGCATTCTGTGCCCATGTCAAGCCCCCACCCTTTCAGAAAGGCAGAAGAGTATTGCTGATGGCATCTGCACCTGTGGAGGTTGCACTGCTCCTCTGTTCTTCTGAAAACCGTCAGACTTCCTGCAGTCTGAGAAAAAAGATCCACAGGGGGATGGCAACGATGGTATGATGGCATCGTTTAGATGCCCTGTTCAAAGTGAGTGAATGTGGAAGCACTCTGAGATGTCCCTGCTGGGTCTACTGCACGGTCCTCAGATGGCTGCTTTCCTTCCACATTTTTCCTTGATGTAATAACTTCAGAAGTCAAAATGGATGGGAGAACACAATTCCCACCGTTAACAGCCCATAAAGCAGATGTAAGAACACAAGAAGAGCCATCCTGGATCAGAGTCAGGGTCCATCTAGTCCAGTATTCTGTTCATACAGTGGCCAACCAGCTTCCTGTGGTAGCAAATTCCATAATGTAACTACATGCTGTGTGAAGCAGCCCTTCCTTTTATCTGTCCTGAATCTCCCTCCAATCGGTTTCATGGGATGACCCCGGGTTCTAGTATTTTGAGAGAGGGAGAAAAATGTCTCCCCGTCCACATTCTCCACATGATGCATAATTTTGTAGACCTCTATCATGTCTCCCTTTACCCTCCTTTTTCCCCAAGCTTTACCCTTCTCTCATAGGGCAAATGCTCCAGCCCCTTGATAATTTTAGTTGCCCTTTTCTTCCCTTTTCCCAGCTCTATAATATCCTTTTTTAGGTCTGGTGAAGTTCTTTCAGCCCAAGGGACAAATTCAATTTTGGACAAGCTCTTGGGGGCTGCAGTCATGGGCAGGGCCAAGGACAAAATGTGGCAGGACCAAAGGCAAAGTGGTGGAGTCAAAATTCCAAAAACACCAGCATATTTTAGCTTCAAGCTGTTACTGTCAGTAACTAAGCCTTAGGAGACACATGTCAACCTTTTACAATGGGGGGATGGACCAGAAGAATGAAGCTTGGCCATCTGGGGGGCAGATTGGAACCCAGGTAGGGCATATTTGGCACTTGGCCTGAGGTTCAGCATCCCTGATGTATAGGGAGGGGTGGTCCAGCTGGTGCAATTCAGTTTTCCCACTGCATGCGTTCAGAAAACATGATTGTAAGATCAGTTTATGCACCCCTACCATAAAGTCTTCCTAAGAACATAAGAAGAGCCCTGCTGGATCAGACCCAGGGTCCATCTAGTCCAGCATTCTGTTCACACAGTGGCCAACCAGCTGCCCACACGAAACCCACAAGCAAGACATGAGTGCAACAGCACCCTCCCACCCATGTGCTCAGTGCCTCTGATACTGGAGGTAGCACATAGCCACCAGGATTAGTAGCCATTGATAGCCTTCTCCTGAATATGACTGAGATGTGCATAATTGAACAAAGGGTTGCATCTTGGAATGGATTCTTTAGTTTTTACCCCAAAGAAAGCAATGCCTTAATGATGCCCTCTGGAGTTTCAACTGTTGTCATCATTAACCCAAGAATAACCCAAGTCTCACATGCATAAGTTCCTGTGACCTGAGGGACACAAAATGAGTAGACAGTAGAGAGGGGGAAGGAAAAGAAAGGAATGCACATGAGGTATAAAGATAGACCAGCAATAGAGGTCAGGTGTTCAAGAGAAAGACTGCTTCCTAGGATGAAATAATCTCTTGCAAAATAGAGTTCCCCTTTCTTTCAGGCAGGTGCTTCCTTTGAACATGTCACATCTTAGATAATCACTTAGTTGTTGGCAACCCAATGCAGTGCCTGTTTATTTATTGTCAGCAAAGCAATCTCTTGCTTGCTTTGTAAAGTTGGAAAAGGGCATTTTGAGGGATAAAAAGACTGTCCAGGAAGGAGAACTAAGGAGCAGAACTGGGACGTGAGATCTCTTGTGTAAAAATGCTGGAGTGAGGATAGATAAACTAATGGAAACTGGATTTTTTCAAAGTATTCTAGTTTCATGTAATTATTATCCTCACCAATACCTTCAGCTGATGAAACCTCTCTCAACTCCACTGAAAGGTATGGACCCATTTTTTACATATACGAAGTGAGTACTGGATTGACTGAACACAGACTGTAACCACAGGAGGAATAAATATCAGTGATCACCCATCTTGAGTAATCAGTGCTTTGCTCGATACAGCAAACAAACCTTGCTGCTCCAGAAAAAGGGGTATAACATTCTCTTCTGGACAGTAGAGGGGTGACAACCACCTGGGATGCCTTCCAGCTAAATATGTAACTGCATGAGTCAAGATGTTGCTAGACGCCAAATATTCTAAAACTGCCTCTAGGCATTGAGGGAGGGTGTTGTTAAAATCTAAACATCACCCACAATAACTCATTCTCTATTTGCCATACTTCTGGGGAATATCTGGACTGAAGCTAGTTTGCACAGGCTCAACCAACCATGAGGTGCTGACCTTAGTTGACATTGGGTTTGTGGCAATCATTCACCATGACTTTTGTTCTGCCGTGACATGCATTGCCTGAATGGAGTGTGGAAATATCACAACACTGCTTGAAAATTTTGAACTTTTGGGATTCCTCTACCCCAAAGACCTAAAGCTCGTATTGCTCATTTTCTTCTTCCTGGTGTACATATTGTCTCTTTCTGGAAATGTTCTGACCCTCTTAGCAATAGCATTGGAGCCTCATTTGCACAAGCCCATGTACTGGTTCCTCTGCCACCTGTCCATCATGGATGTGATGGTCTCCTCAGTGGTGGTCCCCAAACTGATTGCTTGGCTGGCAGAGGGCAACAGGGTCATCTCCTTCGCTGGTTGTGTGTCCCAGCTCTTCTTCTTCCACTTCCTGGGCTGCACAGAATGCTTCCTCTACACCGTGATGGCCTTTGATCGCTTCCTGGCCATCTGCAAACCACTCCACTACAGCACGATCATGACCCGCCAAGCCTGCTGTTGCCTCGCCATTGGCACCTGGTTTGGAGGCTGTCTGCACTCTGTGATACAGACCTCCCTCACCTTCCGTTTGCCATATGGTCGGGGCTACCAGGTAAGCTACATCTTCTGTGACATCCCAGCTGTGTTGAAACTGGCCTGTGCAGACACATCTCTCAACGAGATGGTGACTTTGGTTGACATCGGGTTTGTGGCCATGACTTGCTTCCTCCTGATCCTGACATCCTACATGTATATCATTTCTGCCATCCTAAGGATTCCCACTTCGAAAGGGAGACACCGGGCCTTCTCCACTTGCACAGCCCATATCACCTTGGTGGTGATATACTATGTGCCTGTGGTTTACAACTACCTGCGTCCAGCATCTCAAGACTCCTTTGAAGGTGTGGTTGCCATGTTCTACACAGCACTGACACCCTTCTTAAACCCTGTCATATACACACTGAGGAACAAGGAGATGAAAGTGGGGGTGAGGAAATTGTGCAGCAGGAAACCACAGTGCTCTCTTATCTAATAGAGATAACATTCTTTGGTTGGATCCAGAATCTGCCTTCCATTAGCTCTCCTTGAGAGAAAGAGCTCCACTTACAGAAGGCCCCTCTAGCCAAATCTTGAGGGTCCCCTCCTGCACACACCACAGCTCACTCCGATTCAGCAGGGTCTCCTGACTCCATGTGTAGCAATTTCAGGGCTCTAGAGGGGCATCCATGGGAAGGAGGGGTTGGGGAAGTCCATTTCCAGCAGCACTCTTGATCAAGCATAAATCTGGAGCCATCCCCTTGGAAATAGTTTTGCTCGAGGAAGAAAGTATTGCACTTTTTCTTAAAATGGATCCTTGTAGTACAAGTTTCAAGACAATCTTGGCCATTGATGATCAGCTAGTTCTCTAGTCAGTACTAGAGAAGACAGACGACACGGTAGACAACCTGAGCCTGGAACATTCACCTGATCTCTATTGTGTTCTTTTATGCTGTTTAGAACCTGCTGTCCTCAAGATACAGATTAAAAATCTGTAACCAGAAAATTTCCTAAAGGAAATCAACCCTGAGTGCTCATTGGAAGGACAGATACTGAAGCTGAAGCTCAAATATTTTGGCCACCTAATGCGAAGAGAAAACTCTCTGGAAAAGACCCTGATGCTGGGAAAGACTGAAGGCAAAAGGAGAAGGGGATGGCAGAGGATGAGATGGCTAGATAGCATCACTGATACAATGAATATGGACTTGAGCATGCTCCAGGAGACAGCGCAGGACAGGAAGACCTGGCGTGCTATGGTCCATGGGGTCATGAAGAGTCGGACATGACTGAACGACTGAACAACAACAACAACAACAACAAACCAGAAAATTGTATTTGTCTGGACTACTCATATCATTTCTTCTATTAGTGCACATACATTCATTTCAAGTCCAATTTCTGTGGTACCCATGTGGTTGCGGCATATCTATGGCTGCATCCCGTACTGTAACGTTATCATCTAAGGCTGCAATACAGAGTAAGCCCCATTAAACACTGTGGGTCTTACATCTGAGTTAACATTGCACTGTATGTGTCACATATACTGTGAGAACATCTCATATTTAAATAGGGATGTACAAATCCCTTACCTTGTTCCGTTGTGGGGCTTCCGCAGTGGGGGGGAGGCGCTCCGTCCCTCCCCCTGGAATCCTCCCTGGCTGGCTCCACTCCATGGCGGCTCCACAGAGCCGCCGTCCAGGGCCGTCCGCAGCTGGAGTTCCACCGAAGCTGGGCTGCTGCAGACGCAAATGGCGGCCGCTGTAGCGGCTGCCATTTGCGTCTAGCCAGGCTGCCATGATAGGCTACGTAAGAATTTACGTAGCCTATCACAGCAAAGAGCAGGGATGCAAATGGCAGCCGCTACGCCATTTGCACCACTGCTCTTTCCGTGATAGGCTACGTAAGTATTTACGTAGCCTATCACGGTAAAGGCAGCCACGCAAAATACTTATGTAGCCTATCACGGAAAGAGCAGTGGCGCAAACGGCGCAGCAGCCGCCGTTTGCGTCCCTGCTCTTTGCTGTGATAGGCTACATAAATACTTATGTAGCCTGTCATGGTAGCTTGGCAGGATGCAAATGGCGGCCGCAGCAGCCGGCCGAAAGACCAGCCGCCGCCACCGCTGCCGCCGCCGCCGGAGCCCCAGGTAATTTTCATTCTGGGGGAACTCCATGGGGTGGCAGGGGGTGGGAGGCCATTCCACGATGGATTTCGGGGGCCAAATGCCAGTGCATTCAGCCTCACTGAAATCCGTGGCGGAATTCTCCGCCATCCCTATATTTAAACCTCCAAGTACAAATGCCTGGGAAGCAGATGTATACTTATATTAAGCATTATATATTTACTGTGGGATAACAGCAGTGTTTCCCCCCTGAAAGTATACTATGTGGAGCTCCCTAAAACTCGGGATAGTTGGCCACCTCCGAACTCAGAGGCGACCACCTATACAATGCAGGGCAGGAGAAGCATGGAGGGGATCGTTCCCTCCACCCTTCTCCTGCCCTGCATTTGTGACTAGGCAGCCGATTTTGGCTGTCTAGCCACAGGAAGTTGGAGTGGGGCGTGTGGATGCCGGATGATGCATAGGATGTGTCGGAATGGCATGTCTGCCCTCCCCACCTCGGCACGCCCCCAGGAACACCCTGTTCTGGCCGCTCCATGCTCCTCTTCTGAGGGCAGAGCATGGTGCCATTCCGCGCTGCCTCGTAGGCAGCGCTGGAGGGGGTGAAGGTCGGTTCTCAGGGAACTGACCTATCCTATGACCATCTAGCCCCTGACTAGCACCATAGGATTGTTTAATTGTTTATTACACTTATATACGTTTATATTCCTTAATTGTTTATTACATTTATATACTGCCCAACAGCCAAAGCTCTCAGGGCAGCTCACAACAATTAAAAGCATAAAACACAACTCAATAAAACGTAGTACAAGCCTTTAAAAGGTTAAAAGTAGCATGTAAAACCAAACTAAAAAACCAACAGCAGTCACAACTAGGGTTGTGCTCCGCTTTGTCACGAAGCCCGAATAACGAGGCGAAGTGAGCTGTTTCGGAGCAAAAGCCTCGTGATACAAGGCGGTTCAGAGCAGTACCGAGGTGCCCCGGGGCGAAGCGCACGCCCCACGAAGCGCCTCCGACGCCTCGTATAGTCAGAGCTCTACTGAATACCTGAGCAGTCCAGACAGGCTGCCTCCAAAATGTATCAGCTTCTCCATGTTCACGTGGAGAGGCATGAGAAGGAGGAGGAGGAGGGAGGGGGGAGGCAAGCAGACGCAAGGAGGCAGGGAGGCGAGCACAGGAGGAGGCGGGAGTGTGCTTTGGCGAATAGGAACCCTCAGCCAGAACCGACGCTAGCAGTCTCCAATCAGAGAGAGCATTGGAGGAAGGGGGTATATACTTCGGGGAAAGGCTGCATTCAGTCATTGGGGGTGCAATGCCCTGGAGGGGGGCTGGGAGAGGCCAAGGTGTCATGTGCGTGTGTGGAAACAGGGAGAAGTTACAGCTCTTTGCTTGGAGAGTTTCTGTAGAAAACATTAGATTTCAACTCCACCTAGCACAAAAACGGCTGGGCCAAACTGTCTGAAATTGTGCAGGTGGTCTCCTCCCCAGGGGCATGGAGAGATCTCCAGATTTCATGCCTGTGTGCTAAAAACTAAAAAAAAGTTATGACCATTTGTGTTTTCCCATGCAAGTCAATGGGAAAACGCTCAAAACGCACGATCCAGATATCCGAATCCGAATCTCGCTTCGGATTTGGATCCGAGTCAGATCAGAAGGGTTCTGAATCAGTTCAAGGCAGATTGGGGTTGTTTTGGATGATCCGAAGCAGCATCCGAAGCGGATCAGGGGTCCATGCACAGCCCTAGTTACAACCCAGACAAGACATTGGGGGATTTGCCCATCCCTAGGTACCACTAACCACCACCACCAAGCCCACTTATTTACCTTGCCCTTGGGATCAGTGATGCACATGTACATGAAGCAAAGGCTGTTCCATATTTAGGATATTGATTGAGACAGCTATTTGAAAATGAACGCACTCATGCAAATGGGTCTCACATAAAGGCAATCTTCAACCTTTTCAGACCCAGGATCCATCTTTAATCCAAACATGCATTTGAGGACCCCATTTTTAATTGGTTTTATATCATAGATTTGTACGGTGTTCATGCTTTTGTTGCAGCCTATATCCGATCAGGAAGCCGCATCCCAAAGTGGCTCCCAACCTACCAGAGAAAGATCATTGTGTGAAGGAGCTCGGGGGGGCAGAAAGCAGGGTACTGGCCTCTTCGTTGTGCTTCTCTGCTGAGTCTCCTAATACATACCAAACATGACTATACTCAGTGGAGGCTCTGATGTCGGTGGGGTTGTGAATCCACTCTGGGTTTCCAGGCAGAACCAGGCAGAACTCTAAGCGACCTATCTGAGGTGCTGAACCTATTTGGGGGCTAGGGCCCAGCACCTTGGATAGCTCCTTTGGAGTTCTGGTTGGTTCTGACTGAAACCCAGAATGGATTCACGGACTCACCAAAATCAGAGCCACCAGCCTCTGCTGACTGTACTAACTTTTATAGGTCATAAGAATAGGGATGCCTCTATTTTTCCTATGAAAAGCCAACGTGTCTGCTTATTAGTAGCATGTAGCAGCACAAGACTCAGTAAGCATGGGTAAGGCTACATCTAAGACACATTACTGGATGGATGGATGGATGGATGGACGGACAGACAGACAGACAGACAGACAGACAGACACACTGATCAGGATCACCCTAGAGTGGCACGGGAGCATCACGAGGGTGGGATGGGGAGTGGAGGCCATAGTTCAGGGATATGGAACCTCTGGCCTGCAGGCCTAAATTGGCCCATGGAGGTCCTGTCCCAAGCCCACCCCTTCTCCCAGGGCTAGAAGAAGGCAGGCTTTCTTTAGCACAGGAGAGGAAACCCCGCTCTTATCTCTGATCATTGAGTGGGTTCCCCAGCAGTAAAGAACAGCAGCCTTTCTCTACTGCTGGGAGAGGAACCCTCTGCTTTTACTGCTGATAAGTGATAGGAGAAAGGCAGCCTTTCCCTACCACTGAGCAGGGCTGCCCTGTTCGCTGTGCAGAGAAAGGCACGGAGCGATCACACCTGCCCCTCTCTGCACATAGAAAGGAATTTCTCCACGCAGACTGGGCAGGAGTGATCACTCTGGGTCTTCCTCTGCATGGAGAAACTCTCCTATGACATCAGGGGGTGGAGCTTCAGGGGAACGGGGTGGGGCTCCAGGGCAATCACCACTCTGGCCACCTGTAGCCTCCCCAGCTCCCTACACTTCATTGAAAGCCCAGTTTAAGGCCCCATGAGGTAATTCCTCCCATGGGGCTTTTGCAGATCAGGACATGCAGGCAGCCTGGGAGGCTGGCTGTGATTAGCTAAGCTCAAAAACATCACAAAATTATAAAACATCCTGGATGAGGCAGAACATTGGAAGCCTCTTTGAGAAAACTTCCTGGAAATTGGAGGACAGATTTTGGCAGAGCACTAACCCCACTTCCACCCTGGAGCTGGACACAACGCTACCCCCACCTGCATTGTGTTGAACGTAGGGATGGCAGAGAATTCCGCCACGGATTCCAGTGAGGCTGGATTCTTTAGAATCCGGCCCCCCGGAATCTGTGGCGGAACAGCCTCCTGCCCCCCCGCGGAATCCCCCCAGGATGGCACTTACCTGGGGCAGATGCGGCGGGTGCGGCAGTGGTTCCGGCGGTGGCTCTGGCGGCAGCGGCTGGTCTCCTGGCCGGCCACGGCTGGGCTTCTGCCGCCACCATTGCCATCCTTGCAGCTGTGATAGGCTACACAAGAATTTACGTAGCGTATCATGGCTAACCCCCCTCCCAAAAAACCAGCGTACGTAAATGGCGGCGGCTACGGCCGCCGCCATTTGCGTACGCTGGGTTTTTGTGGGTTTTTTGGAGAGGTTAGCTGTGATAGGTTACTTAAATTCTCACATAGCCTATCACGGCTGCCTGGCTGGACGCAAATGGCGGCCACTATGGCAGCCGCCATTTGCGTCCACAGCAGCCCGTCCGCAGCCGGAAATCCGGCAGTGGATGGCCCGGAGCCAGCCGTCGAGGACTCCGGGGGGGAGGACCGGATCGCCTCCTCCCCCGTCGAGGATTCCAGGGGGAGGGACGGAGCGCCTCCCCCCCCACACACCACGAAAGATTCCGCGAAAAGGTGAGTTTCGTACATCCCTAATTGGGGGCCGGCCTGCCAAGACAGCTGATGCTGTTGCAGCACAAAAAACTCCAAGCCCCTTATTAAAAAAGAAAGAAGCTGTGCTACAAGCCCTGCTAATGGGGGGGCCCTGCCTGGGAGAAACTGTGGAGAATTTCTCCTCTCCCTGGATAAATTAGGTGAAATTGTCTCCCAAATTTCTCTGCCCACACGTAAGGTGGAGAATTTCAGGAGGCCATTTGCACACAGATCTAATGTCGGGTGAGCCACACTGGAGAGCTGCTGTCTGTCAGAGGGTGAGGAGTGCCATAAGGCAGTTCCTGGCAGCTTGCATACCCAGGGTCAGCTCAAGACATGTTCCCACCTGAAACGAAGAACAAGAACCATGCCTCTCCTCTAGGGATGGGCGGAACGCTTACCTGCCATTCCAGGAGGGGGATCCGCAGTGGGGGGAGGCGATCCGTTCCTCCCCCCCCCCCCGGAATCTTCTTGGCTGGCTCCACTCCACGGCAATTCCATGGAGCCGCCGGCTGGCTCCGAAGTGCCAGCGATACGGCCGCCATGCCGTATCACTGGTTGAAGGGAGGGAACTGACTGTGGACGCAAATGGCGTCCAGGACACCATTTGAGGCCGTAAAGGCCTTAGTTTAAGGTAAATGCAGCCGTAAATGGCTGCATTTACCTTAAACTAAGGCCTTTATGGCCGCAAACGGCATCCCGGACGCCATTTGCGTCCACAGTCACTTCCCTTCAACTGGCGATATGGCACGGTGGCCGTATCGCTGGCAATCTGGAGCCGGAGGATCCGGCCAAAGAGGATTCCTCCTGGAGGCAGGGGTAAGTCTTCCATTCCGCCACAGACTCTGGGGGGCAGATTCTTTAGAATCCGGCCTCATTGGAGTCCGTGGCGGAATTCTCCCCCATCCCTGCTCTCCTCCACCTCCGCTTCCACCCAAATTCCACGTACAGAAGCCAACCGGACTGGAACTGGGATCTTACTTCAACTGCGGCAAAGAGACAGTGTCCTGTACCGCAGCGTTTCTCAAACTGTGGGTCAAGACCCACCAGTGGTTCTCAGCCCACCTTCAGGTAGGCCTCAGTGCTGCAGATGGCTCAGTGCCTGTTTGCTTGACCATCCTGTAGCATGACCGCACCACACATACCGCATAGGCAGCTGGCCTTGGCAAGAGAGCAAGGCTAATATATTATTGACAGCCACTGTGGAGTAGCAGTTCGAGTGCTGGACTGGGAGCCGGGAGATCTGGGTTCTAGTCCCCACTAGCCATGAAGCTCACTTGGTGATTTTGGGCCAGTCACAGGCTCTCAGCCTAATCTACCTCACAGGGTTGTTGTTGTGAGGATAAAATGGAGAGGAGGAGGAGGACGATGTAAGCCACCTTGGGTTCCTTGCAAGCGGAAGACAGGCAGGGTTGTTGTTGTTGTTGTTGTTGTTGTTATAGAATAAAGAGGAAGGGGATAAGAGATGAAAGCTGTTATATGAGGAAGTGAATGTAAAAATAGCAGGAGGGAGGGATGAAAGGAACTGGCACTTGGGGATAGGTACAAGTTAAGTGTGAAAGAAGGAGAGAAGAAACGACAGGAGATGGGGAAGACTCTGAGAGGCATGTGTGGGGTGTGGGGGAGATAATCAATATAAAGTTTTCTTTAGTTAGAGCAGGGGTCCTAACCTTTTTGGGTCAGTGGGCCCAAAATGGGCTGTCAACATTCCATATTTGGAATGTTGAGAGTGTCGTGGGCACTCTCACAAAATGGCTGCCATGGAGGGGTTTGTTCATTCATAAAATGGCTGCCACGGTGGGCATGGCCACACAACACTCATTTCCTGGAAGGCAAACTGGTGAGACTATCTCTCAGTTATCTCTCATTTTTTCTCCCAAAATGGGGAGGCTAAGTGATGAAACCTCCCGAGTCAATGCCTATACTTAAATTGAGGAAAGTTGAATTATGGAACTCCCTGCAACAAAAATAGCTGTGGCAAAGAATTAAGCCATTTTCAGAGAGGGATTAGATATCAACATAAAAGGATATCAGCAATTGCCAGCTGTTTATGCAAAACTCCACCTCCATCTGTCACCATTTTGCGACTGGTGGACCTCAGTCAGTTTCAGCTATCTCAAGCTATCTCCCACGTTGCCTGCACTTCCTGAGCTGAAAAAGCCTTATTGAGGAATTAATTCATGATGTCTTCCCCTGGGTTTTAATTAAACGCCTCTCCTGTCCTGAACATACCTTGTCACTACAATCAACATCTGGGGCCTTCCTCCAAGTGATGCTCGGAAGGTGGCAACAAGAGAGAGGGCCTTCTTAGTGATGGCCCCCAACTAGAGCTCCCCACTGAGGCCTGCCTTACGCGATCACTGTCATTTTTTCAGTGCCAAGTTAAGACTGCCCTCTTCCCCCAGGCATTTAATGACATATGGTGGGCCATGTATGTCTGCTGTTTGAACAGGTCTATTAAAATTGTTTACTGATATTGTTTTTAGTTATTTAAATTGTTTCTAAATTTTGTATGTTAGAATTTTTTATACATGCTTTAATCATAACATTGCATTGTTATATAATCTGGTTCTTGTATTTCTTAAGAATTGTTGTGAACCACCCAGAGAGCATCGGCTATGGGGCAGTATGGAAATGAAAATGATGATTGATGATGATGATGTGGGGAGGCTGAGGAGGCTATAGGTTGCCAGAGATGACTGTACAAAGAAAGATAGGACACTCTCAAATACTCTTCAGTCACTTCATGAGTAAGTTAAGCACAAGAACTCTGAACTAGGGATGGTGCGACCACCTGGCTGGGGTTCAAAGCTCAGGGATTTCTCAGCAGCTCTGCCCCCCAGACACCGTTCTGCAGTTGCCCTCATTTGCCCAACTCGGCACGCACAGAGCGAGGCAAGCGCACGGCCGCCCATTCCCTTGCTGAGCCACCATTTTGCATAAAAATGGCAGCTCAGCCTTTTTCATGAATAACCATTTATGCAAATAGTGCCCTTAAAGCGGCCACTTACACACCATGGTCCATTTATGCCAGTAATGTTGTGTAAATGGCCGCTTTACAGAAGCCATTTGCATAAATGTCTATTCATAAAAAAGGCAGAGCTGCCATTTTTTATGCAAAATGGTGCTTCGGCAAGGGAGCAGGCAGCTGGGCACCACTTGCCCGACACCTGCTGACTTCCTGGGGGCTCACTGCACACAATGAGCAGGGTCGGGTGGCTGGCGGGGGTCTGGCAAGCGGCACATGGCGTGTGGGATGAGAAATGATGAGTTCACCCATCCCATCCCTGCGCTGAACACAACCCACGAGAACATCTCCGAAATTTTCTTCTCCTCTGAATTTCTTTTCAAAAGCAATTTCTTTTCTATCAAATGGAATGAGAATGATTGGAAAAAATGTGGGAGAGATTTTCGGCACAGCACTAGATACCTTGAAACCACTGATCCATCCTTTTCCTTCTGGATCAAAAGCAGTCACTGGAGTTTTCTACGCAGCAGTGCCGTGTTGATGATTCAGTTACCAATTCAAAAAGAAAACAACCTCCTGAAATTTCCATAGGGGAACTTTGAGCAATGAGGAATGGTAAAGAATACACAAAGGGGTAAGAGAGAGAAAACTGTGGGGCATATGGATGGTGCAACTCTGCTCCCATGGTAGGAGGAGTTGAAAGGAATAAATATCAGCAGAAAAACAATACCTATGAGCAAAACATTATTTTTAGCCTGAATTTAGTCTTCTGCCTACATTCTAAGGACACTCCAAGAGGAGCTGAACAGAATAAATATTAGGGGGAGAATTATTCTTATGAGCAAATTATTCGTCAGCCTAGATTTATAGTCTTCAAACTCCTTCTGCAATAGACAGTTCAGTGGAAGAGAGATTCAGGTGTTGCTCTCTGGGCAATTCTCCGTGTTTTCCTTATTTTACATCTCCATAAAACTTTCTGTATATCAGGGGCAGTAAAGTTGCTGAGCTAAAATGTTCAGGAACTAGGGAAGGTCTTCAAGGGTGGGTGAAGTGATGTTTTAGTGGACAGCAGAATTATTTTTTGGTAATGCATCTCCTTTCTTTTGATGATGTGCAAGTGGCCACCCTATCTCCTTCTGAATCTCCATGGAGTCCTCTGCTGCTGGTGGTGAGGGGGTGTCTGTGGCTTGGTCATTCTGGGGAGAGGACTTTGCCGACTTGATAAAGCCTAAAAACCACACATTGGCTACTTCTACTGAGAGAGAAAGAAGAAATCTTGGGTGTTGTTTGTGAAAACAGTGCGATTCTCAGCTGATTTGGAAAACTCTAAGAATCTGGGTTAGGATTAATGCCTCACAAAAGGCATTTAAAAAAAATTCTAATATATCCATAGAATATTCTTGTATTTCCCATGTTCTGGCCACTGCTCTACCTTGAAAACTCCAGACAATTTTACTTTGTGGAAAACAATATTGTATGAATGGAGTGTGAGAACCAAACTGTTTGGGCTGAATTTGTCCTCTTGGGCATTCCGTACCCTCAAGAGCTATATGCCCCCTTGTTCCTTTTCTTCCTGCTCATCTATTTGCTGACCGTTGCTGGGAACATCCTGGTCCTCTTGACTGTGGTATCCACCCCTGATCTGCACAAGCCAATGTACTGGTTTCTCTGCCACTTATCTGTCTTGGATATTGCAATGTCCACTTTAATAGTGCCCAAGGTGATTGCTGGGTTTGTGGAAGGTGGTTGCATCATCTCCTTTGGTGGCTGTGTGACCCAACTCTTCTTCTACCACTTCCTGGGCTGCTCTGAGTTCTTCCTCTACACTGTCATGGCCTATGATCGCTTCCTTGCCATCTGCAGGCCTCTTCATTACAACGCCATGATGAATCACAGAGTATGCCTCTACCTCTCAATGGGTGCATGGCTTGGAGGATGTCTGCACTCTGTAATTGAAACAACACTCACCTTTGGCTTGACTTATGGCCTGAAGAATGAAGTAAGCCACATCTTCTGTGATATCCCTGCCATGCTGAAACTGGCTTGTGCAGACACAGCGTTCAATGAGATGTTTGCTTTGGTTGATATTGGTTTAGTGGCCATTACATGCATAGTCCTGATCCTGATGTCTTATGTGTACATCGTCTTTGCCATTCTGAGGATCCGCTCTGTTGAAGGGCAACGTCGGGCGTTCTCCACCTGCACTGCCCACATCATTGTGGTGATGATCTGCTACATGCCGTTGGCTTTCAATTATCTGAGAATAGGGGCTCAGGATCTCCTGAGTGGGGTGATAGCTATTTTCTATACCACACTGACCCCATTCCTAAACCCCCTCATATATACATTAAGGAACAAGGAGATGAAAGATGCAATGCTGAGGCTGAGAGGTAGGAAACCATAATATCTTTGGGTCCAACTAGATTTGACATCAGGAGATTCAGGAGTGGATGCCCTGCAGTGTTGTTTTGTTTTTTTCCGAAGGTAAAAGCAAATGCAGCAAGGTAGCTCAGTTCAATTTAATTTTCTTTCCATATCAGCTACAGGCTACAACAGATTGTAGAGATTGCAATATTCAAATGGTATAAGATAAGAACAGGATAAAGAAAAGATGAAACAACCAGTTAATTTGGAGGCCTGAATTGAATTGGGGCAGCCATGCTGGGGGAGGTGAGGGTAATCCTTCACCCCATTCCATTTCCCCAATCTAACAGCCTCCACCTGCTCCAGAAAAAGTTCCTATTTGATCTATGAGGGGAAACATACAAGTGCCCATATAGTAACTGTGGGTTAGATCCAGACTTAGTCATATTTAAATTGGACCCAGTGAAATCAGTGGGATTTGAGTTAGCCATGACTAACTAAAGTCCCATTGATTTCAAAAGGTCTACTATAAGTATGACTAAGTTGGGATCCAACCTCATATGTTTTCCTCCACAGGGCAAAAAGCAGCTGGGGTGGTAGTGGAATTTAGACTGAGAAGATTGGACATGTCATGGGCCTGTTCTGGTTTGAGCTTCTCCACAGCTGCATTTACCATTCGGGGGTAGGGGTGGGGGACTACAGGAGATCTGATCCGGGATCTCCCAATGTCACAGCACCTTTGGCCTCTCTCCCAGAAGGACACCCAGTCACCTATGTGTGAACATTTCTGCTAATATATGGACAGTCCATTCTTGTCCTCCTAGGGAGTTTTCACACATGGGTTTTTTTCAGCCAGTTGTAATGCAAATGTAAAGGTTTTATATTAGCCAGAATGTTCATTCTCTTGACAAATGCCCTCCTCATCTCACTTTTTCTCCCACCTTAGCAATGACCAGACATAACATAAAACAACCTGGTGGTCTCCAGATGTGTTGGACTGCAACACATTCCTAGCCATAGAATTATAGAATCATAGAATAATAGGGTTGGAAGGGGCCTACTACAAGACCATCGAGTCCAACCTTCTGCTCAGTGCAGGAATCCAAGTCAAAGCATCCCTGACAGATGGCTGTCCAGCCTCGTCTTGAATGCCTCCAGTGTGGGAGACCCCACTACCTCCCTAGGAAATTGGTTCCATTGTCGTATTGCTCTAACAGTCAGGACGTTTTTCCTGATGTTCAGCCAGAATCTGGCATCCTGTAACTTGAGCCCATTATTCCGTGTCCTGCACTCTGGGATGATCATGAAGAGATCCTGGCCTTCCTCTCTGTGACAACCTTTCAAGTACTTGAAGAGTGCTATCATATCTCCCCTCAGTCTTCTCTTCTCAAGGGGAAACATGCCCAGTTCTTTCAGTCTCTCCTCACAGGGTTTTGTTTCCAGTCCCCTGATGATCTTCATTGCCCTCCTCTGAACAGCATGGTCAACTCCCCATGATGGAAGCCCCAACACATCTGGTGAGCACCTGGTTGGGGAAGGCTGACATAAACAGTGCAACAGAGACTCACAGGTGATTTAAGCCCTGCGTACAAAGACACTCCAAGAGTTGTCAGATTCAAAGCTGGTACCTTTAAATCCCCTGTTGCAGCAGGAGATATGACATCTGTAGAGGAGGGTGAGAATTTCACTTCAGTTTTGAGAAGGATTTACCGAAATTCACAAAATTCTTCATATTCGGGACAGAAAGAATGTGAGATTTCTAAAAAAAAATCAGATATGGGACAACCCAAGACTGACAGATGCATCCGTCCAGGCCCAGGGCTTTGAGGGCTTGGCTCTTAAAAGCCTGGATTGGAATCCCAGTGGATTCAACCATGTTAGTATTTATTTAGGTAGGTGCCTCTTTCTTTTTTCCACCCAGGTTCCTCATCTGTAGCAGCATGGCAGGCTGGTCCGTCATAGCCCTCTCCATGCTGGGAATAGCTGTACTTACAGAATATGGCTGGCATAGATGGTTGAGAATTTCATGTCAGTTCATTTTAATAAGAATTTACCAAAATTTGTAAAGTTTTCATATTCTGGGAGAAAGAACTTGAGATTGAAAAAGTTCAAATGCAGGAGAAAATGAAACTGACAGCTTTGCCCGCCCCAGAGTCTCCACCTGTTTCCTCCCTGGTCCTGTTGTCCACTATCCATCCAACCTGTTGTAGGTGATCAGGACTCCAGGAAGCAAGCAGGGAATGGTGGTAGACAGCAGAGCCAGAGAGGGAATGAGGAACAGTGCTTACCTTCTCTTCTGCCAATGGGGAGATTTAAAGGTAACTTAGGACACAATCCTATGGCCACTAGACAGTGTTTAGACGGCCATAGGATTTTTCAGTTTCTGGCACTGAGCTTGGAGCCAGCACTCCGAGCTCGGTTCCCAGAAATCCGACTCCCCTCCCCTTCCCCACTGTCTTGTAGGTGACGCGGGTTGTCCTTGGCTCTGCACTTGGAAGAGCAGCATGGAGTGGCCAAAAAGGGGGCGTTCCTGGGGGTGGGGAGGGAACCACGGAAGCACCATTACAATGCTTCCTATGTGCCATCCAGCCGCCCCCACCCCCTGCTCTGAG
This sequence comes from Heloderma suspectum, assembly GCF_057233095.1. Classification (NCBI taxonomy): domain Eukaryota; kingdom Metazoa; phylum Chordata; class Lepidosauria; order Squamata; family Helodermatidae; genus Heloderma; species Heloderma suspectum. The sequence continues at coordinate 116,588,451 of NC_139463.1, read as the reverse complement.
GCACCCCGGTTAGACAGCCAAAATGGGCTATCTAGCCACAAATGCAGGGCGGTTGGAGTGCAGAGGAGAGGATCCCCTCTGTGCTCTGTCCACTCTGCATTGGATAGTCAGCCGCCTCCAAGTTCGGAGGCAGCTGACTATCCCCATAGGATTGCGCCCTTAAGCCTGTTAGATCTAGTCCTGCCTGAGGTTCACTTGTCTTGGGATCTGTTTTAAGAGCTGGTATCCAGGACATACTTCCCTTGTTATGCAATAATTTCTAAAGGACATTTCCCATTCCAAGCTCCTCACTATTCCTAGGGTCAGCATCAGGGGTCAGCCTTTTGGGGCATCTGCTGAGGCTCACAATTCTTCGGGGTGGGGGGCACTGTTGACTCCCAGAGCTGCCTGTCCCTGTTTCTCCCCTTCCTTCCTTCCTTCCTTCCTTCCTTCCTTAATTTATTTATTTGATTTGTACCCTGCCTTTCTGCCAAAACATGGCACTAAAGGCAGCTCATAGTAGAACCGATTAAAACTGATTAAAACAATACATTAAAATGCAGTAAAACATAACAATTACAGGAAAAAATATTATTAAAAACAGCACCCACTTACAAGTTAAAGGCCTTCTTGAATCAAGCAGTCTCTGCTTGCCAGAGGAAGGCTAGCAGAGAGGGAGTGAACCCAGCCTCCCTTAGGAGAGAGTTCCACAGCCTGGGAGCAGCCACCAAAAAGGCCCTGTCTTGTGTCAGCACCAAATGAGCCTCTGCAGGCTGAGGTCTTGAAAGTAGGGCCTCTTCAGAAGAACTGGGCAGGCTTATATGGGAGAAGGCAGTCTTTCAAATAGCCTGGTCCCAATCTGTACAAAGGGATTATAGTCATAACTAGCACTTTGAATTCTGCCCGGAAGCAGACTGGTAGCCAGTGAAGCTGCTGTAACAAGGGAATCGTGTGCTCTTTGTAATCGATCCTGGGCAACAGTCTTGCTGCAGCCTTCTGGACCAGCTCAAATTTCTGAACACTTTTTGAAGGCAGTTCCAACAAGCTTCCTTGTGTCCTATTCACCTGCCCTCTCTAAGCTTGCCAAGAATGGGTGGGATCCAGACTTAGTCATGCTCAGAGCAGACACATTAAAATCAATGGGACCTAAGTTAGCCATCACTTACTTGTCCCATTGATTTCAATGGCTCTAGTCTAAACTAGGGATGTTCCTCTCACTGCCTATGTACATTGTCCAACCTGTCTAAACTGTCTGTGGTTTGTTTCACTGACAGGCAAACCCGCAGCTCTGGCTTATCTCCCACCTGGCAAGCCAGAGAAATAATGCAACAATAAACTGTGGGTTATTTTCCTGGATTGTTGGGGGAGGGACAAGCCAGAGATCTAGGTATATATGTCATGCTAAACAAGGTGTACAAAATTATGCATGGTGTGGTGAATGTGGATAGGGAGACATTTTTCTCCCTCTCTCAAAATACTAGAACCTGGGGTCATCCCATGAAGCTGATTGGTGGGAGATCCAGGACAGATAAAAGGAAGGACTGCTTCACACAGTGCATAGTTAAACGATGGAATTTGCTACCACAGGATATGGCGCTGGTGATGGCCACCAATTTGGAAGGCTTTAAAAGGGGGTTCGACAATTCCTGGAGGAGAAGGCCATCCATGGCTATTAGTCCTGATGGCTATGTGCTCCCTCCAGTACCAGAGGCAGTGAGCCTTTGTACACCAGTTGCTGGGGAACATGGGTGGGAGGGTGCTGTTGCACTCATGCCCTGCTTGTGGGTTCCTGGTCAACAGCTGGTTGGCCACTGTGTGAACAGAATGCTGGACTACATGGACCCTGGTCTGATCCAGCAGGGCTCTTCTTATGTTCTTATGTTCTTAACCCATGGACCAAAGGATCAGGGTATATGAGCACACTACTCATGCACAATAAGCCAGGTTTCCAGAGGAATCCTGTCTTATCGTGTCATGCAAACTGGGTCAATGCCTTTTGACTGTTAGAGATAGGAGTCCACTATGTGGAAGCACCCAGTGTGTCTCAGTTTAGACTTCTAAAAATCAGTAGGCTTTTCTGTGGCTATAATGGATAAAATAAGAGCTGCAAGTGAACGTTTACACCATAAACCAGCCCAAAGGAATCTAAGGACCATTGCTTTCATGTACTTCACTTTGCCGCGTTGAAATCGATGGGTCCTAAATGTGCCTAGTTTCAGTGGATTGTGCTCTATCTTCTTTTTAAAATTAAAAAGATTAAATTACATGTTATTAATTTTGTTATTTGCCTCTGCTGTCATACCAAAACATGGCATAAGAGGTTATTGTATCTCGACACAGTATGTGCTCTTGTTCCTCCTGTGTATAGAGATCAGGGAGCAGAGTGGACCTTGATATGATCCGTCATAAACTCCCCACCCCCCATCATGCTACAGCAGGTGTCTGCTTCTGCATGAGAGGGAATAGCCCATCCCCATCAAGGCCTGCCTGTAGCCCACCTCACTCCAGCGGCTCATGGCTTCCACTATGAGTACCTTGTGTGTTATAGAAGTAAGATCATGGCCTCAGGTTCCAATCCTAAACACGTGCATTCCCAAGAAGAAAATCCAATTGAACTCAGTAGGGATTACTTCTAAGAGTTGTTTTTTTTAAGGCAGGGTCAGAAACAAATTGTTAGAATGGTTTCAGGCTTTAATGATTTGGGTGAATGGACGAAGCACAGGCCATTCATTTTTTTGTTTTCAAACGAATCATTAATGTCAGAAGCAGAATTTCGTACAAGAACCAGACTCAGAAAACGCTGTCCTGAAAGTTCATCATTCAGTTTCTGTCTGTTTCTGTCTCTCTCTCCCTCTTCCTTTATTTCTCCCCTTTTCAATATTTTTTTTTATTTGAAATATTTATTTCCCGCCCTATATCATTAGGATCTCATGGCGGTGTACAGATAAAATCAATTTAGACAGTATAGAACAATAAATAATTTAGGGAGTAATCCTATGGCCACTAGTCAGCAGCTAAATGGCCATAGGATATCTGGTTTTCCAGGAACCAACCTTGAAGCCTGTGCTCCGAGGTCGGTTCCTGAAGAACTGACCTTCCCTCCCTTCTATGCTGCCTCACAGGCAGTGCGGAACAGCCCCGTGCCCTGCACTCTCAAGAGGAGCATGGAGCAGCCAAAATGGGGCATTCCAGGATCTGTTCCAGGGCGGGGAAGGTGTAAATGACGGAACAACACATTCTATGTGTCGTCCGGCAGCCTCCTCCGCCCTTCCGTGGCTAGACAGCTGAAATCGGTCTAGCCACAAATGCAGAGCAGGAGAAGCACAGAGGGAACAATCCCCTCCGTGCTTCTCCTGCCCTGCATTGGATAGGCAGTCGCCTCTGAGTTCGGAGGTGGCTGCCTATCTGCAGAGGATTGCATCCTCAAACAGCTAAAAACATATTAAGCCATTAAGAGGGCTAATACCAATTTAAAATCTAAAACAATAAAACAGTTAAAACAGTGTGCTACTTTAGGGAATGCATTTAGCCCTCAAAAGCTTTGGTAAAAAGCCATGGTTTAACTTGGCGCCAAAATGAAACCAATGTCTGTGCCAATCGGTCCTCCTTTTGTTATTCTTATTGATTCTAGTCACATGCTTTCTTCTCATTGTTCATCTCTCTGCCACATGATGTGGTCATGTCCACTAACTTAGATAGTTTTGAAGGGATGTGACATCCCAGGTCTCCCACCCAAGGCCCTGGGCCCTAGAGGTCACAAGGTAAGTTACCCATCCTGTCCACTGAGTCCAGATTCCCCATAACCTTATCTATACAAGGTTAGTGGGCTGTGTTTGGCTTGATAGATTGCATTCAAGGCTGGCATCAAGAGTAGGCATGTTTGGGCACTTGCTGAGGGTCCACACCCCAGCAGGGTCCCACTGGCAAAAGTCCCCAGGAGTTGCTCCTCCTCTTCACCATTGCAACCCGCTTGTTCACCTCCCTCCCACTCTGGCCCAGACAACAGTGATGGTGGTGAAAATCAGAGACAGTAGATGCCACTACCTACTTGTTCACTGGTTCTCTGTCTGTCAAGAAAGCAAGTCGTACTAATGATGAGAAAGAGGATGAGGAGCAATAGAAGCTAGTGACAAGGGTGGTGGGAAAGTAGACTCACTGAGGAAGGGGGCTCATTGAGGGTGCCTTGCCCAACAGCCCTCAAAAACCTAGAGCAGGCAATGATCACAAGTTGGGTAGATCTGGATTGAGGTCAATTTGTGTGACTGGATCGTGTGTCATTAAAGTTACATGACCTACTTGGGGGCTTCCCAGAGGCAACTGGTTGACCACTGGGGAAAGCATGAAGCTGGATTAGATAGACTTTGTGGGTTGTTGCAGCAGGACTCTTCTTATGCTTGAATGGGGTTGAGGGATATTGTCATCACGTCATTATAATAGGAAGGTTTTAGGGGTGTGTGAATTAGCAAAACGTGAGCTCGTCGCCTTTCTCCAAATCCCACCTTGAACTTTGTTCTGACTCATGTCTGTATCAGATTTCAAGCTTTGTCTCCTTCCTTTTCACATGAAAATTTGTGCATATTTTGTGCACCTTTTCCCCAAATGTACACCTCAAAGGCGCACATTTTTCAAATGTATGCATCTTTCAAATGCATTTTTTTGTTTTGTTCCACCAATCACATCACAAGCTCAGAAAAGTATGGAGTTTGACTGCAGTTTGGGTCCACATTCAGTTCCAGGTGGTGCAAACTGGGTAAATTCTGGCCAGAAACACACTGACAATAATTTTTCATGCATCTCAATTCCTTTTATACCAAAAGGACTGATATTTAGTTATTTGGCCTGATGTAAGAGGTAGAAAGAATAAGAAGCCACTTTATTTATTGACTGCTGTGCAAATAGCTACCAGTTTTACCTGACACAAGCCAAATGACTCAGCTCCTATGATATCAGTGGAATGTAACGTTGCCACCAGTTACATTCACAGGGCAATCATGTTTACTCAGAAGTAAGTGCCATTGAGCTCCATAGGTCTTACTCCTTGGTAATTGAGTATAGAATTGAAGCCTTGGTATGTATCAATCCATTATGTATTGTTTTTCTCTTCTTCTGGAAGAATGGGTCCCACAGGGAGAACCACACAGCTGTGACCCATTTCATCCTTCTTGGCATCCCTCACACGGAAGGCCTTCACGGCATCCTCTTCCCTGTGTTCTTAGTCTTCTGTATCTGCACTTTGTTGGGGAACTTGTTGATCCTGAGCGATGTCTTCGCCAACTCTCGTCTCCACACCCCCATGTACTTCTTCCTTTTCAACCTCTCCATCCTTGACATTGGCCTCTCTTCCATTAGCACCCCAAAGATGTTGGCCAACCTTTGGGTGCAAAGCAGAATAATACCGTTGGGTGGATGTGTATCCCAGGTTTTCTTCTACCATTTTTTAGGAAGCACCGAATGCCTCCTCTACACCGTCATGGCCTATGACCGGTATGTGGCGATCTGCCACCCACTGCGGTATCTCATCATCATGAACTGGAAGGTATATGCATCCTCTTGGCTGCTGGCGCATGGGTCACCAGCTCCTTTCATGCCACCATCCTCACCACCTTGACTTTCATGCTCCCCTATTGTGGGCCCAGTGAAGTTGACTACTTTTTCCACGACATCTTTCCTGTTGTCAAGTTGGCTTGCGCTGAGCTGACATCATCATCATTGAGACAGTGAGCTTCACCAGTATTGTCATGGTACCCACGACCTGCTTCATCCTCACTCTGGCTTCCTACATCCGCATTGTCTATTCTGTGCTAAGGATGAGCTCTGTGGAAGGGCGGCGTAAGGCGGCCTCCACTTGTGCCTCCCATTTAACTGTAGTAACCCTCCTCTTTGGCCCCTGTGCTCTAATCTACACTCAGTCTTCACTAAGTGAGATTCTGGTGACCCCTGTGCAGATCTTCGGCAACATAGTCACTCCGATGCTCAACCCAGTCATCTACAGTATACCCTTCAAAACAAGGAAGTGAAAGCAGCCTTGATAAAACTGACAGGGGGAAGAAAGTGTCCCAGATAGTGACTGAGTAACTTGTTGGGGTTAATATACTTCTGTAGCTAGATCAATAGCTGTGTGTGCTAGATGACCTCAATCAATTCACTCTCTCTCAACTTTAAAGCAGGGGTGGACAACTTATGGCTCACCAGATGTTTCGACCTACAACTCCCATAATCCCTAGCCAACATAGCCAATGGTGAAGCATGATGGAAGTTACAGGCCAAAGCATCTGGAAAGCCACACGTGCCCACCCTGTTTAAAGGACTGAAGACTTAACGTGTATTCATTGCAAACAAAACTGAGCACAATCCAGGAAAAGTTGGCCATGACTAAATCCCAGGGAGAAATACATGGGTGTTCACCATCCATATATAGAGCAGTGTTTGAGGGGTAGAGGCCCCCTCTTTGTAGGAAAAATAGAACTCCAAACTGGAGGTACTCTGCTTCACACAGCAAGGTAAGTGGAGAAAGGTGTGGGTTTCACTCTCCTTCCCTGTGACAAGAGTACGACAAGAGTAGACCCCCTCCAACTCCACTTACTGTGTGAATGGGGCAAATATGTGGATGACTGCCATGCCAGATTTACTTTCAGTATAGGACTTAGTCATGACTCTTTTTATCTGGGTTGTGTCAGGTATGTTGAGCTTCATTTAAATATTGTTATATGTTTGGAGTCAATCTAAATGGTCAATCTATTTACATTGGGGTCAATCTAAATGTTTGGGGTCAATCTAAGGGTGCCTGCCTGGACCCTAAGATCATCCTCAGCAGTCCTCCATGACCTCTGACAAAGAAAGTAAGGTGGGTGGGCTACCAAGAAGAGGGCCTTTTCTGTGTCACCCCAGCTGTGGAATGAGCTCCCTATAGAGAGGTTGGCCTGGCGCCTACGTTGTACTCCTTCCAGCTCCACGTGAAGACCTTGTTATTGTCCCAGTACATTAGCATTTTAGCTTCCTAGTCTTTTAACTCTGGTGTTTTAAATCTGTACTTTAAATCTCTGCATCGCTGCTAGGTTTTATTCTGGTTGTACTGTTATATTGTGGTTTTAAGCTTTCATATTTTATATTGTTTTATGCCGCACTTTGTGGTTTTAATTTTTGTGAATGACCTAGAGAGCTTCGACTATTGGGCGGTATAGAAATTAAATGAAATGAATGAAAAAAAATTACTTTCCTGGAGTCCCTTACAACCCAGTGCTTCTGATTGCAACGAGATTCGGAATTCCTCCCAGCTCTGCAACTCTTGATTCTAAGATTTCGGTGACCCCGGATAGTATCCAATCTTAGCCCTACTTCAAGTAGACCTACTGAAATGAATAGAACTTTAGTCAGTCATGACTAACTTAAATCCTATTCATTTCAATTGGTCTACTCTATGTAGGACTAACATTGGATACTACCCCTGGTTTGCATGTAACAGCAAGCCATAGTGGGTGAATTTCCCCATGGGTCTTGCCATATTGCATTTTAAAAATGTAAGCCATGGCACCGAATGCCTCCTCTACACCGTCATGGCCTATGACCAGTATGTGGCGATCTGCCACCCACTGCGGTATCTCATCATCATGAACTGGAAGGTATGCACCCTCTTGGCTGCTGGCACATGGGTCACCAGTTTGTCGTTACACATGAGCCTGGCAAGGGTGGGTTGTTGGAGTGGTGAACAAGCCACAAAGAACCCATGGCCTGTTTTAGGGTTGTGGATGGCTTGTTAACCACCCCCAACACCCTCACCAGCTTTGCATGTAACAACAAGCTGCGGCACGCCCCCACCACAGCTTGAATTTTCAAAATGGTGGCCAGTACCACAATGAGAAGCCCTGCAGGGAATTTATCCACAAGGCAGCTCCGTAAGTAGACCATCAGTGTAGGTGCCTGAGGCAACGCAACTTGAAGACCTGACAATATACAGCTGATGGCTGGTAACATTCTGTTGATGTGCTTTAATGGGAGGTGGGGTGGACCAAGAAGAATAGGTCATAGATGGGGAGATGACTCATTCTTTGTCCTACTAGGCCAAGGGGAGAGGATGAGCGAGGTCTGGGTGTTTAGCAGGAATTCAGTCTGTGCTGGAACTGGAACTGGAGCTGGAAAAGCAGGCAGAGAGCTGGCTTGCTCTCTGCAGGAAATCCTATAGGACTATGGGTTCCCCTAGACATCTGATGGGGAACAGGAGTCTGTTGAAGCGTTTATGTGTGGTCCTTTTCTTACACTCTGCCTGTATACATATGTAAATAAACCTTATAGCACAAGAACACCATAAGTCTCCAATGGTCTCCCTCTAAGGAAACTGAACTCTGAACAAATGGACCTCTGAAATGTCTCTCTGCTCAGTAGTGGGGAGCACACTTGTAACAATACAGTTCATTGTTATTCTTTAGCATGAGGCATATGCTATTGTGATTTGTTAGCTTCTTTAATTAGAATCTTCAGAATTACACACCTGCCCGGTGGATGAGAGTTCAGTATCTGTAAGATGTTAACAACTGACGGTTTTGTCTTATTCCCTCCACCCACCTCATAATCTATTAAACAACAGGCACTGGAATCCTACAGACCCTTACCTAAGAGCATGTCCCATTGAACTCAGTGGAGCTTACTCCAGAGAAGAGCAGAGAAGAGCAAGCATGCATAGGAGTGCACTGCACATCTCAGACTGATTCAATTAATTGCTGCCAAATATGAACTTGAGCACATTCCGGGAGAGAGCAGAGGACAGGAAGGCCTGGCGTGCTATGGTCCATGGGGTCACGAAGAGTTGGACGCGACTTAATGACTGAACAGCAACAACAACAATGGTATAGTTCTTATTGATTTGGGTACCTGAGTGGTTGATGCTTATAGATACAAATCTTAACCAGTCTCTGAAAGTCCCTCTATTTTGAATTCCTGGTAATTATTATCACTCAGTATTAGACACTACTAGAGATGTTGGAGAAATCCACAACAGAATCAAATGAGTTCAGTTTTCTGTGAATCTGACCCATGGATTCCATAGAGAACTGGCGTTTCCTGAGTTGCATGGATTCCATGGACATGCAGACTGTTTTTTTGTTTGTTTGTTTGTTTTACATTCTAGAATTTTACCCAAATTTAGTTGTAGAAAATTACGTAAAATTAAAAAAAAAAAAGTCAGCCAAAAGTGTACATTTCCCCCATAGGCTAAAGCATGAAAATGCACATTTAGGGGGATTTGTGCACTTTGGGGAGGATTTGCACATTTTTTCAAGTGTGGATTTTTGCAAGTGTGCATTTGTGCAAATTTGGGGAATTGGGGGAAAAAAATCTAATTATGTTAATGAACAGACAACGGAAAGAAAGGCATCCGACAATCCATGAAATGCAGACAGAATGGATTCTACAAAATTGGTACATCCCTAGACACTAGAGCCTTGTGTGGCGCAGAGTGGTAGGTGGCAGTATTGCAACCGAAACTCTCCCTACGACCTGAGTTCGATCCCAGCTGAAGCTGGGTCTCAGGTAGCCGGCTCAGGTCGACTCAGCCCTCCATCCTTCCGAGGTCGGTAAAATGAGTACCCAGTTTGCTGGGGGAAAGGGAGTCACAACTGGGGAAGGCAATGGCAAACCACCCCGCTACAGTCTGCCATGAAAACGCCAGCGCAAGCGGCGTCCCTCTAGGGGTCAGTAATGACCCGGTGCTTGCACAGGAGGAACCTTTCCTAGACACTACTGATAATCAAATAAATCAAAATATTATATCCCTATGTATTTTGGAGGTAATAGAGGTCAAGTTGATATTAAAACTGTTTTATTAATAGCTTTTTGGTGGGGGGTGTCCACCATGAGCTTTCCATTATGTATGGGCTCTACCATTACCATTTATCCATGAAAATAAAATGAACTGTATGTTGGTCACCAGGCTGCTGACTGTGTTGTCTCTCAGCTTAGCCTTTAGCAACACCCTGCAAACATTTGCTGGAGTTCTGTTTAACCTGAGGATATTGGAAGTGGAAGCAGTCTTCATGCAAAGCAATAGAAAAGGTACCAAAGAGAGCAAAATCACCAAGGGCAGCCTTCTCCAAGCTGGTGCTCTCCAGATGTTTTGGACTATAACTACCAGCATTCCTGACCATTGGCTGGGGCTGACAGTTGAAGCCCACAGCATCTACAGGGAACAAGGTTAGGGAAGGCTGACCAAGGTGTTTGAACCCTTACCTCATACAGATATTTTTAAGTGTTTAAAGGCGCAATCCTAGGCATGTTTAAACAGAAAAAAGTCATAAGAACATAAGGAAAGCCATGCTGGATCAGACCAAGGGTCCATCTAGTCCAGCATTCTGTTCAAACAGTGGCCAACCAGCTGTCCATGGGAGACCCACAAGCAAGACATGAGTGCAACAGCAATCTCCCACTCATGTTCCCCAGCAATTGGTATTCATAGGCATACCGCCTCTGATACTAGAGGTAAGCATATAGCCATCAGGACTAATAGTCATTGGTAGCCTTCCTGTCCTGGAATTTGTCTAACCTCCTTTAAGAACATAAGAAGAACCCTTCTGGATCAGACCCAGGGTCCATCTAGACCAGCATTCTGTTCACACAGTGGCCAACCAGCTGTCGACTGGGCACCCACAAGCGGGGCATTAGCGCAACAGCACCCTCCCACCCATGTTCCCCAGCAAGTGGTATACATAGGCTCACTGCCTCTGGTACTGGTAGCACATAGCCATCAAGACGAGTAGCCATGGATAGCCTTTTCCTCCAGGAATTTGTCCAACCCCCTTTTAAAGCCATCCAAATTGGTGGCCATCACTACATCTTGTGGTAGCAGATTCCATAGTTTATATGTTGTGTGAAGAAGTCCTTCCTTTGATCTGTCCTGAATCTTCCACCAATCAGCTTCCAGGGATGACCCCAGGTTGGCTGGTTGGGGAATGCTAGGAGCTGTAGGACTTTTTTCTGTCTAAACATGCATAGGATTGTGCCCTAAGGCTGCAATGCTATACACACATACCTGGGCATACATCTTACTGAACTCAATGGGGCTAACTTCTGAGTATAGGACTGAACTAGCTTTTTAGTTTTAAAAAAGGGGGATATGATAGAAGGTGATCAAAATTAGAAGTAGTAATTTTTAGATGATGAATCTTTGTACTAGGATTCAAGGTCACCTGGTAAAATTGGTCCATAGCAGCTTCAGAACTGATTGAAAGGAGCACTGTTTCACACACCACATTTTTAACTTCGGGATTCTTGAGGGAAAGGACTATCAACAGTTATTAGCTGATCAGAGCTTTGATGGAATTTCCATGTCTACAGGTAGCCATGTGTCCTACTTTTCAGAGGATAGTCCTCTATTTGAAGATGTCTTCTGTTTGAAGAGCTGTCCAATCCAAGTCCAGTTTAAAGATTAAAAAAAAAACCATAAGAAGCCAGGGGAACAGGGGCCTTGGAGTTGCCTATCAACTGTTAGTACCTGAACAGCAGGCTGAGAAGGCTGGCACACAGATCACCTGGTCACAATCTTCTCCGCTATGGTGAGATAGATTGTATTTCTAGTTACATTATAGTAATTCTTTCTAAATGTGTGTCTATACATAACCATTAGCATATGCGACCTTTATGCAAATAGATGTTCCTTTTGTCCTCTTTTGGGGTGATGCATGTCCCCACTTTTGGAGATGTGTAAATGGCCACTCGGAATACCACCAGATGCTTGAGACATTCAACAGGCAGTGCTGCTCAGTGCTGACTCCAGATTTTTTAGGGCCATATTGAGGGACTTTGGGGCAAGAGCCCCCGCCCCCGCCCCTCTAAGTGAGTCTACCTTCTCACAACCATTGTAACCAACTGCTCTTGCACCTTGCCCTCTTTCTCATCATTGTGCCCACTTGCTTGCTTGACAGGCAGACTTGGCTGTCAAGGAGCCAGTAGGCCGTGGCATCTGCTGCTCCTCCTTCTCACCACTGCCGTTGTCTGGGCCAGAGTGAGAGGCAGGTGAGCAAGCAGGTGGCAATAGTGAAAAGGAGGAACAAGTCCAGGGGGCTCTCATCACTGGGCTCCTGCTGGAGTGTGGGCCCTTGGCAGTCACCCAACCATGCCTAGCTTTGTTGCGGGCCGTGGCAGTGCTGCCTTAATGCCATGTCTGTAGGCTTCCAAAGGCATGTAGTTGACCACTACTGGAAACAGGATGCAGGAGGACCAAATTAGTTTTCTTATCTTTTTATAACAAAGCCTGAACAATTCTTTATTCAGATAAATTATTCAGATAAAATTATTATCTTCCTAGGGAAAGGGAAAAGGACCAGGAGACAAACAATCAAAAGGAAGACTCTATAGATTGTATCCAATGTTAACTGAACTTACTTCATTTCAGTGGGTCTACTCTAGGGAGGACTAACATTGGATATAACTCCATGGACCCCATTTTGCTAATGCAAAAGTGGTCATACGGTACCCCCTACACTAGAGAGTAGAAGTGAAACTTCTGGTAACATTGCTGCATAATATAACGCAAGAAGAAAGTTTTTAAAAAATATATATTTATGTGTTTATTTATTTACTAGATTTAGAATATCGCACGCTCTGCCTAGCAGGCCCTTGAGGTGATGTACAATAAAATCATTAAAACTTTGCATAAAACCCAAGGAACAAAACCATACAATACAATTTGTGAGCAGCATTAAAATTAAAGAGCTGCAAAACATTAAACATTAAAATTCGCCTGACAGAACAGATTTTATGGCCTGTCTAAAGCAGAACAAGTAAGGAGCCAATCTCATGTCCTTCAAGAGGGACTTCCACAATCAGGGTGCTGCTACCAAAGAGGCCTGGTCTTGAGTGTCTGCCAGCATAGAGCCAAAACAGACATTACTAGCAGATACGTCTATTTCCTCTACTGGGGCATACCCCAATAATGCTGGTAGTTTTTCTCTACTTGGAGATGCGAGGAATTAAACCTGAGACCTTCTCAGTGCAAATCATGTGCCTTACCACTGAGCAATAGTAACTCAGGTACTTAAATGATATTCAGGGTGCAGTGGGAGAAAAAACCTATATCTGGGATTCTGAGGAACTACTCTCAGTCAGAGCGAACATTGCTTAGTGAGATGAAACATTTGATTCTGAGGAACATTTGAGGATTCTAAGGAACATTTGATTCTGAGGAACTACTCTCAGTCAGAGTGAACATTGCTTAGTGAGATGGAACATTTGATTCTGAGGAACATTTGAGGATTCTGAGGAACATTTGATTCTGAGGCACGACTCTCAGTCAGAGTGAACATTGCTTAGTTAGGTGGAACATTTGATTCTGAGGAACATTTGATTCTGAGGAACATTTGATTCTGAGGAACATTTGATTCTGAGGAACTACTCTCAGTCAGAATGAACATTGCTTAGTTGGATGGAACATTTGATTCTGAGGAACTACTCTCAGTCAGAGTGAACACTGCTTAGTGAGATGGAACATTTGATTCTGAGGAACGACTCTCAGTCAGAGTGAACATTGCTTAGTGAGATGGAACATTTGATTCTGAGGAACATTTGAGGATTCTAAGGAACATTTGATTCTGAGGAACGACTCTCAGTCAGAGTGAACATTGCTTAGTGAGATGGAACATTTGATTCTGAGGAACATTTGAGGATTCTAAGGAACATTTGATTCTGAGGAATGACTCTCAGTCAGAATGAACATTGCTTAGTGAGATGGAACATTTGATTCTGAGGAACATTTGAGGATTCTGAGGAACATTTGATTCTGAGGCACGACTCTCAGTCAGAGTGAACATTGCTTAGTGAGATGGAACATTTGATTCTGAGGAACATTTGAGGATTCTGAGGAACATTTGATTCTGAGGCACGACTCTCAGTCAGAGTGAACATTGCTTAGTTAGGTGGAACATTTGATTCTGAGGAACATTTGATTCTGAGGAACATTTGATTCTGAGGAACTACTCTCAGTCAGAATGAACATTGCTTAGTTGGATGGAACATTTGATTCTGAGGAACTACTCTCAGTCAGAGTGAACACTGCTTAGTGAGATGGAACATTTGATTCTGAGGAACGACTCTCAGTCAGAATGAACATTGCTTAGTGAGATGGAACATTTGATTCTGAGGAACATTTGAGGATTCTAAGGAACATTTGATTCTGAGGAATGACTCTCAGTCAGAATGAACATTGCTTAGTGAGATGGAACATTTGGTTCTGAGGAACATTTGAGGATTCTGAGGAACATTTGATTCTGAGGCACGACTCTCAGTCAGAATGAACATTGCTTAGTGAGATGGAACATTTGATTCTGAGGAACATTTGAGGATTCTGAGGAACATTTGATTCTGAGGAATGACTCTCAGTCAGAGTGAACGTTGCTTAGTGAGATGGAACATTTGATTCTGAGGAACATTTGAGGATTCTGAGGAACATTTGATTCCTAGGAACGACTCTCAGTCAGAGTGAACATTGCTTAGTGAGATGGAACATTTGATTCTGAGGAACGACTCTCAGTCAGAATGAACACTGCTTAGTGAGATGGAACATTTGATTCTGAGGAACATTTGAGGATTCTAAGGAACATTTGATTCTGAGGAATGACTCTCAGTCAGAATGAACATTGCTTAGTGAGATGGAACATTAGATTCTGAGGAACATTTGAGGATTCTGAGGAACATTTGATTCCTAGGAACGACTCTCAGTCAGAGTGAACATTGCTTAGTGAGATGGAACATTTGATTCTGAGGAACGACTCTCAGTCAGAATGAACACTGCTTAGTGAGATGGAACATTTGATTCTGAGGAACATTTGAGGATTCTAAGGAACATTTGATTCTGAGGAATGACTCTCAGTCAGAGTGAACATTGCTTAGTGAGATGGAACATTTGATTCTGAGGAACATTTGAGGATTCTAAGGAACATTTGATTCTGAGGAACGACTCTCAGTCAGAGTGAACATTGCTTAGTGAGATGGAACATTTGATTCTGAGGAACATTTGAGGATTCTAAGGAACATTTGATTCTGAGGAATGACTCTCAGTCAGAATGAACATTGCTTAGTGAGATGGAACATTTGATTCTGAGGAATATTTGAGGATTCTGAGGAACATTTGATTCTGAGGAACGACTCTCAGTCAGAGTGAACATTGCTTAGTTAGGTGGAACATTTGATTCTGAGGAACATTTGATTCTGAGGAACATTTGATTCTGAGGAACGACTCTCAGTCAGAATGAACATTGCTTAGTGAGATGGAACATTTGATTCTGAGGAACATTTGAGGATTCTGAGGAACATTTGATTCTGAGGAACGACTCTCAGTCAGAGTGAACATTGCTTAGTGAGATGGAACATTTGATTCTGAGGAACATTTGAGGATTCTAAGGAACATTTGATTCTGAGGAATGACTCTCAGTCAGAATGAACATTGCTTAGTGAGATGGAACATTTGATTCTGAGGAATATTTGAGGATTCTGAGGAACATTTGATTCTGAGGAACGACTCTCAGTCAGAGTGAACATTGCTTAGTTAGGTGGAACATTTGATTCTGAGGAACATTTGATTCTGAGGAACATTTGATTCTGAGGAACGACTCTCAGTCAGAATGAACATTGCTTAGTGAGATGGAACATTTGATTCTGAGGAACATTTGAGGATTCTGAGGAACATTTGATTCTGTGGAACGACTCTCAGTCAGAGTGAACATTGCTTAGTGAGATGGAACATTTGATTCTGAGGAACTACTCTCTGTCGGAGTGAACCCTGCTTAGTGAGATGGAACATTTGTGTGACTCAGTATAAGACAGCTTAGGAGAGGTAGGTTGATGGTTGCCATGAGAATGAACTAGTGACAATAAGGAAAGATTGAGCTGTTCAAGCCCTGATACCCCATGACTCAAAGGTTCTGTTGCTTGCTTATTTATTTATTACATTTCTATACTGCCCAATAGCCAGGCAGTTCACAATAATTAAAACCATAAAATACAAGGAGATAAAATACAATATAAAAGTTTTAAAGTTTAAAATTACAGCATCAAAAATAAAAATAAAAATAAAATAGAAGGTTATTAGCAGCAGGGCAAAGATTTAGAATACAATACCAGATTTAAAACAGGAACTGAAAAACTAAAATGCCTGGACAAATAAAATGGTCTTCACCTGGCTCCGAAGAGAGCACAATGTAGGCACCAGGCGAACCTCTCTGGGAAGCTCATTCCACAACCGGGGTGCCCCAGCAGAAAAGGCCCTCTTCTTAATAGCCACCGGCCTCACGTCCTTTGGTGGGGGGTCCCAGAGAAGGACTGCTGAAGCTGATCTTGCGCTGGGCAGTTGTATATGGCAGGAGACAATCCTTCAGGTAGCATGGGCCGAAGCCCTTTAGGGCTTTGAATGTTACTACCGGCACTTTGAATTGGACTTGGGAATGGGCTGGCAGCCAGCACAGATGGAAAAGCACTGGTCCCAATCTAGTTAGGGCTTTGATTGTTAGTACAAGTACTTTGAATCAGGCCCTGTTCTCTCTAGCTTCTCATGCTTCACAAAGTTCTGCCCATGCCATTACAAACATGCAATTTTCAACATTCCAGATTAGGGTGTCCTACTGGACAGTCGTATGAGGGCAACTTTTATGTCTTTGTTCCTCAGTGTATAGATTATGGGGTTGAGAAGTGGTGTCAGTGAAGTGTAGAACACAGCTACCACTCCATCGAGTGAGTCCTGAGATCCTGGCCTCAGATAGATGAAGACAAGTGGCACATAATAAGTCACCACTACAGTAATATGAGCTGTGCAGGTGGAGAAAGCTCGCTGACGCCCTTTGGCACTGCGGATCTTCATTATGGTGGATACAATGTACATGTAGGAAGTCAATATAAGAAAGAAGCAAGTGGTGGCCACAAGGCCAACATCAATCATGGTCACCATCTCATTGAGTGCAGTGTCAGCACAAACCAACTTCAGCACAGCTGGGATGTCGCAGAAGATATAGTTCACCTGGTTTCTCCAGCCAAAAGGCAGGCGAAAAACAAGAGCTGTCTCTATCATTGAGTGAAGACAACCACCAAACCAGGTGCCCATTGCAAGGAAGATGCATGTCCTATGGTTCATGATGGTACCATAATGGAGTGGCTTGCAAATGGCCAGGAAGCGGTCATAGGCCATCAGAGTGTAAAGGAAGCATTCTGTGCAGCCCAGGAAATGGAAGAAGAACAGTTGGCATACACAACCCCCAAAGGACAGGATCCCACCACCATCTAGAAATCCAGCAATCACCTTGGGTACTATCACAGAGGAGACTGTCATATCCAAAAGGGACAAGTGGCAGAGGAACCAGTACATGGGTTTGTGGAGCTGGGGACTGGATACTACAACCAACAGAATCAAAAGATTTCCAAAGACAGTAAGTAAGTAGATAAGCAGGAAGAAGATGAATAAAGGACTCTTCAGATTCTTGGGGTATGGAAACCCAACGAGGACAAACTCGGTCAATGATGTTTGATTTTCACATTCCATCTCTGCAACATTTAAAAAAATGTGGGTATAATCAGTGATGGATTGGAGGACAAAAAAGGAACATAGAATATAAATCACCAAATCTTTAACAGGTCAATAGAATCAAAGGCATGGGTCCCTGAACAAACCAGATCCTCAATGTCCTTTTGTATAGCTTGGTTCCTTCTCAGGATTGTTATATATAGCTGGCAGGATGGGTTAAATCAGCTTCTCCCAACCTGGTGCCCTCTAGTCATGTTTGACTGCAACACAGCAAGGCTCAGATGTTTCATAAAACAAGACAGGAACAGGATAACATTGGGCACCTTTGCTGGTCCCAGGCACTCCATCCTCCCCATCTGGATTTGGGCCTGAAAGACTAAGGCAAACTGTGAATGCATGTAGGGTATGTTGTAAGCCAGCACAATGTATGGCATTGCACAATATCATCACTGATCATGGGGCACATCAGTTAAGTCATCAGCCTTAGCTTCCAGTTTCCTGGCTTTGTGGAGCTTCAGCCAACATGAGATAGTCTTACCTCAGGTCTTAAACCGGCAGGGGGTTTTTATCATTGAATTTTTTTTTTCTCTTGGCTCTCAAAGTACTTTACTAACAGTAGCCCTAGAGCAATTCTGTGTCTTAGACCACAAAGTGATTTGAATAAGGCCACCTAGTAAGGTCATATATGAGCTGAGTTTTGAACTGAGACCTTCTGGTCATGCTTTCAATGACCACACTATCTTAAAAATATTGTTTCTTAAGGACATCATGGACAGGGAAGCTTCTAAATTAACATTAGTAATGGATACTGATATATCAACAGATGTAATTTTGCTCTCCAGGATCTTGCAAAACACACTGGTTATGCATCTTAATGAGGAACATCATAGAAGTTTGTCCTGGCACCCAGTTACCTGCTGTTCCGTTCATCAGAATGGTTCCAATTATACAGGATCTGCTTCATCTCCTTTACAGAAGATTTCTATGAAATCTGTTGAGATGTTTGCTGGTGGCATCATGGTTCAGTCTCTTCTCCCAGTCCAAATCTTATCTCAACCAGATTGTGACTTTGTCTGACATACAGACAATTCCATAACACAACTGGGGATTAAGAGAAGAGCTTCCCGCTGTGCTTAGTACATCTTTTTTTGAAAGCTACTTTCTCTCAAAGTGTCTACTGCTGGACATCCACTTCTGGCAGAGGCAGGAGTGACCTTCGAAGGGTGAATCTGCTGAGAAGATGTGCCTAATCTCCTCTCAAGAATCATGCTTTGTTCAAGTTTCATTCAGCTCTGATATTCTTGACTATTCTCATGTCTTTATAACATTGCTCATTGTCTGTGATCTCATGTTGCCTTTCTCTCTTGGTCTTAATCCCAAACGCTTTTCTCTTCCCTACGGCCCTATTGCACCGAAGCCATCAGGAATTCAAGGGGGGGGTGTTGATCAAACAAAAGCGCCACCTCTGAGTAAACTCCTTTGAGATTGACTTAAAACTCTTGTTATTTCAAGTAAAGTGGAGTGTACAAGACCCCAAAGAGCAAACCCCTATGGCTCAGGGGTTGCTTATACTTCAGCTTTGAAGAGTTGAAGTATGTTGTATGCCACATCATCATCATAGTCGTTTTGAGACTGAAGATGACAGCCTCCATACATCTGGTTTTATGGGTCCTTTGGTAGGCCCAATCCTTGCCTGAAGACTGTCATACTGCATATTGGACAGATTAAAGTCAAAGAACTGGATAATTCAAGGCCAAATCACACATTACTTTAAATACTTTTTTTTCCTATTTTACTCTAGAGTAAGCACAGGGGCCCCAATCTAGATGAGGACCCTAGTGTAGGAGGAGGGGTCTTTAACCCTCCTCTCCCACCCCCCAACGTCAGCTGGATCTGATGCACATGAGGTCCCACACCCACCCACACCTGCAATATCTATTACCAAATAGTGAACCATTTGCTTTAATATATCACTATTTGGCAATAAAAATTGCCAGTGTGGGACTTGATCCAGAGGGGGGTCACAGCAGAGGGGGAAGGGTTAAAAGGCTCCTATCCCCGAGGCTAGGATCCCAATCTAGACTGAGGAGTTGCTCTTACTCTATAGTTAAGAAGGGAGAAAAGATGAAGCTGCTAGTTACATCTTTTCAGTAGTGTGTGCTTTGGGTCCAAGGCTGCTTCTGATGAGGTTTAGACTGCTGGTTTTTGCACACAGTTCTGTCAGGGCACTTACTTTGCAATCCTATACATGTCTACTTGAAGTAGGTCCCAGTGGGTTCAGTTGGACTTACTCCCAGGTTACTGTGTGGCAGCAACATCAATTTTGAGAATGCCTGTTTTTCTATTCTTTGGGTTTCAACTAGGGATGTCGGAGAAATCCACAATGGATTCAAATGAGTTCAGATTTCTATGAAGCTGATCTGCAGATGCTACAGCAGATGGGGTTTTTTTTTAGTCATCTGGATTTTGCAGACTTGCGGACCAGTTTTTCACTTTGGGGGGCAATTTGCGCTAATGCGCAGGAGTGCTAATTCACATTAATGCACTTTTTCTGTAAGTGCACTAATGTGCATTGGAGCAAATGTGCTACTGCACTAATGTGCATTAGTTAATGTGAAGTATCACTAATGTGCATTAGTGCAAGAAGAACAAAATTCTGGTAAATAAAAAATCCAGTTCCATCAATGGGTGGATTACGGAATGAAAGATGCCTCACAATCCGTGAAACACAGACGGAACAGATTTAACAAAATCCAGATATCCCTAAATAAAGCAAGTTCACCACTTTGCAAACTCCACCCACTTTGGCTCCAGCTCTCCCCACCTTTGGCTCTGGCCCTGCCCACTGCTGAAACATGGACATTGACAGGTTTCAACCAAAATAAAGCAGACTTTGACAAGAAAGAGATCTTCTCCTTCCCCCCCACTTCCAGGCTAGTGGGGAGACTAATGGGTGGGTGCTTTATTGTTAATTCTGGTGGTGTGTTCTTTTATGTTTGATAGATGGATATCCCCTTTAAGTGATTTTTAAAAAGTTATTAATGTGCTAGTTTTATTGAAGTTTGCATTATTGTTATATTGTATTATTTTGTGTTTATAACACTAAGACTTTTAGAAAACATGAGACTATAAGAAGAGCCCTGTTAGATCAGACCAAATGTCCATCGAGTCTATCATTGACCTGGTTCACACAACATGACAAGCCAGAGTAAGAGTGTAGTATGGGTTGAGTGTGAGTTGAACATTGGGTTGTTGTTGAATCAGGGGTTGTTGTGTTCACACAGTTCATAACCCAACACCAAAGCATGAGTTCTATTTGTGGGTTGTTCATGGTTAACAAACCATGGTTTGTTAGCACAGGTGGGTTCACACAACACAACAAACCATGATTCAACAACAAGCCAGGGTTCAACAACAACACACACTCAATCCATAGTCAGCCCACACTCAGGCTTGTCGTGTTGTGTGAACCTAGTAAGTGTGTTCCCCACAGTGGCCAACCAGATACCTCCAGAAATACCACAAATAGGGCATGATGGTGGTAGCCCTCCCAACTGTTGATCCCCAACGTGTGGTATTCAGAGGCAGACTATCTGTGAACATGGAGGTTCTATTTAGCCATCATGTATACTAGCCATTAATAGACCACTCCTTTCCCATTCATTCCCTTTTAAAGCCATCTAAGCTGATGGCCATCACTATCCCTCTTCCACCACTTGATTCCATATATCAGGGGCGTTAGACCTCAGGTTTGCAGGCCAAATACGGCCTGCCTGTGATCCCAATCTGGTCCTTATGGCATAAATAAATTATGCGTCTTCAAGGAAGTTGGTACCTTAAGCAAAGGGGGGGGCGTCCAAACTCTCTTGGATATTTTCAGTGGTGTAGTGGAGCCTGGGCTTGCAAGGATGCTGCATGCAGGGATGTTGGAGAAATCCACAACAAAACCAAATGAGCTTGGATTTTTATGAATCCAACCCACAGATTCTGAGGCAGACTGGCTTTTCCCCTGTTGGGTGGATTCAGCGGAGTTGCAGACCATTTTTCTAACTTTTGGGAGTTCTGCGCAAATTTCCTCGTAGAAAAAAATGCAAAAGAATTTTTTAAATGGCCGGAAATATGCATTTCCCTCATAGGCTAAAATATGAAAATGTGCATTTGGATTTGCACATTTTGTGGGAATGTGCACATTTTTGCATGCGAGAATTTGCGCAAATTCAGAAACAAAAAAAAATCCCATTCCGTCGATGGAATGAAAGCTGCATGACAACCTGAGAAACACAGATGGAACAGATTTTATACTATCTGTACATCCCTAGCTGGATCACCAGTTTTTTATTAACAGGGATGTTGACATAATCTACCACACACACCCCTTCAGACTTCCCAGTTCCCTCTGAGCTTAGCAGCAATCTTCATGGTAGCTGGAGGAGAAATGGATTTTCCCAGCATCAATATATTGTTGGGAGCTACTCCTGTTGTAACGCAAAGTATTTTGGGCTGACTTGCTCTTGAACGGCCAATTAAGGCCTGTTAGCTTTACAAAAGACCTGCACCTAGCAGATGAAACCCTAGAAGTGGATTGGTGATAGGGATCAACACAGCTGCCTGCATTTTTGGCCTCTCCTTGGGGGTGTGGCTATGGGGACTTCTGTGATGAGTATCTGCACTTCAAAATTTGCCACTATATCACTGGACATTTTGCAGAAAGTGAAAAGGTGGTATGGGGTGGGGGGGTTCATACATTATATAATAAATTGTACAGGGAACATAAACAAGTGTGTGTGTATGTGTGTGTGTGTGTGTGTGTATCTATCTATATGAAGAGTCCTGCTGGATCAGACCAAAGGTCCATCTAGTCCAGAATTCTGTTCACACAGTGGCCAACCAGCTGTCAACTGGGAACAGGGGCATGAGCGCAACAGCACCCTGCCACCCATCTTCCCCAGCAACTGGTGTGCATAGGCTCAACGCCCCTGGTACTGGAAGTAGCACATAGCCATCAAAACTAGTAGCCACTGATAGCCTTTTCCTTCAGGGATTTGTCCAATCCCCTTTTAAAGCCATCCAAATTGGTGGCCATCACTACATACTGTGGTAGGGGATTCCATAACTTAACTATGTGCTGTGTGAAGAAGTCCTTCCTTTGATCTGTCCTGAATCTCCCATCAATCAGCTTCATAGGATGACCCTGGGTTCCAGTATTTTGAGAGAGGGAGAAAAAATGTCTCCCTATCCACATTCTCCTCACCATGCATAATTCTGTAGACCTCTATCATGTCTCCCTTTACCCTCCTTTTTTCCAAGCTAAACAATCCCAGCTGTTGTAATCTTCTCTCATAGGGGAGATGCTCCAGCCCCTTGATCATTTTAGTTGCCCTTTTCTGCACTTTCTGCACTTTTTCCAGTTCCACAATATCCCTTTTGAGGTGTGGTGACCAGAACTGTACACAGTATTCCAAGTGTGGCCTGCTCCATGGATTTGTATAGGGGCACTTTGATATTGGCAGTTTTATTCTCAATTCCTTTTCTAATTATGCCTAGCATGGAGTTTGCCTTTTTTACAGTGGCCGGACACTCACTTGACATCTTCACTGAGCTGTCCACCACAACTTCAAGATCTCTGTCCTGGCCAGTCATCCTCTAGCTGAGATGCCATCAGACTATATTTGAAGTTGGGATTTTTTGCCCCAATGTGCATCGCTTTACACTTGCTTACATTGAAGTGTATTTGCCATTTAGACACCCATTCTCCAGTTTGGAGAGATCCTTTTGTTATGTGTGTGTGTGCGTGTGTGTGTGTGCGTGCGTAATCTGAATTGCACAGTGTTACCATATCGACATTGCACCATTCAGGAACACTAGGGTGGTGGAAGAAACATAAATGTAATAGGACTACCAAAATGTTCTATGAACAAGACGCAACAGCCAATATGGGGTACCCTTGTGTGAAGATGGATAAATTAAGTAATTACACCATTGCGCAATTTCACAAATAAAAAGCCAAACAAAAATCAAGCTCTTTTGTTCTAAATAGCAGTTTATTTTTCCTGGAGAATATTCCAAAAATAGTCCACTGGAATCTGCCCAGCCAAGTCCTGATCCAGAAACCATGCTGGAAATATAGAATTGCAAAATCTGGAATAGAATCCAATTGAATTGGGTCCCATAACCAGTCCAAAGTGTAACTCAAATCTATACAACACAGAATTGGGGGTAGCATGGCTCTGTGTCCTACTTTACAGAAGACAATGGCCATGCTGGCTGGGAATGATGAGAGTTGTAGTCCAAGAGGGCACCATGTTGGGGAAGGCTGAGCTAGAACATATGAACTTCCTACATTCCTATGTTCAACAATATTGGTGAATATTTACATGACAAGAGCCATATTTCCTTTCACTCAATGGGTGATACATCCTACAATTTTCAGTACCCATATACAGACAATTTCAAAGATACCCAAAAGTCCCTTCCCTCACCACCACCTTGGAAACTTGATTTGCCCTCTGTTCTAACCCATGCCCCCACGCTAGAAGAATCGTGGCACATGCAATTTGGCTTCTACTAAATTGGAGGGGACATCCCACCTCTCAACAAAACCTGGAGCAGGCAGGAGAAATCTAGGTCTCACGATACTTTCATGTGGGGCAACACTTATCGATTTGGCTAATCTAGGTCCAGGGCAGAAATTTTCCTCAGGCAGGGCTTCAGCAGCAGACTTATTTATATTATATATTTACCCTCAGGGTTGCCCATGTTCTCTGCCCCCCCCCCCTTTATCCTCACAACAACCCTCTGGAGTAGATTTGATAAGAGAGAGATGACTGGTCCAAGATCACCCAGGAAGTTTTTCAGGGGCTTTGTGGGTTCTTGTCTAACATTCTAACACTGCCTTCTCCAACCTGGTGCCCTCCCATTCTGTTGTACTACAAGATCCATCATCCCCTGCCATTGTACTACAAGCTCCACCTTCCCCAGCCAGCATGGGGACACCAGGTTGGGGAAAGCTGCTCTAACCAGTACACCACACTGACTCAGACATTCCCTTCCAAATTATGTTTTGCCTCATATGCTTCTGTTGTTCAGGAATAATAAAAGATGTCCCAGTTATGCAAGTCTGGTGGTAAATGGGTCTTGTCTCTCACTCTTACATCTGTTTGTTCTAATCCTAAATATAGCACATTCTGATTAAACTCTCAGCATTTCCTGATGTTATCATATCATGACATCTGGAGGTGGGAAGAGGAGTCTAATGTTCTCTTCCCAATTATTATTATTTTGCCCTTCTTCAAAATAAATTGTCTAACTGCCTGTCATCTTTCTGAATGCTGCCTGAGTTTCCTTGTTCCATAGAGTGTAGATGATTGGGTTCAACATCGGGGTGATGACATTGCAGAAAATCTGGATCGGTGTGGCTAGCACATCACTCAGGGATGGCTGGGTGTAGAGAAGGGTGCAAGGTCCAAAGAAGAAGCAAACTACCATCAAATGCGATGCGCAAGTGGACGCCGCCTTGCGCCGGCTTTCTGATGAGCGCATCCTCAGTATAGAGATGGCAATTCTAATGTAGGATGTGAGGATGAGGAAGAAGCAAGCCATGGGCACCACACCGATGTTAGTGAAGCTCACTGTCTCTATCAAAGAAGTGTCTGCGCAAGCCAACTTGACCACTGGGAAGATGTCACAAAAGAAATAGTCCACTAGGTTGGACCCACAGTAAGGCAACGTGAAGGTCAAACTGGTCAAGATAGTGGCATGGAACGAACTGGTGAACCACGTGCCAGCAGCCAAAAGTCCGCACACTTTCCGGTTCATTATGACAGTGTACCTCAGCGGATGGCAGATGGCGGCGTAGCGATCGTAGGTCATGACTGTGTATAGGAGGCACTCAGTGCTGCCCAGGAAGTGGTAGAAGAACACTTGGCACATGCAACCGCCTAAGGAGATTGTCCTGCTTCCTGCCCAGAGGTTGGCCAGGAATTTTGGGGTGCCAATGGAGGAGAAGCCGAGATCGACCACGGAGAGGTTGCAGAGGAACCAGTACATGGGTGTATGGAGGCGAGCATCAGAGATGATTGCAGAGAGGATGAGTAAGTTGCCAAGTAAAGTGATGAGGTAGAAGGACAAAAAGACAGTAAAGATGATATTGTGGAGGCCTTCAGTGTGGGGGATACCAAGCAGAATGAATTCCAGGATCACTGTGTGGTTTGGCATTTCAAAACCAACCAAAACATCGCTAAGGGTATTAAGAAAAACACACACACAATCTTGGTCATTTTTTTTTTTCAAAAATGCAGATAAGATGTTTAGGTATTTCAGGACTCCCTATAAGCACACAATGGATCCAAGATCTGCCTTCCATGAGGGGAAGGTCTCCCCTTGCAGAAGGTCCCTCCACCTGATTTTTGGGAGATCCCCCCTTCCCTGAGACCACAGCTCACCCCATTCAGTAGGGTCTCCTGACCCTCTGTGTAGCATTTTCAGGTGACTGGAGGGGCTGTCATGGCAAGGAAGGGACAGGGAAGTCCACTTCCACCAGCGCAATTGATCCAGCTTAAATCTGGATCCAACCCAATGGATGGTAGAGTATCTTCTCACTTACTCCATGGCTATTTTAATGCTAAAAAATATGCTTCTATCTACATCTTATGCAGCCTCAGGTCTACTTATCATGGAATGTGTGTCTATGGAGCTAAAGGAAAGCATACAAATAGAAAAGATTATGGCATACTGAGCAATACCTGTCTTCCACCCCAGAGAAGATATATTAGGTGGACTCTATGAGCTGGTTCAGACATTCATGTTCTTCACTTGGTAACTGCAACATCAAGAGGTGTCCTGCATGTGTGAATGAACAATCATAGATGGAACAGATAGGGCTGTTCTATCAAATGATCTCACTTCAAATTCAGTTTTTTCAATAGAGGGAATACAGTCAACTGCCTTCATTTCATTTCATTGCCTGTAATCAGTCATTAGAAAACCAAGTGAGGTACATGCATGTATGAACTAGGGATGGCGGAGAAATCCACCATGGATCCAATGAGAAATCCACCATGGATCCAATGAGGCTGGATTGGAACGGACTGCTCCCCCCCACCACCCTGTGAAGGCCAGTCGGGACGGACCCTACCTGGCGGCGGCCGGTCCAGGTCCATCGTCTTCGTTCTGCAGCCATCCGCTGCCAGGCTGCGGACGCAAACGGTGTCAAGTGTAGCGGATGCCATTTACGTCCCTGCCCTTGGCCGTGATAGGTTATGTAAATATTTATGTAGCCTATCACGGCAAAGAGCAGGGACACAAATGGTGTCCGCTACGCCATTTGCATCCCTGCTGTTTGCCGTGATAGGCTACATTTGCATGGCAGCGGCCAGAAGTCCAGCTGCAGACGGGCCCAGCCGGCAGCTCCGCGGATTCTCGGTGGTCTGGCCAGGGGGAATTCTGGGGGGAGGGACAGATTGCCTCTCCCTCCCCACGGACCCCTTCAGAGGATGGGTAAGTAGGTTTTGTACACCCCTAATATGAACTACACATGCCTATTCTACTACCTTGTTCACAGGTCTATTATGATCATATTAGGGATGGGAGAGAAATTTGTTTGGTTCACATTTTTATATGAACCAACCTAATTTGCATTTCCCAAATTAATATGCAAAATGGAATGCAATTATCCCTCAGTTTTCACATTTCTCGGAGAGAGCAATCCTATCGCCCACTAGACACTGTCTAGCGGGCCATAGGATATGCTTATTTCTGGAAACCAACCTCGGAACCTGCACTCCAAGGTTGGTTCCCAGAAAACTGACCACCCCCTTTGTCCATGCTGCCTCGGAGGCAGTGCGGAGAAGCCCCATCCTCCACACTCGGAAGAGGAGCGCGGACCAACTGAAATAGGATGGGGCTGGGGGGGTGTTCCGGGGCAGGGAAAGTGGAGATGTGCATATGACACATCCAATGTGTCGTACGGCAGTTTCCTCTCCCGGTCACCCACACCACCACCACTAGACAGCCAAAAACAGCTGTCTAGCAAAAAACAGCAAGGCAGGAGAGGCTCAGAGGGAACGATCCCCCTGTGCCTCTCCTGCCTTGCTTTGGATAGACAGTTGTCTCCAAGGTCAGAGGCAGCCACCTATCAAGTTAGGATTGCACCCTAAATTTTGCAGTCGGGTTCTCCAATCAAAATATGTGTACAAAAATGTGTACACTTGGGAAAACTGCATATAAAAATGTCTACATTATGGGATATACCATTTTTAAAGCATATTAGGGGGAAAGGTTTGCAAAAGCCAGTGTGGTATAACGGTTAGAGCATTGGTCTGGGACTTGGGAGACTCGAGTTCTAGTCCCCTAGTTGACCATGAAGCTCACTGGGTGACTTTGAGCTAGTCACTGCCCTACCTTGCCTCACCTACCTCACAGGGTTATTGTGAGGATAAAACAGACAGAAGGAGGGAAAGGATCATGTAAGCCATGTTGGGCACCTTGGAGGAAAGGTGGGATATAAATGTAACAAACAAATAAAAAAGCATATGTCTGGGAACATTGTGTACACATGTTTTGGTGTACAAAAAATGCACACAAACTTTCCTGCGGAACTCTTTTAGAAAATCCACAAGCTGATATGGAAACAGGATGCTATGAACTTGTGCTTGAAAAAAATGCTCAGAAAGCAAGAATCCATTCTTTGATTATATAAATGTGGAACAGCAATTTCTACATCATGTCTGTACACAACACACGCTGTGGAATCATTCCAGAATTATTCCTGTGGAGATAAATACTGTGCTAGAAAAGGTCCAAGTGCAGAGCACATCCTGAACCTGAGACACTTGTGTTTCTTCAGTTCCTTTCTCTGCCATGGAGTCACTATGTTGGCTTGAGCCAACCTCTTGGCCTCACTTGCCCCATCTCCAAAATGGGCAGCAGGCTGCATCAACAGGTAGGTTGTAGAGGAGAACCACATAAATATTTTCATAGAATCATAGAATAGTAGGGTTGGAAGGGGCCTACAAGACCATCGAGTCCCAACCCCCTGCTCAATGGAGGATGCCTTATTCCCAGTCAGTATCCCATCCAAGTACTAACCAGGGCTGACCCTGCTTAGCTTCCAAGATCAGGTGCATCTACCCATTTGCTCTATATAAATAATAAGCCCTAGTAGAAGCAGGGAAAAAATGGAACCTTCTACTAAGGGGAAATATAACAATATAAAAAAAAACAAAAAATATATAAAATATAACTATAAGGGGAAATATAAAAACAAGCAGGCAGAAGAACCAAACAGAAGCAGTTAAACAAAAGAGATGTTCTCTTACCCTGCACAAGCAAAAGATGGAGAGTTAGGGCATGGGCCAGGAAGCCTTAATGACCTCGATGTTAGGGAAGCATCTATATGTCTTCTGCATCCTTCAGTTGGGATTTGAGGCTCTGGAGAAATCCCTGCCTCCCTCTCTCATGGTAGAACCCAGTGATGAATTAGCCAATGGTGTTACATCAGTTATTTTGAGAAGTTCATGTGCTTCCTGTAATGAGGATCACAAGCTAACCTTCTCTGGGGACAGGGCTGTCTAACAAGTCCTGGGGACTGGGGGGGGGGGCTTTAGAGGTCTGTGGAGCACACTACCTCACTCTACAGAAAGTATTAAGCCATCTTCAGAGCTAGAAATTCATGCACTTAAGGGCTGCGTGTCCTCGGGGCTTACAGCACTTGTCGTGTAAACCAGGAGTCGTAAGTTCCAATCCCATGGGGGCCTTCGTTATGTTTGCACCAGGAATAACTTTCTCAACTCCTTCGCATTGATACCAATTGCACCTCCTGAAATTCTCCACCGTAATTGGGGGCGAGGGACAATTCCGCTGAATTTCTCCAGTGGGAGGAGAAATCCTCCAACTATTTCTCACAGGTAGGGCTCACTACTGGCAAGGGTTGTGGGTGGCACAGCTTCTTTCTTTCTTTCTTTCTTTCTTCTTTCTTCAGGGGCTTTGTGGTTTGTTTGTTTTTGCACTGCCACTGCAAGGGGCAACAGCAGAAACTGTGTTGGCAACCTGGCCTCCGTTGGACATCCTCCGCAATACCCCATGCATAGCGTGCAGGGAGGAAGGAAGGAGAAGGCCACCAAAAAGTGGGGAAGAAAATGTTGAGAACTTCTGCAAAGTAGCCTTTTATTCCTAGAGAGGCAAGAAAAGAAAAACCTCTGGACTTTTCTGAGAACAATGTCTTCTTCTTCTTTGATAATAATTTTTTTTATTTTTTAAAAACAAAACAAAACAACAACATAAACACACCATAGACATACAATGAAATATCTCTTACGATTATAAGGTATCTACCTTTGGCTCCACCTATACAACAAATGCTCATTATTATTCTCTAATTCTTATCTTGGTTGTATATCATATACATTGAGTTCACAGACATTATATTATTTCTCTCCTAATTTTAACAACAACAACAAAAGAGAGTTAACCATCTCAAAGCTCAAAATCCAGATACATAGATATCATTTTTCTCTATTTCTTGTACAAATTCTATAAACCATTTCCAGTCTAACATAAATTTAGTTGTTGATCCTTCTTTAATTATAGTAGTCAGTTTTCCCATCTCTGCCAGCTCCATCATTTTCATAATCCACTCATTCGCAGTTGGTATTATTTCATTCTTCCACTTTTGTGCATACAATAACCTTGCAGCCGTTGTCATGTAGAGAAAGAGGGTTCCCCCCTTCTCTTTTACGTGTTTATCTATTAGTCCCAATAAAAAAGTTTCTGGCTTTAATTCTATAGTAGTCTTTAATATTCTTTGCGCTAAAGACTGTATTAGTT
Source organism: Heloderma suspectum (assembly GCF_057233095.1). Classification (NCBI taxonomy): domain Eukaryota; kingdom Metazoa; phylum Chordata; class Lepidosauria; order Squamata; family Helodermatidae; genus Heloderma; species Heloderma suspectum. The sequence goes on along the minus strand of NC_139463.1, from coordinate 116,558,159 downwards.
TCCAAAATGTTTTAGCTTTTTTACAAGTCCACCATAAATGATAAAACGTTCCCTCTTGATCTTCACATTTCCAACATCTTCCAGAAACACCTTTATACATTTTAGACAATTTAAATGGTGACATATACCATCTATACATCATCTTATAAAAATTCTCTTTAAGACTTGTACGTAAAGTAAATTTTAAATCTTTTCCCCACATACTTTCCCACTCTTCCATTAATAAATTATGACCAACATTTTGTGCCCATTTTATCATACAGTCTTTTACTTCTTCATCTTCTGTCTCATACCTTAACAGTAATTTATACAGTTTAGCAATAACATGTTTGTCATTTTTACACAGTGTTATTTCAAACTCAGATTCTGTTTGTTCAAATCCACCATTTTTCTCATCTATTTTAAACCTTTCTTTAATTTGTAAATATGAAAACCACTGACATACGTAACCTTCTTCCAATAATCTTTCCCTTGATTTTAACTTATATTCCCCTTGTAGACATTGTTCTACAAGGGGAACAAGGAGAACAATGTCTCCTGAGAAATTCTGGCTCAGCTGTAGTTGTCATCCTTTATGGCTCAGCACTTTCCCCAGGATCCTCCAAATTTTAAATTTCAGAGGGGTGATTGTGGATGCATCTTGCCTCTGATTCAGGTGCAGAGGAATGATTGCACAACGAATGAGAGGATGCTCATACACACTCCTCAGGCACTTCATAAGTATGATAAGCACAAGAATGCTGACCCAACACATGAGAATCTCTCTGACATTTCTTCCCCTTTGAATTTCTTCTCTGTCAGATGGAACAAGAATGGTCAAAAATAATGCGGAAGAAATTTTCCACACAGCACTAACTTGGGGTGTCCTTATAATGGCATGAATCCAGATTTGGCCCTACTTAGAGTAGACCCATTGAAATCAGTGGGATGTAAGTAAGTCATGGCTAACTTAAGTCCCATTGATTTCAATGAGTCTACTCTAAGCATGATTACATCTGGATCTGACCCACTGATTCTCGCTAACATATTGCCACACTTCTTTTCCTTTTGAGCAGGAGTGGGGGACCTGTGGATCCCGGATGTTGTTGAACTACAACTCCCATCATCCCTGGCCATTGGCCATACTGGTGGGGGCTGATGGGAGATGGAGTTCAACAACATCTGGAAGGACACAGGTTCCTGACCCGTCCTATAGAGGTTTTTAAGCAGAGGCTGCATGGCCACCTGCCACGGATGCTGCAGTAATCATTTTTCTGCAGGGTGTTGGACTGGATGACCTTTGAGTGTGCCTTCTAGTGCTGTGAGTCTGTGAATGTAGGAGTGCAAGGGAAACTCTACATCTCATGCATCCATTGTATTTGGCAGCAAAGAAGACTCTCGAACTCTCACAGAGAAAGCTTCCTTACATAAAGTCAGTCTCTTTGTCCATCTAGCCAAGTGTTGACTACCTGTATAGCACCTGCCAGGTAGAGGTCTCAAACAGGGGTCTTTCCCATCCCCTGCTATCTGGACCTTTTGATGGAAGGTGCCAGAGAGTTGAACCTGGGATCTTAGGCATGCGATCCATGTACGCTGCTACCCCTACTTGTTTTGTCCCTTGTTTTGCTTGTTTTGCATTTTGGCTCAGGTTGCTAGACCTCAAGATTCTTGTCAAAATCAAAGTGGATCCTGCAAACCTGAAGCCTGCCCACCCCTGTATTAAAACTAGGGCTGTCAGAGAAATCCATTTGGAGGGTGGAGTTCAACAAGTTTTCCTAGACTCAGGCCTCTGGACTTCATTATGGTTCCCACTGCAGCACACAACTTGATTTGCAGTCATTTGGGCGCCACAGTGGCTTTTCTGAGAATGTTGTGCTTTTTTTAAGGTTCAGCAGTTTGTGCAAATTTCTGAGCACTTTGCACAAATTACAGCCAAATTTGCACAAATTGCTCAGAAATTTGCATGAACTACTGAACCTTCTCTCTCCCCCCAACCCCAAGAAAATGCGCAAAAATTCTTGGCGTTCGGGGGACAGCCTGCAGCTTGGCTTGCAGAGGCAAAGCAAGTCATACACACCACAGAACTCCATCAAGCCAAAAAAGAAACAGATTTCCCAGCAACAGACATCCCTAATTAAAACATGTTTATCACACCTTACAGATCCAGTATAGACCCAACACCCCACACACAAGGAGGCTCACAGGCTAAGGGTGCAATCATATGCATATTTAGACAGTTAAAAGAAAAGTCCTACAAGTCCCATGCTGGCTGGGGAATGCTGGAAGTTGTGGGACTTTTTTCTAACTAAACATGCATGAGATTGTGCCCTAAATCAAACAGTAATCAACTGCACATCCAGCTATAAGAACAATGTGTGTGTGTGTGTGTGTGTGTGTGTGTGTGTAGATAATTTTATATTATATGACAATACTGTATTTTTAAGATTTTTAATCTGTGCAAACTGCCCAGACAGTTTTGGCTATTGGGTGATATAGAATAATAAATGAATAAATGAACAGTCATATCCATGGCCATTATTTATTTGTTTGTTTGTTATGTATTTAGTTATGGAATTTATTACCCTCTTTTTATTATAAAACCATCCCAAAACACAATAAAATCATGCAACATTGACCAAAACAAAAAACATAACCAAAAAAAATAAAAATAAAAGTCAGACAGGGGAGAACAGTAACACAGAGATAAATAACAGTTTGCACATTGCAGGAAAACAAATTCAATCAAAAGCCTATGTGAACAAATAGGTCTTTAGTTGGCATCAAACTCTTGTAAGGCTTGAGGCCCGTATGTGATTCAATTCATTCAATAGGTTCCTGCACTGAGAAGGCTGGGAGCTTTTGTACTGACAACACCTGGCTTCTTTCACTGTGTCTCTCAGAGCGCAGAAGTATACGCCAGCATCGCTCAGTCTTGCTCCGTCTCTGGTAAGCCTGGTGAGACGAGAGTCTTTGATCACATCCAGTTTGAAATCTCCAGCTGGGGCAGAGTTTGCTTCGTATCCGTGTCCCAACCAAGTCAGAGTAGTGCCATCCTGTTGGGAATTCTGTTTGAACCAATGCATAGTGTCATGACTGGTTATGTTCTGAGTACAACTGATCAAGATCTTGTCTCCTTCTTTGTAGACAAGTTGCTTAGGTTGAAGAACCTGGCCCATGACAAGGGTTGGAGCCACTGTGTGAAAAGAGAACCAGAAAATCAGAGGTAGAACATGGGAGGACCAAGTGAGTGCTTTAGGAGCCAAGTTCAATCCCAGACATCTTCAGTGTACAGGTTTTGGGTTAGCAGGTGATTGCGGGGGTGGGGGGACTCTATCTGAGACCCCGAAGAGCATCTCCTAGTCATCAGGAGACAATACTTATAAGGATGGGAAAGAAATGTGTTCAGTTCAAATTTTAATGGCAACCTCATTTTGCACTTCCGAACCAATATGCAAATGAAACTCAGTTCTCCTTTGAAATTCACATTCTCCAAATTTTGTCACAGAGCTCTCCAATCAAAAAATGCATACAAAAATACAGGGAAATGCACACAAAGATGCATACGGTGGTGAAAGTAACATCAAAAATGCATTCTCTTAGTAAAATGGCTTTCAAAAAATGCATTTATGAGAGAAAATCATGCATCGAAATGCATGAACGAGGAGAAATCCTCTCCAAATCAAACGTGGGTGCAGATTTTTGTGGGAATGCTTTTTAAATTGTTTATTTCATTATCAATATTCAGGACAGGCCATACTCAAGATTGGAAAAAATGAGAAACTGGGAGAAATTGAAGCTGACAGATCCATCCATCCCTAAATACTGGGGTTGACTGGTCTGACTTAACAGAAAGCAACTCCATGGGTAACAGACAAGGACTTTGAACCAGAGCTGTGAGATTTAACTAAATGATCCTTGCAATTAAGCAACTGAAGTCTTAATCAGTGTTCAGTCAGGGTAGCTGAGAACAATGCTAGGACTCTGGAAGGGTCAATCAACCATCTTATAGGTAGAAAAAACAGATTGAGGAACATCGGAAGCGAATTTATACTGAGTCAGACCATGGGTCCATCTAGCCCAGTATTGTTGACACTGACTGGGAGCGGCTCTCGAGGGTTTCAAGGAGGAGTTTTTCTCCAGCCTTACCTGGAGATGCCAAGGATTGAGGCTGGGACCTTCTGCAAGCAAAGCAGGGGTTCTTCCACTGAGCAATGGCCCCTCTCCCTTTGAATCTGATGAAAAATACATATTTGCTCCTACCAGCTTTGACCAAATCTAGCAGATACATTGGCCTTTAACGGTCAGATTCAAAATCTGGCTCACCAAGGATGATGCAGAGATAGGTGGAGAACATCCTTCCGATGGAGGTTAGAAGCTGCCATCTGCCCAGCCACATGTAACTCCTGAACAGGCCCATCCATCTGAACAACATGAGGAGTGGCTGAAGGGGAGGTTCCTTCCTGAGCTGCCACAAAGAGCCCAGCTGTTTACATGGCTGCCAGTGCACCACAAACCACCATCACCAATTGATGGTTTCCTCTCATGCTGATTTTTTCCCCCTCTTAAAGCTGAAAGAAGAAATGATCCATGGGCATTCCACCTACAGTGCATGATCAGTTTTGGAGTTTGTTATAGCTATAGAGACAGAGATATAGAGATATTGCTCTGTGAGGATGACAGCAGCTTCATGGATAGGCAATTTAAATTCATTCATTCGCTCATTTCATTTCTATGCTGCCCAATAGCCAAAGTGGTTCTCAAAAATTATGACCCATAAATACAAGATAATAAAAACGTAATATAAACTCTTTAACATATGAAATTTAAAACAGCTTAAAAAAAGCAGTTACAATAAAACAATCAGACCCGATAAACCAATTAAAATGCCCCATCATATGTCGTCAAATGCCCGGAGTAGACGAAAGCCTTAACATAGCACTGAAAAGATGATAATGTTGGCATCACGTGGACCTCAGTGGCAATTGAAAACTGTGGCAATTTAAGAACCCTCTTCCCGCCCCCCAAGTCCTGCTCTTCCTATCCCATATAGAGGGCCCTGTACATAGGGAGCACCCAAGGGCGGGGTGAGTGAGATGAAGCTTCCCTGCCCCCATCTTTGTTTCTTTCAGATAGCAAACATATGGAACAAAGATCCCCCTCCCAAATTCATATTGCCCATTCTGTGCCCCTCACATAATTATTATATTTTGGGGGGTGCCCCCACTCTGCCTGTGTCTGTTTTCAAGTTGTTGGGTTGGATCCGGGATCTGTCTTCTGTTGACAGAAGGGGTCTGTTCATGGAAGGTGCCTCTGCCCAATTTTCAGGGATCCCCCCTTCCTCTCTCTCTCTCTCTCTCTCTCTCTCTCTCTCTCTCTCACACACACACACACACACACACACACACACACCACAGCTCACCCATTCGTCAGGGTCTCCTGACTTTCTGTGTAGCATTTTCAGGGGGCTGGAGGGGCTACCATGGGTTGGGGACAGGGAAGTCAGCTTCTGTCCACCCAGTTGTATGTGCCAAAATCTGGCTCCAAACCTGTGTGTGTGTATTTTAACTCAAGAGATCCATGTCACATATAGATTGGCCCCCACACACACATAGATACATCCATGGACAATAGATTTATCAATGGTTAGGAATACCTTGTAAATACACCCATCACAATTACTATCCTGCAAATTATTTTCCAAGCCTGCTGTGGGCTGGCAGAGGAGGGATGGAGAGTGACATTTCCCTGCTGGCCATGGAGGAGGATGGCTTCCCTCCTGTAGCAGCCCACTCAGTTTCAATGCTGGGCTCAGAGGACAGATGGAGCACTCCATCCCTCCTCCGTCAATCTGCTGACTCGCCTGCCTGTGATCTCCTGCTCAACCATGGAGACCAGGCTAGTGCTTAAATATAGCTGCGAGATGGTCCGGAAACTTCTGCTAGTGCAGAACAAAGTTGTGAAAATTCCAACTGGGATCAAGCACTATGATAACATTATACTGGTCCTCTCTCGTCTGCACTGTCTCCCAATTCATTTCTTGGCCCAATTCAAACGGCTGGTTTTGATTTATAAAGCTCGATATGGCTTGGAACCGTGGGACTGATAGAATGCTGCCTCCTATATGTACTTGCCCGTACTTTAACCCTGCTCCAATCTGGTGGGGTGACAAGCTTACCCCAGGTGCACTTTACATTGCAGAATTTGCACAGAAGTAGACCTGCAATGTAGTCCTCCCAGGGCATTGTTGGGCACTGTCACCTGTACAATGTCTCCGAATTTCAGCCTCTTACCAGTTACCGTTTTCTTTCTGGGGGGAAAAGTGGACTTGGGACATAAAACATCCCAAGCATCGGTTGAGTTTGCCACTGGAGTGCCTTTATGCCCCAGACACAAGCAACATCCTGGGGAGTAAGAATGTCCCCTGGCTTTTTCCAAAGAAAACTGGTCTAGGGAAGGAGCTGGAGGGTACAATCCTATGGGGATAGTCAGACGCCTCCGAACCTGGAGGTGGCTGACTATCCAATGCAGGGTGGGCAGAGCGTGGAGGGGATCTTCTCCTCCTTGCTTCAGCTGCCCTGTATTTGTGGCTAGATGGCCGATTTCGTCTGTCTAACCTGGGCACCTCGGAACGGTGGGCGGGAGGCTGGATGGCGCATAGGAAGCATCACAATGGCTCTTCCACAGTCCCTGCTCCTCCCCCAGGAACACCCCCTTTTCAGCCGTTCCGCACTGCTCTTCCAAGTGTGGAGCCAGGGATGGCCCAAGACTCCTACAAACACCGGCTCCAAGCTCAATTCCCAGAAACTGAAAAATCCTATGACCGTCTAGACGCTGTCTATCGACCATAGGATTGCACCCTTAAGTACTCTGCATGTCAATAGGTTGACACAAGCCGTGGGATTTCATTGGGGATACACTGACCTCACCAGAGCTAGTTTTCTTATGGGGGTAGAAAAAGACCCCAAATGATCCAAATCCTTGGTTTTTAACGGCAATACAGTTTTGCCTAAAGCTTTACTTTGACAGCTTATGATACTTTTCTGATATTTCTAATATTTTGAGTTTAAAGCACACTTCTTAGTTCTTATGACACCACAGACACACTTGAGATCGTGGAGCATTTTGCCATCCCAGGAAACACTGGGAAATGGCTTGGGGTAGTAAAATTACCCCCAAACACATTTGTGTATCTACTTTTAGGGTCATTGGATGATTAAGGGCATCCGCAGAAGCCCTTTTTCAAGTGACCCCCTCATTATTGAGGCTTGGAGGGTGGCAACCAGAGGCAGGGCTTAGGCCCCGCAATGTGATTTTACCTCGTATACCCGATATTGTATTTCATGCTGTGTTGACACATTCATTGGTTATACAGTGTTTATTGGTTGTGGTTTTACTATTGTTATAATTATTATTGTTGTAAAATGCCTAGAGAATTTTTTATGAGGTATTTCATACATTTCGAGAGCAACCCTATGGCCCCTAGACAGTGTTGGGCAGGGGGGATAGGATAGTTTGGATTTCTGGATCCGAGGTCAGAGACAGCACTTCAACCTCGAACCCAGGAGTCCAAGCTCGCTGCCCCCAGCCCCTCCCTCTTGCAGCCGGTGCAGAGAGAACTGCTGCCTCTCTGCACTCCCCGAAGCGACCTTGGAGGGAAGGTAAAAGGGGTGTTCCCGTGGGTGGGGAGCAGAGGGGACTGGGGGGGCAGCTGACAAGGAATCATGCGGGATCCCCAGCCTCCTTCCCTCCCCGATGCCTCACTGAGTTCAGGGGCTTACGGCCATCCCCATAGGATTGCAACCTTGATAAATGTATTCATAGCTGAGCTGGGAAAGATGGTGGTACAGAGGAGAAAAAGAGGGAATGACAAAGATGACCCAGCATAGAAAGACATGAAAAATGGCCCCAGTATTTCAGGGTGGGGTTAAAAAGGAGGATTCCAAGAATGAAGAGCAACCTGTTCAAAGGCTGCAACCACACTTACCTGGGTGTAAGCCCCATTGAACTCAATGGGACTGACTTCTGAGTGGACATGCACAGGGTTGCGTAATTGATGTCACTATTAAAGCTGGTGTCTGCACCTTTACAGGGCAAATGTAGACATGTCTGCTCAGGAGTAAGCACCACTGAGTTTGATGGAGGCATGGAGCTTATTCCCGGGAAAGAGGATATAGGACTGCAGCCTGGATTATTTTAGATTGCAGCTAATACCATCTGTTACTATTCTAGGTCAAGCATTTGGAGGAATGCCCAAGGGAAAGAACCGTCAGAAGATATTTCGTGTACAGCTGATCATAAGACTTCCAGATCTAGTCCATATATCCAAAACAGGAGTACAGCTTACTCCTTCTGCTGTCTTCCGTTGATGTCAGATTGTTTAGTTTTATGCTGGGACTTCGGATGGCATTAAGAAATGCAATAGATCTTATATTCTATTATTATATTATTATATTGCAATAAATGCAATAGATCTAGACAGATCTTAGAGCCAGCGTGGTGTAGTGGCGAGAGTGCTGGACTAGGAGCTGGGAGATCCAGGTTCTAGTCCCCACTCGGCCATGGAAGCTCACTGGGTGACTTTGGGCCAGTCACAGACTCTCAGCCCAACCCACCTCACAGGGTTGTTGTTGTGAGGATAAAATGGAGAGGGGGATGAGGATAATGTAAGCCGCCTTGGGTTCCTTGCAAGAGGAAAAAAGGCGGGGTATAAATGCAATAAATAAATAAATAGATCTGAAGACTCTGGTTCTGTTTGTCCATTCACCATTTTCTCCAGCAACACACACACAAAACACACACACAGACTTCGAGAATCCTGAACAAGGACGATGGACAACTGAAATGAACGTGGATCATTCCCGGTCCTTTCCTGCCCCCTCGTGGTTATTTGAAGCAAGGAAGAACCTGTTTTATTTTTCTGCTTCTAGATTTTCGACATTGCTGCCTAATTCAATGTAGCGCAGATCGGGTAGAGCAGGTTTCGGGAGCCTGTGGCCACCTGGAGGTTGTCAGTGGACTCCACCTCCCATCAGCCCCAGCCAGCATGGCCAATGGCAGGGGGTGATGGCAGTTGTAGTCCAAAAACATCTGGAGGTTCTCTACCCCTGGGTTAGAGTGTTGCACTGAACCTGGGAAAGGTCATTGGGTGTCCTTGGAGCAGTCTCTATCTCTTAATCTAACCTACCTCACAGGATCATTGCGAAAATAAAGTGAGGGGGAACAGGGAGAAGCCTGTTTGCTGCCTTGAGCTCCTTGAGGAAAGGCAAGATATACGCCCAAGTCGTCATCATCAATTTCATCGAAGCCCTCAGGAGAAGCTGGATAAGGAGTTAAATGCTGCCTATTAAACCCTGGGCTCAAATTTAGCTGCTGTTTTTAGGGGGCTATCGAGCACTCTTCCCCAACGTGGTGTCCTCCAGATGTGTTGGATTACAACTCCTATCATCCCCAGCCCGCATGGCAGCTGGGCTAACTGAAGGTGACGGAAGCTGTAACACAACACGTCTGGAGTGAAGCACCCTGGAGAAGACTGCTATAGGCAGTGGAGGCTGGTAGTTCCGATGTCCGTGGGGGGGGGGGTGAATCCACTCCGGGTTTCAGTCAGAACCAGTCAGAACTCTAAAGGAGCTATCCAAGTTTCTGACTGGTTCTGACTGAAACCTGGAGTGGATAGCTCCTTTACAGTTCTAACTGGTTCTAACTGAAACGCAGAGCAGATAGCTCCTTCAGAGTTCTGACTGGTTCTGACTGAACCCTGGAGCGAATAACTTCTTCAGAGATCTGACTGGTTCTGACTGAACCCCGGAGCAGATAACTCCTTTAGAATTCTAACTGGTTCTGACAGGACCCCGGAGCAGGTAGCTCATTTGGAGTTCTGACTGGTTCTGACTGAACCCCAGAGCAGAAAGCTCCTTCAGAGTTCTGACTGAACCCCAGAGCAGATAGCTCCTTCAGAGTTCTGACTGGTTCTGACTGAACCCTGGAGCGAATAACTTCTTCAGAGATCTGACTGGTTCTGACTGAACCCCGGAGCAGATAACTCCTTTAGAATTCTAACTGGTTCTGACAGGACCCCGGAGCAGGTAGCTCATTTGGAGTTCTGACTGGTTCTGACAGAACCCCAGAGCAGATAGTTCCTTCAGAATTCTGACTGGTTCTGACTGAACCCCAGAGCAGATAACTCCTTTAAAATTCTAACTGGTTCTGATTGAACCCTGGAGCGGATAGCTCCTTTAGAAATCTAACTGGTTCTGACTGAACCCCAGAGCAGATAGCTCCTTTGGAGTTCTGACTGGTTCTAACAGAATCCCAGAGCAGGTAGCTCCTTCAGAGTTCTGACTGAACCCCAGAGCAGGTAGCTCCTTCCGAGTTCTGACTGGTTCTGACTGAACCCTGGAGCGGATAGCTCCTTCAGAGTTCTGACTGGTTCTAACAAACCCCCGGAGCAGATAGCTCCTTTGGAGTTCTGACTGGTTCTGACTGAAACCCGGAGCGGTTCACCACCCCACTGACACTGGAGCCACCAGCCTCCACTGGTTATGGGGTAATTGATTTGGCTAAACCTGGGGGGAATCCGGCACTGGAAATTGTGGGTTTTCTTAATTCACACACACACACACACACATACACACATTCACACACAGACCTTTTACCCCTAATTCTTATTGCAGCCGGCGCAAGGACGCAGGGCAACAGAGAATCCAGGCTGAAGTCTTACCCCGGTTGTTGGCTTTCTCCCTTGGCAGAGTACCCCATCCGCTTGCCACTTGGGTACCAAGGGAAAAAGGGGGATGCTGTTTGTACAAAAGTGCAGAACCGTCCAGAAAGGGTTGGCACAGCCTCACAAATCCCCTTGTGATTCCATGTCACAAGTTCCAGTCTCTGCGGGGTCGACTCCCTCGAAGTTCAGAACAACTTGATATTGCCAGAAGCTGTGTTTACCCAACGATCAGAAGGTTATATATTAGGAGAGAAAGAGAGGCACAACCTGGCGGCTATCCGACTTCCCTGGAGCTAAAGAGTGGGGGGGGGAGCAGCCCCTCCTGCAGCTACCGCAACCTACCTCGTAAGTCTTTATTCTAAAAATCATTTGAAAGCGGGAAGCGTGGAGGAATCAAGGGATGTTCCGTCCGAAAAGAACTGATGCTGAGGGCCGAAACAGATGTGACACGTGGAATGCTAGATCAGTTCCACGTCTTCTTTTGTAATGGGAAAACCTTGAAAACAGATGTGCAGGTGGGCAGGCAAAAAGGACAGCAGTGCTGGAAGAGGGGGGTTGAATGCTTCCCCCCTCTCTGTGCCATTTTCCCAGTCCAAATCACCCCCAAAGCTATTACTAGCCCACTGGAGAAAAAAGATGGGTAATGGTTTCCCCCCAGCATGGTTTAGCAGCTTTAGGATGCAATCCGATGTATGTTTCAACGGAAAAAAGTTCCCCGGCCAGCCATGCACAGGTAACTCACACATGCAGTTACAAGTGTTCATTGCTGCAGAGGCTGGTGGCTTCAATGTCAGTGGGGCAGTGGATCCGCTCCAGGTTCCAGTCAGAACTGAACAGAACTCTAGAGGAGCTCTTTGGAGCCACCAGCCTCCACTGGTTCGTTGTTAGGTTTATCATTTTTATTTTTATTTTTATTTTTATTTTACTCGGAGCCTTTGTGCATGATGCAGGACCTGATCCAGAATGCCATTCGCAGTTTCCTTGACTCAGGGAGCAAGAGAGAGCGTACAGAATGTAGCTGAAAACCGGCAGGTGGGGAGGGAGGGGAGTGTCAAAGTCATTGCAGAAGAAGTCAGAAGAAGTCATTATGCCTTTATTTATTTATTTATTTATTTATTTATTTATTTATTTATTTAAAGCCTCTTTTTTTTAACTCCACTCTTCAGCCTTACAAATCCATAAGGAACAAGAGAGCCCCTGCACTCCAGCATACAATCTGAAAGACACGACACGAAAGGGGAAAGGGAGAAGGAGGGAGGAGGAAAAAAGCAAACTCAGTTCTTAGAGTTACCATAGAAAAATATAAGAGCAGCTGGGAAAGAAACAGTTGAGGTAGCCTGATAGCAGCCTGGTAGCTGCTGCTACTGACCGTTGAGGGAGAGGGAATGCCCAAAGCAGCTGTTTTCTCAGCAGAGCTGAGAATAGCCCTGCTTTCCTTTGCTCCCTCTCTTGCAGTCTGATACAGTACATTTTTTTCATGCTCCCCTCTTCTGTGAGCAAGAGGACGTCCTGTGGCAGGAGTGGACACCCTTTTTCCCTGCCAGGGCCGCATACACTGGTGGGTGGTGGGTGAGGTGCTGTGCTCACACATGCAGGCAAACACACTCAGTCATCCCTCTGCCCTCTCCTCTCAGATACCCACAGACACAGAACATACCAGTCACACACAGATACTCATACCCAGAGAGAGAGAGAGAGAGAGAAAGAGAGAAACTCTCCACCCCACCCCAAAACTCTGCATGTGAGGATGGGAAGGCTTAAACCTCCCCTCCCTGCACACTGAGATCACTTTGTACCTCCCTCCACGCCCAGTGCCAATCAGCTGGGCATGCGTGGAGATGCATGATTAAAATGGGGGAACTGTGCACATGGTTGACTCTCTCTGTGTACCTTCTTCCTCTTGTAAATCACACACACACACACACCAGTGTGCAATCGTCTCCCTGCACAATCACAGCCGAGCCAATGCACAGGGCTGTGGCATTTGCTGGTGGGGAAGTGGCCGTGTGGGCACCTGTGATGTGCCGCACAGGAAGCTTCCGAGGGCTGCATATGGCTCACAGGCCACGGGTTGCCCATATATGCCATTTCCAGAATCTATTTCCTTGTAGGAGAAAGGTGCAGGAATTTCATGGTGATATTTTTTAATGTGCCTGCTTTTAAACAAAAGTGTACAAGCTGATCAGGGGCAGGGAGAGCAAGCAGATGGCTTTTATGTATAGTTTACTGTTTGTATTTTATGTTTTTAATGTATTTTGCACTACCCAGATAACTTGAGTCATTGCCCAGTTTAAAAGATTAATGAATGAATGAATGAATGAATGAATGAATGAATGAATGAATGGTGCTGGTCTTTAAAGCAATAACAGTTCCCCCAAAAGTAAATTGCATGTATTGACAGTGCTGTTCCCAGAGGCTGCCTCATGCAAAAAACTCTCAAATTCAGATTTTTTTTTCATCTTCCTCTTGCTAGTTTCAAATGGCAAAAGTGCTCCCTTCAGCCCCCACAATGGCAGGTAGATGTGACCTGCAATCCAAGCTGCAGAAACATCAGGGATCATCAGGGACCATATAAGTCAGCATGCTATATGGAAGCTGAGAGAGGTGGTCATCTCTTCTCTGTATGGAACTCAATAGCATTCCCATAATGAAAGTGTGTGCGTGTGTGTGTGCGTGCGCGTGCGCGCGCGCTGTCTGTCTGTCTAATCAGGACTTTAGAGGTTCATTATAGATTTTTCTCTCTGATCAAAGTAGTCATTCATTTAGTTATAAATCATAGGCTTTAGGCGCAATCCTATGGTGTTAGACAGCAGCTAGATGGCCATAGAATTTTTCATTTCCTGGGAACTGGCCTTGGAGCCAGCGCTCCAGCGTCGGTTCCCAGAAAACCGCCTCCCTGCCCCTGCCCCCTTGTAGGCAGTGCAGTTCATCCCCGGCTCCACACTCTTAAGAGCAGCGTGGAGCAGAAGTAAAGGGGGCATTCCTGGGGCAGGGAGGGGAGGGTGGAATCACTGATATGATGCTTCCTATGTGCCATTCCGGCTACATAGCTGAAATCAGGCCATCTAGCCACAACTGCAGGGCAGCCAGAGCACGGAGGAGAAGATCCCCTCTGCACTCCGCCTGCCCTGCATTGGATAGTCAGCTGCCTCCGAGTTCGGAGATGGCCGACTATCCCCATAGGATTGCGCCCTGAATCTTCTTTCCCAGAAGACACTGCTGGTGAAATATGGATTCTCAGTGATTTTTCAAATGTGCTGATTGCAGGGTGGGAGGATTACTAATGTGTGGGAGCATCCAGGGATAACGGGAGACAAAACTAAGTCAAGCAAAATGTAACAGCTGCTCAAATCTGTGTGTTCAAAACAAAGCAAATGGCACAACCTTCACTGGACTGTACCACTTGAAGTGGTACAGTCCAATAAGGCTGTGCCATCTGATTCTTTTGAACATGCAGATCTGATGTAGATGATGGATTGAATGCTTGAATGCTCCTTCAAATGAACAGCTCCAAGACTATGGAAAACTAGCCCTTCAGGAGAAAGTTAAGCTAGACAGTCATCTCCAGAAAGCTAGCTTTCCGCATGCACTGAGTTTTTGACATGACACAGCATTCGGACATGCAACCCTCCACTTTGCATTCTGAAAGGGTATGGTCCCTGAAAAACTGAGACACACGCTTTTTCTGAATGTGTAGATCTGTCCTGGGGCCATGTCCATTGAGGGTGGTAGCTCTGATTTCGGTGGGGCTGTGAATCCATTCTGGGTTTCAGTTAGAACCACCCAAAACTCTAAAGGAGCTATCCATGGTGCTGAGAACCCTTTGGAGATGGGGTTCAGCACCTTGGATAGATCCTTCAGTGTTCTGGCTGGTTCTGACTGAAACTCAGAGCGAATGCGCAGCCCCACTGAATTTGGAGCCGCCAGCCTCCACTGGGCAGTGTCATGAATGGATCAGGAGATGTTGCTGTGACAGAGAGAAAAGCTAGGCCAAGGGTGCTTTCAGGATGATGGCCAGTAGCTCAGGTGGCTTTACAAAGAGCTAGGCAAGACCATGGAGGACGACAGGTCTGCTGATGGCTATATGGGACCCTCATATGCCAGAAGCCATATGCCACTAAATACCAATTGCTGGTGTTGTCCTCATATCCTGCTTGGGGGCTTCTTGGCCACTGTGGGAAGCAGAACGTTGGACTAGGTGGACCTTTGGTCAGATCCAGCATGCCTCTTTTTATGTCCTTATGACGTACCTTTAGAAGCCCATATACCTGTGACTTACATCTAGTCCAAGGCATCTTGCAGCCCAAGGTGAAGAAGAAGAAGACGCCCCTTCCCATTCCCTGTAGAAAAGCCAACTGGACTGGCAGTCGAAACTTTTTGCAACACTGGCGATGGGATAGCATCCTCCACCACACCCGGAGGCAGCAGGCTAGTTTAGGGGGCACAAGGCAGGCCATGTGGCCCATATCTCTCTCCTCCAACACCTTGCCGCCTCCCAGCATCTGCCGCCTGAAACGGCCACCTCACTCTGCCTAATGGTGGGGCCGGCCCTGCTTGTTGCCTTTGATTCAAAGTATGGATTTGAGACTTCTCACTGGTAACCTGCAAGATAATGACGTGCTCTTGTGCCCTTCTCTTTCCCCTAGAATAAAAATGGAAGGACTGACAGTTCCAAACAGGACCATCGAAGTACAAAACCAGACCTCGGTGACCGAGTTCATCCTGGTGGGCCTCTCCAGCAATCCCAAGATACAGCTGGTACTCTTTGCCTTCTTTCTGGTGGGCTACCTGCTAACATTGGCTGGCAACATCCTCATCATGGTTACCATAGCACATGACCGCGGCCTTCACACACCCATGTACTTCTTCCTGAGCAACCTCTCTTTCATCGACGTCTGCCACTCCACGGTCACCATGCCCAAGATGCTGGCCGACTTCCTGTCGATAGAAAAGACCATCTCGTTTGGAGGCTGCGTGGCCCAGATGTTCTTCCTTCATCTCTTCGCCTGCACCGAGATCTTCCTCCTCACCGTCATGGCCTACGACCGCTACGTGGCCATCTGCAACCCTATGCACTACCTCACCATCATGAACCACAAGGTCTGCCTCTTATTGGCTTGCATCATCTGGCTGGGTGGCACAGTGCACTCCCTTGCCTTGACTAGCATGACCATCAACCTACCCTACTGCGGCCCCCAGAAAGTCGACAATTTCTTCTGCGATGTCCCGCCAGTCCTCAAGCTGGCATGCACCAGCACCTACGTCATCGAGATCCTGATCATTTCCAATTCGGGGCTGATCTCCGTGGTCTGCTTCGTGGTTCTGGTGGTCTCTTACGGTGTCATCTTGGTCTCTCTCCGCAGCCGTTTGACGGAAGGCCGGCGCAAGGCACTCTCCACCTGTGCGGCCCACCTCACGGTGGTGACTCTCTTCCTGGGGCACTGCATCTTCATTTATTCCCGACCCTCCACAAGCTTCCCGGAGGACAAGGTGGTATCAGTCTTCTTCACCGCTGTCACCCCGTTGCTCAACCCCATTATCTATACACTGAGGAATGACGATATGAAGCAGGCACTTAATAAAATGCTCGGCCGGAAAGTGAATTCAGAGAAGTAGCGAGAGTCCAGATGTACTATGGGAAACTGGGAAGGTCCGGTAAACCAGTGAGCGGTGGTGTACCAGAGCCAGGACTTAGAGGGATGCACACCAGCACTTTCAGATCAGCAGGGACACTGATGTCATCTGCCACCCCCCTTAGACTTCCCTGTTCTCTCTGAGCTTAGCTTTGATTCTCACCATAGCTGGGGGGAAATTGATTTTCCCAGCAACAATAATATATTTTTTTCCCTTTTCGAATGCAAAGTATTTGGGGGTGGCTTTGTCTGGAATGGGCAATTAAGACCCATTAGCTTTATCCAAGACCTGCTCCTCGTGGAGATGAAAACTGCTGGAACTGATTTGTTGATATGGATCAATGCAACTGCCTGAATTCTCCTCGGGGGCATGGCTATGGGAACTGTCATACTGACCACCTCAAAATTTTCTAGGACCCCAAGGCCAGTGAAACGCATGGCAGCCCCACAGAGTGTGAGATCAAGCATGAAACCCTATGAATCTCAGGTCAACACTGCACATCTTGACTTGCAAATCAAGTCAAGACTGCAGATCACCATGCACAAGCAGAATTTGGAAGCAGGAACAGAGTCCTGCATCCAGGGATTACCTTTGTTTGCTTCTTGATGATCCCCCTGATCAAACTCTGCACTCACAAAAGGGGGCTGGGTGGGACAAAAAACCCTGCAACCCAGCATCTGAGTCAGGCCCGATGGTGATCCATGCTGGATCAAGACTGCCGCATGCCTGCCAAACAGGTGGTTGACTCAGTGACCTGGGTCACACAACGTGACAAGCCAGAGTATTGGTCATCATTGAATCGTGGGTTGTTGTGTGAACCCCACAGTGCTTAATGAACCATGTTTTGGTAACCACAAACAACCCACAGTTCGCAACCCAACTCTCTGTGGATTGTTTGTGGTTAACAAACCATGGTTTGTTAGCAAGGCTGGGTTCACACAACACAACAACCCATGATTCAGCAACAACCCGTGAACTAACAACAAGGTATACTCAATGAATCAGCAACAACCCATGCTCTGGCTTGTCGTGTTGTGTGAACCCAGCAAGTATGCAGTGCCATACTCACCTACTTGCTGGGAGAACAGGGGAAGTGGCTGTGGACTGGGCATGCAAGGGGGCACAGGGAGAGGCTGCTTCACCCCTTCCCCTCCCGCTGCTTGTGCTTTGCAGTGTCAGACAGCATGAATCATAGATTGCATACAGATTTAGGGTTGGCTCCAGGTTCTGCCTTCCACAAGAGGAAGAGGTCAGCTCATGGAGGGGCTGCCGTGGGAAGAGTGGGGAAGTCCACTCCCATCAGCACATTTGGTCCAGCAGAAATCTGAATCCAACCCTTAGTGTTTTCTTTAAATATATTTAAAATAATGCAAAGGTTGGCAATGTACCTATATCTTTTTAAGTCCCCCCCCCCCCAGTAAGTTGAACATTTCTTTAGCCCAGCAACAATTGTGTTATAAAGCTGGTGATTTTACAGATGGGTCAATCACAGGGGAGGGGCGAGTATTATTATTGTTGGTATTGTTGATGATGATGCTGTTGTTATTATTAAATATTAATTTAAAGGTAAAGGTAAAGGTGTCCCCAACCAGTCGTGTCCGACTCTAGGGTGTGGTGCTCATCTCCATTTCTAAGCCGAAGAGCCAGCGCTGTCCGAAGACGCTTCCGTGGTCATGTGGTCGGCATGACTGAACACCGAGGTGCACGGAACACTGTTACCTTTCCCGCCGAAGCGGCACCTATTTATCTACTTGCAATTTCTTGCTTTTGAACTGCTAGGTTGGCAGAAGCTGGGACTGAAGACGGGAGCTCACTCCATCACACGGCACTCAGGTCTTGAACTGCTGTCCTGCTGACCTTCCGGTCTGCAATTCAGCATCTTAACCACTAAGCCACCGCGGCCATTTACCACCCATCATTGTCAAATTGCAGGGCAGTGTACAAAATGCATTCTAACAACCATTAAAATTAAATGCAGAGATAAAAACAACAGCAAAGAAAAACTACTAAGCTAGGTATTAAAACCAGCAGATGTCGGGGTGTACAGATGCCTTTTCAAAAGCACCTAGAGACTGTCAAGGAAGCCGCCTATGGCACTGCAGTAAGGGAAAGAATTCCAAAGGCAGGGTGCCGCCACAGAAAAGGACCTCCCCCTGGTTGCTGTCACATGTACCTGTGCAGATGACGGGAGAACCAGGAGGCCCTGATTTCAGTGAACGGGTAGGTTAACATAGGAGAAGGTATTCCCTCGGGCACTAGCTTGTGGGAGCATCCAGGGACAGTGAGAGTCTTGGAGATACTGCATAAAATCTCCAGAAGCTGTCTCCCTCTCCTCCCCAATCCACCCACTTCTGATCTCAGGAGTGCGCATATTTGACATGTGTGCATAGATCACATGTGTGCATACTATGTTAACACCATGAAAAGTAGAATGAACCGACAGCCCCGCGCGAAGGATCCCAGGAGAGGGAAGTCAGTAAGGGTTCCAAATGGACCCATTCCTGCCAAACGGGCCTCTGCCACCAGCTGTCCTGTTGTGCTCTTTTCTTTTCTTTTAATGCATGTATTTTGATGTTACTTGTGAATAGCTTTGGAAAGATCTGTATTCTGAAAGGCGCAATATAAGTGACGAATGAATAAATAAAGGCTGCTTAACCCCTCTCCCTCCCACCGTTTCTTTGCGCCATCAAATGTCTGCATGCGTGTGTGAATAGACTATCACAAACACCACAGGCAAAACTTTTCATGGCACCTCACATACAATGCATTTCCATGGCCGTCAGTTTGCCCGTTCAGCCAACCGACATCAATCATACAGTAGATGAAGTGAAGAAAAATGCTGGGTTGTTCACAGCCTGGGTGAACCAGCCCTCTGCCCTGGGCTATACTGAAGTGGTACGGACCCTATGTCTGGCTTATACCATTTCAGACTGCAGGAGGGGCTCACATAGAATCATGGAATCCTAGAACAGTAGGGTTGGAAGGGGTTTACAAGGCCATCAATTCCAACCCCCTGCTCAGTGCAGAAATCCAAGTCAGAGCATCCCTGACAGGTGGCTGTCCAGCCTCGTCTTGAACGCCTCCAGTGTGGGAGAGCCCACCACCTCCCCAGGTAATTGGTTCCATTGTTGTCCTCTAACAGTCAGGACGTTTTTCCTGATGTTCAGCTGGAATCCAGCTTTCTGTCACTTGAGCCTATTATTCCGTGTCCTGCACTCTGGGATGATCGAGAAGAGATCCTGGCCTTCCTCTCTGGGACAACCTTTCAGGTACTTGAAGAGCGCTATCCTATCTCCCCTCAGTCTTCTCTTCTCAAGGCCAAACATGCCCAGTTCTTTCAGTCTCCAGTTTCCAGTTAATAAATTAAGGGCACAATCCTATGGCCACTAGACAGTGGCTAGCCAGCCAGAGGACTGGTCGATTTCCAGGAACCGACTTCAGAGCCCTGTGTTCCAAGGTCATTTCCCAGAGACCTGCCTCCCTGCCCACTCCCACGCCACCTCATAGGCAGGGTGGATCGTCCCCGTGCTCAGTGTTCATAAGAGCAGCATGGAGTGGGGCAAAAGGGGGCGTTCCTGGGGGCAGGGAGTGCAGAAGTGATGGTACGACGCTTCCTATGCATCGCCCGGCCTCCCCACCCCATGTGCCGGTGTCCGGCGATTAGAAAGCTGAAATTGGCTATCTAGCCACAAATGCAGAGCAGCTGGAGCGCGGAGGAGAGGATCCCCTTCCCTGCATTTGATAGGAGGTTGCCTCTGAGTTCGGGGGCAGCTGTCTATCCCGATAGGATTGCGCCCTCCATGACTAACCATTTGTTGCCCTTTCAGGACACCCACAATCTCCTGCTTGAGTCGGCTGCCTCACCCTGCCTAATGGTAGGGCTGGCCCTATGTGGGACTCCTAGAGGGAAGCAGGATGCTGGACTAGAAGTACCCTTTCAATCTGATCCACCCAGGCTTTTCATATGTTCTTGTGATCTCACTATGGGCCAAAGTACACATGACATAGGAGATCTATCTTCAGATACCCCGCATATGTTGTTGTTGTGATGGTACCAAGTGAGGGTTCTTTAAAAAACCCTTTCTCCTCATGCTGTTTGCCCAGTTTATATTCCCACAGCTGCTATTAGCTATGGGTGGGGGGGACGTACAACAAGGGTGCCTGTCTTCCCTCCCCTCTGTAGCTAATACCAGGTTATCTGGGGGGGCAGGGGGGGAGAGAGATTTAAACTGAGGTAAGGCGCAGGGGAAAGGATTAATGTGCCTCTTCCCATGCACTCTGACTGTAAAACCAAATTCCCCTCCCTCCCCTACCATGGCTGCTTTTATATCTTAAAAAAGAAAAGAAAAAAACAGCTCTTGGTGATCTGAACACAATTTCTCATTTCGTTTTGCCCTCCAGTGGTCAACCTGCTGTTGGACTATACTACATCTGGATGCAGGTACCTTGATCAAATGTTCCTCCTTGGGGGGAAGGAGTGTTCCCTGCACCTAGAAAGTTAGCCTGTCAGGGAAAATGGTCCTAGCCCAGGCTTTACCTTGACATGACAGCTTTCTATTTGCAGGTTTTGTTTCTTTGTTCATTGTATGCAGGAACATTGCATGAGCAGAAGAACTGGGCACGTTTAGCCTTGAGAAGAGAAGACTGAGGGGAGATAGGATAGTGCTCTTCAAGTACTTGAAAGGCTGTCACAGAGAGGAAGGCCAGGATCTCTTCTCAATCATCCCAGAGTGCAGGACACGGAATAATGGGTTCAAGTTACAGGAAGCCAGATTCCGGCTGAACATCACGAAAAACATCCTGACTGTTAGAGCAATAGGACAATGGAACCAATTACCTGGGGAGGTGGTGGGCTCTCCCACACTGGAGGCATTCAAGACGAGGCTGGACAGCTACCTGTCGGGGATGCTCTGACTTGGATTCCTGCATTGAGCAGGGGGTTGGACTTGATGGTCTTGTAGGCCCCTTCCAACCCTACTATTCTATAATTCTATTAGGATTGTATTTTTATTTATTGTTTTAGTGCCAGGAAGGTGGGAGAGGTGCTTGCAACATTTTCTGCCGCAGTTGCCAAAATATTTATTTATTTATTTATATTAATTTCATTTCTATACTGCCCAATACCCGAAGCTCTCTGGGCAGTTCACAAAAATTAAAACCAAACAGCACACAATAAAACAATTTAAAATATATAGAACATTAAAACCACAATATAACAATACAACCTCAATAAAATCTAGCAGCAGTGCAGGAGTTTAAAATACAGATTTAAAACAGCAAAGCTAAAAGTTTAGAAAGCTAAAATGCTAAAATGCCTGGGAAAATAAAAAAGTCTTCACCTGGCACCAAAAGGAATACAATGTAGGTGCCAGGCGACCCTCACTAGGGAGCTCATTCCAGAGCCGGGGTGCCACAGCAGAAAAAGCCCTCCTCCTAGTAGCCACCTGCCTCACTTCCTTTGGCAGGGGCTCATGGAGAAGGGCCGCTGACGATGACCTTAAGGTCCGGGCAGGCACATATGGGAGGAGGCGATCCTTCAGGTAACCTGGCCCCAAGCCGTTAAGGGCTTTAAATGTTAATACCAGCACTTTGAACCGGGCCCGGAAATGGACTGGCAGCCAGTGCAGTTGAAAAAGTACTGGCGTAATATGAGCTCGCAGGCCAGTCCCTGTTAACAATCTTGCTACCCTATTTTGGACCAGCTGAAGTTTCTGGACCGTTTTCAAAGGCAACCCCACGTATAACGCATTGCAGTAATCCAGACAAGAAATTATCAGAGCATGGATAACTGTAGCTAGGCTATCTCTGTCCAGATAAGGGCGTAGTTGGTATACCAGCCTAAGCTGATAAAAAGTGTTCCATGCCACTGAGTTCACCTGTGCCTCAAGTGACAGTTCTGGATCCAAGAGCACCCCCAAACTACGAACCTGATCCTTTAGGGGGAGTGCAACCCCCTCCAGAACAGGTTGAATATCACCTAGCCGGGCAGACGAACCACCCACTAACAGCACCTCCGTCTTGTCTGGATTGAGTTTCAGTTTATTGGCCCTCATCCAGTCCATTACCATGCCCAGGCACTGATTCAGAACAGCCACTGCCTCACCTGGTTTTGATGAGAAAGAGAGGTAGAGCTTGGTGTCATCCGCATATTGATGACACCTCAGCCCATACCTCTGGATAACCTCCCCCAGCGGTTTCTTGTAGATGTTAAACAGCATAGGGGATAAAATAGAGCCCTGTGGAACCCCATGGCACAATTGCCATGGCACAAAGCAATAATCCCCCAGCACCACCTTCTGGAATCGGCCATCCAAGTAGGAGCAGAACCACTGTAGTGCAGTGCCTCCAACTCCCAACCCAGACAACCTATCCAGAAGGATACCATGGTCGATGGTATCGAAAGCCGCTGAGAGGTCCAGAAGAATCAACAGGGTTGCACTCCCCCTGTCCCTCTCCTGGCAGAGGTCATCCCACAGGGCGACCAAGGCAGTTTCCATTCCAAAACCAGGCCTGAAGCCCAATTGAAATGGATCTAGATAATCCGTTTCATTCAACAGTGCCTGGAGCTGTTCTACAACCACCCGCTCAAGCACCTTGCCCAGGAAGGGGATGTTGGCCACTGGCCTATAATTGTTAACATCCTCTGGGTCCAGGTTAGGCTTTTTCAGGAGTGGTCTAATTACCACCTCTTTTAAAGTGGCAGGCACCACTCCCTCTCTCAAGGAGGAATTTACAACCTCCTGGACCCAGCCGGACATTCCCTCCTTGTTTGATTTAATAAGCCATGAAGGGCAAGGGTCAAGCACACAAGTGGTCGATCGGACTTGGCCAAGCACCTTGTCTGCATCCTCAGGCCTCAGTAACTGAAACTCATCCAATAAAACTGGACCAGACAGTGCTCTGAAGGCCTCTACCAATGGAACTACATTAATCGTGGTGTCCAATTCATGACGAATCTGAGCGACTTTATCATCAAAGTGCCGTGCAAACTCGTCACAGCATGCCACCGAGGGTTCCACTGTCTCTCTCCCTGGCCCAGAATGTAACAGGCCGTGAACCACTTGGAAAATCTCCACTGGACGACACTGAGAAGATGCAATGCTGGTGGAAAAGAACTGCCTCTTTGCCACCCTCACTGCTACAGAGTAGGCATGATAGTGGGCTCTTACCTGTGTTCGGTCAGACTCAGCACAAGTTTTCCTCCACCTGCGTTCTAGCCGTCTCCCCTCTTGCTTCATTGCCCTCAGCTCAGGTGTATACCAAAGAGCTGGCTCGGCTCAGAGGGAGAGGGCGCTTGGGCACGATTGTGTCAACCGTGAAAATATCATGCCTGTCCTAGGATACTATGCACCTTGATTTTGGAGTGGTGACGGGGGGTGCCAAGGCAGCAAATTGTCCTGGGCCAGTCTTGGTCCCACAAGAAAGAATGAGGACAGCTGCTCTTCACTCTGTGTTTCCCCAACGTATGGTATTGAGAGGTATAATGCCCCCTAAATATGGAGGCTTTATACAGCCATCTTCAGTGGCTAATAACTATTGGTAGAGGTCTCCTCCACCATGAATTTGTCAAATAGTAATCCTCTTTTAACTCCATCTGGCTAGTGGCCATCACCACATACCCCAGTCCAGGCGTGTGGCATTAATGGGACTTACACCCAATGGGTTTCTGATTCCTGTTCTGCAATGGGCATTGATGTGCTATTCTCTCTCTAAAGCAGCAGTTGGAATACAACATCTCAAACCCTAGGAGGGCTTGTTAAACAACTCCAAGTTAAACTTTCGGAGGGCACTTGCGTAACGATCCTCGTGACTTCACTGTGAACACTCTGTGACCAATGTCATGAATTACCTGCTGATGACAAGAGACATCTTTTTCGGGATAAAGATCATATAAGATCTCCAGAGCTAGCAGACAGAACGTAGGCATGAAGCAAAATTTAACCCCCCTGTCGTTCACCTTTCTGGGTTAGATATTCCTTTGTAGGTTTTTTTTTTTTTTTTTAGCAACAAATTCCTAGGTCTCCTTGCCTTTCCAGAAAACAAACTAGAAAGAAAGTGTCCCGTTAGATTCTTTCTATGTCAAAATTTTCCCAAAGGAAAAACAAAATGTAAAGAAATAATCTGGATCAAAAAGTTGAATTTGGATTAGGGAGACTTTTTTTTTAAGAATTTCAGAATATAAATTTAACACATTACCTAACTGCTACATTTTATACCAGAGGAAGAAGCAAATTCAGTTATGGCAGTTGATGTTCTTTATTAACACGTCCTGGGAGGAACAAAACCAACTTTGTAGACAGGCAACACAGTAATGCTCCGTTGGTTCTTTCTAGTCGTCTTAAGATGACTTTCAGAGGCAGCCAAAGCATTTTTTCTTTTCAAATTGTGCACTAGGAGTTGATCCAGAAAGAGCTCTGTCCTGTATACCACCAGCAGCAAAAAGAAATGTAAGTGATGTTTTATTCATGCATTTGGGAAAGGGAGGTTTGGGGGCACCAGGCTTCTTAAATGCTTTTAAACCTTTTATTTTAATGTCAGACAATAAATACCTGTAACTGAGGTTCTAGTGCTATCTCAGACAAAACCATTCCTAGCAACAGTTAATTATCATTTTGGGATGGATTATTCATTGTTTATTGACAAGGCTGATTGTATTCCACATTTGCACCACACAAATGCAGGAATCAGGTTTAGAATTCAGCATCATGAGAAATATGTGTTTAAATAACAACAAGCTTCTAGTCCTCACCATTGTGAAGATAGGTTTTGAAGTGTGAGCAACATAGTGACATCCCAAAACCTGCATCTGTGCACGCGCGTGCGTATGTGTGTGTGCTGGAGAGAGAGGTCTTTGCCCTCTGATTAACAGAAGCAGTGTAAATCATGCAAATTAACTGATTAAATGCAATCACCTTAATCTGCATACAATGGCACACCATTCAGTACCTCTTAGAATATAGCATCAAACCTTTTAGCACAAAGTATATATATAAGACTGCTTTTTATATTACTGGTAGCATTAAATGTCCTTCACACTAGCAGTGTGTATGGTGCTGTATGCGGGGTGTGTGGGGGGGAGGTGTTTGTAGGCATATGTGTATGCTGGGTTGGACCCAGACTTAACAATACTTAAGACCTACTGAAATCAATGGGACAAGTTAATCATGACTAACTTAAGACTGATTGATTTCAATGGATCTATTCTAAGTATGACTAAGTCTGGATCCATCCAACCCATTCCATTTGGATGGCGACCAGACAGAGGGCCATTTTGGCTGTGGCATGCCACCTATGGAATGTTCTTCCCAGAGGAGCTCTCCTCACACCAACCTTGATGTCTTTTTGGTGACATGCAAAGACTTTTTTGAAAAATTACCCAGACATACCAACATGTTTTGTAGATGATTTTATGGCTTCACCGTTCTGCAGGATTTGATTGACTAGTTATGAATGGCTGTTCTTTGCCATTTTAGATTGAAAATTTCTTTATGCTTGTATGCAATTCAGGGGTTTTATACTGAAGGGCAGCCTATATATTTACTAGACAGATAGAAAATAGATAGAGGATAGACAAATATATGATGATGATGATGAAGATAGATAGATAGATGATAGATAGATAGATAGATAGATGGATGGATGGATGGATGGATGGGCGGGCGGGCGGGCAGGCAGGCAGGCAGGCAGGCAGATATAGATGATAGATTAGATAGATAGATAGATAGATAGATAGATAGATAGATAGACAGACAGACAGACTTTAGCTATCATGGTTTCTAGCCATGTATTTTGTCTAATCCCAAAGGATATACAAACCCTCCCTGCAAACACCACCAGTCATAGAAACAAAGAACTGGAAGGGATCCTGTAGGTCACCTAGTCCAACCCAGTGGGGGCTGGTGGCTCCGCTTTCAGTGGGTCTGTAAATCCATTCTGGATTTCAGTCAGAACTCTAAAGGAGCTATCCAAGGTGCTGAACCCTGTCACCAAAATAGCTTCTGCACCCTGGATTGCTCCTTTAGAGTTCTGCCTGGTTCTGACTGGAACCCAGATTGGATCCAGAGCCCCACTGAAATCGGAGCCACCAGCCGGCATTGGTCCAACCCTCTGCTCAGTACAGGATCACCATTGTAGGATGCAACTACAGCATCCCGACAGGTGGCCATCCAGCCTCTGCTTCAGCACTGCCAGTGAAGGAAAGCCCATCATCTTCCAAGGCACTCTGTTCCCCCATAGTGGTGAATCTGCTCTGGGGTTCAGTCAGAACCAGTCAGAACGCTAAAGGAGCTGTCCAAGGTGCTGACGCTATTTCGGCAACAGGGTTCAGCACCGTAGATAGTTCCTTTAGAGTTCTGACTGGTTCTGACTGAAACCCGGAGAGGATTGACTGCCCCACCAACATCGGAGCCACCAGACGCAACTGGACCAGAACCATTAGGAAGTTTCTCCCAATGTTTAGCAGAAATCTGTTTCCCTGCCATTTCCACCCACTAGTCCTGCCCTCTGGAGCAATGAAGAACATCTCTGCACCCTCTTCTGCATGACAGCCCATCAGTCAGTCAGTCAGTCACTCATTCAAAGTGATTGGCTAAAAACCATTGGTCATCACAAACAGGATTGAAAGCCTGGTCCAAGCATAGAAATGGCAAGTTGCAGCACTGAGGACTGGGACCTTGCTTTCAGGACTACAGCAAGCCAAGTAGAACAAATCTGACTGAAAAGACTTAATGATTTAATCAGCACTTTGAATTCCAGCCCAAATCACCACCTGAATGTCCCTGCTGAGAGCGTCTCCAAAATGGAATTTGGCCCTCAGGCCAAAAAAGGTGCTGCACCCTGTTTTAGGCTGCAAGCCAGTGTGGCGTAGTGGTTAGAGTGTTGGGCTGGGACTCGGGAGATCTTCTAGTCCCCACTCGGCCGTGAAGCTCACTGGGTGACTGTGGGCCAGCCACTGACTCTCAGCCTAACCTACCTCATAAGGTGTTCTCAGGACACTGTGGAGAGGAAGAGTGCCATGTACACTGCCTTGGGCTCCTTGGAAGAAAAGCAGGAGAAAGAAAGAAAGAAAGAAAGAAAGAAAGAAAGAAAGAAAGAAAGACAGACAGACAGACAGACAGACAGACAGACTACCGCATCACTTATTTCAAAATTGGGTAAGCCAGACCTGCTGGGCTTGGGCCCCCCCCCCGCTTGTTTTAATGAGTAGAGCCCTGGACATATGCCCCCAAATTGCTTCCCCGACAGCCAGTGGTGTAGTACAGTGGGGATGAGGGGGAACACAGCTCCCGGACTTTTTTCAGCACAGGAACAATGGCATCATCTGCCAAAGTACCAGGGCAATTGATGGCCTTCCTGGCTCTGGCAAGGGAATGAGGCGATAACAAGGCTTTCAAGTTTTACTATTATTTGTAATAGATTAGCATATAGGACGTTAGAGGATGGGGGAAATAATCAAGCAGAAGCTGGATACTTCTTTCCTTTTCTTTGGTGGAGTTCCTACTTCATGTTAGCATTTTGAATGGAAATGCTTCTTTGCAAGGTGGTTTGCATTTCTAATCCTAATACACTGGGTATTATTCCATGTACTGCTCTCCTTTCATGTATGTGTGTGTGATGATGATGATGATGAGTTCCCGCACTTCAGCATTTACCACTACACTGCTGATAGCACATAAGAACATCAGAGTTGCACTGGTTACCAGTTGTTTTCCGGGCCAAATTCAAGGTGTAAGTTTTGACCTTTAAAACCCTATATGGTTCCGGCCCAACCTATCTTAAGGAGATAGCAACACCAGACAGGCCGCTTAACAAGATCAGCCTCAGATGGCCTTCTCTCTGTCCCATCAGCCAGGACAGCTAGACTGGTGGGTACGAGGGAGAGGGCCTTTTCTGTGGTGGCCCCCACTCTGTGGAACTCCCTCCCTAGGGAACTCCGCCATGCCCCCTCTTTAATGAGCTTCCGCCATGCATTAAAAAGGTGGTTGTTCAGGCAGGCATTTGGGGTGGGTTAGGGTATTTTAGAAAATGTTTTTATGGTAGAATTTTATTGTTTTAAACTGTTTTATTATATGCTGTACATCGCCCAGAGTGGCTGGGTGACCAGCCAGATGGGCGATTAATAAATTTAACAAATAAATAAATGTAATAAATAAATAGAAGAGGCCTGCTGGACCAAGGGTCCGTCTAGTCCAGCATTCTGTTCACACAGTGGCCAACCAGCTATCCACAGGAATCCCACAAGCAGGACATGAGTGCAATAGCACCCTCCCACCCATGTTCCCCAGCAACTGGTGTACATGGGCATGTTGCCTCTGATACTGGAGGTAGCACAGAGCCATCAGGACTAGTAGCTATTGACAGCCTTCTTCTCCATGAATGTATCTAATTCCTACTAAGCACCACTGAGCTTAGTCCATAAGAACATAAGAAGAGACCTGCTGGATCAGACCAAAGGCCTGTCTAGTCCAGCATTCAGTCCCCACAGTGGCAAACAAGTTGCCCCAATGGGAAGCCCACAAGCAGGACACAAGGGCAATAACGCCATCCGACTCATGATCCACAGCAACGGGCATGCAGAGGCATCTTGCCTCTGATATTGAAGGATAAAATGGAGAGAAGGATCCTGTGCATTGCCATGGGCTCCTTAGAGGAAAGGCAGGATCCAACTTTAACAAATAAATAAATATTACACAAGCCATCAGGACTAGCAGCCATTGATAGCCTTGTCCTCCATGAATTTATCTAATCCCTATTTAAAGCCATTCCAGTTGGCAGCTGTCTCTACACCCTGTGATAGCAAATTCCATAGTTTGACTCTGTGAAGCAGTCCTTCCTTTTATCTGTCCTGAATCTCCCACCGTTCAGCTTCCTGGGATGACCCCGGGTTCTAGTATTATGAGAGAGTTTTTTCTCCTTATCCATTTTCTCCACACCACACACAGTTTTATATATCTCTATCATGTCTCCCCTTACTTGCCATTTTTCTAAGTTAAGCAGCCCTCAAGAGATCAACATTCACACTTTTTCCAGTTTTACAATATCTTTTCTGAGGTACCAGTGACCAGAACTGTACACAACGTTCCAACAGCAGAAGTAACCCTGGCTGTGAAAAAGCATTTGGCGAAAGGAGCTGTGGTGTGGTCAAGGCCAAACTACATGAGACATGGAAAATTCATAATCAGATCTTCCAATATCTTTTTCTTTAGCTAAAAGCAGCTGGGGGCGAGGGTGGTGGAATTTAGACTGGGACCAAGTCCCTGGATGAATCACACCTCCCCCCTCACACACACACACACCATTTCTCCAACATAAATTATCAACCACAGATAATGGCAGCTTAATGGGGGCGGGGGGAGATTTGGATTGGGACCATGAAGTGGAGGAAGGGATTAACTCCCTTCTCCCAGTATCACCGCCCCAATCCAAATCTGCGATCTGCACCTGTTTTTAGCCAAAGAAAAATGCATCAGAATATCTGTTTGTGGATCTTCCATGTCACAAGTAGGTTGTCCTTAATGTGTGCGTGGAAATAGAATCCAGCTCTCCAAATGAGTTTGTCCATTGTTTCTGTAATGAGAGGGTCCGTAGCTCAGTGGTAGAGCACCTGCTTTGCATGCAGAAGGTCCCAGGTTCGATCTCTGGCTTCTCCAGGTAGGGCTGGAAAAACTCCTGCCTGAAATCTGGAGAGCTGCTGCTGCCAGTCAGTGTTGACAATACTGGGTCAGATGGACTTATAGTCTGACTTGGAATCCACAAGCTTCCTAAAAATTCAGATTTCTCCACCCTTCCCTCTTTCTATGCATTTGGGGCCATTCCAACTCTTTCGACCCAGAGAGTTTGGAGACTCTGAGCCCATAGTAACCATTCCCAACTCTCATTCCCACTCTTTCATCCTTCATTCCTTCCAGCTTCAGCCATCGACAAACATGGTACCAGAGAATGCCACTACCGTACAGGCATTCATCCTTTCAGGCCTGACTGCCAACCATA
The DNA here is from genome assembly GCF_057233095.1 of Heloderma suspectum. Taxonomy (NCBI): domain Eukaryota; kingdom Metazoa; phylum Chordata; class Lepidosauria; order Squamata; family Helodermatidae; genus Heloderma; species Heloderma suspectum. The sequence goes on along the minus strand of NC_139463.1, from coordinate 116,527,837 downwards.
ATGTTGAACTGGTGCTCTTCTTCTTTTTCACGGCCATCTATGCATTGATCGTCATTGGCAACATTCTCATTGTCATTACGATTGTCTATGACCACAATCTCCACACCCCCATGTACTTCTTCCTCAGCAACCTCTCCTTCATCGACGTCTGCCATTCTTCGGTGGTCATGCCCAAGATGCTGGCTGACTTCCTAGAAGAGACAAAGGCCATCTCCTTCGGAGAATGCATAGCCCAGATGTTCTTCCTGCACCTCTTTGCCTGTACAGAGATCTTCCTCCTCACTATCATGGCGTACGACCGCTATGCTGCCATATGCCACCCCCTCCATTACACGACCATCATGAGCTGCCGGGTCTGTCTCCAGTTGGCTGTGGCCATGTGGTTGGGCGGGCTTCTGCACTCCATCGCCCTGACCACATTGACCCTCAACGTGCCCTACTGCGGCCCCAACACCATTGACAACTTCTTCTGTGACGTGCCCTTGGTCATCAAACTGGCCTGCGCCAACACCTACGTCTTCGAAATCCTCATTGTCTCCAATTCAGGGGTTATCTCAGTGGTCTGCTTTATAGTTCTGGTCATCTCATATGTCATCATCCTCGTGTCCTTGAGGAACCGTTTCTCTGAAGGACGGCGGAAGGCTCTGTCCACTTGTGTGGCTCACCTGACAGTGGTGACCTTCTTCCTGGGGCACTGTATCTTCATCTACCTCAGGCCGGCCAAGAGTTTGGCTGCGGACAAGGTGGTTTCCATTTTCTTCACAGCCGTCACACCACTGCTCAACCCGGTCATCTACACCCTGCGGAACGAGGACATGCTGAACGCCCTGAACAAGCTGCGAGGACGGCAGGTCAATTTGGGAGGCAAAGGACATTAGGCAGTGGCAGAGGAGGAGGAACACAACACTGCACGGTGTGGGGCTGTTTTGTTTCTAAGACCATTTGCGAGTAGGGATCGCATGGGTGCCCGATTCTGTCCAGAAATCCAACGGAACCCGCCCTGCCTGCACCCCTAAGCCCCACCTGCCGAGCCCCTGCCCCCACTCACCCCCTGCCCATGCTCAGTGAGTGGCCTGCATTCGCCCCAGAGGCCTCATCAAGCTCTGCGGTAGCCCTTTTTTGAAAAATAAAATGGAGATCGCAAAAATGCGCATATTTAAGTATGCATGAAAATGCATGGTTTTGCGAATGTGCATATTTGTATATGCAAAAATTACATTTTTGTGAAGGTGCACATTCACATATGTGCGAGAATGTGCATTTCCCCAAAATGCATGTTTTGTGCATACGCAAATATGTGCTTTTGCACGATGCACATTTTTGCGCTTACGTAAATATGCGCATTTTTGCAATCGCCATTTTATTTTTCCAAAAATGGCAACCATGGAGCTCAATGAGGCCACTGGGGTGAGTGCAGGCTGCTCTCTGAGTGCGGGAGGGGCTCAAGCACAGCCCGAGGACCGGTGAGCATGGACAGGGTCTGGGTGGGTGCCTGGAGAACCCAGATGGGGGTGGGTTCACACATCCCTATTTGCACGCTCATTGTAGGGACAGTTTTTCGGCCACGGCAGGGGTGCAGAACCTCAGGCTTGTGGGCCAAATCCAGCCCACCAATCCCGCCCTCTGGGGTTCCCCAAAATGGCCATGCTCCCTTTCCCCAGACAGAGAATCCTTTGGTTGTTTCCTAGCTTTTGCATAGTTTCCCCCCATTCTAAAAGGTCGAAATGCTTCTCCTAAGGCTTTAAGCTAAAACATGCTGGCATTCGTGATATTCTTGGCCCTGGCCCTTTTTCCTTTCACTCCACCCACTATTGGAATGCAGCCCTCGAGATCTTCTGTGAAATGAAATCCAGCCCTCAGGAAACCCACACGAGTGCAGGATATGAGTGCAACAGCACCCCGCTAAGTTGTCAGTGAAGAAGTAGGCAGTTAACCTGAAAAAGAGAACAGGTGGGAGATTTGTTCTATGCTTGTCTATGTCATGCACATAGTTGCAGTACTCTAGAATTAGCACAGCTAGGAATTGTAGCCAGTTTATTTCTTTTGGTAACCACAAACAACCCACAGTTCACAACCCAACAACAAACCATGGGTTCTCCTTATGGGTTGTTTGTGGCTGGCAGCTGGGTTCACACAACACAACAACCCACAGCTCAACATAAGAACATAAGGAGAGCCCTGCTGGATCAGACCCAGGGTCCATCTAGTCCAGCATTCTGTTCACACAGTGGCCAACCAGCTGTTGACTAGGAACCAACAACCAGGACACAAGCACAACAGCACCCTTCTATCCATGTTCCCCAGCAACTAGTGTACATAGGCACCCTGCCTCTGGTTCTGGAGGTAGCAGGACTAGTAGCCATTGAAAGTCATTTAATTAACCCTGATCCCAAACCATTCAGGGCAGTTTTCTTCACCGCAAGACCTGAGGGCCACTGGTAGCTCCCAGTCACCTCAAGTGCAGCTCTCCACCTGTCTTTCTCATTCACTCACTCACTGTCACTCCCTTTTTGCAGAAGCTGATCTCTCTCAGCAGGGGCTCTCTAGATTTCCCTCCTTGTTGGCTTTTTGTTTGTTTGCCTGCTACGATCTGGGCTACTGGAACAGGTTTCAGGGGTTGGGGACTCAGAAGCCCTACTGCTCATCAGCTGTAAAGGGCGGGGGGGAGCAATCAGCCAATTAACTGTGGCAGGGGAGGAGCCCAAGAGGCAAAGAGCAACGTGACTGGCTAGCTGCCGTGGTGCACTGCACAGGCATTGGAAGTGGAGGGGAAATTAAATGTGCGGTTGAGAGTGAGAGAGAAAGCAATGTGGGCCTGCACTGGGAGATTTTGCAGCACTGAGTAGAGCAGGGCACTCTCTCAGCGACAAGAAATAGATCCACTTCAGTCCAGAGACCAAGGGAGCCTGTCGGAATTTGCCTGCCTGGTGACTTTGTGCTGACTTGATGAGGTCTTGCTTGGGCGACATGGAGGGGGATGAGGAGGAGAGGCCCAAAAAGGCCTCCAGCCGAGTCTAGAGCACAGTATCACCATTTGACCAGAGGGGGGAAACGAGAGGTGCCCCATGGCCAGAGAAAGGCCCGAAGTGACCGTGGTGGTGGTGCTTAGAGCTAAAGTGGCTCCTGCCTGAAAAATTGTGAAGGCTTTAACAACAATAATAATAACCAGCAGTTTAAAGTAGAACTGGAAATAAACGAAAAGCCAGTGAAGGTCATTCCGGGTTGGATTCACATGTTCTGAAAAACGGCCCCAATCACAACTCTCTGCCCCTTTGATCATGTATGTGCCCTAGAACAGAGCGATGGCCTTCTTCCCTTAAAATTGGCTGTTGCTCCTGGCTTCTGAACCCAAGATTTAACACCATCCCCTAGAGAACCTAGACAATAAGCTGAACCCCCGCCTCTGAAACAAGTAGGTCAAATTCTAAGACTTGGCAAACCTACCAGTCCCCACTCTTGAGAGGTGTATCCACGACAGGCAATGAGAAAGAAAGCAAAAGCCCAACGTTCACTCACTATTCACCCTCTGCACGTGCCCTCCAGATGTGTTGGACTACAACTCCCTGCTGCCTGGGTATGATGGGATTTGTAGCCCAACAGGTCTGGAGAGCACCAGGTTGGGGAAGTCCGATCTACACGATGGGAGGGGAAGTAGTGGCTCATGGGCCGGACATGCCTACAGGGTCTTCCGATCTGGCCCACAGGCTCCCTTCCTCACCTAGTGCAGCCGTTAAGCTTTTTAAAAAGCTTCCACTGGTGTTAATGAAAACTCCTTTTTTAAAGCCCCATTCCCACCTGTGATTCTACTCTTCTGTCGCCAGCACTCCAAATAGGGTAGGAGGATGCCATCCCACTTGTTTTCAGATGACGTAACTGGGAGCATCTCTACACCAGCCTAAAATCCCGCGTTTAAAATGGGGCTTTCTGTTTTCAATGCAGGATCACGAGGGACTCTCTTGACACACGCTTCCTTCCCTCCCTTTCCCCCCTTATCTGAGCCTTCCATATGTTTCAATATAGTGCTGCTAGGTGGCGCTGTGGTCTAGCTCCTCCTAATGCGGATTTTCCTCTTTTCACGAGGGAACTCAAGCAGAACTCAAGGGCAGTAATTTGATAGCTCATTATCTCCGATCTTTTAAAAACTGGAACAAAGGTTATTTAGTGTGAGAGATGCCTGGAGGTTGACAATGGCATCTTAAGGACCTGCTAACTTCTGTGAGTAACCGATCTCAATAGCAGGATAAAAAGCTCCATGTGAAGAAGCCCTGAATCTGGCCTAGCTATCCCCCTTCCTTTTTTCTCCCTCTTTGAAACCACCCCACTTCCTTCAGCACCATGTCACTTCCTTTTTTTTCCCCTCCCACTTTTGGGCATTGTCTGTTTACTGATACAGAACACACCCACCCTTCCGGCTTTCTCGTCTCCCCCTTTGTCTCCTTCTCACTTTTCTCTCAAGGCTCTCTCGTTAACGTCAGCAGGAGGTCTTGCCCCAGGATCCTTGCAATCCTTAACATCCAGAGATTGTTTTGGCCCCTTGTGCATCATGGTGTTCCGCAGTAGAAAAAGAAAAGCCTGAAAGTCACCTTCGCCCTAATGAATTCCCCCCAGATCCTATTAAAAGTTACTTCGGAAAGCACGCAGAATGATGAAACCTTGCCAGCAAGTTTCTTCAGGTTTTAATTAAACAAAGACAGAAGTTTATAAGGCAGAAGAAGAAGGACGGCAAATGTGCACAAGAAATTCAAGCTTATAGAAAACACCGGCAGGGTGGGGGGCATTAAAAGGGTTATATGAGGGGGGGGGGAATAAACCTTCAGTCAGTTTTTGTTTTTCAAAAATCTGCTGTCACTCTAGTCCAGTGCACACATCATGACAACCCACTTTTTTTTTTTTTTTTAATTGTGCGTTATCCTGAACAGGCCTGATCACTTCCACTGTAAGTGGAGTGGCTAAAAAACCCATGGACTTTCTGTCCATGGTTTGGTTCCTGTTACACATCAACAAGGAACTCTGCTTGTCTATTCCTCAACAAGCCAGAGAAACAGCCCAACAACAAACCATGGGTTCTTTCTCTGGCTTGTCAGAAGAGAGACAAGCCAGAATCCCTGGTTCGGGCGTAACGCTAACCAAACCATGGATGGAATGTGGTGTCGTGGCGAGCGATCCAGACCACTATTCCTGCCTGCCATCCTAATGGGACCTTTCCAGTGTGTTAATTTCTACACAGAGTTGTGCTGCAGTCACACGGAGGGCCAGAGTCAAGGGTAGGCATGGTTGGGCACCTGCTGAGGGCCCACACCCCAGCAGGGGCCCACTGACAAAAGCCCGCTGGAGTTACCCCTCCTCTTCACCATGGCCACCTCCTTGTTCACCGGCCTCCCGCTCTGGCCCAGACAACACTGGTGGTGATGAGAGGAGCAGTAGATTCAGTGGCTTATTTGCTCACGTGGTCTCTGCCTGTCAAGCAAGCAATACTCAGTGATGAGAAAGAAGATTAGGAGCAATAGCAGCTGATGATGGTGAGAAGGTAGGCTTGAGGAAAGGGGCCCATTTAAGGTGTCTTATCCAAGAGTCCCCAAAACTGCTCACACCTATCTAGAATCTGGGGCCGGCTCCAGGTTTGAGGGGGCCCTGGACAAAGTAGTGGGCCCCCTCTTCTGCCAGAGAGCCCCCTCAGGCTCACCCGGTGGTGGCAGGCAGCACTAGGTGACTGAGTCTAACTGCCATTTTTATTCCCCACAATGCACCAAGGCGATGTCATGCCAGCAGCATTGTGGGAAATTAATATGGCAGGTGGACCCCGCCACAGAATGCTGCTCAAAGCCTTCTGCACATGCCTACGGAGGTCTGGTGCTGACACAGGCTCTGCTAGAATCCATGCCCTTGAACTTGGACATTTTGCTTCCAACTCCAGATGGGGAAGAGCAGGTTGTTGAATTCCCTGCAGAATAAGAGAAAAGTCCTCTGCATGTGGTGAGAGGCAATGCTCCCATCTGTTGCTTTTGAATTGCACATTCATTCTGGGGCTGAACATTGGCATGCTGTAGCCTGGGGGAGGATCCTTACATTAATGGTTAATGCCCATGCTTTGCATGTTGAAGGACCCAGGATTCATCCCCAGCACCTTCAGTTAAAAGAATATCTCAGACAGTAGGCCTCTGAAAGACCCTTGCCGGGAATACACTATACAGGGCACGAGGAGCCAGTGGTCTGACACAATATAAGTCGGTTCCAGATTGTTATGGGATTGGAGGTGGTCTGAATAACCTTCCTGGGGATCTTCTCCATCTCAGAGATCTTTGACTTTAAGATGTGTTTGGGTCTCCATCCGTGAAGCTTCCACCATTTTCCTGCTGCCCCTACAACAGTGTTTTTCAAACTGGCCTCTTTTAGAATGCACCATCGGATATCAGGCAAGATGATGTGGAAACAATTGTCTATCTCTTCTTGTGGGTAACAGGCCCATAAGCTTTCAAGGCTCAGGGTAGAGCTGAGTCACACAAGGGCTCAATCACCATTATCCCAGTTACCACAGATGAACTGGCATAAGGGGAGGCCTTCCCCAACCTGGTGCCCTCCAGATGTTTTGGACTTCAACCACCAGCAGCCCCAGGCAGTATAGCCAATGCTCAGGAGTGCTGGAAGTTGTAGTCTAAAACATCTGGAGGACACCAGTTTGGGAAAGGCTGGGCCAGCCCTTTGATCATGATGGCAAGTTCCGTCCCCAACCTATGCACACCCATTAGACTGTCTGAAGAGAGCCTCTACGAAGGGTGTTCTCCATATAATAAGGAAGCCCAGTTTCTGACCATGAAGCCATTCCTAACTGTTTGGGGCCATAGTGCCATAGTAGAGCTGCTTGTTTGAGACCAAAGCACAGTGGTTGAGCTGATTGTCTGAGACCAAAGCTCAATGGTAGAGGTGATTGTCTGAGACCAAAGTTCAGTGGTAGAGCTGATTGTTTGAGACCACAGCTCAGTGGTAGAGCTGATTGTCTGAGACCACAGCTCAGTGGTAGAGCTGATTGTTTGAGACCACAGCTCAGTGGTAGAGTACATGTTTTACCTGCAGAAGGTCCCAGGTCCAATGCCTGGTATCTCTGCTTAAAAGGATCAGGTAGCAGGTGAAAGGTATATCTGTTATCTGAAACCCTGGAGAGCCACTGCCAATCAAATTAGACAACACTGGGCTACATAGATAAGCCTGACTCAGCACAAGGCATCTTCATATAACCATGTGTGGAAAGAACCCCCCAGATCTATCTTTAGGTATAGATATTCTAACAAAAACATGTAACCTACCCCTCTATATGTTCATTAGAATGCTTGAAATGGTCTGTTAGGAGACAAAATAATGTAGTAATGGGAAAAGTAAAATGGCTCAAGGTGTGCATCAAGACCTATGCCAGGGGTAGGCAACTTGTGGCTGCCCAGATGTTTTGGCCTGCAACTCTCATGATCCCTCACTATTGGCTACGCTGATTAGTGCTGATAGGGATCGTATGCTAAAATGTTTGGAGATCCTCAAGCGGCAGAGTGCATGTTTTGCATGCACCAGGTTACAGGTTTGATCTCTGCCATCTCCTGTTTAAAAGTATCGGGTAGCGGTGATAGGACAGATGTGGTTGAGACCTTGGAGCAGCGGAGGCTGGTGGCTCCGGATTTGGTGGGGCTGTGAATCCATTCTGGGTTTCAGTCAGAACCAGACAGAACGTTTAAGGCACTATCCAAGGTGCTTAACCCTATCCCCAAAATAGGGTTGGATAACTCCTTTAGAGTTCTGGCTGGTTCTGACTGAAACCCAGATTGGACTTTCAGCCCCACCAAAATCAGAGCCCCCAGCCTCCGCTGCCTTGGAGAGAAGCTGTCTAGAAAGACAAAATTCCTGACCTGGTCTAAGGCAGCTTCCTATGTTCCTAGATGCTGCCTTCCCATCACAAGCAGCATTTGAAATTCCACTCGTTTTTGAGGAGCAACTGGCCATGAAACAGAAGTTCAAAGCTCCCTTGGGTGGCACAGGAAGTAGACAGGCAGTTCTCTGAATCTGGGCTGCTGTCATTTAGATAACCTGTCCCATGTAGGTGAGCACTGATCATCTAGCACATAGTCACGTGTTACTAATCAATTAACATTGTCCCATCAATTTCAATAGGCCTACTCTAAGTATGGTTAAGTCTAAGCCCAATCCAGTACGCACAGACATAGACATCTGGAAAAACCTGTGTCCAGATGTTCTGAACTATTTACTTATTCCTTCGTTGATTACTTTTCTATACCACCCAATAGCCAAAGCTCTCTGGGTGGTTCATAGCATAAAACACAATATAAAACCTTTAACACTGAAAAACTGAAAGCTGTTTAAGAATAAGTTTAAAACTATTGACAGTAAAACTACCAGGACCTGATAAAAGAGTAGAATGCCCTATCATATGCTGTAAAATGCCTGGGAGCAGAGAAAAGTCATAACTTGGCACTGTAAAAATGACAATGCTGTTGCTGGGCAGGCCTCACTGGGGAGAGCATTCCACCGTTGTGGGGCCACCTCTGAGAAGGCCCTCTCCCTTGTTACCATCGTCCAAACCTTCCTCAGAGGAGGCATTCATGTGAGGGCCTTAGATGTTGATCATAGTGTACAAACAGGTAGGTTCAAACTGGGAGAGGCGCTCCATCAGGTATTGCAGTCCTGGGCCATGTAAGGCCTTATAAGTCAAGACCAGCACGTTGAATTGGGCTTGGAAACATAGACAGCCAGTGCAGTCAAGCCAGAATCGGTGTTATATACTCAAACCTTCTGGTCCCTGCTATCAATCTTGTTTCCGCATTTTACACAAGCTGCAGGTTCTGAACCATCTTCAAGGGCAGCCCCCTGTAGAGTGCATTGCAGTAATCTAACTTGGAGGTTACCCAGGGCACAGACTACTTAACTACAGGACAATGCTACTATGTATACATGGAACATGACAGAGAAAATAACATCACCTCCCATTTGTTTAGCTCAGAACCTCAGAAAATGTTGTGTTGTGTGGGAGATGTGAAAGGAATGCCATTGGTAGAATATTAGCCAAGGAGAAACAGATAGATCTAATATTAAAATTGTTGCTGTTGTTATATCACCATCATGTTGCTTTTAATACTGAATGCCGTATTGCACTCATGCACTTCTTCTTCATCACCCATTTATTGGTATGCCATTTTTCCTCAAGATTGTTCTCAACATACCAAATGAACAGCAATAAATATAATAATAACCTCCAAAAGGGAACAATTACAAATAAGCAAAGTGTCGATAAATAAATACATCAGGTTGGATCCAGACATAGTCATACTTAGAGAAGACCCATTGAAATCACTGAACTTAAGTTACTAGTAATGACTAAGTTTTCCCATTGATTTCAATGGGTCTACTCCAAGGGTGGCTACATCTGGATTCAATCCATAATAAAACCATTAATCCATACAACTTTGTATTAAATACAAATAAACTGACCTAGATAAAGGCTTAAAGCTATACAGGAGAAAGAATAAAGCCTAACACAGAAATGAAAATACACTGCCTACAAGGACAAACAGATCTTCATTCCACAAAGGCAACTTGGGGTTCTCCACAATTAATCTTCACACATTGGTTGGCAGCCACATCTCGCATTGGTGGCAACCTTCCTTCCAGCTCTCACCTGGATCTTCTCTATTAGTCCTTCCCCACCTCTCACCTGTACAGAGTGGCAGTCCTCTTTCAAGTCCCACACACATTCACAGTTGACATTGACGTTACTTGGTCTCTCGCCACCACCAGGCACCCTTTCCAACACTGTCTTCTGTCAGCAGGCTTTATCAGGCACTAAGGTGTTATGCAAGAGTGATTTGCTATTGTCAACAATCAATACTTCAAAAACTTGTACATTGTCTCAGCAGGCCAATGTCTCTCCTAGTAGTACTTACAGAGCTTCATGATACTGTAACCTGTTGGGTTGCTTTCCATTCAATTCGACTCTCATTCTTCATTGTCTACCAATTTCCCGCCAGAGCAAGACAGACACTCATTTCCTCATCGAGAAGACCTTTCTCTGGTCTCTGAGCTTTTTCATGGACTTCTTCACCTCTTTGTTTCTCAGGGTGTAGATCACCGGGTTGAGCACGGGGGTCACGGCCGTATAGAAGACGGCCACCATTTTGTCTGCAGAGAAGCTGGGGGCAGGCCGGGTGTAGATAAAGATGCAAGGCCCCAGGAACAAAGCCACCACGAGCAAGTGGGCGGCACAGGTGGAGAGGGCTTTGCGCCGCCCCTCAGCTGTCCGCTTTCTTAGCGAGACCAAGATGACAACATAGGAAGCCAGCAAGGCCAGGAAGCAAACCAAGGAGATCATGCCACTGTTGGACACGATGAGAACCCCAGTCCAGTAAGTCTCAGTGCAGGCCAGCTTGATAACTGGGGGGACGTCGCAGAAAAAGCTGTCGATGATGTTCGGGCCACAATACGGGAGGCGGATGGTGAGGATGGTCTGCACAAGGGAGTGGATTATCGCTCCCACCCACAGGGCCCCCACCAACCAGGCACAGACCTTCAGGCTCATGAGGGACAGGTATTGTAGCGGGTAGCAGATGGCGACATAGCGGTCATAGGCCATGATGGTGAGGAGGAAGATCTCAGCGCAGGCACAGAGGTGGAGGAAGAAGAGCTGTGCCATGCAGCCACCGAAGGAGATGGTCCTCTGGATGAACAGGAAATCGAGGAGCATCTTCGGCACGGTGACCGAGGAATGGCAGACGTCAATGAAAGAGAGGTTGCCCAAGAAGAAGTACATGGGTGTGTGGAGGCAGTGGTCACATGCCACGGTAACTATGATGAGGAGGTTCCCAGCTAGGATAAACAAATAGATGATGGAGAAGATCACAAAGAAAGCCAGCTCCAGGCCCCGGTTCCTGGTTAGCCCCAAGAAGACAAAATGAGTCACTGTAGTGTGGTTTGGGCCATCCATTTAAACAGGGCAGAGGGTTATCCGTGCAATCAACCTGAACAGAGAAAATGAATATATCCTGGTTACCTATTTGTATATGACATATGCAATCCATTCATTGACTCTTCCTTCCTTCCTTCCTTCCTTCCTTCCTTCCTTCCTTCCTTCTCTCACACACATAATCTTGTCCAAAATGCCTACATTTTTAATGAATCTTTCTACTTAACGGTCTATAACCTATACGTGCTGGCCTAGTAAGATAAATAAATAAATAAATAAAGATATTTTGTTATCGCTCATGTTCGAGCTGAAGTGAAACTTCACACAGGCTTGAGATTCTACTTCTTTGAATGTGGAGCATTTTCAAATCTTGCTTTTGAAGTTTGAGAGCTTAAAGAAAAATCTCATTGATGGATTTAACTTGTCACATTTAAAACTTTTGCAGCTTCGGTTCCCTCCACCCTTCTACAACCCTAGGTCCCATTGTATTATTTAAATAGCCTTACTTCTTTACTCGCTCACTCTCTGTACAGGTAGAGGCCATTGCTCAGCTCATATGTTGCATGCATGAAGTCCTGGGTCCAACACCTGACATCACTAGTTAAAAAAAACTCAAATTGTATGGCTAGGAACGACCTCTGCCCATATTTCTTCAAAAAAATAACAGGCAATATTGGTCTGGAGGGACCAATAGTCTGGAGATGATAGATGATAGATAGATAGATAGATAGATAGATAGATAGATAGATAGATAGATAGATAGATCCCACCTTTTTTCTTCTTACAAGGAGCCCAAGGCAGCTTATATAGTCCTCTCCTCTCCATTTTATCCTCACCACAATCCTGTGAAGTAGGTTAGGCTAAGAGTAAGTGACTGGCCCAAAGCCACCCAGTGAGCTTCATTGCCAAGTAGGGACTAGAACCCAGAGTTCCAGTCCAACACTCTAACCACTGCACCACACTGGCTTTCTACACCACACTGCCTTTAAGTATAAAGCAGACTTATAAATTCATAAACAGCCATCTATTAATCCAGCAGCGGGCAGACTTCAACCTTGCACGATCTACTTTATTTTTTACTGGAAGCCTGAGATCCACCTACCGGACCCTGGTGCAAAAGACATACACTTAGAATTCAAGACTTCTGAGCCCAGGACTTTGTTTTGAGTACCAAAATGGAACAGGGTTCATAGTCCTTCCACACAAAAATCCAGTCCTGGTTACCCCAACTTCTTTTAAGCAAGATAATTTGGGGGGGGGGCAGGGGGGAGGTCATTTTGTTCTTGCCATTATGAAACAATTGGGAGCTAGAAATCTTTGTTTTTCTACTTCAAATCACCTAGAGATCTGCCCATAGGTTCTGGTCTGTCATCTGCCCACACCTATGTGAACCTGTCCTTCACTCTATTTTTTCTTTACACATCTATAAATATAACACACGCAGGGTAAAAAATTAAAAAGCACTTGCTGCTGGAAATTTGGCCATTTGCACTGGTCTTGGGTTCCAAGCAACAAGAAGGTGTAGCTAATGGTGAGCTCCCTTAATATAAAATGTAGGAATGTCAGATTTATTCCCATGTTGTCTTCAGGAAAGCAGAGTGTTTACCTGAATCAAGAAAGAAGATCACACCAACACCTTCACAACTTCAACTTTGTTCTTTGTTATGGTTCCTCCTTTGACCTCTTGCTTCATCAGTGTTCTTTTGGATCTCCATCTGATTGTATCCATGTCCCCTTATATAGCCTTAGGTTCTTTGAATGTAAGAACTGGGCATGGCATGGCATCTTGGAAGACACTGAAGAAGAAAGAGGAAGATCTTGGGAGATTTAAGCTCCTCACACTAATTAAGTCACCAAGGGGCTTGGGTGTTTGTTTTTTTCGAAGTTTCCATGTGCACAAAAAGTTTTAGAGAGACTCTGGTAGCAATTGATTAATAAAACATATTGGTTAGGAAGGAATAAACCCATATTGATTTTCAGTGGTTAATTTCTAATGGTAGACTCAAGTTTGTGGGGGCATCACACCTTCTGAAGTGAAGGTCTATAATCCAATCCCCAGATATGAAATTCCGAGATTAGGAGGAAATGATTCTGTACATGCTCAAAGGCACTGTCTCTTTCCCTTTCTCTCTCTTTCTCTCATGTCTCTTTTCTTGTGCAGGATAGCGGCTTCTAGTCCTGATGGCTATGTGCTACCTCCAGAACCAGAGGCAGTGAGCCTATGTACACCAGTTACTAGGGAATGTGGGCAGGAGGGTGCTGTTGCTCTCATGTCCTGCTTGTGGGTTCCTGTTCGACAGCTGGTTGGCCACTGTGTGGACAGAATGCTGGACTATTTTACTCGAAGCCAACATGGATTTGTCAAGAACAAATCCTGCCAGACGAATCTGATCTCATTTTTTGATCAAGACACCTCCCTTGTGGACCATGGAAATGCTGTGGACATAATATACCTCGACTTCAGCAAAGCTTTCGACAAAGTGCCCCGTGACATCCTGATGAGCAAACTAGCTCAAAGTGGGCTAGATGAAACAACGATCCGGTGGATCCACAGCTGGCTACAGAATCGGACTCAAAGAGTGCTTATCAATGGGACCTTCTCAAACTGGGGAGAGGTAACGAGTGGGGTACCGCAGGGCTCAGTCAACATTTTTATTAATGACTTCGAGGAGGAGGTGCAGGGAATGCTGATCAAATTTGCAGATGACACCAAATTGGGTGGGATAGCTAATGCCCTGGAAGACAGAAACAAAATTCAAAGTAATCTTGATAGACTGGAGTGCTGGGCAGAAAACAACAGAATGACATTAAATAGGGATAAATGCCAAGTTCTGCACCTAGGAAAAAGAAACCAAATGCACAGTTACAAGATGGAGGATACGTGGCTCAACAACACTACAAGTGAGAAGGATCTTGGAATTGTTGTCAATCACAAGCTGAATATGAGCCAACAATGTGATGTGGCTGCAAAAAAGGCAAATGCTCTTTTGGGCTGCATTAATAGAAGCATAGCTTCCAAATCCTGGGAAGTACTAGTTCCCCTCTACTCAGCACTGGTTAGGCCTCATCTGGAGTACTGTGTCCAGTTCTGGGCACCACATTTTAAGAAGGATGCAGACAAATTGGAGAGGGTTCAGAGGAGGGCAACAAAGATGATCAGGGGACTGGAAACAAAGCCCTATGAAGAGATACTGAAAGAACTGGTCATGTTTAGCCTTGAGAAGAGAAGACTGAGGAGAGATATGATAGCGTTCTTCAAGTACTTGAAAGGTTGTCCCAGAGAGGAAGGCCAGGATCTCTTCTCGATCATCCCACAGTGCAGGACACGGAATAATGGGCTCAAGTTACAGGAAGCCAGATTCCGGCTGAACATCACTTCCTGACTGTTAGAGCAATATGACAATGGAACGAATGACCTAGGGAAGTGGTGGGCTCTCCCACACTGGAGGCATTCAAGACGAGGCTGGACAGCCATCTGTCAGGGATGCTTTGACGTGGACAAATATTGAGCAGGCATTGAGCAGGGGGTTGGACTCGATGGCCTTGTAGGTCCCTTCCAACCCTACTATTCTATGATTCTATGATTCTATGACTAGATGGACCCTTGGTCTGATCCAGCAGGGCTCTTCTTATTTTTGTAAGTTGTCCACCTCAACTATAGGTGTTGCATTTAAGCAACAGCAAGTCACTACCGGGTGCGGCTGAGGAGTACAGAGTACCTCCTTTTCTTGAGAGAATTAAGGAGAATTCACACTGGCAGTTTTCCACTGGTTTTACAGTTGCGCGTAACCACTGCCAGGCTCACTCTTGACCACTGTTAGTTCTGTGTTATATAACTGGTGAAAGCTCCCGTACAGGGGTGGGCAACTTGTGGACTTCAGATGTTTTGGCCTACAACTAACATGAGGCCACCCCCACCCCCCACCCCAAAGCAGCAATTTAATCCTTGCTGAAGTGACCATGCCAATTGTATGCAACCAAAGTACTTTATTGCTGAACTTTACCGCAGGATGTCATGATGGCCACCAGTTTGGGTACCTTGAAAGGGGGTTAGACAAATTCCTGGAGGAAAAGGTGATCAGTGGCTGCTAGTCTTGATGGCTATGTGCTCCCTCCTGTACCAGAGGCAGTGAGCTTTTGTACACCAGTTGTTGAGGAACATGGGTGGGAGGGTGCTGTTGCGCTCATGTCCCGCTTGTGGGTTCCCAGTTGACAGCTGGTTGGCCACTGTGTGGACAGAATGCTGGACTAGATGGACCCTTGGTCTGATCCAGCATGGCTCTTCTGATGTTCTTATGCCCTTATCCACTGCCTCCAACATTTCACACATGAAGATAAGGAGAGACTCTTGGGTACAACCTGCCAACAATGACTTGGCCAACTCTTCCTCTTTGTCATCTTGTCCCCTCTGGAGGACTCCTCTTTGGAGGATATTTATTTATTTGTTCGTTACATTTATATCCCATTTTTAAGTGAACGTGATCCTCCTCCTCTCCATTTTATCCTCACAATAACCCTGTGAGGTCAGATAGGCTGAGACACAGCGACTGGCCCAAATTCTCTCAGTGAGCTTCATGGCAGAGCGGAGACTAGAACTTGGATCTCCTTAGTCCTAGTCCAACACCCTAACCACTACACCCCTGACCTGAACATCCCCCGAGCTGCCTGTGTCAGGGACCATGGTGCAGGTCGAGAAGACCCTGGGCCCTCGGGGGAGACATCCATCAACCCTTCCCCTCAAGAGCCAGTGTGATGTAGTGGCGAGAGTGTTGGACTAGGGAGCCGGGAGATCCGAGTTCTAGCCCCCACTCAGCCATGGAAGCTCACTGGGTGACTTCAGGCCAGTCACAGATGCTCAGCCCAACCCACCTCACAGGGTTGTTGTTGTGAGGATAAAATGGAGAGGGGGAGGATTATGTGCACCGTCTTGGGTTCCTTAAGGAGGATGGATGGATGGATGGATGGATGAATAAATAACATGTAGTTAGCACCCTCTCGGACTTGGATGGTGAGTGGCCACCTAGCCCCAGGGAGTGCAGGTACCTCAAGGTTCAGGCTCAACCACCTGCCAGATGCAGAAGCACCTGCCTAAGACATAAGGACTCCTCGTGAGTAAAGGTATAATTGTGAGTAAGGCTGTGCTTGCAGGTAGGCCATTTCTTTTTTAAAAGATGTTATTGGTTTTCCAAAACAAGATTAAACAAACCAACAGAAAGAAAATAAATAAAAAGAAACACATTGGATTTAAATCTATTTATTGACAGAGAGTACTACGTTTAATCAGTGGAGGCTGGTGACTCCAATGTCAGTTGGGTGGTGAATCCTCTCTGGGTTTCAGTCAGAACCAGCCAGAACTCTAAAGGAGTTATCCAAAGTGCTCACCCTTTGGGGGCTAGGATATCAGCACCTTGGATAGCTCCTTTAGGGTTTTGGTTGATTCTGACTGAAACCCATAATGGATTCACAGCCCCACCAAAATCAGAGCCACCAGCCCCTGATGCATTTAACATATATGTATGTTTTCCCCTTTACCTTACACAGCAAGATCCAGGTGGAATCCATAGGCTGCTTGGAGTTTTTCTTTATAATTCTTCACCATAACAGATCAAATTTTGTCTCTTTTCCATAGTCTGAGGAAAGGCTTTGACAAATACTGCTGTGTATGTCCCTGATTAGTGTACAAATAAAATCCTACCATATTTCAAGTAGTTGTGGGGCTCTGAAAGCTGAAAAGCCTTCAGTTCTAGATGCCGAGTTTTGGAACAATGTCTGTGCACCAGTTCCCGGATACCTACCTTGTATTTCCTTGATAATCTGGCTCTTTTCTGAAACTCCCTGCATTTGGATTGCCGCCTGATCTTACTTTTGGAATTGATCTTGACTATTTTCCTGGAGCTCTGTCCTTGCATCACTGTAAGTAGGACACCCTTCCATGATTACAAACTCCTAGAAGGTCACCTGTGTTCATGCTTCGTGGCATATACAGTTGCCCATGTTTTGTCCTGTGATTTGATCACAGCACAGCATGGAGAGAAATGTTTATCGCCTGGTTATGGCTGCAGATCAACACTGCAGTCAAAAGCACAGTGACAGAGGCTAATTGAAAACTTGGCAACCTTAGTTGTAAGGTTAGTTGGCAACCTTAGTTGACATCAGTAGGTTATAGCTGAGTGACTTGTGAAGCAGGGTGTTATTAAACTGATGGTAAGAACAAAGCTAGCAGAGATTACAGTATTCCAGCTGAGCTATTTAAAATCCTAAAAGATGATGCTGTTAAAGTGCTGCATTCAATATGCCAACAAATTTGGAACACTCAACAATGGCCTCAAGACTGGAAAAGGTCAGTATACATTCCAATTCCAAAGAAGGGCAACGCCAAAGAGTGTTCAAACTACCGCACAATTGCGCTTATTTCACATGCCAGCAAGGTGATGCTGAAACTCCTACAAGCTAGGCTTCAGCAGTATGCGAACCGAGAACTACCGGAAGTACAAGCTGGGTTTCGAAGAGGCAGAGGAACTAGAGATCAAATCGCCAACATTCGCTGCATCATGGAGAAAGCAAGAGAATTCCAGAAAAACGTCTATTTCTGCTTCATTGACTACGCTAAAGCCTTTGATTGTGTGGATCACAACAAACTGTGGCAAATTCTGAAAGTGATGGGAGTACCCCTTACCTGTCTCCTGAGAAACCTGTATGAGAGTCAAGAAGCAACAGTAAGAACCAGACATGGAACAACCGAGTGGTTCAAAATTGGGAAAGGAGTACGACAAGGCTGCATATTGTCACCCTGCTTATTTAACTTATATGCAGAGTACATCATGAGAAACACCGGGTTGGATGAATCACAGGTCGGAATTAAGATTGCTGGGAGAATTATCAACAACCTCCGATATGCAGATGATACCACCCTAATGGCAGAAAGCGAAGAGGATCTAAAGAGCCTCTTGTTGAGGGTGAAAGAGGAGAGTGCAAAAGCTGGTTTGAAACTCAACATTAAAAAAACTAAGGTCATGGCATCTGGCCCCATCATTTCCTGGCATATAGAAGGGGAAGAAATGGAAGCAGTGACAGATTTTACTTTCTTGGGCTCCAAGATCACCGCAGACGGTGACTGTAGCCATGAAATTAAAAGATGCTTGCTCCTTGGGAGGAAAGCTATGGCAAACCTAGACAGCATAGTAAGAGGCAGAGACATCACCTTGCCGACAAAGGTCCGTCTAATCAAAGCTATGGTTTTCCCAGTAGTAATGTATGGCTGTGAGCGCTGGACTATAAGGAAGGCTGAGCGCCGAAGAATTGATGCCTTCGAACTGTGGTGCTGGAGAAGACTCTTACGAGTCCCCTGGACTGCAAGGAGGTCAAATCAGTCCATCCTAAAGGAAATCAACCCTGAGTGCTCATTGGAAGGACAGATACTGAAGCTGAAGCTCAAATATTTTGGCCACCTACTGCGAAGAGAAAACTCTCTGGAAAAGACCCTGATGCTGGGAAAGACTGAAGGCAAAAGGAGAAGGGGACGGCAGAGGATGAGATGGCTAGATAGCATCACCGATGCAATGAATATGAATTTGAGCACACTCTGGGAGAGAGCGCAGGACTGGCGTGCTATGGTCCATGGGGTCACGAAGAGTTGAACACGACTGAACAACTGAACAACAACAAAGGGTTTCCTTTTTAAAAACTGAGTCTTTTTCATCCCTTTTCTTTCTTTTTTCTTCATTTAGATGGCAAACTCAAACACCTACACCTTTTAAAAAAAATTCTTATTGAATCATATATTTAAAACTTTAGCATAATGCTCACCCAATATATGTGTACATATCTTTCAACAACAACAGAAATCAGATTGGGGAAATCAATGAATATGGATGAATATTATCTCTAAATTTATCATTCCAAAACATTACAAAGATACTCCATCCTTGAATAAACCTATCTGCAAACATTTGCTCTTCTCTTCTCTATCTGCAAACATTTGCTCTTCTCTTATATAATAAATTAATTCCATCATTGTTGCCACATCCCAGATCCTTAAAAAACCCAGACAGATGACGAGCAGTACTTTTTCTCCCCAAAATGAAGCTACTGAGATTTTTGCCACTGGCAAAGGATTAATTACTAATTCCACATCTACATTTTCCACACAATCTTTTAAAAAATTAAGAAGTGTCTAAGAGGATCCATTGGTAGCTTGTAAACCATTATCTGCTCAGCACAAAGCCAAAAAATGTGGATATAATCTGCTCCACAAGAACCACATCTCCAACAGATATCATGCCATATTTCCTTTTAATTTTGCAAGATGCTAAATATAATTGATGTAATGTTTTAAAATAATTTTGTTTCAAATTCATTGCAATTAGGCTTTTTGCCATATTTCACCAATCCATTGCCAAACTTCCATTGGTAGTGCCAATCCTAAATCCTTCTCCCATTAAGAGAGAGAGAGAGAAAGAGAGCGAGAGAGAGAGAGAGAGAGAGAGAGAGAGAGAGAGAGGTAATGGCACTTCTCATTTGCCCACATGTGAGAGAGTCAGGTGGGTGATCACACATGAGAGGGCCTTCTCTGCAGTGGCCCCACACCTTTGGCACAAGCTGCCATCGGAGGTCTGCCATGCTCCATCATTGCAGGCTTTTTAAGAAGGCCTTGAAAACATTATTTTACCTTGGCCTTCTCATGATATGACTGTTATTGTTGCTGTTACTGCTGTTATCATTGTTGCTGGTTTTATTGTTGTCTTTTATTGTTTTTACATTTTTATCACTTTTAATATTTTAACTGTTTTGATGTATTTTATTGCTGTAAGCCACCTTGGGAGGGCTTCTGCCCTGAAAGGCAACCAAGAAATGTTTAGATAGATAGATAGATAGATAGATAGATAGATAGATAGATAGATAGATAGACAGACTGTTCCTGACACCTCCCTGGACAAAGGTCATAAGAACATCAGAACAGCGCTGCTGGATCAGACCAAGGGTCCATCTAGTCCAGCATTCTGTTCACACAGTGGCCAACCAGCTGCCCATGGGAAACCCACAAGCAGGACATGAGCACAACAGCACCCTCCCACCCACGTTCCCCAGCAACTGGTGTGCCTAGGCTCACTGCCTCTGATACTGGGGGTAGCATATAGCCATCAGGACTAGTAGCCATCTGTTGGTTGGCCTCTGTGGTCTGTAGTCTGAATACTCTGAAGAGCAATTTTAACATTACACAGAATACTTCAGTCAACCAATATAAACAGGAAGTGGGAAAACCGAGGCATTAAGGCAAAGTAAAAGCAGCAACACGAGAAGGGAAATGAAGGGGGTGATGGGAGACTCGGTTGGTGGTTTTCATGCAGCTCACTCCTGTGTTCGTCTCACTGTGTCACTCACGGCACAGTAGTAGACGCCGGAGTCCCTCAGTGCTGCCATTTCTTTGGTCAGGTTGGTTGAGCGTGAAGTTGGGTCCACTGCCATGTGGAAGTCTCCAGCTGGTCTCGAGCCTGTGTAGCTAGACCCTAAAGTGGACAAAGCACCCCGGTCCTCTGATGCCTGTTGATACCACGACATTGTGTTGTGAGATGAAACATTCTGGTAGCAATAGATCAGGACCTTCTCTCCTTCTTTGAATGCAAGCTGCAAAGGTTGGAAAACTTGGGAGGAGACCCAACTCTGAGCAACTGTGAAAGAGAGAGAGGATGGATGCATTCATATTAGTGGATGATTATACCTTTTTTTTAATTACATTTATCTCCCACCTTATTTCCACTTGCAAGGAACCCAAGGCAGCTGACATGGTCCTCTCCTCCAATTAAGAGGAAATTAGGAAAGATATTACCGTATTGATATACAGAAAGTATATTTTTGAGCTTCACGAGGTGAGGGATGCTGACCGGGGGGGGGGGGGAGAGAGAGAGAGGGAGGGAGAGAGGGAGGGAGAGAAAGGGGGAGGGAGGGAGGGAGGGGGGGAGGGAGGGAGAGAAAGAGAGAGATTGATTAACCAAAGGCAAAGATATAGGTTAGGGATTACCAGCTTGAAGCCAAAGGACCAAATATGCCCTCCCCTCTTAACAGTGGCTGCCCCCACTCCTTTGTTGCCAAACCCAGAGGCGAGAGAGAGATGCGAACATAATATGTGAAGAGTAGGGATGTATGAGAAATTTGTTTCATTCATTTTTTATCAGGATTTACCCAGTTAGCACCTTCCAGACCGAACATAGACTCAGACACAATTGATGCAATTGGCAGTCAAAGTCCGTACTTTTCCGAGCTTGCAATGTGATACACAGACACACAAACACCCAGAAATGCTTTCAACAGCATGTGGACATTTTAAAAATGTGCAAAAATGTATACTTTTGAAAAATGCACGCAAGTATGCTTTAATCAATGGGAGAAGAATGCATCCATTTCAAAGATGCAAACAACTGATGCGTACATTTGGAAAAACACATACGAAAATACTATGGATTTTCATGCAAGAAGCAAAAACAAAGCTCAAGTCAGAACGAGCTTCAAGATGGAACTCGGAGAACTTCAGTGAGCTTGCGTTTTGCTGATTTACGCATCCCTGGCGAAGAGTCATGCTAGATCAGACGAAAGGTCCTCAATTTCCTGCCGTGACCAAACCCACAAGCAGAACCCAAAGATAATACCTGCCTCTCATTGTTCCACCCCAGGAACTAGGACTCAGAAGTTAACTCTTTCTGAACATGGAGTTCCATATCGTTGTCTTGACTAGTATCCATTAAGGATGTTCCATCCCCACCAGTAGCAGTGGCTTCATGGCAGCCTACTCTGGGGTAACTGAGGAGGGAGTTGGCCCTCCACCACTGTCCACCCACTCTTAAAGTGATCTTCCCATAAATCAAATTGGTAAACAGAGAAGCTGATATTTGACCAAGGAAGGGTCGGCTCTACCATTAGGCAGGGTGAGGGGGACACCACAGGCAGCTCATTTGGGGTGTCATGAAAAGGCAGCAAATGGAGAGTCTGGGCACAATCCTATGTTGGTTTAGACAGGAAAAAAGCCCTACAACTCCATGCTGGCTTGGGGATGCTGGGAATCTTAGGGCTTTCTTCTGTCTAAGAATGCATAGGATTGCGCCCTCATTTAATTTATTATGGTCGTATTTTTAATACCAGGGAAATGAGGAGGTGCTTGAGGGATTTTCTGCCTCAGATGCCAAAATAATGTGGCATTTTGACTTGGGCACAGGTGGCGGTGCACCATTTGCTGCTCCAGCCCAGGTAGCAAAATGTTTTGAGCCAGGACTGGAGCAGAAATAGGGAGGGAGGGAGGGGGGAAGGAAGGAAGGAAGGAAGGAAGGAAGGAAGGAAGGAAGGAAGGAAGGAAGGTTGGTTCTCTTTGGCTCAAACTGTGGTGCCATCCAAAGCTATAATGGGGATTCTGCTGTTGTTAATATTACAATAACCACACGTGATTGTTTTACACATTTGCAATGTACCATGTAGACTCTGCAATATAATCTATTTGTTCCCTATTTACCATTTCTACTAGCTATATTTCTACTAGCAAAAAGACTTTGTTTATATTAATATCCATATTAAAACAGTGGCTTATACATAAAATAGATGGTGCCCATGATCTTCCAAACGTTTCTCATTGTCTTCTTCCATCCTGCAGTTGTACAGATGGGTTTCCAAATGCCATCTCTTAAGATACCATCTGTAAATAAATGGCTCATTGGAAAAGGAGCCTTTTAAGAACCATTACGATTTCTGCGGCAGTTAATAGGTTCTAAACTAATTCCAAATCTTTGACATGAGCCTCCTCTTTAAAATAACACAGTAATATATGCCACGGATTTAATGGTGAAGAGTAACAAATTGTCCAGCTAATATGTGTAATAATACTTCCCCAAAAAACATTTGCAGATAGATGTAATGCGGATTCTAGAGACAATGCACATTGCAGTCACTTGCAGCTGCTTTGGGAGTGAAAGATGTCAAGTGGAAAATGTGCACACCTTACTTTTGAATCAGCTGGAGAATTAACGGGGCTCCTGGACAATAGTAGAAGCTCCTCAAAGAGCACTCGGTGCACTCCATAGGTTTTGGACTACAGATCCCATCAGCCCCAGCAAACCTGGTCAGTGGCAAGGATGATGGTAGTTGTCATCCAAAACATCTGGCATGTGCCAAGTTGAGGAAAGCTGTTCATAGGCTTCTTAGGATAGCTTCCCAGGCAAAAAGGATATCGGAACAGACAATAGCGGGCATTCTGGGCCCTTTACCCATCTCTCTCCCCAGTGTCATCATTTCCCCCATAGTATCTATATAATTTCTAAATAGGCAGAAGTTTACCCACAACCAGTTAGGGAAGCCGCCACATTTGCCTGTCTTTTTAATGTTATATTGGCTTTCATGGTGGTCCTCGCAGCATCCATACATAGAAACGGGGACCCGGCTAGGAGGTAGGGGAGAAAGCGAAAATAATTTTCCTTACCTAGAAGACAGAGTACGGTGGAGAGATACCTCATACTCCGAAGCGGAGGTCTGTTCATCAGCAACATCTCATGAACTGTCACCTCCTCTGGCTGGGGCCAACACCTGAAAGGCATATGCCAGCCACAAGGGGTGAGAACCTATCTACATTGTGGCTGCAGTTCAAAAGATGAAGAAGATACAAACAACTTCCTTTCTTTTCTTACAGGTGTGTAAAGCTGCAGCATTTGCTATTTTTGAGAAGAATTTCATTGGGAGGTTGTTTTTTCTTACTTCCGACTTCAGTTCGGATTGGAAACTGTTTTTGGCCTTCTCTGAGGCTGTCTTTACAGGAGGCATTTATAGTGCGCTCGTGACTGGCCACCCATGGAAGTTTGTGAGTCCATTACATGACACTGTTGTCATCTAGGGCCCTTCCTGTGCTATCCCCAGCAAAAGGTGTAGTTAAAAAACACAGCTGAAGACCACAATGCTATGGCCACTAGACAGCGTCTAGATGGCCATAGGATTCTTCATTTTCTGGGAACCGAGCTTGGAGCCAGTACTCTGAGGTTGGTTCCCAGAAAACCGACTCCCCTCCCCCTCCCCTGCTGCCTTGTAGGCAGCACGGTTCATCCCCGGCTCTGCGCTCATAAAAGCAGCATGCAGCGGCCAAAAAAGGGGCATTCCTGGGGGTGGGGAGGGGAAAGGATGGCAGAAACGTTGTTATGATGCTTCCTATGCCCCATCCAGCTTCCTCACTCCCCCTGGTTCAAGGCGCCCCTATTAGAATTGTCTGTCTAGCCCCAAA
The DNA here is from genome assembly GCF_057233095.1 of Heloderma suspectum. NCBI lineage: Eukaryota > Metazoa > Chordata > Lepidosauria > Squamata > Helodermatidae > Heloderma > Heloderma suspectum. The sequence goes on along the minus strand of NC_139463.1, from coordinate 116,503,637 downwards.
TGTAGGGCAGCCAGAGCGCAGAGGAGAAGATCCCCTCTGCACTCTGCCCACCTTGCATTGGATAGTCGGAGGCGGACGACTGTGCCCATGGGATTGCACCCTAAGTGAGGTATTTAAATACAATGGGGTGCACCGCCATTTTTCAGCCACTAGATGGCACTATTTTTCATTGAAAGATATACAGGCTGGTGAGAAAAGACATTTGGTCATGTTCCTCAACTAATGAGCCAATTCTCATCACGCCATGATGGAAGAAAATGGCCCGGGGGCTCCCAGATTTTCCGTTAATGTAGATAGGGATGTTACAGAATTCTGCCACGGATCCCTGGGAGGCTGAATTCCAGTGAATTCGGCCCCCCGGAATCCGTGGCGGAACGGAGCAACCCACCCCACCAACCCGTGAAAGCCCCATGAAATGGAGCCTACCTGGCTGCGGCTCTGGCGGTGGTGGAGACTCCAGAGGTGGCTCCAGTGGCTCCAGCTGCTCCCGGGCTGCAGCTGCAAATGGTGGCTGCTACGCCGGCCGCCATTTGCGTCCCTGGCAAGCTGTGATGGGCTACGTAAGTATCTATGTAGCCTATCATGGCTCAGAGCAGGGATGCAAATGGCGTAGCAGCCGCCATTTGTGTCCCCGCTTTTGCCGTGATAGGCTACGTAGATATTTATGTAGCCTATCACAGCTCAGCAAAGGGACGCAAATGGCGGCCACTACTCCGGCCGCCATTTGCATCTGCAGACCAGCCATACAGATGCAGCCAGCCAGCGGCTCTGCAGAGTCGCCACGGAGCAGAGCCCGCTGGGGTAGGATTTCAGGGGGAGGTACGGAGCGCCTCCCCCGCACTGCGAATGTCACCCTTCGAAAAGGTAAGTGACTTTCGTACATCCCTAAATGTAGAGATGTCCTGATTCACAAACACATGAACACACATGCATTTCTGTTTTCATTCCTTTAAAACACACACACACACACAGATGAGAAACTGAGGCTGCAAAAGGCTGAACTTGCCCCTGGCTTCACCGACTCATAGAATTGTAGAGTTGGAAGGGACCAGCCCCAGATCTACAATGCAGGATGCAGCTTACAGGGGTGGAAAGACTTCAAGCTTGAAGGATCTACAGCCATATCTACGGCCATATCTATGGATCTATGGAAAGCTAAGCAGGGTCAGCCCTGGTTAGTACTTGGATGGGAGACTGCCTGGGAATCAGGCTTCCTGCACTGAGCAGGGGGTTGGACTCGATGGTCTTGTAGGCCCCTTCCAACCCTATGATTCTATGTCTACTTTGTTTCTTTACTTGAACCCCAAGATCCACCAACTGGAGTCAGATGCAAAATAGTGGAAGTGGAAGGAGAGGAGAGCATACATTTAGAAGTAAGGAATTGGGCGCCTTTTTTGTTTTCAGTAGCAGAATGGAGTTCACAGTTCTCTTTCACAAACATCCACTCATTTCTCCATCTTCTTAGCAGCCAAATTTAGGGGCCGTTGGGGAAACTTATTGATAAACAATTGGGAGTCAGAATCTCTTGCTGATCTACTGCAAATCACCCAGAGATCTCCCAATAGATCCCAGTCTATCTTCTGCCCATCTCTGAAAAGCAGCATAGCAGCTTCTGCTGAAATGCCACCAGTGAGAGCCCATCACCTCCCAAGGTGGTCTGTTCTCCTGTAGAACAGCTCTTAGGGTCAAACTCAACATTCTTCTAACTGCGCATAGCCGTACTGTGTTAGGGATGTCAGAGAAATATGTTTGGGGGTAGAGTTTGATGCGATTTCCTAGGCTTAGCCCCCCTGGACTCTGTTTTGGTTCCCGCTGCAGCACCCAACTTGATCTGAAGTGAGTCGGGCTAGTTCGTGGATTTTCTGGGAATTTTCCACATTTGGGGAGGGGGAGCTTCTGCAATTTGCACAACTCTCTGAGCAGTTTGGACAAATTGTGGTCAAATTTACACAAATTGTGGCCAAATTTGCACAAATTACGGTCGAATTTTCACAAATTTGGCTATAATTTGCGCAAAATGTAAAACCTTCTAAAAACAAATGTGCAAAAAAATTTCCTGGTGTTCAGGGAACAGCCCACAGCTCACCTCACAGATGCAAAGCAAGTTGTACACACTGCGGAATTCCACTGAGCCAAGAAAGGAACAACCGGATTTCCCAGCAACGGACATCCCTAAGCCATAGTTTGGATTCCATTTACTGCTCATTAGAAATGTTTTGAATTGCACAGATATACTCCAACCTGGGCCCTACTTAGAGTAGACACATTGTAATGGATGCAAATCAAGTGAATGAGGAAACATGCAGTGCAATGGATCTACTCTGAGTAGGATTTACCAGAAACTGGTGTTGAGGCAGAAAAAAAGAATAGCTGCACAACCTTTTTTGATTGTGAGTGCAAGGTGCCCTCCATCTGGAAGTTCCCCCATAATGGCAAAATTTCCAGTAAAAATCTCATGTTTAAGGAGGAGCAGATGAAGATACATAGATGTGGTTCTCTGTGTTCTCCCCCCTCCCCGCCGCACCTTTTTCTTGCTCTCTCCCTCATTCTGTGGGTACCTTAAATGATTATATGGATGAAAATCAGTTTTCTTTCTCTCCCGTCTTCCCTCTGAGGTGACGGAGGCCCACAAGTCAGAGGGAGGGGCAGGCAGAAAAAAAGACGATGTTGTTAACATAGTATTTCAAAAAGCTCCATTTCCCTCTAGTGGATGGTTTTGAACATAACCGTTTATACTCTTAATGTTTTCATTACAACATTTATGTTTTATCTGTAATGTTATTGTTAGGTGCCTGGAGCACCATTTTTATTGGAAAGGCGGGAGATAAATAATAAATCTATAGTAATATAAGATGTCTGTCTGTCTGCTGGCCTGCCTGCCTGCATTTCAGAGCTGTTGCTCCAAGACCATGAAAGGTAGACACCTGAAACTTGGCATCCATACTTAGGGAATTCTAAGTGTGTGTACCTCAGGGTTATTTGTTTTTTAAAGACACACACACACACACACACACTCATTAATTTTAATGAATTTAAATGTGTCCACGTGTTTGAAGTCTGCAGTACCATCTTCATTCACTAGGTGGCAGGCATCCCTAACCAGAACATAGCTTTGCAGTAGACAGTGTTTGAAGCCGAGGTGGGGGGCGGAGTTATACAGTTGCCCCCTTCCCCCTATCAGGGGAATGGATTGGACAGACCCCTCCTTCAGGGGCCTATAGGGGTGCACCATGGCAGAGGCTGTGTCTTGGGGTGCCAGTGAGTGTGGCTTCACACTCGGATGGGGCGGGCACAACGTGTCTGATGCTGCCAGGCTGTGTACCATTACTTGAAGATTTTGCTGTATCAAACTAAGGGCTATTCCAACCTGTGCAAAGCCAGATCCATTTGCTAGTTCAATGATAAAAAGACTTTGCTGGATGGACCAATGGTCCAACTTGAAGTAAGGCAGCTTCCTATGTCCCTAGGAAATTAAGCTTTGTGAACAGTGGGCATTTTCAAGTAGAGATGTCGGAGAAATCCACACTTGAACCAAATGAGTTCAGATTTTGATTAATCTGACTGGCATATTCCACAGCAGACCGTCTTTTCCCTTGTTGGGAGGATTCTGTAGACTTGTGGACTGTTTTTCGAACTTTCCCGATTTTGTACAAATGTTGTCATCTAAAAATATGCAAAAATAAAAGAACTGGCCAAAAATGTGCATTTCCCCATAGGCTAAAATGTGACAATGCACATTTGGGGGGGATTTGCACATTTGGGGGAATTTGTGCATTTTCACACATGCCAATGTGCACACATGAGCACTTGCACAAATTTGGGAACTAAAAAAAATCCGATTCTGCCGATGGGCAGAGTGCGGAACAAAAGGCACCTGACAATCCACAACACACAGACGGAATGGCTTTTACACAATCCATACATCCCTATTTTCAAGCGATGCAAACTATAAACCACAGCCCTAAACTACATTTGTTTTACATTATGGGCTACTCCACATATGTATGTCCGTCAGTCGACAGCAGTAACCTGAGGTGGTGACTTGAATGTGTAAACAGGCCATTGCAGATCTAAAACCACCACCTCAGAGTTCCTCTCCCTTCCCCTCAGATGTGAAGCTTTTTATTGGAGGCTGTTCACACATTTGGCTGGGGATCATCACCTGTAGAATAATCCATTGGTGAGGAATTAAGCCATGCAGGTGTGAGCAGGTTTCTAGTTTCAACAGAGCTGACTTCCAAGTAAGGAGTGTGTAAGAAAGCATACACCTAACATGGTGGGCTTAGGACTGCCAAGAGGCAGTATGGTGCAGTGGTTACAGTGTTGGGCTCTAGACCAGATCTACACATGTATCAGTCAGTGTAAGGCGGTAGAACAGACTGCAGAAGGGTGACCACATATCTGCCTGCCCACCCACAGTATGTATTTACTGTTTTTTGATTAAACATATACGATTGTATCCAATGTTAGTCTAACATGAGTCCCATTCATTTCGACAGGTCTATTCTAAGTAGGATTAATTAACACTGATTATAACCCATCAGTGGCACCCTCTGCTTATACCAAATGCTTGGAGTGGCGGGTGGAGGGCTGTACAATTTTTTTAAATGTTAATTTCATGTAAAACCAAGAAACACTGCAAAATTTCAGTAAACAGAAAACCAGCATAGCTAGCAAAAGGCTGGGAGAAAACCATGAGGTGCTAGTTTTCTCTCTGCAGTGAGTTGTTTCGGGGGGGGGGGTTGATATGTGGAGGAATGTTCGGATTGGGCAGGAGTGGGGAACCCTCCAGCCCTGTCCATTCCACCATCTCAGCATTCCATGGTTTTATTCCCCTACATGAGTCATCCAGGCCTTGGGAGATCACTGTTCAAATCCCTGCTCAGTCACGAAGTCAACTTTGGAGCCGTGTCTCTCTCTCTCTCTCTCTCTCTTTCCCTAACTACATTGCCGGGTCAGTGTGCAGATAAAGGGGCAAATATGTGCCACACAGACCCTGAGGATGCCCTGATGCTCTGGATACTGCTGCAACAGCATCTTGACCATAATGGAGGCCTTGACATGAGGCCTCCATGTTGTTCCTGCCGCTCCCACCACCCCCCAGCCAGTAAACCCATTATGAACTGGACCTGAATCCTTCTAAATGTCACCAACCTAATCTACCAGAGCATAATGGAGCCATTTTTAAAGATGCCATTTGGTTACTGAGTCACTTTTTTATTGTTATTTTTGTTTGAATTTCAATCCCAAAAGAAATGAAAAGTACTATTCATATCTGCTTCTGAAAATGCGTGATATCTTACCATTCCACCATCATCATTGTGGTGGGGATCATCTGATTTGACTGTGGATTGACTTTTGTTTTTTTCTGCCTCTTGTTTTGCAGTGGCTGTTGGTTTTAAGCAAATATTGATTTATTATTAATAATAAAAGGTATTTATTATTATAATTATATTATTATATTATAAGTATTAATAAAAATACTTTTTATTATTAATAATAAAATACTTTTATACTCATAGGGCAAAATCGAGCATAGGTCCTACTTAGAGTAGACCCATTGAAATGAATGGGACTTATGTTAGTCATGACTAACTTAAATCCCATCCATTTCAATGGGTCTACTCTGAATAGAGCTTATGTTGGATTTTACCCATAGCTGCTTATAATATGAGCACAAAACAGTGTGGTGTAGTGGTTAGAGTGTTGGTCTGGGACTCAAGAGATCCAGGTTCTAGTGTTGGCTCAGCCATGAAGCTCACTGGGTGACTTTGGGCCAGTCACTGACTCTCAGCCTGACCTACCTCACAGGGTTGTTGTGAGTATAAAGTATAAAGAGAGGCGGAGGAGGTGGTCCACGTGAGCCACTTTGGGTTTCATGCGTGAGGAAAAAAGGAGGGCTATAAATGTAATAATATAGTTCTGAAAAACAAAATAAATAACAGCAATGATCAAAACAGGTATAAAATGCCATACAAATCATCAGTTAGCTAAGAGAATAATGAACCAAAGTTAAGGGGTTTTCTTTATGGCTTGGAAAGTGGGGATTAAAAACAAACACACACTTCTGAAGTCAAGAATTCCTGCCTTAATCTTGTCACACAGCGTCCCCCCCCCCCGCCCCCGCCTCAGCTGCAATCCACTCCCATGTTGACATCCCTGCTGTGGGCTTGCTTGCCCTCTCCTCCTCCTCCCCTTCCCCCCTTGCCGTCCCCGTCCAGCATCCCCCAAGAGTCAGCGCTTTCATCCGCCACACTCATTCACCTCCTGTGCAGCCATTGCCTGTTCCCCTTTCAGCTCCTCCATGTCGGACTCCTGTGCAACATGGAAAGAAAAGGAGCTTGTGTAGGAGACAATGCCTTGGGGAGAGTCAGCCTGGAAGGGGATGGGGCGGGGGTGTTGTTGGCGGGGGGAGATCCAGCCCAGGCAGGTGGGAGGTGCAGGGGGGAGTCAAGGGTGGCTTCGGTTCACGTCCCTCGCCAGCTTCACTTGCATGCGGCGAAGATGGATATGGCCAATTTGTATGGCCCCAGGAAGCCTGTGGCTGCGAAAGGGATGGGTCAGCTCCAGAGCAAGGGAGGGAGGAGAGGCAGGCAGGCAGGCCAGCAGGCAGGCCGGCAGGCAGGCACCGAGGTTCACTTGAGCCAGGCCTCTACAGAGTGGAGTCCACAGCATTTTGTGAAGTTCAAACTTCAATGCTTTTTAAAAATGAAACGTAATTCAGACACGAGGAGATGAGTCAACGTTTCCTTTGAGTGTTGCAACCATTTTACAGGTCGTGGTTGGATCTCTGCAAGGCCTAAGGGCCTTGTTCACTGCCAGGAAATTATACCATCTTCTTTTTTTCATATACGTATATATATATATATATATATATATATACGTATAACCTCCATTCCAAGGAAAGTGGCCATGCCTGATTGCATTAATGACTAGAGCTGTGCGCAAACGTCCTCTCAAAATTCTCCAGCCTATTTCTGGGCAGAGAAATTGGGGTAGACAATTTCACCGAATTTCTCCTAGGGGAGGAGAAATTCTCCAACATTTTCTCACAGATAGGTCTTGCTATCGGCAGGGGTTGTAGCACAGGCTCTTCCTTTTTTCCTAAGGGTTTTTGGTTTATTGCACTGGTAGGTGGCAACAGCATCAACCGTGTTGAGGCTTCCACTTTTTTGAGGCAGAATTTTGAATTTCTTTTGGTGGTATTTTTGAGCTTACCTAATCACTGTGAGATGGCCGAGGGCGTGGGTGTGTTTTCTCTCCCTATTACACATCTTTCTGTTGCTCTGAAGCTCCCAGGCCACCTGCACTTCCTGAACTGAAAAAGCCCCATGGGAAGTATTGCCTCATGACGTCTTCCTCCTGATGGCTTTAATGGAAGTGCAGGAAGCCAGGGAGGCTACAGGCTGCCGCAGATTTCTGTACAGTGAGAGACAGGACACTCGTGCACGCTCCTCAGCCACCTCAGAAGTAAGGTAAGCACAAGAACCCAAACCCAGCCCGTGAGAATTCCTCCAAAATTTCTCCTCCTTTGAATTCCTTTTCGAAAGCAATTTCTTTTATATCAAATTGAATGAGAGTGGTCAAAAAAAACGTGGGAGAAATTTTCGGCACAGCACTATTAATGACCGAGACAGGAACAACCTCCACCAGAGCTGTGTCTGTCTCCTCCATTATGCCTGGCACCGGTTTCCTGTGGCTGCAGTTCCAGCAATAAACATCTCCCTGTAGAGCAGCCTGACCTAGATCAGGGCGGTGGTGAACGCCTCCCTTGAGGAGGGAGTGAGGCCATCAGCCCTCAAGGAGGAAGTGATAAGACCGATCTTAAAGAAGCCCTCCTTGGATCCCCAAGTTCTGAACAACTTTTCCCTTGTCTTGAATCTGCCATTTTTGGGCAAGGTGATTGAGCGGGTGGTGGCGATGCAGTTGAAGGCACACTTGGAAGAAGCCGATTATCTAGACCCATTTCAGTCAGGCTTCAGGCATGGGCATGGGACAGAAATGGCCTTGGTCACCTTGGTGGATGATATGAGGAGGGCTCTGGATAGGGGTGAATGCTCCTTCCTTGTTCTCCTCCACCTCTCAGCAGCTTTTGATACTGTTGACCAGGGTATCCTCCTGGACCACCTGGAGGGGTTGGGCATTGGAGACACCATATTGCGGTGGTTCCAGTCCTTCTTCTCCAGCAGGTACCAGAGGGTAGCACTGGGAGAGGAAGTTTCAGACCCATGGCTGCTCACTTGTCGAGTGCCACAGGGTTCCATCCTCTCCCAGATGCTATTTAACATCTATGTGAAGCCGCTGGGGGCTATCATCAGGAGGTTTGGGGTGCGATGTCATCAATATGCGGATGACACGAAGCTCTACCTCTCGTTCAAATGTTCACCAAGGTTGGCTGTAGAATCCCTGTCCAGATGTCTGTAGACGGTGAGTGGCTGAATGGGGAGGAATAAGCTGAGCTGAACCCTGACAAGACCGAGGTACTTTTGGTGGGAGACAAGAGGAGGCTGGGGGATGTTGACCTGGTGTTGAATGGGGTACGGCTACCCTTGAAAGACCAGGTCCGCAGCCTGGGGATCATTTTGGACTCCCAGCTGTCCATGGAGGCTCAGGTGTCATCTGTGAGCCGGACAGCACTGTACCAACTCCATCTGATGCAGCGGCTGCGCCCCTTTCTTCCCAACCATCTGCTCCCGTCAGTAGTACATGCCCTGGTTTACTCTCATTTAGACTACTGTAATGCGTTCTACATGGGGTTGCCACTAAAGACGGTTCGGAAGCTGCAGCTGCTGCAGAACACGGCAGCTCGCCTGATTAAAGGCAGCCGCCGGTGAGATCACATCACTCCGGTGCTGAAGGAGTTGCACTGGTTACCAGTTGTTTCCCTCTCTTTAATGAGCTTCCACCATGCATTAAAAACGTGGTTGTTCAGGCAGGCATTTGGGGTGGGTTAGGGTATTTTAGAAAATGGTTTTACTGTAGAATTTTATTGTTTTAAACTGTTTTATTATATACTTTGTACATCGCCCAGAGTGGCTGAGTGACCAGCCCGATGGGCGATTAATCACCCCTAATTTGTGCAAATAGAGATTTTCACAAATCGCGGGCACAATTTGCGCAGATTTGTGTAATTTGTGCAAATTGCTGCCATGATTTGTGCAAATTCAAAAACACCCAAAATCCGCTAGCTGGCCCAACTCACTGCAGACTGAGGGGGATGAGCCAATGAAAGCTCATCAATTTCCACCCCTCAGTCAGATTCCTCCAACATCCCCAGCTTGAACCAACTTCTTTAAACGTCCCAGAGAGCTTCGGCTATGAGGCGGTATATAAATGTTAATAATAATAATAATATAATATAACATAATATGGCACCCCCCAGAGGTGTTGGGCTACAACTCCCATCAACGCCAGCTAGCATGAGTAGGATAGAGGTAGATGCAGGCATGCGACAGAGGCAGTTTGAAGCAAGCCCTGATGCTACATTCTCCCAGTGCTCGCATAAGAGTAGTGCGGTCAGAGAAAAGGCATTCTCCTTTACCACCAGCAGCCACTGTCACCTGATCAGAGAGGCATTTCTGAGGAGAGAGAGACGGGGGGGAGGCAGAGGCATGAGCAAGGTGTGCACCTTTGCCAAGCACAGTCGCTGGATCAGGGCAGAGGCACTGTGCTGGAGCAGAGTGCTCACTTCAATGTTGCAGTTGAGATATGGCAGCGAAAGGGAGGCAGGTGGGCAGAGGTTGTGGCGGTGGCAGCCAGAAACGGGACCCCCTGAGTGTGAGTGTCAAATCAGCCTGAGGCCTGTGACTTGGCACACACAGTATGGTGGTCACCAAGCCCCATAACACCATCCTGGCATAAGAGAGACAGGCAAGCAGGCAGAGGCAGCACTGAGTGGGAGCGCCAGATGTAGGTAAACCCTAAGGATGTGATTTGGCATGCGGGGTGTGGCAGGAACTGAGCCCTGTTCCACCATCCAGGCATGCGGCCGAGGCAGGAGCAGCAAACACATAGTGTTTGAGTTTGCCTTCACCAGGCACAGGCATCCAATCAGAGTCGAGGCGAAGTGTTCCAGCTTCGGAGCTGAGACACTGCTCTGGAAGAGCAGCAGAACGGGCAGAGTGAGGCGGGCAGAGGCAACAGCACCAGCAGCCATTCCAGCAGGCTGTACTGAGGGAGATGAGAGGGAACACAGGGCTGTTCCACCAGGCCTGCTCAAAGAATTAATTTTCCCCCCCTCTTCCCTCCCCTTTCCTTTTTCCTCATGTGTCATTTCTTTTTACACTGTAAGCCTGCGGGCAGGGACCGTCTTGTTGAATTGATTATACGTAAGCCTTTTTGACTGTGGAGCAGCATACAAATGCTTCAGATAAATAAATCAATTATGGGCGCAATCCTGTCGGTATAGGAAGCTGCCTCCGAACTCAGAGGCGACTGCCTATCCAATGCAGGGCAGGAGTAGCACAAAGGGGATCGTCCCCGCCCTAGCCACCCTGCATTCATGGCTAGACAGTCGATTTTGGCTGTCTAGCTGCAGGAAGTCGGAGCGGGGGGGCAGGGATGCTGGATGACGCATAGGCACTTCTGCCCGCCCCAGGAACACTCCTCTTATGAGCATGGAGCGCAGGGCCGATCCGTGCTGCCTACAAGGCAGCGCGGGAGGGGGTGGAGGTTGGTTCTCCAGGAACTGACCTATCCTATGGCCATCTAGCCGCTGACTAGTGGCCATAAGATTGTGCCCTAATAAACTTTGAGTGGGAGTGCTTGATGCATGTAGGATCGTCCTCTTCCTCCATCTCCTCCTCCTCCTCCTCTGTGGTCTCATCCAGTTCTGGGGTGCTTCTACCAGGAAGGTGGTGAGATGCAACACCAGCAAAGTCTTCCAGACTCAAGAGCTAAGATTCTTCACCAAAGAAATGCAGATTTCAAATGAAAATGACACTCAATGAGAGCAGGGAGATGGAGGGGTTGAGTGCAACTACAGTAAAAGGGTGACGCTCCCTCTCTGTTCACAGTGCAGTATGCCAGCAGCAGAGGATTCACTCTGAAGAGCTGCAGCTGCTCCACCGACTTCTTTCTCCATTCCATTGCATGATACAAATGATACAGGATAAGGCTGTAGATTTCTATTTGCATATATTGTATGCTAGCAAATGGGCCCGGCTTCGCATGAGTTGGGAAGAGCCGTTAGTTTGATACAACAAAGCCTAACACACCTGTCAGAGTTGGGGATATTGTGCCTGCCTCATCTCAGTGAAGCCCTAGCCTGGAACCCCACTGGAACCCCTAGGCATGGCCTCTGCCATGGACATACCTGTGTATTATATTTACATTACTTTTCAGCCAGTTTCAGTTTTTGTTCACGAATTGCGATTAATTTTATAGTGCTTTTTGTAGGGTTAAAATTTCCTCACTGCAGTGCTGAATCGTCATGCCAAGTTTGGTTGAAATCCATCAAATGGTATTGAAGCTATACATATTTTAAAATTTCAATTGACTGCAAATTCAGTTCAGGATGGCAGACTCAATTTTGTATGGTTAAAAACTGCTTGCTGCCATTCTGAATCATGATACAGAGTTTGGTTGGAATCGATCAAATGGTATTGAAACGATAAATCTGTAAAAAAAATTGATTGGCTGCCATTTTTTTTTCAAGATGGTGGACAACATTTTCACTATGCCTAAAACCATCCCAGATAGACCTGGCTTTGCATGTGTGGGAATAGCCCTTACATTGTTGCACCAAAGCCTTCAAGCAAATTTACACAGCTGTCAGGGCTGGACACTTTGTGCCCACCCCATCTGACTGAAGCCATGCTCACTGACACCCCTAGGCACAGCCCCTGCCATGGTGCACCCTTATAGCCCCCTGAGGCAATGGACTGAGGGGGATGCCCCCCATCCAGTGCTTACTTCTGCGTAAATTGCATCCCTAAGCACTTTACAGCCGCAATTTACATATCAATAAGCGCTTTATGGCCGCAGTTTACGTAGAAGTAAGTGCTTCACAGCTGCAAATAACATAAAATATGGAAACTGTGTCTGTAATTTGCTCAAGATATGCTAACTGCAGTTGCAAATAACGTATCTTGCCTTTTTTAAAGCCAGAAAACCACCCTGCAAAATCTGGAGGGCGGGTGCACCATGGCTCTAGAGAAATCCAGTGAGTCCCATGTGGCCTGGATTTCCCCATGGTGGACCCCATCCCCCAAGATCACGCATTGGGAGGACTGCCAATCCCTACTATTCTGAAGCATATGTACTGCATATAGGTCTACTCTAAGCATGTTTAAATCTGGATCTGACCCTATGGTTTCCTGCTCTTCAGTGTAAAGGTAGCACAGCGAATGTAAGTCCCATTGATTTCATTGTATCTACTGTAAGACGTGGTTCACAGAACATGCAAAGTCAGAGTACAGGTTGAGTATGGGCTGAGTGTGGGTTGTTGCTGAATCGTGGGTTGTTGCTGAATCGTGGGTTGTTGCATTGTGTGAACCTAGCCACACTAATAAACCATGGTTTGTTAACCACGAACAACCCACAGTTCACAACCCAACAACAAACCATGGGTTCTCTCAAACAAACCATGGGTTGTTTGTGATTGGCAGCTGGGTTCACACAACACAACAACCCACAGCTCAACATAGAATCATAGAATAGTATAGTAGGGTTGGAAGGGGCATACAAGACCATCAAGTCCAACCCCCAACATAAGAACAGAAGAAGAGCCATGCTGGATCAGACCAAGAGTCCATCTAGTCCAGCATTCTGTTCACACAGAGGCCAACAAGCTGTTGACCAGGAACCCATAAGCAGGGCATGAGCACAACAGCACCCTCCCACCCATGATCCCCAACATCTGGTGTACATAGGCTCACTGCCTCTTGTACTGGAAGTAGCACATAGCCATCAAGACTAATAGCCATCAACAGCCTTTTCCTCCAGGAATTTGTCCAACCCCTTTTTAAAGCCATCCAAATTGGTGGCTATCACTACATCCTGTGGCAGTGAATTCCATAGTTTAACTTTGTGCTGTGTGAAGAAGGCTCCTTTTCTCTGTCCCGAATCTCCCACCAATCAGCTTCAGGGGATGACCCCACTGGGTTCTACTATTTTGAGAGAGGGAGGAAAAGGTCTCCCTATCCACATTCTCCATACCATGCATAATTCTGTAGACCTCTGTGATGTCTCCCCTTACCTCCCTTTTTTCCGAGCTAAACAATCCCAGCTGTTGTAACCTTCTCTCATAGGGGAGATGCTCCGGCCCCTGGATCATTTTAGTTGCCCCTTCCTGCACTTTTTCCAGCTCTACCATATCTTTTTTGAGGCATGGTGACCAGAACTGTACACAGTATTCCAAGTGTGGCCGCACCACAGATTCGTATAGGGGCACTATGATATTGGCAGTTTTATTCTCAGTTCCTTTCCTAATTATGCCTAACATGGAGGCATAACAATAATCCATGGCTCAACGACAACCCACACTCAACCCATACTCTGGCTTGTGATGTGGTGTGAACCCAGGCTGTGTATGACTAACTCTGGATCCAACCCGTTATATTTGTACATGTATATTTTGCCCTCCCCTGCTGGAAACATGCCTGCCGATGCCCATGGGGAGTGGGCAAGGAGTCTTCCTGCAGCTGCTCCTTCTCAGGCCCAGAGTTGGCATCAACATCTGGCACCTTGGGGGAGGGTTCACTCCTGAAACCTGTCCAGGAAGGTGGGTCCAGCCACCACTTACATTTTCCCCAATGTAGCATCGCTCTAGGGCATTTTGGGAAAGGTAAATGGCAGCTGGACTCAGCCATCCAGTGGTGCCCATGCAGGGACACTGCCACTGCCAGGTAAACCCATTGGGACCCATCAGCAGGGACGAGGGACTGCCAGAAGAAATTTTGCCCAGGGCCCTCAAACCCGGAGCCCCCCCTGCTCTGGCCAATGGATCGAGCTGGTCTGGCCTTCCTGTTATGATCCTGGATTGATCAGAGACATCCCACATCCCTTATCGGGTTCAAAATCCTTGGTTCATAGTGCAAAGAACAATATTGTACAGCCTTCCGCCAACCTGGTGCCCAACAGGTCGGGGGAAACTGAGTAAATCACGCTCTTCTTGAGTCAATAACAATGGCAGATTGTTGTTAGATTTATACTTGAACCTTCCCAAATTTTGATCGTCTTCCATTTAAAAGTGCAAAGAAGAAGATTAAGAGACGTTTAAAAAAAAAAGATCTCACTGGGAAATTGGTGTTTGCTTCCTTCTCTATCCTTCTTTGGTTTGACAAAGGCTGAGTCTCTCCCCTACATTTAGTTCTGACCTTGGGGTTCAGGTGACTGAACTTACCAACTGATACAATAAAAGAAAGAGGGATGGCAAAAAAAAAAAATAAAAAGGAAGGGAAGGGAAGGGAAGAAAGAAACCCCAGCTCTTCTCTGCTCTTCCTAATTTTCTTGGCGCGTTCGGAGACACCACATAGATCCCATCTCCACCCCCTCTCAAAATCCTCTCCACTCTGCCACACACAGAAATATCGTCTCAAAGGGGCCCATTCCCCCCCCCCCCAACCACTGAAGTAAAAGTCTTTACGCCTTTGTGCTGTGGATTCATTAACATTCCCCTAGCGAGCTTCTCCGAGGATTTTACTTTTGTAGCTCTGGGGGGAGGTCAAAAGGCCACAGGGAAGAGGTAAAAAGGAGGCAGGAATGGTGTGGGACGAGAGGGGGGGAAAAGACTGGGGGGGGGGAGAGTCAAAGATGCTGGCTCTCAAAGGGGGAGGGGGAGAGAGATGGAGAATGGATGGGATGTATAGGACAGATGGTGGTACGTGCGTGGATGGGAAGAAAGGAAAGGAAGAGAAAAGAAAGGCAAGGAAAGGGATGCAATAGACCTGGGAAAGAAAGACATGAAAGAAAGGAAGTTACATGAGGAAGGAAGGAAGGAACCAAAGAAAGAAAGAAAGAAAGAAAGAAAGATTATAGAAGGAAGGAAGGAAGGAAGGAAGGAAGGAAGGAAGGAATAGAACTGAGAAAGAAAAGAAAGTTACATAAGGGAGGGAGGGAAGAAAGAAAGAAAGAAAGAAAGAAAGAAAGAGACAGAGAAGTTATAGAAGGAAGGAAGGAATAGAACTGAGAAAGAATAGAAAGTTATATAAGGAAGGGAGGGAGGAATAGACCAAAGACAGACAGACAAGTTATAGAAGAAAGGAAGGAATAGAACTGAGAAAGAAAAGAAAGTTACATAAGGGCGGATGGGAGGAAAATACTTGGGAAAGAAAAGAAAAGAAAGTTACATAAGGAAGGAAGGAAGGAAGGAAGGAATAGATGTGAGAGAGAGAGAGAGAGAGAGAGAAATGAAAGAAGGAAGAGACAAGACAGAAAGAAAGGCTTATTCCAGAGGTAGGATTTGAGAAGAAGAGCCTTTTATTTTTAAGCCCCCTTCCTTCTTTCTAAAGGTGTAGAAGAAAATTTGTTTGAAACCCAACCCATCTAATGCACACATATAGTTAAAATAACAAGAGTCTTGTGACTCCTTAAAGACTAACACATTTATTGGGGCGTAATAAATACTATTGAGGGGAAGGTGAGAGAAAGAAGGAAGGAAGATCAGAAATAAATAGATAGACAGATGGAAGGGATGGCAGATTAGAGCAGGGTCTAAGTAGGTAATGAACTCCAGCCCCACTGTGACTCCTGGTGTTAACTCTGGGAATATTCTGAACATGGCGCACTGTTCTTCAAGGAGAACAACTGTCCCAGGGGCTGGATCCAGCTTTAGTCATACTGGAATCAACAGAACTGAAATTACTCATGAGTATCTTAAGTTCCATTGGTTTCAGTGGGTCTACTCTATGGCTATATCTGGATCCAACCCCAGGGGATTCCAAAGGACTTGCGCACCCATCAGGCAATGTCTGCCACGGTGACCCAAGAAACCAGGTGTAGGTATACCAGGCGGCTGGTGATGAAGTTCTTCTGTTAGCTGATCTGCTTGCTACTGTCCATTCTATGAGTTATAAAAAGGAATTGACAAGAACTGTGGTGTCAGTGGGCTTGGTTTGATTAAATTTTTATTCACCCCTGATTATTCTGCTCATTCCAGTTTGTAGATGAACCGCAGGTGGATCTGGGTCCCACCATTGAAGCCTACATGTTTTATGGGTACACAGCAACACAGCAGAAATGTAAACAGGACTACCAGGTTTCAGACCCTCTATTGCTATGGATGTTCTGGAACCTCATGAAGTCTCAACACCTGGCTCTTTCTTGGATTTTTATTTACATCTTTATTTACACAGTTGGCAAGGTTCTGGCAAGGTTCAAAAGTGGCTAATAACATTTCTTTAACATGTCTATGTCGTTGTCATCATCATCTTCATGATTCCCATTTCACAGATGAGAAAAACTGAGGTTCAGCTAGCATCTTACCCAAGACAGAGCAAGAACCCCACCGTTTGGATGGAGTTGAATTGAGATATCCCACGTCTCAGCGCTGTCGACAAGACCAAATTTCTCTTAAAGGAGCAACACAGAGGCACATTTACTTTCATTTGCTAATTTACGCATGGATATGTGACGGAGTGAGCTCCCGTCTTCAGTCCCAACTTCTGCCAACCTAGCAGTTCGAAAGCAAGAAATTGCAAGTAGATAAATAGGTACCGCCTCGGCGGGAAAGGTAACAGCGTTCCGTGCACCTCGGTGTTCGGTCATGCCGGCCACATGACCATGGAAGCGTCTTCGGACAGCGCTGGCTCTTCGGCTTAGAAATGGGGATGAGCACCGCACCCTAGAGTCGGACACGACTGGTTGGGGACACCTTTACCTTTTTATACCTCTCTTAGGGCACAATCCTATGCATGTTTAGACAGAGAAAAGGCCTACAACTCCCAGCATTCCCTAGCCAGCATGAAGAATGGGGAATGGCTGGGGAATGCTGGTAGTTGTGGGCCTTTTCTCTGTCTAGGATTGCACCCTTAATGGCTCCCAGCAGAGAGATCTCTAGACAGGCATCACCATGCAGACGAGCCGGAAAGAATTCCCCCAACATTTCAGCACATGAACTTAACTTTTAAAATTTTTCACAATTTCAAACCTGAATCTGCTAAATACAACCTCACTTTGAAGAATTTTCCGATGAAAAGGATAAAGATCACCTTTCCCAGTTCTACAGTTATATACCAAATTTTCTTCCTCCACTGTCCCCCCTCCGCCCCCACACAACCCCCCCCCCTTCTATCCCTGAATTTACCAACCATCCAAAAGTGAGACATGGAAATGTGAGACATGGTTGCTGACACGGAACTCATGTGAATGCTTGCAACGACATTTGAACTTGGGGAATTTCTTGGAGCATTATCCAAGTAATGTCAGCTCTGATAGAAAAGCTCGCTTCACCTTCTTCCACCCCAGAGCTGGCTGCAGTGTTCAGACCAGAGATTCCCATCGATTTTTTTTTTAAGAGAGAGGATCTGGGATAGCTCCAGGGAAGGAAAGAGTTAAATTTCCCTTTTCTCTCTCTCTCTCTCTCTCTCTCTCTCTCTCTCCCTCTCCCCCCCCCCCAAATGCCTGCTAGTACAAAAGAAAAAGAGTGTACAGAAAGATTAAGAGTTTTGCTTTTACAATGAGGGGCACAAAGGAAGGAGGCGTGTCTCCTGAGAATGTGAGTGTGAAAGAGGAGGGGGCTGGGGGGGGTTGCAGGAGGGATCCCATTCCTAAGAGAGAGGAATCAGGTGCCCACTGGCTCCCCACCAAAGAGAGAGATTTGGGGTCCCCTCCCCAACCCCCCCAGCAGGGATGTCTCGGAGGAAACAGCGCAACCCCCAACAGCTCATCTCCGACTGCGAAGGTTCCACAGCCTCGGAGAACGGTGGGTGCCCCGGAGGGGAGAGAAGGGGGTGTCTTGAGAAGTTCTGGCAGGTGCCATGGGGGTGGGGGTGGCAGCAATGTGGGAAAGTGAGTGTTGTGCGGGGTGAGCTTGTCAAAAGCTGGGTGGCAGAGAAGGGTTGCAAAGGAGATGGGAGAGAAAGTTTTGGTTCCCCGCCACCCCACCCCAAACTCCAAGGAAGTGATTAGGAAACTCTGAAAACACTTTGTAACTAGCGGATTGCCTGGATATTCGAGACCTAGATCTCGCTGCAGCACAGTGACATGCTCGAACACATCTATTTCGGAACACCAGTTCTGATCGCCTTGCACACATGGGCCATGTGCAGACACGTGTACACGTTGTCTGTCTCTCTCTCACACATATAAAATTCTTTTTTTCCCTTTCTCTCTCTCTCTCTCTCTCTCTCTCTGACACACACACACACACACACCATCAGAGACCAAGGAAGATCCCTTCCAGCTCTCTTCCTGAGCACTCTTTAATGAAATGGCCTGTGTGAAGTGTGGCATTCAGATTTTAAAAACCATAGCAGGGCTCCCAGCAATCTTCATCCATTGAATTTTGCAGCCTCAAAAGCCTGACCTGCTCAAAAATATGCATTCATACCTTTTTCAGTGTTGAAAGCACCTTGGTAATCTCCCTTGTGTTGATATCTCGATTGTGAGCCCCGTGGGTGCAGAGACCTCTCATTTGTTGAAAAGCTTCGTGGACAGAAATGGCATTATACCAATAAAATAATCACCGGAAAGCCACTGTGGTGGAGTGGTTAGAGTGTTGGACTGGGACTCTTGGGAAATCTGGATGCTTTTCCCCACTCAGCCATGAAGCTTACTGGGTGATTTGGGGCCAGTCATGGGCACTCGATCTAACCTACCTCGCAGGGTTGTTGTGAGGATAAAATGGAGAGGAGAGGGACCACGTAGGCTGCCTTGGGTTTCTTGCAAGAGGAAAAAAGGTGGGATATAGATGATGATGATGATGATGATGATGAAAACAACTCCTTCCAAAAAACCTGTAAGGTAGGCTAGTATTCTCATTATGCTCATTTTGCAGATGGGCAGCAAGGATAAAAGAATGGCAGTTCATCCAAAGCCACCTAATGGGTTTGTGGCTGAAGGACTTTCTGGATAACTTTCCAAGCTGCTACGCTATCTCATCTCTGACCATCACCTTATGAAGCAGGACCATCTATCCTTTAACCTCTACTGCCTCACAAAACACACATACGCATTACACCATACAATGCAGACCTCACCTTGCCACAAGCAGAGTGCAGATGCCTTGTAGAAAGGTGTGTGCAAAGCATACCAACTTCAGGGAGCTCAAAAAAGTGAGCTGAACTGCATTATGCAGGATAAAGCGAGGAGGAGGGTCTCCACCTGACCTGACCCAGCTGGAAAATCTATCCTGACCCCAATCCTATACATATTTACTCAGAAGCAAATAAGTATCTTTAGGACTGCGGCCGGCCGTACACACTCTCGCCAACACAGTTTTGTTGCAGACATGCACGTGTGCTGGTTTCCCTTGGACCCAAAGGCTGGAATCCTATGTGCATTTACTTGGGAGAAAGCCCCATTGAACACAGTGTGACTTTCTTCCAAGTAGGCATGCATACACAAATCTGCACATTCTCACGGGCATTTCATCATGCCTTCTTTCTCAGGACTACTTTCTGGCACATGGCCACACACTGCTTCCTCACATTCTGTTACGCACATCTCGGTTCCATGCACCCGTGCATTCACTTTTGCAGCTCTCTCACAAGCCTGTGCGCCATTTCGTGTGGGGATCCCGAGAGCCGGGAAGACGGTCACACACATATGCACTCTGTCACACTTCCTCACATGCATATTTTTGCCACACACTGCCTCTTTTCTCTCCTGCCCTCTTCCCTCTTTGTGCTGTTGCTAAGTAACTTGAGGAGTTCTAGATAGTCCCTCTTGTGTTAAGTTAGATCTCT
This sequence comes from Heloderma suspectum, assembly GCF_057233095.1. Lineage (NCBI taxonomy): Eukaryota > Metazoa > Chordata > Lepidosauria > Squamata > Helodermatidae > Heloderma > Heloderma suspectum. The sequence goes on along the minus strand of NC_139463.1, from coordinate 116,483,790 downwards.
TCCTCCCCACCCCCACCTCCCCTTGTTTTTCTTTTCGGGCCTTTGCCTGTGACAGTCGCATTGGATTGACTCGAGTCCAGCTTCCTCTGAGATTCTGAGATGCAGAGAGAAACAAGGAGGGGAAATGAAAGGAGCTGATGAGATGTGCTGTTTTGCCCCTGTGCATGGAAGAATACATTTTAGCTGCAGCAAGCTATGACATAGACAAGTTTATGATCACTTTGGCAAATGTTCGTGTAGGCTAAAGAAAATGTGACTGTAATTAAGCATGGGTCCCTTAAAGGCTAACTTTCGTAAGCAAGCTTCATCAGACTTGTTGATGTGTTACATCTGCCTATGTCCACATGCAGTCTGTTATGTTCAAACTGATACATGGCCCAACCCTATGTGCGTCTCCTTACAAGGAAGTCACACTGTTGCATGAGGCTCGCATGCAGAAGAGCTCAGTGTGGCCTGCATCATATCTCATAGACCCAGGGTTTGGATTCCAGGTGTGTGGGCTTCGTTCAAATCTTCACTAAGGTTGGCCGTAGAATCCCTGTCCAAATGTTTGGAGATGGTGAGTGGCTGGATGGGGAGGTATAAGCTGAAGCTGAACCCTGACAAGACCGAGGTACTTTTGGTGGGAGACAAGAGGAGGCTGGGGGATGTTGACCTGGTGTTGAATGGGGTACGGCTACCCTTGAAAGACCAGGTCTGCAGCCTGGGGGTCATTTTGGACTCCCAGCTGTCCATGGAGGCTCAGGTGTCAGCTGTGAGCCGGACAGCGCTGTATCAACTCCATCTGATATGGCGGCTGCACCCCTTCCTTCCCGACCATCTGCTCCCATCGGTAGTACATGCCCTGGTCTCCTCTCATTTAGACTACTGTAATGCACTCTATGTGGGGTTACCCCTGAAGATGGTTCGGAAACTGCAGCTGGTACAGAATGCAGCGGCTCGCCTGATTAAAGGCAGCTGCCAGCGAGATCACATCACTCTAGTGCTGAAGGAGTTGCATGGGTTACCAGTTGTTTTCCGGGCCAGATTCAAGGTGTTGGTTTTGACCTTTAAAACCCTATATGGTTCCAGCCCAGCCTGTCTTAAGGAGCGACTCCAGCAACACCAGACAGGCTGCTTAACAAGATCAGCCTCGGATGGCCTTCTCTCTGTCCCATCAGCCAGGACAGCTAGACTGGTGGGTACGAGGGAGAGGGCATTTTCTGTGGTGGCCATCACTCTGTAGAACTCCCTCCCTAGGGAACTCCACCATGCCCCCTCTTTAATGAGCTTCCGCCATGCATTAAAAACGTGGTTGTTCAGGCAGGCATTTGGGGTGGGTTAGGGTATTTTAGAAAACATTTTTATTGTAGAATTTTATTGTTTTAAACTGTTTTATTATATGCTGTACATCGCCCAGAGTGGTTGGGTGACCAGCCAGATGGGCGATTAATAAATTTAATAAAATAAAAATAAATAAAATACATTTGATATGGTGAGCAGTGGTGAGTTTTGAAGCACGTGAGCTCACCACAACAGTGCATCCACAGATGTATTTATTTCTTATTACATTTATATCCCGTCTTTTTTCCCTCTTGCACAGAACCCAGGGTGGCTAACATGGTCGTCCTCTTCTCCATTTTATCCTCACAACAATCCTGTGAGGTAGGTTAGGCTGAGAGTCAGTGACTAGCCCACAGTCACCCACTGAGCTTCATGGCCAAGTGGGGACTAGAACCCGGATCCCTCGAGTCCCAGTCCAACACTCTAGCCACTACACCACACTGTCTCTCCTGTGCATACGCATGTGCACACAGAAAGAGCAATGGTGCATAGCATAATACCCAATGCATTCAGAACAGCATTTAGTACACTTATATCACACTTTTATTCCATCATGGAATTCAAGATGGAGTGCTTGGAGTCCCCTTGGAGTCTCCCATCTAGGCATCGACCTGAGCCACAGACGCTTACTTTAGCAAGTTGGCAGCATCATATGTCCTCAGATTAGACCATGCGTATGAAGTACATAATAGCAGGATATTGAAAAGAAGGGTTTTTCCAAGGCTTCAGCTGCTGCAGCTTAATAAGTTTCCTGTGTTAAATTACTTTGCACATTCAACGACAGTTCTTACATTGTTACTGATTTCGTGCTTCTGGTATTGTGTCACTGTGGCTACACTGCGGCCCATGCACGTGACTTAGTAAGTCTGAACATTGGAGAGGGAGAGAGGGGAGGTGCTGCCGTGACCCCCACAAAGCTGAGCTCAATGGGTAGTATCCAATATTAGTCCAATATAGAGTAGACCCATTAAAATGAATGGGACTTCAGTGAGTTGGGACTAACTTAAGTGTCATTAATTTCAATGGGTCTACTCTGTGTAGGACTGACTTTGGATACTACCCAATGTTATGTCCAACTTTAATCAGCCATGCTTTAGTATTCTAAGGGTGCAATCCTATGCATGTTTAGACCGAAAAAAGTCTTACAATGCTGGGAGTTGTAGGACTTTTTCTGTCTAAACATGCATAGGATGGTGCTCTAAATGGCTTCATTCTGACAGCTGACCTCTTGCAAAGCTCACCTTAAGCTGCGAAGTGTGATCCCAAATAGGTTGAACCCAAAGTTAGGAACGTAGGAAGCTGTCTTATACTGAGTCAGGGCACTGAGTCTATCCAGTATTATCAAAACTGAGCGGCAGCGGCTCTCCAGAGTTTCAGGCAGGAATTTTTCCAGCACTACCTGGAGATGCCGGGAGTTGAACCTAGGACCTTCTGCATGGAAAGCAAGTATCCTACCACTGAGCTATGGCCTCTCCCTTGACCTATGCCACCACCCCACCTGCAATTTTAACCAGTGAAGTCATTATTCAAGCTTATCAGCAGATCAGACTTACAGAGTTGTTGTCTTTGGGTTCAATACTATATATATATATATAATCAATTGGCACTTTTGAGAACATGTTCTCATTCTGCCTTCTGTCCTTCCTTGGTGCTTCCCTTCAGTTAGCCTACTGCCTTCAAGTGTGGTGGCCAATATTGTCCTGTCATGGGTGTTCAGAGTAATATTCGGCTGTCAGTCTAGTTGGCTTCATTGCATGGAATGGGGGGGGGGGTAGTGGGAGATCAGCTAGTGAGCCAAGCCACCTGCCAAGCTGGAAGGAAAGCAAGCAAACCAAGGTGGTTGCTACTGGGTTGTGTGGGAGAGATTGGTGGCTTTTATTTTTATTTTATTTTATTTATTTACAACATTTATATACTGCTCCACTCCTACACAGATTCTGGAGCGGTGATCAATACAAGATAAAAAGATAAGATAAAAGAATAAAACTCCAGATTAAAAATTATTATTTCTAAAAAACAGAATACCTGGCTGGTCAGTCAAGGAAGGGGGCCACCACACTGAAGGCTCTTCTCCAGGTGGACTCCAGTTGGGCCATAAGTCCACGTGGAACCCCCAATAACATGCCCTCTGATTACTTCAGTGTCCGGGCAAGTTGATAGGGGAGAAGGCGCTCTCTCAGGTATCCTGGTCCCAAGTTGTTTAGGGCTTTATACACGAGTACCAGAACCTTAAACCTGGCCCGGTAGTGAATAGGCAGTGAATTTGAGCTGGATATGCCTGTTGCACAGGGCACTCTGGGGCGGTGTCTGTTCTGTGGAGTAAGGAATCAGTGTGGTTCAGTGGTGATGTTAGCAGAGGTGGGGTGCTGTTCTCTGGAGCATTTTTTTTTTAAAGTCCAGGGGGCCTGCCCTGGAATTCTCAGAGGCTTCAACACTGACCCCAAAACTAGGGCTGCGTGCTGTTCCGGTCCAAACCCTGAGTTCAGAAGCGGATCAGGGTGCTTCAGGCTGAAGCGGTGCAGTTCTGGAGAGAGTAGAGATCAGGCCAAATCACTTGGAAACAGGTTGGATTGCTCCAAAGTGCTTCAGGGATGCTTTGGACCAATCTAGACACAGCCCAACCCGGAAGCCCCTTTCGCACATTATACTGTGGCAGGGCTTGCCACTTCAACGTTCACTCCCAAAGTTCACTCCCACTCAATCCTGGCTCTCTAACGAGCGTGGCAGCCCCATTCACACATGCATGCCAGTGACCTGATTTCTTGACCCCTGGGAACCTGCTGCCAAATGCATGAACAGACTCCACGCTTTCAGATGATCAGAAATTCTGCAGGAGCCTTTTCTTTGGTACCTGAATCTCTGTCGGTCCATTCCGACATGCAGGTCACAACATGACATGATTGCAGCGCTGCGGCTGGGGACTGACATCGGCCTTACATGTACGTAGGGATGTGGGAGAAATATGCAACAGTACCAAATGAGTTAGGATTTTCATGAATCCAATTCCAGCTTTACCCGTTGGGCGGATTCCGCAGACCATTTTTCTAACCCTCAGGAATGTTGCGCAAATTTTGTCGCAGAAAGATATGCAAAAATTAAAAACTAGCCGAACATGTGCAGTTCCCCCATAGGCTAAATCGTGAACGTGCGCATTGGGGGGGTATTTGTGCATTATGTGGGAATTTGCGTTTTTGCATGTGAGAATTTGTGCCTATTTGGAAATTGAACAAATTTGCTCAATTCCGCTGATGGGTGGATGACAGAACGAATGGCGCCTGACAACCCACGAAACATAGGCAGAACAGAATTTACACACTCTGCCCCTCCCCCATTTGCGCTTCAGCTCCCGATACAATTGCAAGCATACACGACAAACGTCTCAGGGGTGCACACCAAACCCTTCGCCCCAAATGTAACATGTGGATGGGATGCCCTATTTGGAAAGCCAGGCACCATAGAGCCGACGGGAATCCCTGCTCCTTAAAATGTCTGCCTGTTATGAGAGGGGGAGAATGTGGATAGGGAAGCATTTTTCTCCTTCTCTAATACTACTAGAACCTGGGGTCATACCATGAAGCTGGTTGGTGGGAGATCCAGGATCGATAAAATCGAGGACTTCTTCACACAGCGCAGAGTTAAACTATGGAATTCGCTTCCACCAGATGTGATTATGGCCACCAATTTGGATGGCTTTAAAAGAGGATTGGACAAATTCATGGAGGAAAAGGCTGTCGATGGCTACTAGTCCTGATGGTTATGTGCTACCTCCAGCACCAGAGGCAGAGCACCTATGTACACCAGTTGCTGGGGAACATAAGGGGGAGGATGCTATTGTGGGTTTCCCATTGGGGCTTCTGGTTGGCCACACTGTGGGAACCGAATGCCGGACTAGATAGGCCTTTGGCCTGATCCAGCACAGCTCTTATGTTCTGATGTTATCAATCAAATTGGCATGGCTGGTGGAAGAGGAGTGGATCAAGGTTGGCTTGGTGATAGAGGTGATGGGATTATGGGGGTCAGGCTTACATTTGCGCCTCAACCCACAGCTCTTTATCACCCACACTGAACCTCCACATCACCACCACCCTTCTGAAGTGGGGATGAAAGGCGATGTGGCATATGTGAGTTTATTCCTGCATACAACACATAATTAATTTATGGAATTTGGGTGCATTTAAAGGGGTTGGATAAATTCCTGGAGGAGAAGCCTATCAAGGGCTCCTATGTGCTCCATCCAGTACCAGAGGCGGTGAACCTATGTACACGAGTTGCTGGGGAACATGGGTGGGTGGGTGGTGTTGTGCTCATCTCTTGCTTGTCAGTTTCCCGTTGGCAGCTGGTTGGCCATTGTGTGTGCATGCTGGGCTAGATGGACCTCGGTCTGATCCAGCACAGCCCTTCTTATGTTCTTATGGAAGAGCGCTCCCCACATGCTCAGAGGTGTGCATGGAATGCTGGGCTAGATGGACCTCGATCTGATCCAGCACAGCCCTTCTTATGTTCTTATGGAAGAGCGCTCTCCACATGCTCAGAGGTGTGCACGGAAGGCTGCGCTAGATGGACTTTGGCCTGATCCAGCACAGCCCTTCTTATGTTCTTATGGAAGAGTGCTCCCCACATGCTCAGAGGTGGGAGGGTGGTGTTGCGCTCGTGTCCTCCTTGTCAGTTTCCTGTCGGCAGCTGGTTGGCCATTGTATGTGCACAGAATGCTGGGCTAGATGGACCTTGGTCTTATCTGGCACGGCCCTTCTTATGTTCTTATGGAAGAGCGCTCTCTACATGCTCAGAGATGTGCATGGAATGCTGGGCTAGATGGACCTCGGTCTGATCCAGCACGGCCCTTCTTATGTTCTTATGGAAGAGCGCTCTCCACATGCTCAGAGGTGTGCACGGAATGCTGGCCTAGATGGACCTTGGTCTGATCCGGCATGACCCTTCTTATGTTCTTATGGAAACGCGCTCCCCACATGCTCAGAGGTGTGCACAGAATGCTGGCCTAGATGGACCTTGGTCTGATCTGGCATGGCCCTTCTTATGTTCTTATGGAAGAGCGCTCTCCACATGCTCAGAGGTGGGAGGGTGGTGTTGCGCTCGTGCCCTGCTTGTCAGTTTCCCGTCGGCAGCTAGTTGGCCATTGTGTGTGCAAGGAATGCTGGGCTAGATGGACCTTGGTCTGATCCGGCTCGGCCCTTCTTCTGTTCTTATGGAAGAGCGCTCCCCACATGCTCAGAGGTGTGCACGGAATGCGGGGCTAGATGGACCTTGGTCTGATCCGGCACGGCCCTTCTTATGTTCTTATGGAAGAGCGCTCCCCACATGCTCAGAGGTGTGCACGGAATGCGGGGCTAGATGGACCTCGGTCTGATCCGGCACGGCCCTTCTTATGTTCTTATGGAAGAGCGCTCCCCACATGCTCAGAGGTGTGCACGGAATGCTGGGCTAGATGGACTTTGGTCTGATCTGGCACGGCCCTTCTTATGTTCTTATAGAAGAGCACTCTCCACATGCTCAGAGGTGTGCACGGAAGGCTGAGCTAGATGGACTTTGGCCTGATCCAGCACAGCCCTTCTTATGTTCTTATGGAAGAGCGCTCCCCACATGCTCAGAGGTGGGAGGGTGGTGTTGCGCTCGTGTCCTCCTTGTCAGTTTCCTGTCGGCAGCTGGTTGGCCATTGTATGTGCACAGAATGCTGGGCTAGATGGACCTTGGTCTGATCCAGCACGGCCCTTCTTATGTTATTATGGAAAAGCGCTCTCCACATGCTCAGAGATGTGCATAGAATGCTGGCCTAGATGGACCTTGGTCTGATCTGGCACGGCCCTTCTTATGTTCTTATGGAAGAGCGCTCTCCACATGATCAGAGGTGTGCACGGAATGCTGGCCTAGATGGACTTTGGTCTGATCCGGCACGGCCCTTCTTATGTTCTTATGGAAGGGCGCTCCCCACATGCTCAGAGGTGTGCACGGAATGCTGGGCTAGATGGACCTTGGTCTGATCCGGCACGGCCCTTCTTATGTTCTTATGGAAGAGCGCTCCGCACATGCTCAGAGGTGTGCACGGAATGCTGGGCTAGATGGACTTTGGTCTGATGCGGCACGGCCCTTCTTATGTTCTTATGGAAAGGCGCTCCCCACATGCTCAGAGGTGTGCACGGAATGCGGGGCTAGATGGACCTCGGTCTGATCCGGCTCGGCCCTTCTTATGTTCTTATGGAGGAGCGCTCCCCACATGCTCAGAGGTGTGCATGGAATGCTGGGCTAGATGGACCTCGGTCTGATCCGGCATGGCCCTTCTTATGTTCTTATGGAAGAGCGCTCCCCACATGCTCAGAGGTGTGCACGGAATGTGGGGCTAGATGGACCTAGGTCTGATCCGGCACGGCCCTTCTTATGTTCTTATGGAAGAGCGCTCCCCACATGCTCAGAGGTGTGCACGGAATGCAGGGCTAGATGGACCTCGGTCTGATCCGGCTCGGCCCTTCTTCTGTTCTTATGGAAGAGCGCTCCGCACATGCTCAGAGGTGTGCACGGAATGCTGGGCTAGATGGACTTTGGTCTGATGCGGCACGGCCCTTCTTATGTTCTTATGGAAAGGCGCTCCCCACATGCTCAGAGGTGTGCACGGAATGCTGGACTAGATGGACCTTGGTCTGATCCGGCACGGCCCTTCTTATGTTCTTATGGAAGAGCGCTCCCCACATGCTCAGAGGTGTGCACGGAATGCTGGGCTAGATGGACCTTGGTCTGATCCGGCACGGCCCTTCTTATGTTCTTATGGAAGAGCGCTCCCCACATGCTCAGAGGTGTGCACGGAATGCGGGGCTAGATGGACCTCGGTCTGATCCGGCACGGCCCTTCTTATGTTCTTATGGAAGAGCGCTCCCCACATGCTCAGAGGTGTGCACGGAATGCTGGGCTAGATGGACTTTGGTCTGATGCGGCACGGCCCTTCTTATGTTCTTATGGAAAGGCGCTCCCCACATGCTCAGAGGTGTGCACGGAATGCGGGGCTAGATGGACCTCGGTCTGATCCGGCACGGCCCTTCTTATGTTCTTATGGAAGAGCGCTCCCCACATGCTCAGAGGTGTGCACGGAATGCTGGGCTAGATGGACCTTGGTCTGATCCGGCACGGCCCTTCTTATGTTCTTATGGAAGAGCGCTCCCCACATGCTCAGAGGTGTGCATGGAATGCGGGGCTAGATGGACCTTGGTCTGATCCGGCACGGCCCTTCTTATGTTCTTATGGAAGAGCGCTCCGCACATGCTCAGAGGTGGGAGGGTGGTGTTGCGCTCGTGCCCTGCTTGTCAGTTTCCCGTCAGCAGCTAGTTGGCCATTGTGTGTGCAAGGAATGCGGGGCTAGATGGACCTTGGTCTGATCCGGCTCGGCCCTTCTTCTGTTCTTATGGAAGAGCGCTCCCCACATGCTCAGAGGTGTGCACGGAATGCGGGGCTAGATGGACCTCGGTCTGATCCGGCACGGCCCTTCTTCTGTTCTTATGGAAGAGCGCTCCCCACATGCTCAGAGGTGTGCACGGAATGCGGGGCTAGATGGACCTTGGTCTGATCCGGCATGGCCCTTCTTATGTTCTTATGGAAGAGCGCTCCCCACATGCTCAGAGGTGTGCACGGAATGCAGGGCTAGATGGACCTCGGTCTGATCCGGCACGGCCCTTCTTATGTTCTTATGGAACAGCGCTCCCCACATGCTCAGAGGTGTGCACGGAATGCGGGGCTAGATGGACCTCGGTCTGATCCGGCTCGGCTCTTCCCATGTTCTCGTTTGCGCGCTCCTCGGCTCCCCCGGCGCTCTCTCCGTTCCTCTCCCGGTCCTTCCCCTCGGCTGCTTTCTCCGCGGCTCCAGCCGCCCATCGCCCAGGTGCGCTCCGGAGCCAGGGCGCACGGGGGCGCAGCGTCCCCGTTTCTCGGCGACGGCCGCCCTCCAGACACCAGAGGTCTCTGCTGCAAGCCGGGGCGGTGGGAGCCGCTCTCGGCGGCCGATCGCTCGTCTTGCCGCTTCTTCTTCCTCCCCCTCCTCCTCCTCCATCCCCCGGGATCGGAGGCCGGGCGGCCGAGATGAGCAGCCCCCGAGGGCGCGGGGAGCAGCAGCAGCAGGCGGGTGGAGCCGCTGCCGGCGACATGATGGGCGAGCCCGCAGGTGGAGGCCTCGCCCTGTTGCTGGCCAGGCTTGGGGGGCGGAGGGGGGGGGAAGATTCGACTCCCATTACGCCAGGGACGGCAGGGGGGCTCCTAGTAGCGGGGGCGGAGGGGAACCCGCGGCGACCAGACCCATCCATCCTTGCATGCATTCACACGTTCGCTCTGCACGCATCCCATCCCCCACCCGTGCCAGCTCCGCTTCTGCTTGTTGCTAATTCTGGCCCTTCCTTCTCCCAAACGGCAGCCTCTGTGCGCACCTCTTTGCTCTACGGCTTCTCTCGCTCTCCACCTCCCCCCTCCCCACCATGCCCATTGTCTGCACATCTTCTTCTGCCTTCTCCATCCAACCGGCCCACTTCCCCAGGATGGGTGGATTAAGATGGTCTGTAGGAACGTGGTGGATCGATTTGAGATGACTCGTTCCTTCTTTCCTTTCCTAGAGAGCGGGATGAGTGAACGGGCAGATTCTTGCAAAGGTGGGTTGCCGGTTTTGCACATGAGCTCATTCAGCTTTTCCCCACCTGGGGCCCTCCTGACGTGTTGGGGTGGTACCCAACGTTAGGGCTGTATAGAGTAGACCCATTGAAATGAATGGGGCTTAAGTTAGTTGGGACTAACAAGTCCCATTCATTTCAACGGGTCTACTCGACATTAGTCCTATATTACTCGACATTAGTCCTAGACTAACATTGATTATTACCCTTGGACTGCAATTCCCAGCGTTCCCAGACCTGACAATGCTGGGAGTTGCAATCCAACATCTGGAGGGCACCAGGTTCGGGGAGACTGAATGAACTGGGGGTGGTGTGGAATTTCAGATCTGTTTGTAACAGGGTGGGGGTACGTGATGTGCCACACTGATGGAAAAACCTTTCTCTACATTTAATCAAACATTTTTTAAAAAAAAAAATTGCACATTGTCTCTTTGCCTGTCTGCCCAGTTCTTCTGTATGCTGCCTCTGATATTTTAGAGTTCTTTCATTGCTAAGCCTTTGGCATATTTAACTGTTTCCAAGTGTGTGTGTGGGGGGGGGGGGTCTTTTTTTTTTTAAACAAAGATGAGAACTAGAAATATCGCTTACTTTAGCTTGATCTTTCTTTTCTTCTTTAAGGCAAATATTTGCAAAATCATATTTTTCTGTGCAGTTTTGCCTTACGGGGCGAGCAACTGAGAGCATGGGTTGTGTGTTAGGTTCATAAGCTCAGCAGAAAGACACATTTATTTATTTATTTATTTATTTAATTAATTAATTACTTTTATATCCTGCCTTTTTTCCTCTTGCAAGGAACCTAAGGTGACTTACATGGTCCTCCTTCTCTCCATTTTATCCTCACAACAACCCTGTCAGGTAGGTTAGGCTGAGGGTCAGTGATTAGCCCAAAGTCACCCAGTGAGCTTTATGGCCGAGTGGGGACTAGATCTCCTGAGTCCCAGTCTAACACTCTGTCCACTGCACCACACTGGCTCCCATGCTCTGCAGGAACCCTATAGCATCCAGTATTACCAGGAGGTCTCCCATCCAAGAACTAACCAGGCCTGATCCTGCTTAGCTTCCGAGATCGGGCATATTCAAGGTAGTATGGCCGTAGACATGCTTTGTATGAAGACAGTCCCAGATTCCATTCCCAGCATCTCCAGTGGAAGGACCTGTGGTCATTGGGCTAGAAAAGGCCACTGCCACTCAGAGTAGACAATATTAGGTTAGCCGGACCAATTAATCTGGTTCAGTATAAGGTAATTTCATGCATTTGTATACATTACATGCAGGCTATAAGAAGGTGTTCTTTTAGCCCTTGGTAGATTCAGCATGGGGTCGCAGGTGAATCTGCAGGTTGGACCTCTCTGTGACTGTTAGGCTCAGTGGCAAAGGGTGCAATCCTACGCATGTTTAGGCAGAAAAAAGTCCTACAACTCCCAGCGTGGGAGTTGTAGGACTTTTTTCTGTCTAAACATGCCTAGGATTGCACCTTAAATGGAACATCCACCTTCAGAAACTGTATGTCACCCTATGCAGTGCAGCCCTCTGATGGAATGCCAGAATCCCAACCCTCTTTTTGTCCCTGATGAGCCACTGGAGGAAGATTCGGAGGGGACAGTATAAAAGGAGAGAGAGACTGACCTGGTTCACCTGCTGCCTCTCATCCACTTCTACTTGTAAACAACCCAGGAACGCCACCCTGTTCCTGGGTTGTTGTCCCGACATACGGACCTGGCCCTCTGGGTTGTTCAGGGTTAACCCAGAGTTTTAACCTTAAACAAGCCAGAGTGCTGGGTTCGCAAGTCACAACAACAACCCAGGAGCTCCCCTTCATTGCTTTAAAATATTTATTCATTTGAATGTTTGTTTTGCTTCCTCTCCCTCACCCCTGTTACAAATTGCTGGGATCACAGAGTGAGGTACAGAAGGGGGGGCGGCATTATATGATTTTATGTGACCACCACCACGCCGCCTTTCCCCTGCCTTCTTAAATAAATTCTAGTTGTTTTATCAGTTGCTCACTGGTTTTCCCCCCAACCTTTTCCAGCAAACGGGGGTCTTGGTGGCCTGGAGGCACCGCACACTAGTTTGGGGTCAGCATCTTTCTCCCACGTCCACTACTGGCTAAACCCGCTTCCCATGGTTTCTACCACCCCACGGGGTTGCTGGTAGGGAAGGCGAGGTTACTCTGGATACCAGTTGCTGCAGGCAAACAGCAGGAGACAGCTGCTGGTGGGCTTCCCAGAGGCATCTTGTCTGTCTTGTGTTGGAAGCAGGACGTGGGACTAGATGGATCTTTAGTCTGGCAAGGCTCTTCTTCGTTTGAGAGCCGATGTGCATTTCTGCTCCTTAAAGTCTGAGAGCGACACTCAGTTGTTGCTGAACGGCGTACGCCAGCAGTAGGCGTTCTGTAGATCTTTCCTGTCGAACGAGCAGCTGTATGTTGGTTGGCTCGGCCACGGGCCTCCTTGCAGATCTGGAATAACCACATCCCCTCTCTCTCTCTCTCTCTCTTCCTTTCCCCAGGAGACACTGGGGACGAGTCAGCCCCCTCATCCTGCCCATCCTGCCATACCAGCTTCAAGGATCACTCCGAGTTGTCAGCTCACGTGGATTCCTGCTGTCCAGAGCAGCCCACCTGCTCTGCTGCTGCTGCCACTGCCGGCCAGGATCACTCCAGCGTTTCTTCCTCCTCCTCCTCCTCTTCCGTGGAGGTCCGTCCCGAAAGTCCCCCGAGCATGGATGTTGAGTCGGGGGCCCTGCTGACAGACTCATCCCACGAACCGGCCCTTCCCCGGCCGCCGCCGCCTCCCCCGCCACCGCCTCCAGCCGCCGCCACCACCGTCCCCGCGGGACACCTCAATATCCCTCTCATCCTGGAAGAGCTCCGTGTCTTGCAGCAGCGCCAGCTCCATCAGATGCAGATGACGGAGCAGATCTGCCGCCAAGTGCTGCTGCTGGGGTCTCTGGGGCAGGTGGGGTCCCCGGCGCCTTCCGCTGAGCCAGCCCCAGCAGCACCCCTCCCGCCCAAGCCCCCCTTGCCAGTCTTTTCCATCAAGACAGAGCCAGGGCGGACCCAGGCGTCCAGCTCCCCGGAGGTGCCCAAGCCCGCCTTCTTCCACCTCTACCACCCTTTTCCCGGCGGGGCTCGAGTCCCCAAAGCCGAGCAGCTCTTGGCTCCAGCCTTCCCCACGGCCACGGGCCTCCTGGCTGCTCAGTGCCTGGGTGCCGCCCGGGGTCTGGAGCAGGCCACTTCCCCGGGGCTGCTGCGGCCGAAGAACGGTGGAGGCGGGGAAGCCAGCCTGGAGGAGAAGCCGGGTGGGCGTCACAAGTGCCGGTTCTGCGGCAAGGTCTTCGGCAGCGACAGCGCCCTCCAGATCCACCTGCGCTCGCACACGGGCGAGCGCCCGTACAAGTGCAACATCTGCGGCAACCGCTTCACCACCCGCGGCAACCTGAAGGTACACTTCCACCGCCACCGGGAGAAATACCCTCACGTTCAGATGAACCCCCACCCGGTCCCCGAGCACCTGGACTACGTCCTGACCACTTCGGGATTGCCCTACGGCATGTCGGTGCCTCCGGAGAAAGCCGAGCCCGGAGATGAGACGGCCGCCCCTCCGGCCGCCGAGCGCAAAGCCCTCACCGCGACTGAGAGCCTGACGCTGCTCTCCGGGGCCTCCCCATCTGCAGCAGCCCAGGCCTTGCCTAGCTTCAACAAGCTGGTTCTGATGAAGGCGGTGGAAGCAAAGGGGAAAGGCGACGAGAACACCCCCCCGGAAAGGGAGACGGAAGGTGCCCGGCTCCAGCTGGGGAAGCTGGTAAGCTCCTTGCCCAGCTGGGCGTTGCTGGCCAACCACTTCAAGGCAGGCACGGCGGTGGGGCCGTTCCCGTACGTGCTGGAGGCGTCGCCCTCGGAGACTTCCAAGCTGCAGCAGCTGGTGGAGAAGATCGACCGCCAAGGCTCCCCGTCGTCCTCCTCATGCGCCCTCCCTGTCACCGCCGTCACCCAAGCCGTGGCTGGCTCCTCCTCGTCCTCCCCACCCACTTCTTCGGGGCCCAACCAGTGTGTCATCTGCCTGCGGGTCCTGAGCTGCCCCCGGGCTCTGCAGCTTCACTACGGGCAGCACGGCGGGGAGAGGCCCTTCAAGTGCAAGGTGTGTGGGCGGGCCTTTTCCACCCGAGGGAATCTCCGGGCCCACTTTGTGGGCCACAAAACCAGCTCGGCGGCCCGAGCACAAAACTCTTGCCCCATCTGCCAGAAGAAGTTCACCAATGCCGTCAGCCTCCAGCAGCACGTCCGCATGCACCTTGGTGGGCAGATCCCCAATGGGGCGCTCCTCCCTGAGCCCCCCGCTCCTGAGGGGACCCCCCTGGGCGAAGGGGAGAAGCAGCAGCAGCAGGCCCCACCGCAGGATGAAGAACTCTCGGAGGAAGACGAAGAAGAACCCACCGACGAAGACTCTCTGGAGAGTGGCGGGGAGAAGGCCGAGGGGCCCTCCAGCCCTGAACAGGAAGCTCCGGGTCCTGCCAAGGAAGGGGAGGAAGCATTACAGGCAGAGGAGGAAGGGGGAGGCACCAGTGCTGCCTTGCCGTTGGTGCCTGGAAGCCCTCGATGCCCCGTGCAGGAAGGGGAAGAGAAGGCAGAAATGGGAAAAGGGGGAACACCACAAGAGGAGGAGGAACCAGAGAAGGGAACCGGAGGGGAAGGCCCGTCGGAGAGGCAGCAGGGTAGCCAAGCCAAAGAGGGGCTGACGCTGGTTTGTGGCCTTTGCAAACAGGCCTTCCCAGACCGGGCCACTCTGCGTAAACACGCACTGACCGCCCACCACCAGGTAAGAGAGAGACCGTGGCGCCTTCTCGCTGTCTTCTACTAGAGCGGGCGTTTTCCCTGTTGCTTACTCCTACGTGGCCTCCCTTGCCATCTTGGTTTTTTATTGACGGTGGACGCTGCCTTCCCTCGGTGTGCTCTCTGTTCCCCTCTGGAGGTCACACTGGGATATGCAAGGTTCCATTGTAGAGAGTACATCTTTGTCGTATGACCATTCCTAACCCTTCTTCCAGATAATATTCTAGATTACCCTTCCCCAACCTGGTATCCTCCGGATGTGCTGGACTGTAACTCCCATAATTCCCAGCCAGCATGGCTGTTGGCCATGCTGGCTGGGAATTATGGGAGCTGCAGTCCAGCACATCCGGAGGGTACCAGGTTGGAGAAGTGTGGTCTCTGCAGGCCACACCGAGACAGTGGCTATCTGTCCCACTCTAGCACTGTGCCACACTGTTACGGCTTATGGCCAAACGAATAACATTCGCTTATAGCATCCCATGCAGTGGCCTGTGGCATCCTATCCCCTGTCAAGGAGCACTTGCCGGCTTCATAAGCCTGTGCCACTACGCCGTCTTTTGTTGCTAGGCCCAATGAGATTATGAGGTCGAGAGTTTCTGCGCAACAGAAGCATGGTGGTCCCTTTCTAATGGTAGTTCTGGTCACTTTCCCCTCTCCAGTGATTCTGTTCGGCCCAAAAGTGGTACTCTGCCATCCCTTTCTAGAAGTGGCTGCTAGGCAACCGAAAAGCATGGCCGCCTCAACTTACGAGAGAACCGCAACTGTTTCTGCATGTCTGCATTTATACAGTTTGCCTGAATTAACAGCCATGGCTTCTCTTTTAAGGAAATATTGGGAATGATAGCACTGGAAGCGGGTTGAATATTTCTCATGGGGAGGCTTCTGAGCACCGTCCCAAAACTACAACGCCCAGGTTTCCTTGAGGAAAATAGCTTAAAAACAGGCTTGTGTTCGTACTGGAAGCTCACTGGGTGACTTTGGGCCAGTCACAGACTCTCAGCCCAACCTACCTCACAGGGTTGTTTTTGTGAGGATAAAATGGAGAGGAGGATAATGTACACTGCCTTGGGTTCCTTGAGGAGGAAATAAGGCAGGATGTAAATGAAATAAATGAATAATACTGGGGATTTGTCCTTAGGGATTCAAATATGCTGATTACGTTCCCTACAAACAGGGGTCTCAAGTTTTAACTATATTGGCATACTGTAAATCAGGGGTCCCCAACCTTTTGGGGTTGGTGGGCACATTTAGAATGTTGAGCGTGCCATTGGCGCTCTCACAAAATGGCTGCCATAGGGGTGCATTGCCCTTTCATAAAATGGCTGCCATGGTGGGCAAAACTGGTCACAGAATACTCATTTCCCAGATGCCAAACTGGTGACTAAAAGAAAAATAATTTGCCCAGGTACCTAAGTACGAGACAGAAGTGGGGGCTGAGATCTAAAGTACATAACCACTCTTGTGAACCCAAATAAAGATGGCACTGGAGAGCAGCACTTTGCTTTGCTAGCCCCAGTTTTTTTTAAAGTAATTAGTTTTTTTATAACGTAAGAATTTTTTTAAAATAATCAGGAGGGGCAGGGAGCCTGGCAGGCACTAAGAGAGGTGTGTGTGGGCACATTGACACCCACAGGCACCACATTGGAGACCCCAGCTGTAAATGAAGCGCCTTCACTTCCCCCTTCAAGAATTGCTGGGAAATGTAGTTTTTCAGGCATGTTTAAATCTCTGGGAGACCTTCGGAAATCTATAAATCCCAGGCTTCTTGGAGGTAGCCATGGTGGTTCATCTGGCTTTTCAGGTTGCCCTCTGGAATCAATTTTTGTCCCACTGACAATGCGTCCCCTTCAGGTTTCCACCCAAGATGCCGCCTGTGCTAAGCGCCCCGCTACGCTCTCTTGTTCCCAAAGGTTAATCTTGGCAGCCACGTATGGAGTAGCAGCCAGGCGCGACGCGGACGGCGCCTGCCTCTCGATGGCCCTGTGCCTGTGTTGTCCGGGGGCCAGGTCAAGCTACAGGACTTCCTGGGACGTGACGTACCAGCCCAGCTCGTGGGGGTGGGACCCCTGTCTTTCTGGAACCAGTACACAGCCTTCCTGTCCGGAGGCCTTCCAACCAAGCCAGCCCACAGCACTGCTGCTCCCACCTTGTCCTCCTCTTCCTCTGCTTCCAACATGGCCACCCAGGGCCTCTTTGGATCAAGCAATGCGGCCGGAAGGGCGGGCCCTGGTGAGGCCAAGGAGAAACCGCCTGTGGGGTCTCTGCTGCTGCTTCCACCACCACCAGCCCCAGCTCCAGAGGTCGTCCCAGAGAGCCAAGGGAAGGGGGAGAAGTAACTTGATCGTGACAGAAGCCTCCGTCGGGTAAGGGGGCCAGCGCCACAAGTCTGCATGATACAGTTCTGAACTCCGCCCCCCTGATGCGACACTGCAGATATGTTGCGAACCGGACCTGCGAATCCAGAAGCAGTGAACTGGGGAGATGATTATGCAAATGTGGCAGGCGTTTGCATAAATAATTTGCATTGTGGTGTTTGACAGGTAGTAGCCTTTCTAATTCTGTTCCTCACCAGGGATGTGAGGAAGGGAGTTTTCAATTCGTAGGATGTTGAGGGGATGTGTGTAGTGTAGGGGTGGGTCTCGAGTAAAGAGACTGGTGTGCCCCCTCCGCAACGCCCAGCATCAGCCACCTGAGATGACTTCATCACTCTGCCTTAACGGTAGGGCTGGCCCCACTCATTACTGTTCTGCAAGGTCTCCCGAGTTCACTGCCTTTGGATTCTAAGGCTCAGTTCGCAACATATCTGCAGCGTCTTAACTGGTGCCGGAAACCATCTTGATGTGGTGGGCATGCCATGCAAGTGGCCAGGAACGGAGAACATGTTTACCACGTTGCTTTGCCTCTGCACCCATGATGTGGAACTTCCACACCCCAGAATTAGTAAAAAAACAAACAAACACGCCCAGTTCCCCCAGAGAGGTCAAGGTAAACCAGTTGAGTGCTTGTGGGTTTACTTCAGGAAAGAAGGAAGCACAGCTCATTGGTCCCAGTGTGGGAAGGATTATTCTTGCAACATCAAAAGAATCCTGCCAATTCAGGCCAATGATCCAGCTTCTTATGTTCCAGCAGTGGATGTTTCCTGGAAGTCCAGAAGCCGGAGTAGATCCCGTTAAAGCACCTCCCCACCCCAGCGCACCGCAGTGCCTCTGAATCTGATAGGCTCCATTCGGCTGTCATCAACATTCCCTCTAACAGCAAACTCAGGCAATGGGTGCTGATGACCATGTAGCTAAACTGGGGGCCTAGAGGATCGAGAGGGAGATAACGGCATGCTCAAGGGAATTCCAAGGCTTGCGGATTTTTTTTTTTTAAGAATAATTTGTTGTTGTTCAGTCGTTCAGTCGTGTCCGACTCTTCGTGACCCCATGGACCATAGCACGCCAGGCCTTCCTGTCCTGCGCTCTCTCCCGGAGCGTGCTCAAGTTCATATTCATTGCATCCGTGATGCTATCTAGCCATCTCATCCTCTGCCGTCCCCTTCTCCTTTTGCCTTCAGTCTTTCCCAGCATCAGGGTCTTTTCCAGAGAGTTTTCTCTTCGCATTAGGTGGCCAAAATATTGGAGCTTCAGCTTCATTATCTGTCCTTCCAATGAGCACTCAGGGTTGATTTCCTTTAGGATTGACTGATTTGACCTCCTTGCAGTCCAGGGGACTCGTAAGAGTCTTCTCCAGCACCACAGTTCGAAAGCATCAATTCTTCGGCGCTCAGCCTTCCTTATAGTCCAGCTCTCACAGCCATACATTACTACTGGGAAAACCATAGCTTTGATTAGACGGACCTTTGTCGGCAAGGTGATGTCTCTGCTTCTTACTATGCTGTCTAGGTTGGCCATAGCTTTCCTCCCAAGGAGCAAGCGTCTTTTAATTTCATGGCTACAGTCAGCAGAAAAAACAGAGAAAAACCAAAGGGGACCAAAACCCCAAACTACCCAATGGGGGCTGTATATACTAAGTAGCTATGGAATATTGAATGTCAGAGGTGGGGGAGGAAAGTGGGAGAATGGAATGGAGTATCGTGGAAGAGGGCACGGCTGGCTGGAAGGAAGGGGCCCTGAAGGAAGGAACACTTACTATGAATTTGTCTTGTCCCCTTTGAAAGCCATCTATCTAAGCCAGCAGCCATGAGGGATTATGAACCTTTTTATAGTTGAGTAGAGGAGGGTTTCATTGACAGGTTGAACCTCTTCCAACCATTGCCACATGTGATGTGAGAAACGGTGCCTTCCGAAATTCCCTCTTGTGCATGCTTGTTGCAGCAGGAGACCCCCATCCTCCTTGACAGGTTTGTCACTTGTGCCCTGGCACCACCTGCAGGAGGATTTGTGTCACGGGTGTGGAACCTCTTTCACACAAAAGCCGGGAAACCACCAAATGATAGTTGGTTGAGGGGGAAGGGGTTGTGGCCAGCTGGGGAACCACAGGGTCTGGATTTGACCCCCTGGCAGGCCACATTTGCTCTGTGGCATGATGTTCAACACCCCTGGTTTGTATTATCAAAGATCAGCGGCCACTCTGGTGGGTCAAAGTAGTTCTTGCGACTTGCTGCGGGACTAGGGCGGAGGGTGTGTGAACATGGTGCCCATTCGCTCTTTCCCTCTAACTTTCTCTCTCTTTCTTTCCTTCTCTTCCAGGGGGACCTGTTCTAGTGATACCGAGGGTGCAGGGGGAAATAAACCCCACGCCAGGCCCCGCAGGAGAAGTGACTCCAGTCTAATCTTAGCAGCATTTTAGTCTTTTACTTTTAATGTAGCTTGGACGTCCATTGGAAGGAAGGCAAAGATCCTGGCATGGGGCAGGGGAGCATGGCAACTGCCCTGTATCTTTTGGGCAATAAAAAAATGGGTTCCCTCTAGTGTAGGGCAGGATGCCAGACGGCCCAGTCCAGCAAAGGAAGGACATCTGGAATTTCTCCCAATAAAAGCAGTTTGTCAGAATGATCAAGCTTTTGGCTCTTATTTTTGGCAAGGGATGGAAAGGTAATGTGGTTAGCCACTTGATGGGATACACACACACAGTAGGGTAGTGGCAAATTCAGACATGCAGGGTACCTTCATGACAGTCACAGCCCCACCCCCTCGGAGTCACGCCCCCTTCTAAGATTACACAACCTTGTAAGATATACAGCCTTCAACTGGGATCCAAAAGCAGTGTAGCTGAGAGTAAGGCAGTGGCATTTCAATTGGACGTCTGAGAAAAAATGCAGGGGTGTTAAAATCTTTTTCACTCAAACACAAACATTTTAGGTTTTTAAAATATGATACTGTATGGAAGCTTCACTCTCTCACCTCAGCCCCCATGGACACATCCCTTCTCATTTAAACAGCCCCCTTGCACACTCCCTTAGCGCCCCAACATTACCCATTAGCCTTCCCTAAGCTCCTTCATTATATCTCCCCCCTCTCCCTCCAACAGAAACGTCCACACGCCCAGCTGGATTGAACTACACACACATACACACACACACACACACGAGTGGTGTAGTGGTAAATATGGAAATGCAGGAGCTCATTGTGACAGTCTCCAAGGGCAGTCAAAGAATTTCAGGCAGCTGTGTTGATCCATATGAACAAACCAGTTCTAGGAGTTTTCATCTCCACCAGGAGCACATCTTTGGTTAAGCGAATAGGTCTTAATTGCCCATTCCAGACCAAGGCATCCCAAATACTTTGCATTCCAACATGGAACAATATACTGTTGCTTGGAAAATTCATTCCCCCCACAGCTACAGTGAGGATCGCAGCTACGCTCAGAGGGAACAGGGAATTCTGAGGGGGGTGGCAGATGACATCAGAGTCCCTGCTCATGAGAAAGTGGGCTGCGTCCCTGCGAGCCCTGTCCACGACACCACTGCACACACATGCTCCAGCACAAGCACAGTGGGAACCTTGATAGTGGTCCCATCTGATATGAGGCAGCCGCCTTGCTGAAGCTAAGCAGGTTTGGATCTGGTCAGCACTTGGAGGGGAGACCACATGTAGCCACCTTGAGTTCCATGATGGAAGAAAGGTGGGATATAAATTCAATCAATCAATGTAGCATTCTGTCCAGCAGCCAGGGGGTAGCAGTGAGTACAGCCACAGAGGCATTACTAGATTTGGGGCCCGGGCCCATATATGTACACACAAATGTACATAAAATTTGCATAGGTTGATTTATATCTAAATATGCAAAGGCAGAAATAATTCCTAGGAAGCCGGCCCATTAATTTCTCATCCAAATCGCTCAAAATCATCCAAATTGCTCAAAACAAATTCTTCAATTAATTTGCATCCTGCCTTAGATCATTTCAAACCAATGGAAAAACTATTTTCTCAGCTTAATTGCCATGCAGGGAGAGATTTGTGTGTGTGTGTGTGTGGGGGGGGGTACTTTCCCTCCCCAGCTGCAATCCCCGTTCCCTTCCATTGGCACTGATGGGAACTCAGGGCTCTGGGGAAAAGATCCAGGAGCCTGGGACCTCATGAGTACAGGGTAGCTGGAAGGTAGGTAAGAAAGGGTCGGCCATGAAAACAAATTGGATCTGGAATCCCTTATCTATAAATGAGAGCCATCATCTGGTTGAACAAATCTTTGTTGATCGTCTGAATTTTTAACAGTTAAATCTACATACATTTGCATATGGATTAAAATAATATGAAAGAGAAAGCATTGCTTTCTTTGTTTTTAAATGATGTGTGCTCATTTCGTAGCAGAGCACCATCTGTTTAGAAGTAGTGTTCATTCTTTTACCCATTGTGGAATGCCTTTCTTTCGAGCTTCAGGTTTTTGTATTAACAATAATTAACTTTTAACATGCTACTTGTTTAATGGGGGGCACCTTTTAAAAACTGACCAAATGGCTTTTAATCAGATCAAGTAAACTGATTGATCCGCAGTGCTATTCTTGTTCAGCTCAATACAGCTTATTCCCTTGTAAGTGCGCTTGGGATTGTAGCAGAGCAATGCTATGCATGTTTACTTAGAAGTACGTTTTACTGTATTCATTGGAGCGTATTCCCAAGTAGATAGCGCAGTGTAAATGTTGCAGACCTAGAGAGTAGGTGTATCCTCTCGGTATGTTTAGCCTGGAGAAGGGAAGACTGGGGGGTGGGTGGAGACATGATAGCACCCTTCAAATACCTGAAGATATGTCCTCAGGCAAAGATGTGGGCAAAGACATGTCCTCAGCTGACCCCAAAGGGCAGGCCTGGATCTTCAATTACGGGGGGTAGATTTTGGTTGAACATTATGTTTACCTGAGAGCAGTTGGAGGGGATGAGATTGTGTTTGATCCTCAAACCACTTGCTTGCGCGGCTGTTGCATCAGGGACCCCAAGTGATGTGGCGTTGTTTTGGTAGCAGAGTCTGTCCTTTAGTGTTTCCAAGCAGGATTCTGGGAAACCCGAAAACTCTCTTCCTCCTGCCACAGGGGCCTTGGGTGAGTTGTTCCACTGACAGATCTCATTTGATCGACTTTGTAACTCTGAAAGAAGAAAGAAAGAGGCCAACGGCCCCACGCTTCCCAAAGCCAATGCCCCATTAAAGGATTTTGAAGGAGCAATGCTGAAAGAAAGAAAGAACGGCCTTGCCCCCCCCCCCCCATATGGCCACTTCTTCCTGACAGATACTTAGGAAACGGGTTTTCGCCCTCCACCTTTTGGCGATACTTTAAAACAGATCTAATCTGCCTTGCCAACAAAGCACTTTTGTGCCAAGTTTAAAAATCTCCTTCCGTCCATCGAGCTAATGCTTTTTGGCATGGCGGCGCCTCTCCCCACCCACACACATCAGTTACGGATAATGCCATTTAGCGGCTTATGCGGTCAGGGCTTCCTTTGTCGCAGCTTCAGCCTGGCAGGCCTCCGAAGGAAAGGGCCCACTTCCTTCTCACAACGAATCTCTCCCTACCCCGTCCTTCACTTACAATCCCCAACATTCATCACAGCTCCTCTCCATCTTTCCTCTTGTGTGTCGTCCCTCCTAACTAGTGTTTTTTCTAGTGAGCGCGGATGCATTTTAAAAGGGAAAAGTGGCAACGTATTATTCACCAGTGAACGGACCCAGGGAATAGCCCTTTACGTTGATACAGCGAATTGCTGGACACATTATGCCTCCCTGTCTGAGGGAAGCCATGCTTCCTGGCACCCACAGACATGGGTCCTGCCATGGTGTGCCCCTGGAGCCCCCTGAGGGAGAGGTCTTACTGCCCCATTCCTCTTGAGAGCGGGCTGCCCCACGTGAGTGGGGAGAGAGCAGGCATATAAATCTGCCCCTCGGCCTACTAATCTCCCAGACCTTCAACTGTATTGACTGCGAAGCTACATGCTGGTTAGGAATGTCGGCTCCTACTGGCTGAAACTATATAGGCTTCAACCATGTGAACACATTAAAATTAATTAAAATTAATGCTTTTAAAAAACAAAATAAAGCCAGAGGGGCACACCCCTAGAGTCCCTTCAGCGTGCATGTCAACTTTCAGGTCTCTAGGTTTCATGGTCTTGGCGTGATGGTGGTGATGGCTGGACGGACGGACACACATCCCCTTTTGTTGTTATAAACAGTCAAGCCCCTTCTATCGGAGGAGAGGTGCATGTGTTTTATTCTTGTGTGTCAAAAGGCCTGGCATCAGCACAAGGCTTCCTGGAGCAGCTGCCAGGGCCGAAGACCCAAACAGGCTGCCCTGCTGATGCCTGCCTTGTTGTCCCCCTTTGAAAAATGGTCTGGGTCTAGCAGCAGCCATTTTAATTTCCCACAATGCCTTGGAGCAATGCTACAGCACGGGCATTGTGGGAAATTAAAATGGCGGCTCCAGGACCCAGCTTTTGGGCAATGCCAGCAGGTAACCCGGAGGAGGCCCACTGGTGTAGGAGGGGACACGCTGGAGGGCACTTTTCCCAGGGCCTCCTCAAACCTGGAGCTGGCCCTAAGGATCAGTACAAGAAGAGCCCTGTTGGAACAGACTGACAGTCCATCCTATTTTTTAACTGGGGTTAGCCAGATACCTCTAGAAAGCCCACCAGCAGTAACGGCAGCATGAAGGGAACAGACCCTCCCCTGCAGTTGTTCCTAAGCAACTGGTATCCAGTACCTCTGGACACTGAGGTTCCATTTTGCCCTGACGGCTAATAAGTGGTGACTGATCTCTCCTGCATGCATTTGTCTAATACCCTTTTGGAGACATCAAAGTACAGCTGCTTGCACCACATAGGAACATAGGAAGCTTATACCGAGACAGACCACTGGTCCATCTAGTCCAGCAGTGTTGACACTGACTGGCAGTGGCTCTCTCGGGTTTCCAGCCCTATTTTTCCAGCCACACCTGGGGGTGCCAAGATTGAACCTGGGACCTTCCGCATGCAAAGCAGGTGATCTACCACCGAGCCACAGACCGTCTGCTCTGGCTGCCAGTTCAGTACATTAATTGGCACCTGAGTACAAAGTGTAACATCAGAAGTACCCCTTGTACCCCGATCCTGAGCACATTTACTCAGAAAGAAGTCCCACACAGCTCACTGGGACTTACTCCTGAGGAAGTATATAGGACTGCAACGTTAAACTCTCCCACTTTCCTGAACTTGAGGTCTCCGAGGGTGCTTCCAGGCAAAGCTTTTATTGTGTCTATGGGATTGCAGCCGTATAGACGAAATGACGTGCTGGAACACTGGAAGGAGAGCTAGCTGAGGAGCCAAAGAATAACCTTGCAATTTGATCTTTGGATCAAAGAACTGTCAGTCTAATTCTTTCTAGAAGGCAAAAGGAGAAGGGGACGGCAGAGGATGAGATGGCTGGATAGCATCACCGATGCAATGAATATGAACTTGAGCACGCTCCGGGAGAGAGCGCAGGACAGGAAGGCCTGGCGTGCTATGGTCCATGGGGTCACGAAGAGTCGGACACGACTGAACGACTGAACAACAACAATTATTTCTTACTTTTACAGTGTGTAAGGCAGGGGGTAATGCAACCTGGTGCCCTCCAGATGTTTTGGACTAGAACTCCCATTGACCCTGGCCATTGGCCATGCTGGCTGGGGCTGATGGGAGCTGTAGTCCAAAACATCTGGAAGGTGCCAGGTTGCCTGCCCCTGGTATAAGGTGTTGTTGTTGTTGTTCAGTCGTGTCCGACTCTTCATGACCCCATGGACCATAGCACGCCAGGCCTTCCTGTCCTGCGCTCTCTCCTGGAGCGTGCTCAAGTTCATATTCATTGCATCGGTGATGCTATCTAGCCATCTCATCCTCTGCCGTCCCCTCCTCCTTTTGAGGTATAAGGTAGGGGTTTGCAGAAAGTAGAGCTCCAGATTTTTTGGACTTCAACTCCCAGCATTCCAGGCCACCGGGCATGTTGGGAGGGCCTTCTGGGAGTTGAAGTCCAAAACACCTGGAAATCTACCTTCTGCCCACCTCTGGTACAAGGGGGCCGGTTAGATAGACAAAAAAAAAGAAAATCGAGCCAATTACAAATATGGCTGCCTGAGCTTCGCCCCCTAAGCCAGAATGGCTGCTTCCCTCCACCCCTCCCTGCCAGATTCACCCGAGAGCGTCAAAGCGGGGGCACGAAGCGGAAGTGCGCGATTCTTTTCTCCGTCCCCCAGGCGATACTTCCGGTTCCCTGCCTGGTCGTCTTTGTTGCTATAGCATCTGCCCGGTTAGCCGGGGCTATGTCGGACACATGGAGCTCGATCCAGGCTCACAAGAAGCAGCTGGACTCGCTACGGGAGCGGTTGCAGCGGAGGCGCAAGCAGGATCCCCTGGGTAAGAAGGCAGCTGAGGAGGAGACCGGGTTTGGATGGGAAGTCAAATGTCACTGATGGGCCATGTAAAAGCGGGTCGGGGGTGGGTCAGAAATCATCAGGGAGGGCAAGGGACATGAGAATTTGTGGGGCTAAGGACAGAAGAGGAGCCCTGCTGGGTCAGGCCGAAATTGGCCCACCCGGCCCAGTATCCTGTTTCCAACAGGGGTCAGCTGGGATACTTGCAAGCAGAGCAGTGATGGAGAAGCCCTCCCCCTCCTCAATTGTGTGATTCTCACAGCACCCGGAGGTTCACTGCCTTTGAATGCGGAGGTGCTATTTTGGCACCACGGCCAGGGACGTATGAAGATCAGCCCAAAGTGGGTCTGGCTAGTCCAGGAGTAGCCAAGTAGGTGCTTCCACGAAGCTCTGAAGAAAGGCATGCTGGCTGGGAGTTGTAGTCCCACACACCTGGAGGGCGCCAAGTTGGAGAAGGCTGTTTCAACTGGAGATACCAGAGACTGCAACTGGAACCTTCTGTGTGCAAAACACGTCCTCGACCATGGAGCTGGTGTTCCCCTTCCATAGCTGACCCTTGTGGCAAGTTAATTATGACTGTGTGAAGAAAGACTTTCTTTTGTCTGTGCTGAATCTACTGCCAACTCCGTTTTGTCAGGTTCAGCTGGGGAAGAGGCTGGAGGCAAGCCCTTCAATTTAAGGAGACTTCCCCACCTCCTGACCTAGGTTGGATGGAACCTCCTTGTACAGCAGCACTCTGCCTCTGAACACCAGAGGATGGGAGTTTCAAGCTGGCCACTGTTGGAAACTGGATGCTAGGCTTTGGTCTAATCCAGCAGTAATGCTGCTTTTCTGAAATGTTGAATACTAGATTGTCTGTGGGTGGGCTGAAGAAGGTAAAGCAGCAATGGTGTTGAGGGCTGACAAAAGATGGGACTGGGGGTGGGGAGGAGGGGTAGTGAAAGACGAGACAAGCTTTTTCAGGAAGACGTGTGATTGTGTGTTCCCTCTCCTAGACCTCAGAAACCCGGAGCTGGCACTCACCCCTCCCTTCCGCAGCGACAGCCCAGTGCCTTCGTCCATCACCCCCAGCACCGCCACGGAGCCGGGGGACCTGGTGACTGACCCTGAGCTTGAGAAGAAACTCCTTCATCACCTCTCAGACCTGGGACTGGCACTGCCCACGGATGCCTTGTCCATCTGCCACGCCATTTCCATGGTGAGCAGCGCGGCAGCAACGCCACTGCTTGAAGTCGACATCTTCTTCTTCTTCCACCCTGGCCCTGTCCTCATCTTGGGACATCCTGCATTCTTCCTGTTGGGTCTGTTCACATTTAGGGATCCCGGGGGATTTGGGAATTGGTGTGGGATCTGTTAACATCCTCGGCAGAATCCTGAGTGAGACTAGTCCACTTCGTTGCAGATATATTTGTGTGTGTAATGTCCCCCCCATCCCCCCCCCCCGGGGCCCAAATTTTAACTTTATTTTGAAATAAAGTTTAAAAAAACAAAGGCACCCCCCGCCCCCAAAAAGAACATAGAAAATCACTAATGGCATAGAGAAATTCACTAATTGTAATTCTTAGTTTATCACGGATACACTTGTGGAACAACACGAGCAGAACAGCTTAAGTAGAAACCCAGTATCTAATGAAAGAATAACAATACAAGTTACATAGCATGTAAGGGGTGTGTGTGTTAATCAGAAAAAAATCTAGGCAACTGTACTTGCTTGGAACTTGATCAAAAGTTTGAAGGCTTTCCACATAGGATAAAATTAGGATTCTGTGCTTGTGGAGTAAGTTTACACATAATCGTGGTCTCCCAAACATGATCAGCCCGCTGCTGTTCAGTTGGTTGCTTTGGAAAGTTCCATTTGTGTCCTCTACATGACCTTGTAGCTGTATACAATTGCTTAAGAGGGTCTTCATGCATTATACGTAATGTTCGATGAACCATCGGTTCATTTCATGCCCCCTTGCAGCCATGCCTGTACAGCGCTGTGTATATCCTTAACGCTAAGGAAGCTGGTGCCTGAAACTGGGTCAGCCCGTTGGTCTGTTTAGCTTAACATTGCTTACAGCAGCCTTCTCCTACCTTGTGGTCTCCAGGTTTTTTGTGGTACGTCTCCCAGCATTCTTGACCATTGCTGTGCTGGCTGAGGCTGATGGGAGTTGAGATATCCAAAACATCTGGAGGGCATCATACACCTTGACTGGCAGTGGCTGTTTCTGGAGGGGGTCTTTTCTAGCTCTACCTGGAGGTGTCAGGATTGAACCTGGGACTTCTGAATGCAAGGCATGTGTTCTGCCATTGAGCTACGACCTCTCCCTGCTCTAATATGTGGCATAACCTGGCCTAGATGCTGCCATTCTATAAAATGTCTACCTACCTTTCTCTTCTATAATTGAGGTTCCTGCCAGTGTTTTTTGTCCCACTTTCGAGCGTTGTCCTCTTACCCTCCCTTTCCTCATCTGGCCTTTGATGTTTGGGTCTACAAGTCTTCGCATCCCTGGCCATTGGGGATGCTGGCTGGGGCTGATGGGTGTTGGAGTCCAAAACACCTGGAGGACAATTCAAAGCTGCCCTTGCGCGCACAGCCAGCCCGTTCCGTGAGCGGTCCCTGCCACTTGCAGAGCGACGATTCGGTGCTTCCGGGGCAACCCTAAACGAGCGGAAATGCATAACGGGGCTCTGCCGACCTGCGCCCTTCCAGAACTGAAACCTTGGAAATGCTAAATCATCATTCTGCAAGCAGTAGGGACCGCTTGCAGAATGGAATTGGCAGGGCTGGCCAGAAGGAGCGGCCAGCTCCGCTAGCAGATGGGCAGCATTGGATTCTGCCCCAGGTTGCCTCCCCCTGGCCTATGGTGTGAATGTGGCTTGGCCTTTCTCCCGTCCTGTTGTATTCTGGGGTGACGAGCCGACCCCTCCTTTTGGCGGGTGTGGTGATGCCTCCCACCCCTCTGATTGGCTTATTCTTTCTCCTGCAGCCCGAGGCCCCCGCCACCCAGCGGAGCGTAGAGAGCCTCCTCCAGAAGTTTGCGGCCCAGGAGCTCATTGAGGTGAAACGGGGGCTCCTGCAGGATGACGACGATGACCTGCCCATGCTGGTCACCTACGCCGACCACTCCAAGCTCT
The DNA here is from genome assembly GCF_057233095.1 of Heloderma suspectum. Taxonomy (NCBI): domain Eukaryota; kingdom Metazoa; phylum Chordata; class Lepidosauria; order Squamata; family Helodermatidae; genus Heloderma; species Heloderma suspectum. Next base: position 116,455,049 of record NC_139463.1, on the reverse strand, counting down.
CCGCCATGATGGGTGCCGTGGCCGAGAAGAAGGGCGCAGCAGAAGGAGTAGGAGCCGGCGGGGTGAAGAGGCGGGCGGAGCAGGACGCCGGGGTTTCCGCCTCCGTGGCCTCTCCCTCGGCCTTGGCATCTTTGGAGCCTCTCAAAGAGCCCCCGAAGAAGTCCCGCAAGCAGGCCTCGGACTTGGATCTTGAGATTGAGAGCCTGTTAAGCCAGCAGTCCACAAAGGAGCAGCAGAGCAAGAAGGTAGAGAAGTCTGTGGCAGGCGGGGGTAGACACACTCACTAGTACAGGGGTGTTGAACCTCTTTTAGCCTGAGGGCCAAATTTCACTTGAGAGACATTCTCAGGGCTGCATTCCAGGGGTGGGCAGGGCCAAAGCCAAAAGGGGCGGGACCAAAATGCCAGCATCTTGTAGCTTAAAGCTTTTACTGCCAGTAACTGTCAGTCAACACACTCCAGGAAACAAAGCTTCAGGCCAACACTACTTTATTAGTAAACAATTAGCTTCTTTACAAATGCAGATTTTAGGAAACTTTCAGACTGCATAGAACCAGCTAATCCACACATCTACGAATATCAATAGTGGAGATGAAGTGGAAGTTAGAGAAGTGCCAGCAGTCTGGTCATGAACTTCTCGGCCAGACTCACTTCGCAGGGATGCCCCTCCCTTAGGGTGGCTCCCTCCTACACTGGCTTCCACGAGTGTGGCCAGTCTGGCGGAAGGTCTGAGCCCTGCCCCTAACTTTTCCCTTTTCGCTCTGCGACGGCCCTAGCGTCCCTCAAGTCACGCCCCTCACCCTCCTCCAGAACTTAAGTTCTCATGGTAGAGGAGCAGGGGAGCCGTTCAGCCTGGGCCATCTGTGTATCAAGGTCTTGGGAAAGTCTCGCCGTATCTGGGCTCACTAGGGAGGTTGCCTCCCTCTGTTCTGGCTGTTCCTGTTCTGATACTGAATCTGAGCTGCCAGACATCTCCACATGCTCAGATTCATTCCTGACAGTAACTAAGTCTTAGGAGAGGCATTTCAAGGCTTTTTGAATGGGGGGGAAAGCACCTAAACCCAAGAAAGCACCAGACAATTGGTCGGGGAAAGGGGAGATGGCCATCTGGGGTTGTCTTGGAGATTGAGGGCCCGCAGAGTTTCCAATGGGATGAAAGTGCGTGCGCGCGTTCTCTCGCTCGCTTGTGCGCGCACTTGTGCACACGCACATCTCCCTCCGTGGAAGAAGACAGGAGAAGGAGAATAGGGCTGAACTCTTCATAAAGAGCTGGTAGCCTGGCTGCTGTTTGTTTGCTTCTGACACATGCATACGAACGATAGCTGGGAGATGCATGCTGCAGGAGCTCCGAGAGGGGCTCATTGGCAATGTTTATTTGCAGGAGCTAGTTCATCTTTGTGCCACAGAAAGCCATGGGGTAGTCCATTTTGAACAGTTATCTATTTATTTTTAAGTATTTTTATCCCGCTCCACAGACAAGAAGGCTCCCGGAGCAGTTTACAAACAGTTGGTTAAACAAGACGATCGCTGCCTGCAGGCTTACCATCTAAAAAGTCATAACACACAAGGAAGAAGGGGCTGGGAGGGAAGAGGAAGAAATGAAGGAGTCTTTTAGCAGGGCTGTCAGAATGGCGCCGCTGCCCCTTCTCGTCTCCCTCGGTACATGCTGCTGGAAACATGACCAAATGCCTCTCGCTCTGTGAAACAACAACAGCAATATGGATGGGGACAAAAACCATGTTGGAACCATGAAGGCTGGAGCCTTTGGCTTATTTATTTCTTTACTGCATTTATATCCTGACTTTTGTCCTGTTGCAAGGAACCCAAGGTGGCTTACAGATAAAAGTATCTGTGCACAGGTGACACGAAAAATGCAGGAAGGCTGAGAAGTAGTATGGCTGTCAGTTGCTTTAAAAATATGATATGAGCACTTAATGCTGTCTTTCTGTCTCTCACACGTGCATCATCTAAAGGGCATGTATGAAATCTGTCTGAGCTCCCGAAGGTGCAAAAAGGGAGAGATGTCAAGGATGAACAGGAGACATTTATTTATTTATTTATTTATTATTCCATTTCTGTTGAACTGTTTTTCCTCTTGCAAGGAACTCAAGGTGGCCTATATGTTCCTCCTCCTCTCCATTTTATCCTCACAACAACAGCCCTGTGAGGTGGGTTGTGCGGAGAGTCTGCAACTGGCCCACAGTCACCGAGTGAGCTTCCATAGTCGAGTGGGGACTAGAACCTGGTTCTCCCGGCTCCCAGTCCAACACTCTCGCCACTACACCACGCCGGCTTAGAACAACGTTCCATAGGCCACACTTCCTTTGCCATCTTCGTTTCCACCCATCTGAGCTTGTTCTCTTTGCCTTTCCAGGTGAGCCAGGAGATCCTGGAGCTGCTGAACACGACAACGGCCAAGGAGCAGTCCATCGTGGAGAAGTTCCGCTCGCGGGGCCGTGCTCAGGTGCAGGAGTTCTGTGACTATGGCACCAAGGAGGAGTGCATGAAGGCCAACGACGCCGAGCGGCCCTGCCGGAAGCTGCACTTCCGGTGAGCCCTGGGAGGAGGAAGGCTTTGGCTGACTCTGTCTGTCTGTCTCTCTGTCTCTCTCTCTCTCACACACAGACACACGTACGTACATTCTGGAAGCAGTGTGCTGGCGCATGTGCGACTTCTGGGAATTTAGAGCAGGGAACTGTAGACCAGGGGTGGACAGAAGGTAGATCTCCGGATGTTTTGGACATCATGCCCCCCTGGGGGGGGGGGCATGTTGTGGTGTAGAAAGTTTCTCATTCCCAAATGTGCCTGTGGCTCCAAAGGAGACCCCTTGGAGACCCCTGCCTCACAGAAGACATTAGGACAGGGCCCTGCCCCAAGGAACAGTGCAGGGGGCAGCAGGATGAACAGGGAAGCATCTGCTGTAGTTTCAGTTACGCATAGTTAGGCTTGTTTACAGCAGGGACGGGCAACTTGTAGGCCAAGATATCTGGAGGACCACAACTCCCATCATCCCTCACCAGCACAGCCAGCGGTGAGGAATAATGGGAGTTGTAGGCCAAGACATCTGGAGGTGCACAAGCTGCCTGGGCCTGGTTTACAGATTTTGTGACACTTGGGCAAAGTAAAAATATTTGAGTTTTATCAAATATGGCATGATTTCATTTCCTATACAAATCAGGGACATATGCAGCAGAATTTGTCAAAGCCTTCTCTCAGATTATGGAAAAGACACTAAATATAGGTTGTTATTATGAAGAGCTGTAAGGAAAACCGCCAAGCAGCCGGTGGATTCCGCCTATATTTTTGTCTGTAAAGTAAACAGGGAAAATAGGTGGAGGGAGCAATCCTGTGGCCGCTAGTCAGCAGCGAGACAGCCATAGGATATGTGGTTTTCTGGGTACCGACCTTGCAGCCCACGCTCCAAGGTGGGTTCCTGGAGAACTGGCCTTCCCCCCGATCCGCACTGCCTGTGAGGCAGCGTGGAACAGCCCTGTGCTCCCTGTTCGGAAGAGGAGCGCAGAGCGGCCAAAGCGCAGTGTTCTGGGGCTGGGAAGGAGGAAATGCTGGACACAACCTATGTGTTGTCTGGCAGCCTCCTCCCCCGCTCCGCTTTCCCATGGCTAGACAGCCGAAATCGGCTGTCTAGCTGCAGATGCAGAGCAGGAGAAGTGCAGAGGGAATGATCCCCTCTGTGCTTCTCCTGCCCTGCATTGGATAGGCGGTCGCCTCCGAGTTGGAGGCGGTCGCCTATCCTCATCGGATTGGGCCCGAAATGAACTACCCTCTATCAATAACTAGATTGAAATTCAGTGCATTTTTTGCTTGTCTGTCTTCCATTTTTGGAAAATTAATCAGACTTATTGATCAATAGATACTGTAAAAAAAAAAACCATTTAGACCAGCCTTCCCCAACCTGGCCAGGGGGTGATGGGAGTTGTAGTCCCAGCACATGTGACATGGGAGCCAGGGAGGCGGAACCCACGGCTTTATGGGAAAAGTGTGTTTTGGGGGGGATTGATCTGAAGGAAGCTCAAGGCAGCTTTGAGAAGAGAGCTTATATTTCCCTCTGCCTTCTCCTTCTCCTCCTCCACCTCCTCTGCCAGCCGCATCATTAACAAGCACACGGACGAGTCGCTGGGCGACTGCTCCTTCCTCAACACCTGCTTCCACATGGACACCTGCAAATACGTGCACTACGAGATCGACGCCTGCGCCGACCTGGACGCCCCCTGCGGGCGGGAGCTCAGTGCGGGCCAGGAGCTGGCGCTGCCCCAGGCGGTGGGGAGGGACTCCAGCGTGGACCGCCTCTTCCCCCCTCAGGTATCTTGGGGGGTGGGGGACCAGTGTCGATGCGGGGGGGACCAGTGTCGATACGGGGAGGGCACGTCAGTCGCACGTGCCAGCATCCAGCAATGGCTGGACGAGTGGAACGATACATACATGTATATTTTTACTTTGAATGCGCCACGTGGATCAAGCTGCTTTGCATATATTTGCACGTTTTTCACATAGTTTAACCTGCCAATGGCTGTGGAAGCTCTTTTCCTGACGTACGTATGAGGTAAAATATAGACCTATAAAATAAAGATCCATCCAGTCCTTGAGGCCATGCAGTGAGGCCCTCCTGGTTGGAGCTGCATACTCCCGAGGTCCTCTCTGTATTTGTTCAGAGCAGGGCATGTAGCGTTAGCGCCCGCTGTGTGGAAGAACGCATGTGGAAGGTGCCCAGAGCACTGAAGACCCATTACCCTGGCTTCTAGCAATCCCCCCATAAGTCTCTATTCCCACTCCATCCCATCTTCTTTCCACCCTGCACATCCTAGTTTCCCAGTTTATCTCCTTGGCCATGAGGACGAGCAGCTTGCCTTTTAAAAATGAAAGAACAGCGGCCTGTAACTAAACTCGTGACCTTTTGTATAGCTTATCCTAGAGCTGCTTCTGGAAGACAGAGCGACAGAATTGTTAAAGATCAATAATGCAAATATATGCAAATGAGGTAAAACACCCTTGGAGTTTCCTCATTGCCAAATCTGGGATGTTGCCTTTTGGGGCAGGTAGTGGGGAATAAGCAGCACTCTATGTCTGTCTTAAGGAGTGCCTCCAACAACGCTAGGGACGCCGCTCACTGGCCTCAATAGGCCTTCTGTCTGTCCCATCAGCCAGGACAGCTAGGCTGGTGAGGACGAGGGAGAGGGCCTTCTCTGTGGTGGCCCCCACTCTGTGGAATTCCCTCCCTAGTGGCCTCCGCCCCCTCTGTGATGAGGTTCCACTGGGCTTTGAAAACCTGGCTGTTCAGGCGGGCATTTGGGGTGGGTTAGGGTTTTTTAGAGGAGTTTTGTTTTGTAACGTTGTTTTGTTCAGTCGATAATGTAAATTCGTTGTATTTCATGTTGTTATTAGTGTTGTATGCCGCCTAGAGCGGCCGGGTAGCCGGCCAGATGGGCAGCTAATAAATCTAATAAATAAATAAAATAGGTCAGGAGGAGGCAGAATGTAGATCTCCAGGTGTTCGGACTTCAACTCCCAGCATTCCTGACCGCTGGCCATGCTGGTAGGGAGCTGCATCTGGAGTTCTGCCTTCTGCCCGCCTTGGCTCTGCGGCACCTAATGTGGTCCCCCACGCACTTCCTCTCTCTCTCTCTCTGCCCACAGTGGATTTGCTGCGATATCCGCTACCTGGACGTCAGCATCTTGGGCAAGTTCGCCGTGGTGATGGCCGACCCGCCCTGGGACATCCACATGGAGCTGCCCTACGGGACACTCACGGACGATGAGATGAGGCGCCTCAACATCCCCGTGCTGCAGGATGACGGGTTCCTCTTTCTGTGGGTCACCGGCCGGTACGCCGCACACTGGGGAGCCGGGGCTGGGGGAATAGTGGAAGACCAAGGCCAGCTGGGGATGATGGGATTTGCAGCCCAGCACCTCCAGAGGGCGCCAGGGTGGAGGAAGGCTGATGACACCAACGTCTGTGCTTCTGGAGCAATGGTTCTGGGACATGAATGTTGGAATCCTGACATTCATCCATGGAGCTCAGGGCAGCGGACGCTGTGCAGTTCTCCCCGTTTATCCCCCCGATGATCCTGCGGGGTAGGTCAGGCTGAGAGTGGCAACCGGCTCGAGGGTATCTAGTGAACTTTGTGGCCTGGGGGAGGTGGGGGTGTCTGATATGAACCTGCATCCTTCCCGGTCCTAGTCTGGCATTCTAACCACTGCACCGCAGTGATGGGGGGGCCCTCAAGACTTCCAGGTGGGCCCTGCGACCTTGTTCTAGGGGAGGAAGTGCTCTTGCGAGGCCCCGGAGCACCGTCACCTCTGCCTGTCCCATTGTTGCCTCTAGCGGCAGACAGAGAGCTAGGAAGAATTCAGCTGCTTAGATCAATAGGTAAATAAGTCTTCCTGGTGCAGAGTGGTCTCTCTTTTGTCCCCTGGTGAACAGTCGGCAAGCATGAGGAAGGGACCAGTAATATCGTTCTTTCTTTCTCCATCCTTCCCCATCAGGGCCATGGAACTGGGCCGAGAGTGTCTCAATCTTTGGGGGTGAGTACAAGCTGGCCAGGGGGAAGAGTCTGTGTGTCGTCTCCCTTCTATGACCTCTTTTCCCCCTGTCCTCTCTGACTCCCTGACATTGCGTCTCCGCCCCCAGGTACGAGCGGGTGGATGAGATTATCTGGGTGAAAACAAACCAGCTCCAGCGTATTATCCGGACGGGGCGCACGGGCCACTGGCTAAACCACGGCAAGGAACACTGCTTGGTAATTAGGGGGTTGGGTGGTCAGGTTCAAAATCCTGGAGAAACAGGAAGCCCGTGGGGGCCTCAGGCAGGACATTTGACACAATAGGAATGTCACTTTTTAAATTTAATTTAAAGAGCAAACTACTAGTCCTCATAGCTGTTGAGGACAACTTAGAAATGACTGTGCCTTTCCCCATCTTCTCTGCCCCTTTCTTTTCTCTGCCAAGAAAAGCTTGAACACCCAAGTAATTTGAGAAAGGTAGATTGTGGAAATAGATCTCAGCTCACGGTGAATTGGCTTGTGGGACACAACAGCCCCCATGAGACTCTTACGTTGTCATTGGCACCACGCCTCTCTGCATTGCCCGAGGATCTCTCGGAGGACCTCCCCCCGCCCGCCCCCAGGAGCCATATTTCCCTATGATGCTGGGCACAGGCGATAATTTCATTGGCCAGAAGGTGGCATTCAGTGAGCCACGGCTGCTGGCCACAAACAGCCCCTGGGCTTTGGGTTAGAGGAAGAGGCTGTGGGGGCCCTTTGAGGAACACTACAAGAGAGGACACAAAACAAATCAATCTGCACTTCAATTGGCACTTACTCGTCGTACACCAGGGGTGGCGAACCTCAGGCCTGTGGGCCAAATCTGGCCCCCTTCTCCCAGTACCACTCCCTTTCCCCATCTGCTAATTGTTTGGTGATTTCGCAGCTTCCGTGTAGTTCGCCCCCCCAGCCCTTTCTAGAAGGGTGAAATACCTCTCCTTAGGCTTAGTTAGTGGCAGGCAGAGCTTCAACCTAGGGCTGTGCACAAACGGCCTCTCAAAATTCTCCAGCCTATTTGTGGGCAGAGAAATTGGGGGAGACAATGTTGCCGAATTTCTCCCAGGGGAGGAGAAATGCTCTCCACAGTTTCTCACAGATAGGGCTCACTATTGGCAGGGGTTGTAGCACAGGTTATTTCATTTTTCCTAAGGGTTTTTGGTTTGTTGCACTGCTTCTGTAAGTGGCAACAGCATCACCTGTGTTGAGGCTCCCACTTTTCTGAGGCAGAATTTGGATTTCTTTTGGTGGTATTTTTGAGCTTACCTAATCACTGTGAGGTGGCCAAGGGTGCTGTGTGTGCTTTTTCTCTCCCTATTACACATCTGTCCATTGCTCTGCAGCCTCCCAGGGCACTTGTAGTTTCTGGACTGAAAAAGCCGCATGGGAGGAATTGCCTCGTGACATTTTCCTCATGATGGCTTTAACTGGAGTGCAGGAAGCCAAGGAGGCTACAGGCTGCCACAGAAATAACTGTACAATGACAGACAGGGCACTCACACACACTCCTCAGCCACCTCATAAGCAAGGTCAGCCCAAGAACCCCAAACCCTACCCAACCCATGAGAATTTCTCCGAAATTCCTCCTCCTCTGAATTTCTTTTCAGAAGCAATTTCTTTTCTATCAACTGGAATGAGAACGGTCGAAAAAATGTGGGAGAAATTTTTGGCACGGCACTAGTTTAAACTGAAATACACTGGTATTTCTTATATTTTGGCCCTGTCCACACTGAAAAGCGAGCCCCTCAACTGCTTTCCCAAAGCTGAATTCAGGCCAAAAGAGGTTCAACACACCTGGCTTACAGTGAGCCCAGGTATGACTAACCCATCTGTCCGTCTTCTCTTGTGAGCAGGTCGGGGTGAAAGGAAACCCCCAGGGCTTCAACCGGGGCCTCGACTGCGACGTCATTGTGGCAGAGGTGAGACAGGAGCATTGGTGCAGTGCCACAGTGGACATGTGCCCTATGCGCCTTCCATCCCCCGCCCTTTTCTGTCCATAAGAAATTACACCTCTCCTTTCTCCACAGGTTCGCTCCACCAGCCACAAACCGGACGAGATCTACGGCATGATCGAGCGTCTCTCGCCAGGGACCCGCAAGATCGAGCTCTTTGGAAGACCCCACAACGTCCAGCCCAACTGGTGAGCACTTTGCCCTGGACCACCATTTCTCCAAGCGACAGGTTTGAAGTCTGTGATGCCCGCGCAGCCCTCGTTTTAGACCCGTGAAGCCCGATGGCGTTTCTAGGCTGTGCTTCAGTAATGCTGGCTTCTGCCGCCGCTTTTAAAATTTGGAAATGCGCCTCTCCCTGCCTCTCCTGACCGGATTCCCTTCCCCGTATCTTCCCCCAATATTTCTCCAAGTGGAGGCCAGCGCAGGTTCGTAACGGCCAGGCGAGTTGCCTCCCATTTATTGCCTCCAGGCGGAAGAGTCTCCCCCATTTCTTTCAGGCTCTGAATGTCTACTGTCAGAGCAGCCCTGCCAGATCAGACAGGGCATTCTAAATCAGGGGCGTCGAACCTCTTTCGGCCCCAAGGGTTGAATTGCATTTTGGAGAAGCTCTTTCCAGTGGTGGACAAGAGCCCAGAATACCAACATATTTTAGCTTAAGGGAATGATCCTATGCATGTTTAGGCAGAAAAAAAGTCCTGTAACTCCCAGCATGCCCCAGCTAGCTATGCTGACTGAGGCATGCTGGGAGTTGTAGGACTTTTTAATCTAAGCATGCATAGGATTGTGCCCTTAAGCTTTTACTGCCAGCAACTATGCCTCAGAAGAGGCAATTCAGCCTTTGAGAACAGAAGGGGGAAATGGCACAAAAGCCAGGAAACCATCAAATGACTTTGTGGGGGGCACTTGGGGAACCTCAGAGGGCTGCATTTGGCCCCTGGGCCTGAGGTTTTGCACCCCTGCTGTATATCCTTTAACAACCCCTTCACTCAGCTTTACAGTGCGACTATTATCCAGGATGTATAAGTGGGAGAGCATCCAAAATAGACCCCCAAATGGAGAGAAACATCTCAGGGTGCTGGAACAAAAGATTTGATTTGTTAAAAGCCCGATGTGTTTCAGCCTATTTTTATTTTAGGCCTTCTTCGGGAGGGGGGGTTATAAAATGTCTGCAGAAATTCCTATAACAAAGGCCTCCTACTGTGTTGCCAGTGAATTGTAGTAGGAGACATTTGTTAAGAGGAATTTTTGCAGACGTTATAACCCTCTGAAGGCAGCCTTAATACAAAAGTAGTCTGAAACGCATTGAGCTTTTTACAAATAAAATCTTTGCTCCAGCATCCCAAGATGTTTATCTCCTTTTTTGTATCCAGGATGTAGACCTGACACTGTTAGCCTTGAACAGACTTCAGCCATGGATTGAACCCTCCCTCATCACTTTTGGCCCCCCTTCCCCTAACGCTCCTCTCTTGCCCCTAGGATCACTCTCGGCAACCAGCTGGATGGAATCCACTTGCTGGACCCGGATGTGGTGGCCCAGTTCAAGCAACATTACCCCGATGGCATCATCTCCAAGCCCAAGAACATGTAGTGGGTGAAGAGACTGCCCCAGTGCTATGGACCAAGGCTTGTTTGCTCTGCTGCAGGGGGTGGGGTGGGGGGTGAGAAAAGGTGTGTATTCTAATCTTTAGTTTTTTAATTAAATGGATTCTTTTTCCGGAACAGAGAGTTTGGAAGAACATGTCAGGGAATCACCGGTTGCTGCCAAAGGAGCGGCTTTCCTGCGTCGGCCCCCATTCCGTGATATGCAGTCCCAGGGGCACTATACTCCTTGCCCCCAGATTTTCAAATTCAGCCTGTGTTGCAGTAAGGCAGGGACGGGGAAAGTGTGATCCTCTAGAGCAGCCTTCCTGCTGTCCTCCACACGTGTTGAACCACAACTCCTCTCATCCCCAGCTAGCACAGCTGGCTGGGGGATTATGGAAAATATAGTTTGACACATCTGAAAGCCACCTGGTTGGGGAAGGCTGCTCGAGGTGATACTGGGCTGCAAATCCCATCATCCCTTACCACGGTCTATGCTGACTAGGGCTGATGGAAGCTGTAGTCCCAACAGCAAGTAGAGGGCCACACATTCCCCCACCCCTGCAGCAGAGAGACTGCGTCAGCCCTGGGTGGAGCGGTCTTTTCTTCCACCCACACGCACACAGTACTGGAAAATGGGCAGGGCCAGGAGTAGCGTATGGGAGCCAACCGCAGGAAGCACAGCTGACCCAGGAGAGGCATGCGAGGCCTCTCCTGATTGTTGCCCTTGCGACCTGGGGCTAATGGGAGTTGGAATCCAAAACAGCTGGTGGGGGCAGGCTGACCAAGCACAAGGATAGGGAATGTGTGGTGCTCCAGCTGTCAATGGACTGCAACTCCCACCAGCCCCAGGGCAGCCTTGCCAGTGGTGAGGGCTGGTGGGAGTTGAAGTCCAACAGCTAGAGAGTGGCACGTTCCCCTTCCCTGTCGTAGGGTATGGGATGTCGTTCCCCAATATTACTGTCCCAAATGCTAATGGCAGGAGAGGGGGACCTAGAATCATCACCACCCATAATGGTATTTCCCTACAGGCATCCGCCCCAAATCTGTGGCTATCAGGATCACGCCCCTCCTGCAAAAGGGCAGGAGTCTTTTCCCTGGCCTTTTTTTTTTTTTTTTTTGGGGGGGGGGGCTGCCCTCTGAAAAGGAATGGGAGATCAGGGAGCCTAATCCTGCTCCCCTCTCCAGGTTGGTGGTGAAGGATTGAGGGATGCTGCACAAGGCAACGAGAAGGCCCCTGCCTCCTTTCTGACTTGGAGCCAAACGGGGCAGGCAGGCTTGCTCTAATTCTGCCGTGCTCAGTATCAATTTCTTTAGGCTCAACTGCAGTATAGGACTGTTGACTTTTTTTTGCAGGCTGCCAGAGGGCTCATTTCAGCTCTGTGCTTGTTGGGTGCTGAGACGAAGCCCCAGGTTGGAGCTCGAGACACACAGGCTGATCTGCACCTCTATGCCCAAGCGGCCATCGAAGCTTGGAATGGCCATCGAGCCCCACAGGAGGCCCACGTGCCTCTGCCCGCCCAGCTTGAAAGCGGCAACAAGAGGCCAAGGTTTGTTCTGGTCCTGCGCTTGTGCCTAGCGGACACAGAGCCAAAACAAATTACATGCTTTGGCCCAATCTGGGGGCTAGGAAGGCAGCGATCTTTCCCTCTGCCACCACAGTGGTGGAAGCCGTGGCAAGAGAGCTTAGGGAACTCTGCTCACCTAGATGGTGGTGGTGGGAGGGGATTGTGTGAGCAAAATGTATGGCTTCTTATCCATCATCTACATCAAAAAGGAGGCTGTTACCTGCTGCTTCCTCACCATCCATCACTACACTACTTTGGCTAACAGAGGGATCAGGGCCCATCACTCCACCTGACCACCTCAGAGTAGCCGTTTTGACATCCTTCTTGGAAATGGTTTCTCTTTACCCCGTCCCCGTATGGGAGAATTCCATTCACAGATTTCACCCCACTCCTTCCTCTGCCACCACAGTCTCCTCTCCATCATCACTTATCCCCAAGAACTACATGGCAGGCCCTGGCCAATATCCCTTGTCCAGCTTTAATCGGCTCCATCACAGGAAACATATCAAGGGATAGTGTATAGAAAAAAAAAATCAGCGGGGGGAAAATAAGTCTGCAGCACCCAAACCGTTCCCTCCCACCCAGAAGGGAGGATGTCTTCTCTTGATGATGGCCTCTGGATGATGAACAATTCTGCTGCACGCCCCCCCCAACCCCCCACAGTTGCATGGCGATTTTGTTTTTTGGTCGTCCTTGGAAAAGGTGTGCGTGGGAACACAAAACTGTCGCTTTCTTCTCCCCACAACCACCAAAAGGCTGGGGGTTATTTCACAAAGACAACATTGTTATTGGAATTGCGGGAGGCCAGCCAAGCTAGAAACACATCCCTGCAAGAGAAGAGGCGGCAAGTTAGAGGCAGGAAGATTCAAGCAGAAGCTGCATCTACCCTAAAGTGCATTAGGAAACATTTTTCTCCCTCTCGCCTAATACTAGAACTCGATGGGGTCATCCCATGAAGCTCATTGGTGGGAGCTTGAGGAAAGGTAAGAGGAAGTCCTACAACACATGGTTGAACTATGGAATTCACCATCACAAGATGTAGTGATGGCCACCCATTTGGGTGGCTTTAGAAAGGGACTGGGCAAATTCCTGGAGGAGAAAGCTATCAATGGCCACTAGTCCTGATTGCTCTGTACTACCTGCAGTACCAGAGGCAGCGAGCCTATGCACACCAGTTGCTGGGGAACATGGGCAGGAGGGTGCTGTTACACTCATGTCCTGCTTGTGGGTTTCCAGCGGACAGCTGTATGGCCACTGTGTGAACAGAATGCTGGACAAGACAGACCCTTGGTCTGAACCAGCATGGCTCTTATGTACCGCAAGGGGGGGAAAGGGGCTCTTTGACTCCAGAAATGTATACAGGTGTTGTCAGGAGTGCCCCAGCGGCCTCTTTCAGTACACTCCAATAGCCAACTCAAGACACCGAGGAAAAGATTCTTTTCATGGCTTTAACCCTTTTACAACTTAATGACTCTTTCAGATGCTAATCATCAGTGACTAAGCAATGAACAGCAGAGTAGCCTATGCTCCGGGTAGGCAATTGGTCCCCATTTGAAGGAGAATCACTGAAAACCCTGAACTTATGGGCTAGGGAGAGATCCTCCCTCTTTCCCTTGGGTCCATGGGACACGGCCGTTGCTTGCACGCCAAACGGGCGCTACACGCCTCCTTTCCGCGCCCTCCATCGCTCGTCGCTCCCTGCGTCTGCGTTGAGTGTCTAACAAGCCCCCCTCCTGCACCCTCTCACTGCCTGGGTCACTATCTATCTCAGGAATGCCAGCAGGAGGAATCTCTGCCAGCTGCTGTGCCTGTGAGGGATGAGCTGGCTCCTCTCCCATGGATTGTTGATCCTCCTCAGAATCAGAACTGCTCTGGGGTTCTGTCGGCTCAGTTCCCACCCTGACAGGTGTCTTGCAACTCCCAAGCACAAGAGGAACCTGCCACAAAGTGTTGCAGCATGCCATGTCCTAGTGGAACCGTGTTCATGATTCTTGCCAGGCAGCCATACACCTCAGGGATACAACATGTGTAGCACTACAGCTCCCATCAGCCTCGGCTAGCACACCTGGAGGGCACCTAGCTGGGGAGCTTGAGCAGAGCATGCCATTCCCCCTCCCTCCAATTTTCTGTCTTTTCCAACTGACAATATTCCATGGTTACTGATCTTTCTCAATCCTCATTAGGCTTTCCAGCGGGAGGATGTATGTTGGCCCCTTAGGTTTTCTTAAAAAGCTGTTTTGCAGTTCTACAGTTCTCAAGTGTTTCCTGAGCATGCCTGAGCCTCCCGCTTGTCTGTCAGCGGGCCTGGCTTGGCTCCAGGTCTGTCAGCACTCAGGACCCAGCTTTCCTGTTAGGAGGGAGGGATGACACAGCTATTGCTCTGCTCCCTCCAGTCTGGCCTTGCTGTTCACCTTTGTAGCATAAAGTGCACCAGCAATGTGATTAGTAACAGGGAACTGGGAGAAAAAATTTCTCCCTGACCCCACTGCCTAGCATGCTTTCGTTATCTTCTCCCAAACCATGTGGCTTGGCTCATTTTGTTTGAGGCAGCTGAAACTCCTTTGCTCAGATTTACGTGAGCGGGACCGGTGGCTGTACTGCTTAGCAGACTCCGCAATCATCAATAGCAGCATATAAGGCTTCAGATCACAGGTGCTAGCTGTTTTAGATTCAGGGGTTTTTTCACTTCAAAAAGAAAGTTAAGTGTCTAGTCCTCACTGTTTGTGGGTGGAGAGGAAGGGAACTGCCCAACTTCTGCTACCAGACTTGCAACTGAGGAGATCTCAATAATGAGTTTAGGTTCCACCCAAGCCATTTTAAATTGCAACCACTCCTCTCCTTCCCTACCCTTGTAGCCCCCGCAGGCGGCTAAAGCTTGAGGCCTGACAACAGAAAACATCCTCTAGCTTGCCCCTATTATTCTGGCGCATTTGTTTTGCTGGAAACGTAACAGCATAACCCCCAGGTTCAGACAGGCCTGCAGCCCACCCTCACACACCTGCAGTGTTTAACCACACACTCGTTGCTGCAATATTCGTTGTCCCAGTCGCTGTTGGCCACAGGGGGGTTGTCACAGCCAGCCCGGATGCAGCGAGGCCGGGGGGACATGGCCACTGGCGATTCGGACACGAGCTCTACGTGCATTGGCGTCGGAGACTCCACCTGGTCGGGGCGGGCGGGCGGGGGGAAAACAAAAGAAAGACAGCCCTCATCAGTTCCATCCAGGCTTGCAGCTAGGGCAAGTACAGATTTCCTCCAAGCGAGCGGGGGCAGGTGAGACGGAAGCCTTTGGAAAGAGGAAGTGAGTGGCACTCTCTTCTCCTCCTCCGCCCCTTTCGGGTCAACAACCTTAAAAATGGGGTGGCTGGTAAATCTTGCGGATTTGCAACCTGACTGACTTCAGTTAGCAGCCTGACTGAGTCCACTTAACACCCCATGTTGGTTGGTGGGAGTTTACTTCAGCCAATGGAAATGTGAAGGGAGGTACAGTCCTCTTTCCTGGGCCAAGGCTCCCCCCCCCATGCTAGCTTTCCACATGCAGGGAGATTCCAACATGCAGGTGAGTGATGTCTACGTATAGAGGGACTGTGCCATGAGCTTGTTTGAATAGGTCCTTGGGGCATTCCTTAAGACGGGTGTCAAACATCTTCCAGCCCAAAGAACAAATTCGATTTCAGAGAAGTCCTTGGGAGCCACACACCTGTGGTGGGTGGGGCAAAAGGGGCAAGGCCAGAATACCAGCATGTTTTAGCTTAAAGCACTTATTGCCAGTAACTAAGGGCGCATTCCTACGCATGTTTGGACAGAAAAGAAATCCTACAATTCCCAGCATACCCCAGCCAGCCTTTTAGAATGGGAGAAAAAATGTGCAAGATCTGGGAAGCCACCAAACTGTCAGCAGTCAGAGGAAAGGTGATGGGCAGGGAAAGGATCATGTCTGTCTTGGGAACCCAGTAGGGCTGGACTGAGATCTCACACGGGCCAAATTTGGCCTGTGGGCCAGAGGTTCTGCCCCTCTGCTGTCCAAGGTGCAGATCTGTTCTATGCAGAAACCTGCCTCGCATAATCTGTCCCTGCCTCCTCTCTCCAGTTCTCTTGAATGGATGGGGCAAGTGGCTTGGTGGTCTGGGTAGTCACAATGAGACCCTCAATTGCAGAATGGGGCTCTCCAACACCGAACAGAAGACAGAGGAGGAGGATTATCAGATCTGAAGTTCTATGCACCCTGTTATTTCGGAAACCAGCTCCCAGGTTCAACCAGGCCCACTTTGCTAGAATGACACCACGCTGCAGCATGGAAGCTCCAGACATTACAGGTCATGCGTTCCCTTCTGTAACCTTCAGCCCCTCATTGCAGACGTAAGATGGGCTTTTTTTGCAGGAAAACCTGGTGAGCCACAGGAGTCCAGCACATCCTCAGAGGTACTCCAGATTAACCTATTTGTCCCACGTTCCCTTCTCCTGCAGCCCCCAGAGGCCTTACCTCTGGCACCACGTCAACCGGATCTGGGGAAGCGTGGAGCTCGGTGCCGGGCCGCTCGGGGCTGCCTTCTTCCGTCCGCAGGGCAATGGGCTGGATCTGCAGGGCAGGCGGGGGCAGGATCTTGATCTGCAGGGGGGGCGGCGGTTGCTGGAGGTTGAGGCGCACCTTTTGCTGGAGGGGGGGCTGCTGCATGGCCTGGAGGGGAGGGGGCTGCTGCAGGATGGCGACCGGCTGGGCCGGGGGCTGCTGAGGCATCTGCTGAAGGGGCGGGGGCTGGAGCCGGGGCAGGTGCATGGATGTGGCTGCCGCCGCTGCCGCCGCCAGGACCGAGCGGGTCACAATTTGGGTGGTCCCTGTCCCGGCCTGCAGCTGCCCCAGCTGGATCCCCCGCGAGGTCACCATGGTGGCCGGGATGACTGTCACCACACCCCCTTGCGAGGTGACTGCCAGCGAGGAGGGCAGCATCTGCTTGGGGATGATGATCTTCGTGATGCTGGTTTGGCCTGCCGACTGGGGCCCTGCGCCCGACGTCACCACCACGGTGGGCTGGGCCGGGACGATGGCCGGAGGAGGGGGGGGGCTCTCGAGCGCCGGTGGGGCAGGCGGCGCAGGCACTGGTGGAGAGGCGGACTCCACCGCAGGGGCCGGCTGATCGGGGGGCGAGGAGATGGGGTCCAGTTCCACCGTTTCAACTATCGCCTGTGGAGACAAAGCGGGAAGAGGAGGTTAAAAACCCAGCCCAGCTTCCCACACGTTCGCCCTCTGGTTTCGTCCTCGCTAGAATTCGGGGAAATAAGCTGGCAGAGGCTGGTTTGCAAGCTTCAGGGTTGGTTTGTTTTTGTAAAAAAGGAAGAAAGAAGTCCACACCATGAAACGGGAGGAAAGAGAAAATCAAAGACATAGTAGGTTTGTCAGGTTTTGAGCATTTGGGGGTGGGGGGACGACTCATCCTCTGCCTCCCCACCCACCAAGGAGTGTTTGCAAGAGCTTCCCTCTCTAGCCCTGCCCCACACAGAGGGGGCAGGGAGGAAAGGCATAGCTGTTCCACTCCCGAACTTCTTAGGAAAAGGGTGGACAACAGCCTAGGAGACAGAAGCAAGCAGGCATGTCCTGTTCTGTCCACAGGCCAACAAGAACCAGTTGCTGGTTATGCACCCTTTTTTGCCCCTCGTCACAAAGACAACAGACCGGGCCATCAAACAGAGCAGCAGTGCATGGGGTTTGCACGCTGGAGGTACCAACTTCATTCCTCGGCACCTCCAGCTAAAAAGGGTCTGGCAGCATGCGATGGGAGAAGACCCTTTTTGGCCACTGCCGGTCGGAGACCATTCTGCGCTAGATGAACCATCAGCTCCATCTGGTATAGCAGGGGTGTGGAACCTCTTTCAGCCCAAGGGCCCAATTCCGTTTTGCAGAAGCTCTTGGGGGCCGTGTTCCAGGGGTGGGCGGGACCAAAATATTACCATACTGTAGCTCAAATCTCTTCCTGCCAGTAAGTAAGCCTTAGGGGAGGCATTTCACCCTTTGAGAATGGGGAAAAGAACATGCAAAAGCCAGGAAACCACCAAACGACTGGGGGAAAGGGCTGTGTGGCCTTCTGGGGAACCCTGGTGGGTCAGACTGGGACCCCAAGCAGGTTCGACTTGGCCCACAGGCCTGGAGTTCGAACACCCAGGTGTGGCTTTCCATGTCCGTTTCTCCTCCATCCAAGCGGGCAAGGAAGTGGGATGCAAGACAGCATCAAGCGAGCTCTCCCAGGTGGGAAGGAAGCAAAGCTGGCAGAGGCAGGAAGGCCCGCCCTTCGTACCTGGCACTCCTGGTTGTCACGATAGGCCGCCAGTGCTTTCAAATATTCCTTCTTTGCCGCCTCTGTTTTCCGCTTGTAAACCTGCAGGGGAAGAGAAAGAGGGCTGTTGCGGCGGGTACTGGATTCCCACTGAAACCTCACCGCTTCACTGGCCGCTTCCACCATCCCCTCCAGTGCTTGCCACGGGGCTCTTGGGCCCCCTGCCGTGACTAGCAGGAAGCAGAACGACCGAATGGCCACCAATGTGCATGGCTTTAAAAGGGGATTGGATAAATTCCTGGAGGAAAAGGCTGTCCATGGCTACTAGTCCTCATGGCTATGTGCTCCCTCCAGTACCAGAGGCACTGGACCTATGTACACCAGTTGCTGGGGAACATGGGTTGCACTTATGCCCTGCTTGTGGGTTCCTGGTCAACAGCTGGTTGGCCACGGTGTGAACAAAATGCTGGACTAGATGGACCCTGGGTCTGATCCAGCAGGGCTCTTCTTATGAACAAAACAAGGAGGTGCAACCCAATAGGACTGCTTGTAAGTAGGGCTGCAAAAACCAGTTTGATTAACTGGTCTTTGCATACATGAGTTTGATTAAGAAGAAGGGTTGCACACCACTCATGTAACATGTATTCAAAGAAGCCCGTCCTACATTCCAACAGGTCTAGCAAACCATGAGCAAGTTCAAAGTATCCTAGCAAAGCAAACTACCACGCGCACTCACATTCGCACACAGTGAGATGGCATGTCTCAAGCATGCGTGTCAGCTGGGACGGAGAGCAGTTCTACATGCACGCAGAGGAAGTCCCCTTGGTTGCCGACATCGTGCCTGTCTGCCGATGACCAGGACTTGCAAGTACTTACATTCTCGGCCCTTCAGGTTCCTCCTTTGACTCACCCAATAGCCGGGCATTCTACTTTTGGCAACGCCCGTCCAGCCCAATGGCCAGCAGTTTTATCTCTGTCCCTCACCCTGGTCAGGGCTCGTTCATGCATTCAAGCACTAGGTCAGCCCTCCTGGGTCAACTCATGCACTATCTCTATACGCTGCCTCACACAGGGAACGTAGGGAGTTTCCTCACTTTATCTTCTCCTCCAGATGTTTTTCAGTCAGCTGCTCTTATTTTTTCTCCGAAACCCACATGCCATGCACTTTTTATACTGCCTTCAGCCATTACTTTCACATTCACACTTCCTGATTCACACGAAACAGGTCAAACAGATATAAACAAATACAAAGCAGACCCAAAGCCTGTCTGAATATAACAGATGGCAACCAGCTAAAAAGGTCCCACAATTCATCGGTCTGCAGATTTAAAGTAGACGAAAAGTTATTTTTTTAAACGCACATAGTTACTTGAAAAACTGCAGGCAATTTAAGAGGACTTCCTGCCCGTCTGAGGGAAGGGGGAAGCATTTCCTATGACCATGGATGCCTTATCTAAAAATAAAGGATGATTTCTTGAGAACTGTTTTGTTTTTGCTCCTATACAGATTTCAAATCAGCCAAGCAACTACAGTTCCTTGAATCAGGCAACAGCAACAGGCCAGTTTGCACGATCACCACAGCCCATCATACCTAATTTAAGCTGCGGTGGGTTGTGGAACGTGGGGGTGGCCATTTTGAATATTCCACACCCGGGCAGGGGGTTGCCATGGTTTGTCGTGTCATCTGAACGCAGGTGACAGGGGTTGTTTGAGGGTTAAACAACCCTCATATAGCCCATGGCCTGTTGTAGGGTTGAGGATTTAACCCTCAAACAATACCAGCTGCCTGGGTTCAGACAACACGAGAAACCATGGCAACCCCCCACTGGGGGTTCAATATTCAAAATGGCCGACCGCATGCACCACAACCTACCGTAGCTTAAAAAGCCACAGTAGGCTGCGGTGATCGTGCAAACCAGGTTTCTATCTTATCAAGACTGCAGATGCAGGGTTACCTCAAAGCAAAATTCTCCCCCCCTCCAACACACACACACTCTCTTCCTGAAGCACAGAATATCTGTAGCCATGGCGATAAGCCAGAGGGGCCAGTACAGAAACTGAGCCTACCCCAAGTCACTGCTTCCTTCTCCCATGCAGCAAGGAGGAAGGCATACGCTTGGCATGCGGAAGGTCCCAAGTTCGATTCCCTGCAATCCCAGCTAGAAACACTGGAGGGAGCAGGGTTGGGAAAACTCCCTCGGCCTGAGACCTTAAGGGAGTCACTGACCAAGCTTCCCCAACCCTCGTGTTCTCTAGATGTGATGAACTCCTGGCTGAGAATGATGGGACTTGCAGTCCAACACACCTTGTGGGCACTGGGTTGTGGAAGACTGCTGTAGAACAGGGGTGGGCAGACATCAGGTATGAAGAATCTACCTGGGCAGGGGGTTACTGGAACCCCAAAATCCCCCAACATGAGCCTGGTACAAAGGCATACACTTCAAATTCAAGAATTTGGAGGCCAGGAATTTGTTTCGAGTCCCAGAAATGAATGCTGCTCACGGTCCTTCCTCACAAAAATCCTCTCCTGGTTACCCTAAGCTTTCTTCACATTGAGCAGTATACTTTGCGGAGGGTCATTTTGTTGCTGCTGGCGTTACACAATTACCGACCGACTGCAAATCGCAAAGATCTACTAGGGGATCCCGAGACCTCCTTGCACATTCAGCCTCTTTCTCCACCCCAGCTCAGGCTTCCTCCCTCCAACCCCGCCCCGCCCCGCCAGCACGTACTTGCTTCTGCTCTTCCCCCAAGCTGTCCCACATGGAGGCGACGATCTTGGAGACCTCGCCGAAGGTGGCTTTGGGGTTCTGCCCCTTGATGGCCGCCTGGGTGTCGCGGAAGAAGAGGGCATAGGCCGAGACAGGCTTCTGGGGCTCGTTGGGGTCTTTCTTCTTCTTCTGTTTCTTGGCTGGCTTCGGCTTCTTCCCCGCATCCAGCACCACCACAGGCGGGGGCACTGGCGCGGGTGCCACCACCGAAGGCGTCACAGCTGGCTTGGCGACGGAAACTTGCTGCGGGTCAAAGAGGGGCAGTGTCAGAAAGGGCCCCATGGCACTGAGACCCACGGCGGCTCAGCCCAGGGTAAGAGGGGAGGGATTCGCACACTGCTTGCTCGCACCAAGGTCCTGCCATGGATGCCAGCAATGGGTGTAACGCAGCGAAATCAGAAGGACAAAAGGCAACTAAGGCCAGACTGGCAGGTTTAAAAGTAGCTGACAGGAAATGGCCTACCCAGAGCATAGAAGAGGGGAAGCCAGCCGTTTTGTCACGAACAATAAGTGAAAAGGAAAAGAGGATTTGGAGAGAGAGAGAGAGCATGCAGTGCCTTACTTTCAGAAAAGCAGCAGAGGTCCTGGGAAATAACCTCAAAACCAAACAGCAGAGTGCCCCCATGGGGCAGTCAGTAAACGGACAGAATTCACTCAGTGGCCCCCAGGAAGTCATGATGTGTGAACACATGTAGTTTGCGTGCGCATTTTTAATGAACCGACTGAAAAACACTCCATAATACTTAGATCAGTGTGGACTCAGCCAGCCTGGGATGATCGGAGAGAACAGCCTCACAACTGCTGGGGGCATACAGGTTCCCCGCCTGACCTGGGGAGAAGCATCTATATAGCTGGCTCATTTTTCGTTTGTTCTTCATCCCAAGAAGATCAAGGTAGCCCAGCTTGTCTCTACCCCACGCTGCCTTTTATCCAACAACAACCCTGTGAGGTTGGGTAAGCAGAGAGTGTCTTGCTCCAAGGTCACCCAGCGAGCTTCATGGATGAACAGGGAGCTGGACGTCCATCTCCCCAGCCTGACACTCCTATAACACTCCCCCTAAAAGACCAAGTGCGCAGTTTGGGAGTCCTCCTGGACTCTGAGCTAACTGGGGAAGCCCAGGTGGCTGCTGTGTCCAGGAGTGCTTTTTACCAGCTTAGACTGGTACGCCAACTGCAGCCCTATCTGGAGAGGACAGATAGGGCTGTCTCAGTTGTCCACGCACTAGTCACATCCAGGCTGGACTACTGTAATGCGCTATACGTGGGGCTGCCTATGAATACGGTTCAGAAACTCCAGCTTGTGCAGAATGCGGCCACCCGAGTATTGGTGTGGGCGAGGCAATTCGATCATGTAACGCCTATACTGTGCCAGCTGCAGTGGTTACTGGTACGTTTCCAAGCCCAATTCAAAGTACTGGTTTTTGACCTTTATAGCCTTAAATGGTTTGGAACCAAGTTACTTGAAGGAACACCTTCACCCATATCTGCCTGCCCGCACTTTAAGATCGGAAAGAGAAGCCCTTCTCATTTGCCCTGTGAGAGAAGTCAGGTGGGTGAACACACATGACAGGGCCTTCTCTGCAGTGGCCCCACACCTTTGAAACAAGCTGCCATTGGAGGTCTGCCATGCTCCGTAATTGCAGACTTTTAAGAAGGCCTTGAAAACATATTATTTTGCCTTGGCGGTCTATTGATATGACTGCTACTGCTGCTGTTGCTGCTGTTAGCATCATTATTGGTTTTAATTGTTGGCTTTTATGTTTTTATTGTTTTTGTTTTATCACTTTTAATATTTTAACTGTTTTTATGTATTTTATTGTTTTTAAGCTGCCTTGGGAGGGCTTCTGCCCTGAAAAGCAGCCAAGAAATATTTTAAATAAATCACATAAATAAGTAACACTGGTGCTTTACAGACATGCTCTCCATAATCTGGAGAACAACCCTGTATTTTGAATCCCTGTTTGAGAGACAGTGGGCTCAGTACACCAGCAACGGAAGATCAAACCAACCCAAAGTGTATTTAAATGCCCACTTATAGCTCACCGCCTTGTTCTGGCCTTGGAAAGCTGAGGTCCCTCCTCTACCTTTTCCCTCCCCTGCCCTTCCCCCTGCATGTCTTGTTATTGTAGTTTGTAAGCAGGGTCTGTCTCTCTGTCTCTTGGTATTGATGTGAGCCACTTTGGGAGACAATGGTCTGAAACACGGGATAAAAACACAGTAAAGGACTAAATAAATGGCGCCCTGTATCTCCACACGTCTGCTCTAGGTGTCAGCAATCCAGCCAGCAGCAGCTTCAAGAAACCCCCGGCGTAAACCGCTCCGAGACTCACCCGCCTGATCTCTTCCGTCTCCTCCTCGTGCATGGAGCTAGCAGGTGAGGGGGTGGGCGAGAGCCGCTCCTCAGGTGACTGGGCGGCGGGGGGCAGGATGGCGCCACCCCCCAGGCTGAGGCCCAGCTGGGAGCTCTCTGACTGGTCGATGGTGGTCAGCTGCCCGTGCCCCATGAGGCCAGAGCTGATGTCCGTCATGGAGACGTCAATGGTGACAGGCGGGTTGGCGCTGTACTGAGTCCCCATGGGGTGATCCAAGTCCTGTAATGGGTGGGTGGGGAGGGAACACAACAGGTCACACAGATGGTCACATGAAGGCAAGTATCTAGAAATCCATGTGCTGGCCTGGCCCTCTGGCAAGGACGTCCAGCAGCTTATGCTACCTTTGACCTTGGAGGCGTTAAGCACAAAAACAACACAGCAAGACCCCCCTTGCGCTGCTTCTTTCATTTCATTTACACTGAGGTTTCAGAACTACACCTCTCACCCAGGGCCAGCGTGTAGGCAAGGTCAGGCACCTATCGAGGGCCCTCATCCCAGGAGGGGCTGGCTGACAACAGCACCCTGGACTCGTTCCTCCTCTTCACCACTGCAACCTGCTTGTTCACCTGTCTCTCGCTCTGGCCGAAGCAACCGTGGTGGTGAGAAAGAGGAGCAGGGGATGCCACCCCCTGGTTCTCTGCCTCTGGAGGAAGCCAGTGGGAGCAATGAGGAGAAAGAGGAGGAGGTGCAGCTGGTGCAATGGCGAGGAGAAGGCGGGCTCACTGGTGGAAGGGCTCATTCAGGGGGTCTTGCCCAAGGACCTTCCCAAACCTAGAGCTGGCACTGCTCTCGGTCCACCCCTTTGTGTGCGCCAGAGGGCTCGAGGGAGAAGCGGGTTCGTGTCTCGCTTGCACTGAGCTCCAGAAACTGTAAGGGGACTCCCTTCGTTTCATGCTGCTCAAGGAGTATTCTTGTGTATTCGCAGGATCCCATTCCGCATCTAGGAGCTCAACCATTATTGGACAAGTCTGTATATGAACTGATCTCAACATGTTATTTTTTTTTAAAAAAGCTAAATGTCAAACAAGGCAAGAGCACTTCAGAGAATGTTTAGCAGCGCAGCACATACTCATCAAATAGCTTCAACAGAAACACATTCCGCAATCTTTCTTGCAAGTACGATTTGCGACACAGGAAGCTGCATTATCCCAGATACTGACTTGGTGGAGAGAGGCAAGGACAGTGGCGAGCACCGATAGGAAGCTAGCTTACAATCCAAGCCAATCACATAACTCGGAGCAGCACAAAGACTTCCCATTGGTGGAACGGCTCGGGAGTTCCCAGCATTTTCTCTGTCTGTCCAGAACCAGATCTGAGGGGTCAGTGACCATTCATGACAGGTAAGTATGGAGCCAGTTTGCCTCAGGCCAGAACAAGGGGGCACAAAGGGTGGCCTCCCAAGCCGTTTCTGGCAGCCGACAGGACCCGCGCTGCACCTGCCACCGCTACTGGAAAAACTGCAGTGGTTCTGCCCGGGGTTTTCTGTGCTACCAAGGGAATCCCTTATCTCCGATCCCTCATGAGAGATAAGGAAAGGATTCCCTTGCTGGTGCTAGCAAGAGAACCCCCAGATGTCCCATAGCTAGCGCTAGCAAGGGAAGCCCTTCCCTTATCTCCAAACTGTGAGAGGTAAGGAAGGGATTCCTTCAATAGTGCTAGCAAGGTAATCCCTTCTCTTCTCTTGGATCTCAGGGTCAAAAATGTAGCACACCACTGGGTAAAAAGGCTCCCTTCAAGAGTACCAGCGAGTGGCAGGCTGACAGAGAGTTGCCCATAAACCAGAGTTGGCCTGAACGGCAACATGCTCCTTATATCAGCAGTGCTATACGGATTGCTGCAGACACAATCCACTCCTGAAGCACAGCCCCTCCCCCTGCCCTTATGCCACTTCCCGGAGCACCACAAAACCCACTGGACTCACCATGGCCAGCCCGCCACTCAGCAGCCCGCCCCCTTGCTCCATGAGTCCGTGGCTAATGCCCACGGGGATGTCAAGCGCCTGCACCCCATACTGGGCTGAGAAAGTGGCGTCCGGGGCAGTCACGGGGTCACCCAGGTCCTCAAAGTGGCCAACCACGTCAGAAACGGCCAGGGAGGGGTCGGCGTCCAGCGCGATGGGTGGGATCTCGAACTCTTCGTCCCCCAGGCTCGGCGTGTGGAAGGTCTGAGCATGGCAGGGAGAGGGAATAGGCTTTAATACAGACACAGAAACCTCAGAATTTGTCCCAAACCAGGGGAGGCATTGTCCAGCTAGCCCACGATTGTCTACAGTGGCCCACAGCAGCTCTCAGGCTGAGACGGATCTTTCCCCATCACCTGATTTTTTAAGGCTATCACATCTAATTATCAAAGTTCTCAAGCATTTGTGTCTGTTACTCATAACAATTCAAGGACTTTTCAGGTACAGAGGGGTCCAAGGCAAGTTTGTCCATTTTCTCCTCCTTGACCATATGCCTTAGCTGTTGAACCTCTTGCCACTGCTTTTCATGCTAACCTGTGTATTCAAGGCATACGTGTTGGTCATACTGGACATACAGTGGATATGACCCTCTACATAACAAATCCAGGATCAGCACTACCAGAAATAATCTCACTGTTTGATGATTTGGGGCAAATCTCTGGGTGCAAAGCAAACTATCCTAAGTCAGAGATGATTAATGCCAATCTCGTTGCAGTTACACAAGCAAATCTAGAAAATAAACTTTTTTGTGTGGATTACTAACCCTTGGCGATATTTGGGGCTTCATATTGCTCCCTCACTACATGAACTCTATAAACTTAGCTATCAGCCACTGTACACACAAATTCACTCCAGTACTCAAGAATGCGGTAAAGATGGGTTGTCATGGTCAGCAAGAATAGCTATAGTAAGAATCAACATCTTGCCTAGACTCCTTTTCTTATTTCAAACCATCCTACTTCATCTCCCAGGGACTGACCGGGGCCGTTCTGCCTACAAAGCCTCTGCTCTACCACTGAACTACGGATGGCAAACTCTCCCCAGAGCTATGGCTGGCAAACCCGATTGATGCCTGACATTCAGCATATCCCCATCATGTCCCCACCACCACCCGTCCCTCCCACCGCCCATGCAAGCAGCCCCCATGATCTCACCTCCGCCCCTGACAGGAAGGGGTGGGCCGTCCCGGTAATAGCCAGGTAATTCTCATTTCCTCCAGGGAACTTAGGAGAGAAGGGAAAACGTTAGCAATCCACTTCTATTGCCTTATTGTGTACGGCCGCCACGAAGATGGGCGCCTGACGAAGCAAATATAGCCAGACAAATCCACAGAGCAGTCACACTCACACATCAAGAATATTTAAAGTAGTCAGTTCTGTGGGAGAGTAACAAAGTGGGGCTTGTGAGCAGCAGGCCCCGGGTGACACTGAAATGTCTGACTGTGTGCCTCAGAAAGATGCGTACGTGCAAAGATGATGAGCAGAGTTAGAGCGTCTGCCAAAGACAGACATACATGGTACAGGCTGTTGATAACTCAGGAAATGTGACATGTGATTGTCTGCTTACACTATGCATGCTTTCACTATATAAGGAAGTTGTATATGTTGCTTTGGAGAGGCTCACAGTACTGATGGGGACTCCCTGGTAGTCTAGCGGTTAGGATTCTTCGTTTTCCTCCACAGTTCTGATCACCACCTCCACAGCAAATTATTCAGGACATCTGACCAAATCTTGTTTTGGTCATTACATTTTTTCATTTCATTTATTACATTTAGCCAAAGCTCTCTGGGTAGTTTACAAAGCTTGAAACCTTAAGAATACATTATAAAATCCATTTACATACAAACATAGAAACACACCACACACAGAGACACATATATCTAAAACAATTTTGAACAAACAATAAAACAAATCCAGGACCTGATTAAAACCTCATCACATGCTGCCGAATGCCTGAGAGAAGAGAAAGGTCTTAACCTGGCACCCCAAAAATAACAATGTTGGTGCCAAGCGGGCCTCATCAGGAGATCACTCCAAAACTGGGGGGACACCACCAAGAAGGCCCTCTCCCTTCTGAGCTTTCCTCGGAGGAGGCACCTGGATGAGGGCCTTAGACAATGAGTGCAGTGTACAGGTGGGTTCATGCCGGGAGAGGCGCTCCATCAGGTACTGCGGTCCTGAGCCATGTATTCTGCTGTGTTATCTTGCCCTTCCTTCCAAAGCACTCAGACATGGCTCTCCCACTGCCATCTTTCATTGTCACAACCACCTTGCAAGGTAGGTAGAGACAGCGATTGGCCCAGGGGTGCTTAATAAGCTTCGTGGCCGAGGAGAATTGGAATCCAGGTCTCTCCAGCTCTAGTCCGCCACTCTAACACAGGGATAGGCAACCTGGTGGCCTCCAGTGCTAGGAACTACAACTCCTGGAATCCCTAACCATTGGCCATGCTGGCTTGGGCTTGGGGTACATGTAGTCCAGAACATCTGGCGAGCACCACCTTGCCTATACTTGCCCTAAACTCTATACAACACTGACCCACTGTGAGTAATGCTACTTTCTAAATCACTCTCTTTGTGTCACTCAGCAAAAATGTCAAAAATGAAGACATTATCAGTCAAGTCCCCGAAGGCTACCAATCAGCTATATCGGACCTACGTACAGCAGCTGTTACTGCCCCATAACATGTATCCCCCATCACAGATCTTTGTGCGACTTTGCCCCAGCTGAAGAGCTTGGGTGGGCAGGTAGCAACTTCACAGCATAGGAACACTCTGGAAGGAGGTGGGAACAAAGACTTTGAAACGTCCCTTCTGCATCAGTCTCCTTCCCACTTGCCCAAGGATCAGTGGGGAGGAATTGGATATGGCTGCCCCATTTTACGAGTAAACCAAGCTCAGACCTCAGAGGTCCAAAGCGGAGCGTGGCCAACCGCCAAGAAAAGCAAACGATGAAACTTCAGGTGCACCTTTAACCTGCTGTCTGTGGTGCAGGAATCGGCGCATGGAGCTTCTCGCAGCAGCGAGATCAGCATTTTCACCTGCACACGTCTGCAGAACGAGTAACTGCTAAAAGCACAGCAGTAAGAGGCTGGTAGTCTTACCAAGGTGGGGAGAACAGAAGCTTAGCAACCCAGGCTATCGCCACCTTCCCCAACGTGGTACCCTCCAAGATGTGTTGGACCACAACACCCAGCATGCCCCGCTATCAAACCGCTACTCTGAACCACCAATCAATTATCATTAATAACAGGCTCCAGGGGCATCTGACGCTGCATGCACCATGTGGAATCAAAGGATAGGTGGCCCTCATGGGTCCCTTTCATGGGGGGGGTGACCCATTGCCACCGGCCCATGTAAGAGCAAGCTGGGAACTACGTTAAGAGATTATACAGTGCAGCGACAGCAAAGTGGTGTTGTTCCATGTACTAGATCAAAGGTGGGAAGATGCTAGATCTCTTGACATTTTGGACTTCAACTCCCAGAATTCCCTACCAGCACGGCCAACAGTCTGGAACACCGGGAGTCGAAATCCAAAGTATTTGAAGATCTACTTTCTGCCCAGCACTAGATTATGTTCCAAGCAGCTGCCATAACTCTCTTCCATAAACAGCAACGTACAAGAGTGGACTATAGGTATAATAAATATTTACCAAAAAAATTGTGTCAATCCTGGAATTGCTTAATCAGCCTTCCCCAACCTGGTAGTCCCAACAAATATGGAGGACACAACTCCCAGAATCCCCCAGCCAGCCATGACTAGCTGGGGGATTCTGGGAGTTGTGCCCTCCATATTTGTTGGATTACTCGTTTGGGGAAGGTTGATTTACATACTCACGAACCAAATCGGAGAGTGAAATAAGTTAATGGATATGGGGAAGGTGTTCTTTTCCTCTTGAAGACATCCTCTAAGTTCACCTCTTGTGAAGTAAAGACAGGTTCACACTTTACAGAACAGCGACACGAAGTGATGCTATCCGTGGGAAACACACAAAATGGTGAGCAAATTGTTCAGCGCAATCATCACACATGCTGAATCACTCTCTTTTCTTTTGTGGGCAGTCATTGCTCCTGCAGCTTCAGGGATACGGCTTTATAGGCAAGGACAGAGTACATGATGACACAGTTCCATGTTTTTGGAGGGGTCAAAGCTCAGCAGTCGAGCACATGCTTTGCATGCTGATGGTTCAACCCCCAGAATCTCCAGTTAAAAAGCATCAGATTGAAGATGATGGGAAAATCTTCTGTCTGAAACCCTGACAGGTGACTGGTAGCCATCGGGCTAGATAAACAGACCTATGGTCTGATTCAGTACAAGGCAGATTTGTAGGTTCATGTTCCCCATACCAAAACAGGACAGATGAATGGAGAGAGACTC
The DNA here is from genome assembly GCF_057233095.1 of Heloderma suspectum. Taxonomy (NCBI): domain Eukaryota; kingdom Metazoa; phylum Chordata; class Lepidosauria; order Squamata; family Helodermatidae; genus Heloderma; species Heloderma suspectum. The sequence continues at coordinate 116,425,649 of NC_139463.1, read as the reverse complement.
AGAAAGGGATTCTAGCATTTTCAGTTCAAGGTCCGTCCCATCCTGTTGAAAAGAATAGGGATCTGCCTTGATGTTCCAAACTCCTGGGTACCCACATCATTAACGGGAATGAGAGAAGGTGCACTGCAACCACACAAGGAGATACCCAACTCCTTATCATGGGCAGGGCATAAGAGGGCATGAATTGGAAGGTAAGAATCGACATTGGGACCATACGTCTGTCTAGCCCTATTCAGTGTCTCTGAACAACCACACACACACAGCCAAAGACAAATGCGATTTCAGAACTTGCTGAGCCTTCCGGCCACTTCACAGCCTTCTGTACACAGCTCAATAGGTTACAACTCTTCTCCAGCAAGAAAAGGCAAAGAATAGAACAGACCATAGTCAGTTTTCATGGGCAGTCACCATTTTACCCTGAGCCACTTTGCAAAAAGCACGAGTTGGGTAGCACTTTGACCTCCACTCAGACATATGCTCCAGGGAGCTCCTTGGATGTAGCCTGCCTCCAAGCCGCCTTACCCATATTGATGGACAAGGACATCACAACCTGACATAGTTTGGAAAAGTAAAAAGAAGAAAAGGCAATTTAGCCTGCTTTGGTGTAGTAAGACCCACATACATCATGCAGGTCAACGACCTCCCAGAATACCATGAGCAGTGCTGGATGAGACATAGAGGAGCAATACGGTTTTCTGTGGGATCGCAGAGTTGGAAGGGCCCAAAGTTTATAGGATCAAACTCCCCCCCTCCACACACACACACACACACAGCAGAACACATCACACAAAGTTCAAGGCATGCAATCTGAACAAATGTAAACAAAGGAGGATGTACAAGTGAACAAAGTGACCTGGTTTGCACGTAACCACAGCTGAGAAGTTGAACAACCTACAGGCTGTCGTGCACAACCGGGAGAGATTGGCCAAGCTGTAGGTTGCCAAGCGCGACGTCTGAACCCAGAGCGTTGGGTTGTTTAGGGGCTAAACAACAAAGCGGTTAGCCCACGCTGCCCGCTCCCTCCTGCTCATCCCCGACAGCCCATGGGCTGTCGTTACATGGACACCAGCCCAAAGCGCCCGAAGTGGGATGACAGAACAAACCAAATGGAGAAACACCACATGCAAGATTAGTTGCTACCCAAATCTATTCTGGTGTGGGTGACATTCTTTCCTGGCTCTAGGGTGAACAGGTATGAACAAATGGCATTCAACCAACGAACACAACAAGTATAATCCACACAACAAGTATAATCCACCCAACAATTTATCTCCAGTTGGAACATTTATTTATTCCTGAAAGGAAGATTTTTTGAGGGAGAGAGGGTGAGGAAAAGGGACACAAGTTTTTAAGCCAAAGTTGGATGCAAAGGAAGAAGACTGCAGACTCTTACAGAACCATTTGCATGGCCAATTTCATGCATGTCGGGCTCTTTCTAGCGATTTTCAAAGAACGCAAGAAGAGCCATGCTTGATCAGACCAAAGGACCACCTAGTCCAGCATTCTCTTCACACAGTGGCCAACCAGCTGCCCAACGGGAAACCCACAAGCAGGACATGAGTGCAACAGCACCCTCCCGCCCATGCTCCCCCATGACTGGTGTACATAGGCATACTCCCTCCAGTACTGGGGGCAGCATATAGCCATCAGGATGAGTAGCCATGGATAGCTTCTCCTCCATGAATTTGTCTAATTCCCTTTTAAAGCCATCCAAATTGGTGGCCATCACTACACCTTGTGGAAGCAAATTCCACGGTTTAACTCTGGGCTGTGTGGAATACTTCCTTTAATTCTGTCCTGCATCTCCCATCTTGGAAAACACCCCATGAGCAATTTCAGCCTAATTTTATTAGCATTGCAATGAAAAAAATGCCCACAGTGAAAAAGAAACCACGGTTTCCATTTTAAGGTAAGGGCTTTCCTCCTGAGGTTAACTGAGGACATTAGCCAGCCTACTCCCACTCCAAGCATGAGCCTCAAACTGTCTAAGCAAAACCCATCTAGGGATTCAAGTTTCATCTTTATGCACCCGAGGGAACTCTATAGAAGTGGTCTCCAAAGTGGGGTGTGCACGAGACGATCCATTGCGGTGTGCAGGCCACCTGATAATGGAGCAGCCTCCTGCTGCCCCAGCAAGCTGCCATTGTGTGCAGTGATGGCGGCAGCAGGATGGGACGGGAGCCGAGAGGGAAGCTCCATGACATTTCACTCTGGGCTCCAGTCCTATCCTGCCTCTGCTACGGCCACAGTGCCAGTCTCTGCCAGGCACATCAGAGGAAAGTGCAGTTGCTTGCTTGGCTGTGGCACGGGAGCACCTGCCGTCCTGCCAAAGGAGAGCAAATTTGTTCCAAATTTGCTGACCTTTTCTGTGATGACAAGTGGCTGTCAGAAGTATGCTACCTAGAAGATATTTTGAAAAAATAAACACACTTAATTTATGTATGTTTTTTTTTATTTACACAATACTTATATACCACTCCACATAAAAAGATTTCAGAGTGGTGAACGGCAAGGATAAAAGAGTGAAATACCATGTCCAAACAATTAAAACACTTTAAAAGAAACAAGTTCCAATAAGACCGGCTTTAATAAACCGCAGCTGGTCACTCAAGGAAGGCTTCCCGAAATAACAGTGTCTTCAGGAGGCACTGGAAGGAACACAACATTGCCCACCATCTGTCTCTTCAAGGTAAAGGTGACGTTTTAATGAGTGAGAAAGTAACTGATTTTCTAAAGAAACTTATGCTACGGAGAGCGCATTTTGAAAATGGATGTTTGGAAATGTTTCCATCGGGACGTGATTTTGTTGCCAAAAACAATGCAAGTATGTCACTTATAAAAACTGTCAAATCTGCACACTTAAAAAATGCGGGAAATATAATTTTTTAACCTGTTTAAAAACCTTCCAAACAAAGAGCGCAGCCAAAGATGCACTTCTTCCATTTGGATCTACGTATCTTTGTGAGGTGCCTTTTTCAACTACGACAGCCATTAAAACCAAGTATCGAAATAAACTGAACTTAGAACGAGAGCTTTGAATCTCTGTATCACAAAGTGTTAAACCAAGATTTTCAAAAATAATGAAGCCTGTTCAGTCACATTCAGTTACCAAGGGAGGTAGTGGGCTCTCCCACACTGGAGACATTCAAGATGAAGCTGGACAGCCACCTGTCAGGGACGCTTTGACTTGGACTCCTGCACTGAGCAGGGGGTTGGACGCGGTGGTCTTATAGGCCCCTTCCAACCCTACTATTCTATGACATTGCTCTCACTAAAAAATATTATTAACAATAATTTTTTCAGTGAGAGCAAAAAGGGGTTTCAGTGACAGCAAAAAGGGGTTTGTTTGTGTCATCTTTATCACATCCTTTTTTCATTTCTATTTTTGTGTATATTTTATAATGTACATAATATATTAGCACAATAGTGCATGTATATCATTTATAAACAAATATACATATATTGGGGGTGCGTGATCAAAAAACATTTACTGATAGGAGTGCATGATCAAAAAACGCTTGGAGACCACTGCTCTATAGGTATTATCCTACTTCCTCATAAAACTCTCACCCCCACTCCAATATACATGGGCACCCCCACAAGGCGTGCTACACCCTTACTTGTCCACGTTTTGCTCTATGAACACCATTCCCATCCAGGATCCCCTCTCCAATACTGCACCCCAATAAATCTCAGTTATCCCCACTCCATTCCGGACACGATCTTCTCCATCCTCTGTATTATGCCTCTTAGCCACTTTTCTGCACTCCCCCCACTCCCTCCAGCTAAATGGCGTCTTGCGGCTCTTCGCCAGCATCCACTACACAGTTCTCCTTTCATTTCCTCAAGCCTGCATTTCTCCTTCCTCAACCACCCCACTGTTTTATATCCCCGCTCTGGGATACATGCACGGAGGACGGGTCTACTCATGGCTATTAACCACGAAAGCTAAATGGTACCTCCAAGTCCAGAGGCAGGACACTTCCAAATGCAACTGGGGGGGTGGGCAACTGGAGGGGTGGAGCTATTGCATTCGCACCTTGCTTGGCTCCCTTGGGGTAGTCGGCCGCTGCGAAGAACAGGGTGCTGGATTAGACAATGGACTGGTCTGACTAGGAGAGCTCTTCAGAACTAGTCTTGAGAAGAAGGATCATCGGGGAAGGAAGGAAGGGGAGAAGGAGAGCCAGCATGGTGTAGTGGTGAGAGTGCTGGACTGGGAACCAGGAGATCTGGGTTCTAGTCCCCACTTGGCCATGGAAGCTCACTGGGTGACTTTGGGCCAGTCACAGACTCTCAGCCCAACCTACCTCACAGGATTGTTGTTGTTGTTAGGATAAAATGGAGAGAAGGAGAATGTAAGCCGCCTTGGGTTCCTCGCAAGAGGAAAAGAGGCAGGATATAAATGCAATCAATCAATCAATCAATAAATGGGGAGATCAGAAAGGCCCATGTCCATCTTTTGGGCATTCCATACGTTACACTGCATTTTTTATTTTTTTTTTACACTGTTGGCCCCTTTGGTACTCTTCCCTGGAGCAGTATATTCCTTTGCCAAAGAAACGAATTCACTTTTGGTCTGCGAGAGTGGCGATGGCCAAGGGGATGTGGGCCACAGAAGGGAAGCCGGCTTCGGCCCAGCAGAACCGCCGCTGGCCCCTCTAACCCTTTCGGCCAGCTTTCCCCAGCTGTGTCGAGCTGCAACCTTTGGCGCCGCGCTGGCCGGGGATGATGGGAGCTGCAGTCCAGCACCTCTGCGGAGGGCGCCGGCTGGAGGAAGCCGCTGGAGAGGCTCCCCTGCTCCCGAGGGCGCTTCTCCAAGCGGGGAGGGGGGCCTGGGAGCCGCCGGGGGCTCAGCCCATCCCATGCCCCTTCTCGCAGCCGCTCCGTGGGGCCCCTCGCCCGCTCCCGTGTAAAGGCGCGGGCCCCCATACCCGCCGCGCCGCGCTTCGCCTCTCACCTCCATGGCCGCCGCGCAGCGCCCTCGGCGACGAGAGGGGGAGGCCCCGCCGCACTCTCCCCCTCCCCGCTTCTTTCTTCCCCCAGCGCCGCTCCCGGAGCCGGAAACCTCTTCCGCCCACCCAACCCAGGGCCGGTACCCTGCGTCACTTCCGCCCGGCGTTCCGCTGCCTTTTAAAAAAAGCTCCTGTTTAACTCTTCCGTGGCTGGTGGGTGAGAGCGCGCGCGAAGCGGGTCGGCGAGAGGAGGCGGGGCTTCCCGCCGGCGGCCGTTTCACCCTTCCTTACACAGCACGCTCGCTCGAACCGTTAAGGCGACGGAGAGCGGGCTCGTGGGAGGCTAGAGCGCCGCCGCGCGGAGCAGTAGAGAGTAGGGCTCTCTCTCTCTCTCTCGCGGTAGAGCGGCCCTAAGCTGAAGGAAGAAGAGGACGCGTTTTAGAGCGGCTCCGGGCTTTCCGGATGTGACGTCCAGCGGCCGATTCCGCCCAAGCTTGACGGTTGGCGGCGGAGAAGAAGGAGGAGGCGGGGTTCGCAGGGAAAGGAACACTGCGGAGTTGTACCTCCGGGTTGCCTAGAGCGTCGCAGGAAATGCGGCCGCAGCCTACGAGAGAGAGGCCGGAGCGGCCACGGAAGGGGCAGGGATTTCTCCATGAGTTTTAGCCGCCGCTGCTGGCATAGTCAAGGAAGCGCCGGAAAAGGAAAACCAGAGCGTCGAAGGAGGGGGGAAGCGAGCAGGGGAACAGTAGAGACGGCCGCTGTGGAGTGAGCTAGAGCGGCCTGTGGAGGACCCCGGGTCGGGGCTGGGCTTGAGGGGCTTCAGCGCCATGTCCTACGCCTATCTCTTCAAATACGTCATCATCGGGGACACTGGTATGGGAGGGGGGAGAGTGAGGGTCTGTGGGCCTGGGGCTGGTAGTGGGGTGAGGGTCGTATTATTTATAGTGGTGGTATTTAATGGGCTTGATACACGTTTTACGCTTTTCAGAACTGTGCCCCATCTTACGATGGTGATGAGTTGTACAACAACCCTGTGAGGTAGGACGTTCGGGCACTGCCGTTCCCATTTTACAGATAAGGACAACCTGCGGCCGGGAGAGAACCACCTCCCGGGCCAGGGCTCCTCAGCCGGCAGCCTTCTGCCCATCTTCTCCAGACTAAGCGTGGATGAACGCTGTGGGATTTCCTTCTGAGTAAGCATGCCTAGGGTTGGGCTGTCGGAGTGGGAGCCCATAGAAGGGAGAGGCTGGGATCCATTTATCCCTGCTGCGGCTAAAATAGAAAGGTATGACACTATTGCAGGGAATCCCCAGCAGTTTTAAACAGAGAAAAACACAGCTGTGAATTATAATCCAGTGATGTTGTTGCATTAGTAGCAGCGGTGGTGGCAAAAGGGGATGGCAAAGAAGCATTTTGGGTTTATTTCTTTTAAAAGGAATAATCGGGAGGGAGCCCGGAGAACAGACACGGAGAGGGAGCTCCAGAGGCGAAGTGCCGTGGCAGAAACGGCCCTGCCTTGATCCAAGTCTTGTCTCTGCTGGTTCTCCTTAGGCTTCTGATGAGGCTGTTGTAGTGCAATAAACAGCAGTAAGATTATCAATCATACAGTGACTGCCCCCCGCAAGAGTCCCTTCCTACTGTGGATTCTTCCGACACACAAGGGTGGGACTGGACATGGTCTAGTGACACGATCCCGCAAAGTGTGCATACCCCGGCCGCAGTATTTCTTTGATGCAATCCTCTTATGAGGCCCTGAAGTGCTCCATGTACAATGCCTGTATAGTACTGAGAAGAAAGGAAAAACTCATTCATTCACTTGTGCTGCCGATCACCCCAGCACAGATGCATACTCCGCCACTACCAAGGGGAGCACGTCTTTCATGGTGTACCCTAAAGTGCTGGCTTCCCTCCTGCTTTCCGAAGTGGGGAAGTTAAATGAAAAAAAGCTCTTTTCATCTTGGCCACTACAGTGTTCTCGCTTCAGGTCCATTGTCAGGCGTAATACAAAGGGCTGGTTCCTCCTCCTAATATGGGTCAAAGACTATTGGCGATGCTGAGACAGAGGGGTTAGCCTGGCCCACTGAGCCTCAGCCCTTAGAACCTCCTCCTGCTCTTGCATTTTCCTTCCAGGTGTGGAATTTGAGGCACAGATGATCAGGATAAAGCCCTGAACAGTTCAGGGCCAGGCTGAATAATGTCTTTATTATGGTTTATTGTAAGTATTCATAAATCACTTTTCTGCCCACCAGGGCCCTCAAAGCAATGCACAGTTCAAACCAATACAGTAAATAAAACCCCAACTGAATAAAAGCCCAAGCAAAACACTCTTTAAAACAGCTGTCCCCAACCTGGTGCCCTCTTGATGTTTTGGACTACACCTCCCAGCATTCCTGACCATTGGCCACGCTAGCTAGGGCTGGTCGGAGTCGATGTATAAAACTACAGGAGAGCACCAGGCCGGGGAATTGTGCTTTAAAACAAACTAGAACAGTACTAGTATCCATCAAAGGCCCAGTGAAAAATTGCCATTCTTACTGCCTGTATGAAACTGCCTGGATAAGATGGAGCCCAGTTCTTCAGTCAGGGTGCTGCTACTAGAAAGGCCTTGTCTTGTATACCTGCCAAGCTAGCCCCTTTTGGTGGCGGGACATTCAACAGGGCCCTGATGAAGACTGCAGATTACAGGATTGCTCACAAGGGAGGAGGTGGCATTTCAGATATCATGGCCCCAACTTTATATGTCTAAACTAGGCCCTTGAATTGGGCTTGGAAACAAATTGGAATCTGGTGTCTTTGGTTAAAGTCAGACAATATATCAGGGGTCCCAAATGCAGCAGCCGTGGCTGCCTCCAGTTGGTGCTTACAGAGCACTTCGCTCTCTGCCCCCTTAAAAAAAAAAAAAGTTAATAAATTGAAAATGATTAGGGCACCAGGTTCTCCTTCCAGTTCCTGAACCTGCTGCAGAACAGCTGTTCAGTGGGCAAGAAGAGAAAGCAAGGCCAAAGGGGAAGAGAAAGAGCAAGGTAAAGAGGTGGTAGAGAGAGAAAGAGCAAGGCTAGAAGCTGGGAGTGGACAGAAAGAGCAAGATAAAGGGGTAAGTGTGTGGGGGGGAAGCAAGGCTAGGGGCTAAGAAGGGAGAGGAAGGAGGAGGCAAGGGACAGGGAAGGGAGAGGAAGGAGGAGGCAAGGGACAGGGAAGGGAGAGAAATAGCAATGCAAGGGGTTAGGGGAGAGAAATAGCGATGCTAGAGACTGGGAGTGGAGACAGAGAGCACAAAGGAGAAAAGTCTGTGTGGATGGAGGAAGATTGGCTGGGCCAGGAAGCAACCCCTACCATTTCCCCCTCCCAACCTCTAGCCTTGCTGTTTCTCTCCCCTCACACCCCCCACACCCCGACTAGCCAGGCCCCCATGGCAGCCATTATGTGACTAACCACATCCCTTATGGGAACCATTTTGTGGTGGTGCCAATGAAATTTCTCAAATTCCCAAATGTGCCCTTGGTCCAAAAATATCGGGGACCTCTGCGATATATGGTTTCTAAAGTGGATGTCAGACAACAGTCTAGCTGCCACATTTTGCACTAGCTGTCATTTCCGAACCCCTTTTCACAGGCAGCCCCACGCTGTCTCATATGGGCATACCTGGCCACCATGTTCATCATCAGAGGCTTTATTCCATGACGTCAAGTGGTTCATTTTCACTAATGGTTTTATTACTGTTGGGTTGGATCCAGATTTACCCATACTTGGAGTGAATCCACTAAGATCAGTGGGACTTATTTATTTATTTAAAGTATTTTTTTTAATGCCGCTCCTCAGCCAAAAAAGGCTTGCTGATCGGCTTAGTAATCAGTAACACAAGATCTAAATAGACACGACACACAAGGAAAAACAAATGAGGAGGGAAGAGGTGGGGGGGAAGTAAACCTTTCAGCAGGGCTGGTGGAATGGCTCTACTTCCCACAGTCATCTCCCTCTGCCATGACTAACTGAAGTGCCATTGATTTCAACAGTATCTGATTTCACTGTTAATATATTTTGCTCCTTAACTATGCCACCCAGAGCTTTGGCTAATGGGCGGTTTAGAAATGTAATAAATAAATAAATTATGAGTAAATCTGGATCCAGCCCAATATATTTAGCTTACTGTTAGACTCTTTGAGGCCAAAAGGTGGGGTAGGAATGTTTAAATAAAGAAATAAAGTCCCAAAGAAAAGTACGGAGAATTTGCAGATCCTACATTGAGCGGAGAGTAGACTAGATGACCTCTTCCATCTCTGTGATTTAGGTTGAAATCGTATTCTTATATGAGAGCAAATCCTGTTGAATATTGTGAGGCTTACTTTCAAGTAGACATGCATAGGACAGAACTATTAAGCGTGTAAATCTGCTGTCAGAGGGTTCTGTGCAACTTGTACGTCTGTCATCGATCCGTTTTTCTTTCTTTTTTAGTAGAACAGTTTGTGATTGTGTTTTATAATTTTTTCAAAGGTGTCGGGAAATCGTGCCTCTTGCTACAGTTCACAGACAAACGGTTCACGGCTATTCATGACTTGACAATTGGTGAGTGCTGGTGCCAAATGGCTATCGTTGGTGCATGTGTTGGGACTGGAGGGGGAAAATTGGGGGTTAGGGTATTGAGGGGTGGGGGATGTGAATGGATGGAGACTCCCTTTCTATATACAGAGAAGCACTCTTGTGGTAATTAGAACAGCACTGTCAGAATACGTGGTTGGCCTTGCAGAATTACGTAGTCAAAATAGACAGGCCCCTGTCTGAAATGTGTTTATAACCTAAGACGGGCAATGGGCTTCTCTCCATGAGCAATTTACTGCACACTTGTGATTGGCCATGGAGGTTTGCGGGTCCTTTACCTGATGTCGTCAACCTCCAGGACATCTCCCGCGCTTTTCCCGAGTTATCCCACTTTCAAAAACATGGGAGATAAGCTGAAATGAAAATTAACACAGCATATCAGCAGTGTAATTTGGCCACTAGATGGCGCTGTTTCACTGAACGTATAGAGCATTGCTGAGAAAGGAAGTTTTCAATTCCACATCACGTGTTCTCTGTCTAAAGGAGCCTGTTGTAATCCTGCAAAGAAAACAAGCAGAAAGCCCGGTAAGGTTGTGGGAGTTTAGCCTGGTGTAGAAATGCTCACTGAGAAAAAACAAAGGAGCGGTTATTTTGTTTCATTAATTTTAATCTGAACACTTATTTTCTGCCTCACATCCAAGAGCAGGGGTGTTGAACCTCTTTCAGCCCAGGGCCTGAATTCCATTTCAGCTATGCCCTTGGGGGCCATGTTCCAATGGTGGATGGAGGCAAAGGCAAAAGGTACGGGCCCAAAAATACTGGCATATTTTAGTAGAAACTCTTTCTGCATTTCAGCCTTTTAGAATGTGGGGAAAACTGGCACAGAAGCCAGGAAACCACCAATGATCGGTGGTTGGGGAAAATCTCATAGTCCTAGAACCTGATTGGGTCATCCCATGAAGCTGGTTGGCAGGAGATTTAGAAAAGATAACAGGAAGTCCTTCTTCACACAGCACATAGTTAAGCTGTGGAATTCAATTCCACAAGATGTAGTGATGGCCAGCAATTTGTAAGGCTTTAAAAGGGGGCTGGACAAATTCCCTGAGGAAAAGGCTATCAATGGCTACTAGTCTTGATGGCTATGTGCTACCTCCAGTACCAGAGGCAGTGAGTCTATGTACACCAGTTGCTGGGGAATTTGGGTGGGAGGGTGCTGTTGCAGTCACATCCTGCTTGGGGGTTTCCCGTGGGCAGCTGGTTGGCCACAGTGTGAACAGAATGCTGGGCTAGATATACCCTTGGTATGATCCAGCATGGCTCTTCGTATGTTCTTAAAAGGGTAGGCTCAGGGGCAGGAGGCATAGTGTTCTGAGGAACCCAGGTGGGCTGGATTTGGCCCTGAGACAGACCGGATTTGGCTTCCAGGCCTGAGGTCCTTCACTTCTGTCTTAAGACGAACCCACAACTAACAATTTTTTTAGAGTCTTATATTATATTGCAAGGTATATAGCGCTCTCCCCTTTCCTAATAACGATAATTATAGAGCCAAAGACAAGAGTAGAGAGGGAAGAATGTGGGTAAATGCCAGTGCACACACTTAAAGCTGGGTTGCAGTCAGGAATTACGATTGCCAGGGAATGAGCATTTGAGTTATATCAAAAAGCAGGGTGGAAAAGGTGGATCTTGACAAGGGTTTGAAAGAAGTGTGTGTGTGCCACTGATGTGTTCAAGGAGGCAGTTTCACGCATAAGGCGCAGCACAGCAGATCAGCCAGAATCAGTTAGGTAAGCAGGAACCCTTTGGGTGGCTGTGGATGATAGGCCTGGAAGAGGAGAGGTCACAGGCAGTCTTACAATGAGAAACAGAGGTTGAACAATAGGGTAGGACAAGGCTATGGAGGACTTTAAAGTGAAGGTATCATCCCGGTTCCCATGTAACGGCAAGCCAGAGTATGCACTGAGTATGGGTTGTTAAATTCTGGCTTGCGTTCGTTGTGAATCTCGAACTATGGGTTAACTATGGGTTGTTAACCACAATCAACCAGGTAGAGAACCATGGTTTGTTGTTGAGCTGTCAAGTCTGGGTTGCTTTAACTCTGGGTTGTTGTTATGTGCAAACCCAGAACCCTGGGTTGTTTTGCCAGGCTATGTAATATTCAAAATATATTGATAAAATGGCTGAATCTCTCTCTCTTTCTTTCCCCTCTTTTTGCTTGCTACTGTGGATCCATTTAATCCTCTGGCTGTTCTCAGAGGCATCCTTTTTTCTCAATCCCCATACAATCCCCTGGTCTGTTCCTCCCCGAATCTTACCTCATTGGCAATGCCAGGACTGGAGGGGGGGGGGGGCAGTGAGCTAGGCCCACTCAGCCTCCCCCACGCCCCCAAAACCCTCCTCCTGTTCTTCCCTTTTCCTACCAGGTGTGGAATTCGGGTCACGGATGGTCACCATTGACAACAAAAAGATCAAGCTTCAGATTTGGGACACGGTGAGGACCTCTGAGAGCCCTGTGCCTACCATCCGTGGTGTGCTTGCGTGTATGGGAGAGATATTGGGGGGACTGGGTTGCCAAAAGACAGCCAAGGCATTTTAATTTCGTTTCTGCCATGTCTCCCTCCCTCCCTCCCTCCCCCACCGGCCTGCCCCGCCACTCTCTCTCTTGGGCATCTGATCCCATCTAGCATTCTACCCTTTGTATGTATCGCTGATCAGGAAATACTTGTTCCAGCCCGCTTGGTAAAAGTGTGCCAGAGCTGAAGTGTTAGAAGGAAGCAAGGAGCCAAGGACCTTAATAAGGGAAGAGAGAGACTGGTATTATGCGGTTGTGGCTTGGGACTGGGGAAAGACAGGGCTGGGTGAAAGGGTAGGTCACAGGAGGTCAAGACTACAACGTTAAGGCAGAGGGATAGGGCTGCTTTTCAAGCCAAGATGGTTTTGTTTGTTTTTCATTATCCCATTTCTTAGTCACATTATAACAAATTATTCTCCAGGTGCCATACAAACCATAACTTGGGCACAACCCTATGCATATTTAGACAGAAAAGAAGTCCTACAACTCCCAGCATAGCTGTCTGGGGCATGCTGGGAGTTGTGGGACTTTCTTCTGTCTAGACTTGCATAGGATTGCCCTCTTAAGTGCGTGGATGGCTGAGCTTTCCTTGCAGGCTGGCTTGCAGCCACTCTGGCTTGCCCACTGCCATCAGTTCTTCACCTTGTTGCTGAGCAAACATAGTCCTGAGGAGCTTAGTTAACATCTTTTAAAGATTCCGGTCCTCATGGTTGCAGGGTTGGAAAGAAAGAAAAGAGGGAGGATCGGAAATCAGGATGGCAGGACATTAGCACCTTCTTTAATGTCCCCAACAACTTGAGTTCCTTCCTCTGCCCCTCACCTGTCACTAACTGCCCACCTCTTGCCAATCTCCATGCTTAGTTCGCCAAATACGCCCCTCAGCTGCTTCATCTCTCTCATGCTTCCACATATTTTTAGAAACCGGAAGCAGAAAATAGGATGCAGAACAAGCCAATGTTTACACATGTTAATTTTGCAGTACTCATTCTGAATTTTTAAAAAGTTACCCTGACACTGAATATGGCCAGAGATGGAAAAGAAGTGAACATTTTAAATTCCACCCTAACTCATGACTGACACAAGTTGGTCACATTCAGCCCCTCACCTGCTCAGACAGATGCTTCCAGAAAGTTCCTTTCCTTAGAGATGAACTGACTTCCAGGGGGCTAAACTATACACTGTGTTAAATGCACAGGGTGTGGCTGATCCTACTTTTTATTTTAGTGTAAGCGAGCGGGGGCCCCAATCAGGACCACTGTGCGCAAGTGGGGTGGGTGGATTAAACCTTTCCATGCAGCCTCTTCCCTACCCCTCTGAAAAAAGTTTTGTCCCCCACCCACGCTGAAGCTAAAGAAAAAACCCACTGGTGCCAACTGGTTGCGGCATGACTGGCCGATGATTTATTTGTAACGATTTACTTAAGGCACAATCCTATTCATGCTTAGACTGAAAAAAGTCCTACAGCTCCCAGCTTTCCCCAGCCAGCACCCAATCAGTCAAACAAGGTAGTCCCTGCCTGCAGGCTTACAATCTAAAAAGAGAGGACATACAAGGAAAAAGGAATGGGGAGGGAAGAGGAAAAAAATAAGCAGCCTTTCCGCAGGGCTGATGGAATGACCCTCCCTCCCCTCTCATCCCCATCCATTACAACCTGCTGCAATGGCTGCTGGTGGTGTTAGGTGAGGGAGGAGGAGCCTTCATGGGGGGCGGAGGGGGGGCTTCAGCAGGGCTGGTGGAATGGCTCAGCATCCACTTTGTCCGTGCTGCCTGGGAATGATGAGTAGTTGCAGTCCGACGCCTCTGGAGGTGGTTGGGGAAGGCTTTGGGTCCTCTGACTGGTTCTCTTCCATCCCAAAGGCCGGACAAGAATCCTTCCGCTCCATCACGCGCTCGTACTACAGGGGGGCAGCCGGGGCGCTGTTGGTCTATGACATCACCAGGTGAGGCCCGACTGTAGGTCTGCAAGTCGGCACAGCCGAGAAGAATGGCAAATGCGGTTCAGCGTAAGCAAGCATAAAGCAATGCACGTTGGGGCAAGAAATCCCAACTTCAAGTATAGCCTGATGGGATCTGAGCTAGCAGTGACCGACCAGGAAAGAGATCTTGGGGTTGTAGTGGACAGCTCAGTGAAGATGTCAACCCAGAGTGTGGTGCCACTTTAAACAAGGCAAACTCCATGTTAGGCATAATTAGGAAGGGAATTGAGAATAAAACTGCCAATATCATATTGCCCCTATACTAATCTTTGGTGCGACCACACTTGGAATACTGTGTACAGTTCTGGTCACCACACCTCAAAAAAGATATGGTAGAGCTGGAAAAAGTGCAGGATGGGGCAACTAAAATGATCCAGGGGCTGGAGCATCTCCCCTTCGAGAGAAGGTTACAACAGCTGAGATTGTTTAGCTCGGAAAAAAGGAGGGTAAGTGGAGACATGATAGAGGTCTACAGAATTATGCATAGTGTGGAGAATGTGGATGGGGAGACATTTTCCTCCCTCTCTCAAAATACTAGAACCTGGGGTCATCTTATGAAGCTGATTGGTGGGAGATTCAGGACAAATAAAAGGAAGGACTGCTTCACACAGTGCAGAGTTAAACTATGGAATTCGCTACCACAGGATGTAGTGATGGCCACCAAATTGGATGGCTTTAAAAGGGGGTTCAACAAATTCCTGGAGGAAAAGGCTGTCGATGGCTACTAGTCTTGATGGCTGTGTGCTACCTCCAGTACCAGAGGCAGAGCACCGATGTACACCAGATGCTGGGGGACATGGGTGGGAGGGTGCTGTTGCGCTGTTGGGTTCCTGGTCGGCAGCTTGTTGGCCCCTGTGTGAACAGAATGCTGGACTAGATGGACCCTTGGTCTGATCCAGCAGGGCTCTTCTTATGTTCTTAAGAATGTGCTGTGTGGAGTTGAACTTGGGGGGTGGGAGTAAGAGGAGGAGGTGGAGGGAACAGAATGTGGCATTTTCAGGATCCGGAGTTCTCAGCTTTCAATTATTTGGAGTTGTCACACAAAACAAGCCTTGTGGCTGGAGAAAGGTAACGTGAAGCCACAGTAAGCTAGAACAGCCTTCCCCAACCTGGTGCCCTCCAGGTGAGATGGACTATGACTCCCAGCACCACCACCCCAGCCTGGGGGTGATGGGTGTTGTGGTTCAACATATCTGGCAGGCTCCAGGTAGAGGAAGGCTGCGTTACACTAAAATTCAGTATACATTCGCTAAACCTTGTGGCTCTCCAAATCTATTGGCTTACAAGTCCTATCATCCCTCGCCATTGGCTATTATGGCCAGGGCTGATGGGAGTTGTAGGCCAAAGCATTTGGCAGGCCACAACTTGCCCACCCCTGCACTAGATGGTGGAAACTATTCCCGATCTCTTCTTTATCAGACAGGGGGAAATGAAGAATATGAACGTGATGTTGTATCAAGCTAACAATGTAAATAAGAGTCAAAGAAGTCAGACAACATGGTAACCTGTTCATAGTGTCTTTCACAGTGTGCTGGCGAAACTAAGGATACACTTCTAGAGATATATTTACAGAGCAAACCCGCCTGTGGCGTCAGGTGAGGTGGGGAGTTAACTCCAATTCAGAGCCTGTAAAATATCCAGGGTGAAAGTGAGGGAGGAACAGCGTTTTTGATTTCTCCCACCCATCTCTCCACCCCACCTCCAAATTTCATCCCATCCGTTTCAATGAGAGAGAACTAATTTACACCAGCTCCAACACTGGTGCAGATTTGCAGCTGGTTTGGGGGCTGAGTCCTGCAGATCTGCAGCCTCTCTCAGCCTGGCCTCCCCCAGCACGCCTCCTTTCTCCTCTCTCCGATGTCAGAGCAGAACTGGCCACGGAGGTTTCCACAGTGTCTGGGAGGGGGGTTTGTAGGTCAGATCTCCCCCTCGGTGGGAAAACCTCTCTTTCCACCCTTGGAGTGGGAGGATCCAACCTATCTTAAAGACCCTGGGATGCTCTCCTAGGAACCATAGGATTGCAGTGTTAATTATGTTGTAAAATGATATCTCGTCCACTTTAGCGATGTGTTTTATATTTTGATTAATTGTGTTTTTTATATGGTAGTTTTTAAAATTCTAAATAATACTGTTTAGATTACAGGTTTTTTAACCTGATTAAAAGTGCATTTGTTGGGGGTGGATAAGGAAGAACAGCATTGTGAAATGGAAGTAGGCAGGGCTCAAGCTAACCTTGATGTCTTACTCCCTGACCTACAACCTGTCCCCCCAGATGTGAAGGAGGTGTCTGCAGTTTATTTAGTAAGTCATGGAAAGTGCAGAAAAGGGCAACTAAAATGATCAAGAGGCTGGAGCATCTCCCCTATGAGGGAAGGTTACAACAGCTGGGATTGTTTAGCTTGGAGAAAAGGCAGGTAAGGGGAGACATGATAGAGGCCTACAAAGGTATGCATGGTGCAGAGAAAATGGATAGGGAGACATTTTTCTCCCTCTCTCAAAATAGTAGAAGGTCATCCTATGAAGCTGATTAGTGGGAGATTCAGGACAGAGAAAAGGAAGGACTGCTTCACACAGCGCAGAGTTAAACTATGGAATTCACTACCACAGGATGTAGTGATGGCCACCCATTTGGATGGCTCCAAAAGGGGGTTGGACAAATTCCTGGAGGAGAAGGCTGTCCATGGCTACTAGTCCTGATGGCTATGTGCTCCCTCCAGTACCAGAGACAGTGAGCTTATGTACACCAGTTGCTGGGGAACATGGGTGGGAGGGTGCTGTTGCACTCATGTCCTGCTTGGGGGTTCCTGTGAGGAGCAGGTTGGCCACTGTGTGAACAGAATGCTGGGCCAGATGGACCCTTGGTCTGATCCAGCACGGCTCTTCTTATATTCTTATGGAAGAACACTCTCTGCATGCTCAGAGGAGCTCTCTCCACATTTTATTGTACAGATCTTGGGGTGAGCCGTGTGGGTCCCTGGCTCTGCCGAGCTCCTGGAGAGCAGGGGGAAGGATGCCCCCTCTCGGATTCCATTCCCCTCTGTCCACCTTCAGCAACATGACCTCTCTTTCTTCCTCTGCGCAGACGGGAGACCTTTAACCACCTGTACGCCTGGCTAGAGGATGCACGGCAGCACTCCAGTTCCCACATGGTGATCATGCTGATCGGCAATAAAAGGTATTCAGGGCTCCCTAGTGTTGCTTTCTTCCTCTAAATTCCTGCCCTCAGCCAAGGGTTCCATCTTTCCCTCCCTAAAAGATTTTCTTGGGTTAAGGAAAACAAATGGGAAAAGTGATGGCAAAACATGGGAGGGTTACAAATGGAAAGTGACGTTGCCTGGGACCCTCCTGTAAAATACATTGAATGAGGCTGGACAGCTGCACAGGAAGAGCCTTGTCTGGAAGCACCCTGTCTCTCTAACTTTTCTAGTCACATGTATGTTTATATTCCTGCTGCTTGTTTTCAGAAGTTAAAAAAAACCCTTCAGACAGCTAACTCTTTCAATCGGGGTGGGCAACTCATGGCCTTCCAGATGTTTTCGTCTACAACTCCCATCATCCCTCTCCATTGGCTGTGCTGGCTAGGGCTGATTGGAATTGTAGGCTAAAACATCTGGAGGGCCACGAGTTGCCCACTCCTGCTTTAGTTGTATAAAATGTAACTGGTTCAGTTGTGCAGTGGAATGGGCCTTGCTGTGTCTTCTTCTTCGGTTTTATAGTGAAGCAAGGCCAACAAAGGCCCTAATACCTTGCTGTGTCTCCTTTTCCTCCTTCCACTTTAAGGGTGGTTGGTCATCAATGGAATCTGGGAGGGGCTGATTGGCTGTTGTATAGGAGGAACTGCTAACAGAATCTGGGAAGGGTTGATTGGCTGTCCTATAGGAGGAACCACTAATGGAACCTGGGAGGGGCTGATTGGCTGGCCTACAGTACGTGGTATGTTGTCTTTCCCATGCTGTCTGCATCCGTTCTTCCTGACAGCTGTAGGGTGTCTGGCTGCTGGCTTATAGGACATAAGCTCTGTTGATTTCAGTGGGACTTATTTTCAGGCAAGCATGTTTCGGGTTTAGCTTTTACTGTTGTTATTTTCTTTTATCCTTGTGCTATATGGATCTCCCTTATATTGAGGCCCAACAACTGGCCCATCTCTAGCCCAGTCTTGCACAAATATTCTGACTGGCACTAGTACTAAATGATCTCTTTCTCAGCCTTTCTATCTAGATTAAACCTGGGACCTTCTGCCTGCAAAGCAAGTGCTCTACCAGTGAGCTAAAGTGGGGTGGGCAGAGACAGAGAACTCAAAATTTCTCAGGGAACCAGCTAATAGCTGACAAATGCACATGCTTTTGGATGGTCACTTAGAGCAGGGGTGGGTAACATGTGGCCCTCGAGATGTTTTGGCCTCCAACTCCCATCAGCCCCAGCCAGCATAGCCAGTGGTGAGGGATGATGGGAGTTGTCAGCCAGAACATCTGGAAGGCCACAAGTTGGCCACACCTGATGGTAAAAGAAGGGTCAATTTTACACCCTTTCTCAGAACCCCTGATTTTTTATTTATGTATTTTTTATTTATTACATTTCTATACTGCCCCATTGCCGAAGCTCTCTGGGTGGTTTAGATGTAGAGCATAGACAGGAGGCGCCAGCTCATGAACGTATGTTTTTGGCTTGGGTGCTGCTGCTGGTTTCCGTGTGTTGATAGTTCAGACTTCCACTTGACCAGAGGAGGGTGGCTCTTGCCAGCTCTCGGGCTACAGAAGGGAAAGTCAGTTGAAAGTGCAAGAAAAACAGTGATGGTCGGTTTTGCCTAAGACAACACAGCGATTGTCCTGTCTGATTGGAGATTTCAACATGGGTCTCCAGTATCCTAAACAACATCTTACTTCATTGCACCCTTCACCCCCACCTCTCTCTCTCTCCCTCTGTGTGTGTGTACACGCACAGGGTACACGCTCGCGTACACACACACACACACACACTTAATTTAATTGAGCCAGGATCTCTTCTCAATCTTCCCAGTGTTGAGGACACAGAATAATGGGCTCAATTTACAGGAAGCTAGATTCTGGCTGAACATCAGGAAAAACTTCCTGACTGTTAGAGAATATGACAATGGAACCAATTACCCAGGGAGGTGGTGGACTCTCCCAAACTGGAGGCATTCAAGATGAAGCTGAACAGCCATCTGTCAGGGATGATTTGACTTGGATTCCTGCATTGAGCAGGGAGTTGGACTCAGTAGTCTTGTAGGCCCCTTCCAACCCTACTACTCTTTGATTCTGTGATTCATCTCCAGCACTGGTGCCTTTTTCTTTGTTTTTTCTGGGGTTTCAAGATGGCTCCGGGCAGACAGCTAGATGAGATAACTTTCCAATCCTCTTCATACTTCAGTTTGGATTCCTGCATTGAGCAAGGGGTGTGGATTTGATGGTCTTATAGGCCCCTTCCAACCCTATTATTCTATAACTGACATAATCTTTTATTTTTATGTATTTATTATTGTTTTATTTGAGGATTTAATTTGTACCTACCTTTCGACCAAGAAAATGGCCCTCAAGGCAGTCAATACATGTCTGTCCTGCCTCTCAGTCCAAAAGGCTACTGGAGCTGCTTACCAACAGTCAGTTAAACAAGATGGTCCCTGCCTGCAGGCTTATTGTTTAAAAAAGACAAGACATGCAAGGAAAAAGTGATGGGGAGGGAAGAGGAAAAAATGAGGTAGCTGTGTATGTGTGTATACGTATGTGTGCGTGCATGGCTGTTTCTGCCTTTGAGGCTCTCATGCTCCTGCCCTAGCCTGACTTGTTCTGCTTGCTACTCTTCCTGTAGCGACCTGGAGAGCCGTCGGGCTGTACAGAAGGAAGAAGGTGAGGCTTTTGCCCAGGAACATGGCATGGTTTTCATGGAGACCTCAGCAAAGACGGCAGCCAATGTGGAAGAGGTGAAGAAAGGAATGCTGGCAACTCCCCTGCCCCTAGTCCCTTGCCTCCCTTCTGATCGGGAAAGCGTTTGTATGCATTTGCATAATTTATTTTGCTCCTGCTAGCCAAATGGGAGTGGGGGGGGGGGGCACACAAGGAGACATCCAGGGACTGAAATCCTGCTCCCTGGAAGCCTTGCTTAGCCCTGGGTTCTGAGAATTTGCCAGACATTTCTTATCTTGGCATATCTTAGCAACCATAACAAACAGAAACTTAAATGGAGCTGAATTCTGCACCACTTCCGAGTCTGCGTTTACACTTGTACGCGTGTGGGACTGGCACAATACACACAGCCCTGGATTTCACCCAACTCTTCTGGGTCTCTTATGTGTACAGCTTTTCAGACAAGTCAAAGAAAAAATTTAATAGTCCCTTGATGTTTCTTTTTTTTGTCAACCTGTCTCACCACTATATCTAGTGGATCATTTTCTGGAACTTCATTAGGATGAGTGGGGGGTGGGGTGGGGGTGTGCAGAGAAACACACCCACCCACAACACTTTCATTGGAGAAAAACCTCCCTGCCTGGTTGCTTGAATGTAATTCTTGCTTGCCACAGGTGTCCCGGTGAGAGGCTGTTTACAGGGCTGATTATGTTTTGTCTGGACCATAAGTGCTCAGAGTGGATTATAGGATGCTTAGTCTCATCTTCCCATTTTGGCTATCCAGCATTTATCTGTGGCTGAGCTTTGCCTTGGTCCTATAAAGAGTTAGAAAAAAAATTCCCTGCATAATTCCCTCTATTAGCGACGTTCAGGGGCTGAGTGCTAATCCTTATGTAGCCAAAACAGTGCCACCCACACACAAGAGGGAGATATTGGCAGGTCTGGGGGAACACATTGTTTGCAGAAGCACAAAAAAACTGTCAGGAAAAAAACCCTAAGGGGGTAGCGTCCCCACCCCCCAAAACAAAACAGCTCTGTGAAGACTGAGCATGTTCAGTAGCTGACTATTTTGTTGGAAGGGGGGCGGGGAAGCAAAAAATGGGGATGGAAAGAGGATGGATATGGAGTATTCTGGAAAAGGGCATGACTGGCTGGAACTCTGAACAGGAGCAGTCTGTACTGCAACATTTTGTTGCAAGTATGACTTGTAAATTACAAACATCCACACCTTTCTTCCTGCACAAGACCTTCTCTTTCCTTACTGTGTCCCATGTGGATGTCCAAACCAGGCACTTTCATTTATGGCTATCCTTTACCCCTCTTACTGATTTATAAACGTTTCCCTTCCATCTGCTTCTTCCAGGCCTTTCTCAACACAGCTAAAGCCATCTACACAAAGATCCAGCAGGGCCAGTTTGATATTGCCAATGAAGTGAGTTGGAGAAAAGCCCCCCTGGATCTCCATCGACCCCGTAGCCAGGAATTTTGTGGGTGGGGGGCTAAGGGAAGATCATTGCAGAACAGCCAGAGCATTAGTACAAGTAGCTTAAGCATTTTTAATTGATTTGTATTAAAGACTAACAAATCCAACCTTAAATTTTATGGCACAAGAAACAAAGGTTTCAGTGAACGTTGCAGGCTGCCTTATACCTGGTCAGACTGTTTGTTGCTCCATGCCTGGTAATTTTAACTGGAGATTCCAGGGTTTGAATTTTGGGGTGTATTCCTTAAAATGGAGGGGCAGAACCTCTGGGGGTCCCAATTCAGCCCTCCGGGGTTCCCCAGATGGCTACACCTCTTCCCTTCACCCCACCCCTTTCCTCCGCCCGCCTGACGTTGGCTGGTTTCCCCATTTTTGTGCGCTTTTCCCCCATTCAAAAAGGTTGAAATGCCTCTCCTAATGCTTTGCTACTGGCAGTAGAAGCTTTAAGCGAAAACATGCTGGTGGCAGGAATGAATCTGAGTGTGTGGAGATGTCTGGCAGCTCAGATTCAGAATGGGAACAGCCAGAATAGGGGAAGGCTCCCTCCCTAGTGAGCCCAGATATGGCGAGGCTTTCTTCCCAAGACCTTGACACACAGATGGCCCAGGCTGAATGGCTCCCCCATTTCTCCACCATGAGAACTCAAGTTTCGGGGGAGGAGGGTAAGGGGCGTGACTTGAGGGACGCTAGGGTCCATCGCAGAGCAAAGCGGGAAAAGTTAGGGGTAGGCACAGACCATCCACGAGGTTGGCCACTCGTCGAAGCCAGCGTAAGAGGGAGCCACCCTAACGGAGGGGCATCCCTGTGAAGCGAGTCTGGCTGAGAAGTTCATGTCCAGACTGCTGGCAACTTCTCTAACTTCCGCTTCGTCTCCTCTGTTGATATTCATAGATGTGTGGATTAGCTGGTCCTATGTAGTCTGAGGGTCTCCTAGAATTTGCATTGGTAAAGATGCTAGTCCTTACCCAATAAAGTAGTGTTAGCCTGAAACTTTGTTTCCGGGAGTGTGTTGTCTTTGGCACCGCCCCCTTTGTCTACAGCTCTGCCCCTTTTGCCTTTGGCCCCGCCGACCACTGCAGTGCAGCCCCTGGATGCTTTTCCAAAACTGAATTCAGCCCTCCGGTTGAAAAGGGTTCAACACCTTTGGCTTAAAGAATGGTGTCGCTCTTCCAGAGCTGAATGGAGAGGGCCAGGCTGAACAGGGCAGCATACCCATTTCTGGGGATCACAAGCCGGAGGGTGCTCTTGTGCTCACGTCCTGCTTGTGGGCTTCCCATTGGGGCATCTGGCTGGCCACTGGGGGAACCAAATGCTGGACTGGACAAGTCTTTGGGTTGATGCAGCAGGGCTCCTCTTACGTCCTCACTCGACAAATGGAAAGTTTAGCTTTTAATTTTGCTGTCGGGCAGAACCACGTTTAGCTCTGTCAAGAGCATTGTTGTTTGGATGTCTGCTGATACATTTGTGTATTGGGCTTAAAACCTTTTGAGGTCATAGTTGAGTTGCTTGATGAATTTTGTATGTTTGTAGTTTATTTAAAGGGTTTTTTGAAGTAGGTGTTGTCAATGCCCAAATTACCGTGGGATTGGGAATGCTGCCCCTCTATTTGTTTTTTTGAAGACTACAGTTGGGGGGACTGGAATGGGGTTTCTGGATTCCATTAAGACCCCCACCTCCTTTTCCCTCATATTTGGAGCACTGTGTTGTTTTAATCCTAACGTCTATAAGCTGGATCCAGATTTAGTTATAGTTAGAGTAGGCCCATTGAAATCAATGGGAAAGTAGTCATGAAAGCAACTTCAGTTGATTTCAGCGGGTCTGCTCTTAGTGTGACTGAGTCTGGATCCAGCCCTATATCTACATACATAGACACATTCTGATTCCTGGTTAAGGAATATCTCCTCCCTTTTTCTGTTACATTAACCGAGAGGAGACTCAGTAAGCCTCTTCTCGATGCCTGCCTAGGACTGTAAAAACAGGAGGTATCATTACTCACATGGCAGACATTGAGAGCCAGTGTGTGTAACAGTTAGAGAGTATTGGACTAGACTAGGAAGACCTGAGTTCAAATCCCCACTCAGCCATGAAGCACTCTGAATGAACTTGGGCTGGTTATGATCTCTCAGCTTAATTTTTGCCATGTGGTTGTTGTGAGGATAAAATTTGGGGTGGGGCGGAGGAGTTTGTGCACTGCTTAAGCTCCTTGTAGGAAGGATGGACTATACATGTAATACATAAACGTATGCCCGTTGGGCTGCATTCTACTTGGTGAGCCGCCCCTTGGATGGACCGTGCTTTGATCTGGCAAGGCTCGTCTTCTCTCCAATAGTTTTCTTGTTTTCCCTTGCTCCTAAACCTTCGGCGGGTGCATATTTGTGGTGGCATTTCATTAACTGGCTCACATGCCCCATCCCAAAGGCTAAAGGTGGCAGGTGGGCCTCAGATCGCAATCCTGTTGAGGCTTCCTTGATGGTATATTTATGGTGTGGGAGGGACGGGAGAACTGTAAAAAGTGAGGTCACTGGGAAATTAAGGGAACAATTCTATGCATGTTTAGGCAGAAAAAGGTCCTGCAACTCCCAGCATTCCCCAGCCAGCATGCTGGGAGTTGCAGGACTTTTTTCTGCCTAAACGTGCATAGGATTGTGCCCTAAGTGTTTTAGCAGGGCTAGTGCAATGGTACAGTGAGGAAGGTCAAGGCAGTGCTGGTTTTCCTGTGGATGCATGTCATCGGAGTCCCTTTATTTTTCTTCTTCTTGAAGGGAAACGGCATCAGGATCGGCCCCCAGCAGTCCTCGATTCTGCAACCTGGATCCGCCATCCGCCAGGGTCCTCCAGGCTCGGGAGACCGATCGGGCTGCTGCTGAATTTCCCCAAAATCCAGCCAGGCCCGTTGTGGCTTGGGAACGCACAGAGGATGGCGCTTCACTTTCTCTCTCTCCCATTCAGTTTCAGGCCCTCCATGCTTGGGGAGTGGGATCTTCCGATCCAACCTGACCTCGACCCTGTTACAGGCTCCCCCCTCCCTCCGGACATGGGGACTGGGACTGTTCTGGACCTAGAGTTGTCTCTGGCTGGGGGCCTTTGATTATTCTGAGCTCTGCCATCACCCCCTGACATTCCTTATAGGTGAGGAGCCACTCTTCCCCCAGTCTGTGCCATATTTCAGCTGTTTCCTCTCCTGCTATTGGGAAATTTTCATTCCACGCTTTGGGCTTATGGAACCCAGTGGTTCAGTCATCTTACCTGCTCTATCTGATCTTAGACTTGAAGCTATGCCACACTGTTGTTTTTCTTCATATTAAACATTTCCACGTTTCACTTCCTCTGACATGTCTTTATACTGGGAGGGGGAAGGGAAAAGCTATATGAAAAGGACTCCATTGTTCCACATTCTGTCTGGCAGATCCTTAACAGAAGCTACCAACAACTGCACAAAGAACTTGCCTTGCTTGGAATGGGGTCCCTGTGGCGTTCCTGCCTATTTACCAGTGAGAATACCGTTTTATAAAGCCTTTCTCTCAGCAGGCAACACCTTCTACCACACACAGTAACACTGCCACTGGGATCTTTACCTCAGGTCTAACACCTTTTCTTCCCGAGTTGCGAGGGCACGCTGGCTTTTATTCTGACCTATATGACTCTCTTTATTATTTTACCCTTTTGTAGCCATGAGCCGTAGCCATAAGATTGTATAAAACATAGAAATATTTCTTATTTATAAAATTAAGATGTTAATCTGTAAATAAGGGCGCAATCCTGTTGAGATAGTCGGCAGCCTCGGAAGTCGGAGGCTACTGAGTATCCAGCGCAGGGTGGCCGTAGCATGGAGGCGATCCTCGCCTATGTACTCTGGCCACGCTGCATTCTTGGCTAGATGGCCATTTTTTGCTAACACTCAGCCAATCATCTCACATATGCAAATACATGATACCTCCTGTCAATCATACCACTCTCACGCTAGATCTACTTGGCAGAAAACCTAGAGTCATAACATTAATACACATATATAAACCCAGATTCATAACATGCGACATCACAGTCCCCCTTGGGGAAAGGGACAGCACTGAGATAAGCAAAGGTAGCTGACCAGATCAAGCTCTTTGTCCATTTAGCTCACTATTGTTGACACTTTGAGGTCTCAGGTGCAGAACTGTCTTCCACATCTCCTCTTGTCTGATCCTTTGTAAGCGGAGTTGCTGGGGATTGAACCCGAGACTTTCTGCATGCAAAGCCTGTGCGCTTACCATTGAGCCATGGTGGAGTGAGCCTAGTTTGTCAGCTGTTTACCTTGGAAGTCCAATGGGTGTGTGAGTTAAGGTGAGATGATCACGAGATTCAAAGCAGGGGAAGGGGCTCCCCTCAATGGAAGAGTGGTGTCTTGGGAGGGGGCAGGCATGACACAGTGTGCTGAATGCCAAAAACACAGAGAGATGCTTGTTATTCTGATGAGAAGGGGGAGCATATCCTACATACCTCACATGTGTATTAGTTCTTATAAGAAGGGGACACATTGCTTGCACATGTGTATTAGTATTCTTAGGCTTAAATCTGTCTTCCCCAACCTGGCGCCCTCCAGATGTGTTTGACTACAACCCCCAGCATCCCTGGGATGCTGGGAGTTGTAGTCCAACACATCTGGAGGGTGCCAGGTTGGGGCAGGCTGGCTTAGATTAAGTAACTCTGATGTTGCAATCGTAATCACTCTTACCTGGTTGAGTAAGCCGCATTGAGCACAGCACGACTTGCTTCTGAGTAACCATGCATAGGATTGCACCACATGTCAATTTTTAAAAGGTGAATATGCATATATTTGTATATGAAGAGCAACAATAGTTCTGAAAGGGGGGGAAGTAAGTATAATTTGTTTTGTGATGATGGTACAGCGGACTTCATTTTAGGTCAGGCATTCTCTCCTTCATAGGAGAAAAGAAAGAGTAACTTCTAAAATGGTGGCTGCTGCCTCTGGTTTCTGTAGAACATGGTGGTCGTTTTGTAAAACATAAAACTTGGTGGTTGGTTGTTTTGTTTTTGGAGTATAGAACATAAATCCACATACTTCTTAAAGAAAACTCGCTGCCCAGTGTAATTGCCGGGGCACCTTTTTGTTCTTAAGATGTTTTGAGTCAGCTGCTTATTATATGACTATTTCTCCACCATTTAGAAAGGAGATAGATATTTACAATGGATATCAGAAATAATAAAGAGTTTTCAGTATGTGATACACAACCAGCCATAATTTTTTCTTTTTAAATGATGAGTCTAATGAACAATTTTGCCCAAACCATGAAAGCTGGTATTCTGGTGGATGTCCTTTGCTTTCACGGTCTTGAGTTTTTACCATGTGCACTCAGAAGTAAATCCCAATGGTTTCAAAGTAAGTAGACTCTGGATCGCAACTTTTAAGTCAAAAAGGACAAATATCAGCAACTGCTATACAATAGGAGAAAACGAGTATTATAGTATAACTTGGTAGAAGTGAAGATTTTAAGCCCACTTTATGAAGTAGCTGAGTAAGCACATTGCTGGCAAAGGAAGTACCTACATTATGAAAATAAAGGAGCATGAAGGAATCTTTCCTGTGTATATGGTGGACTGGTTGGTGGGACACTTATCTCTTACCACCCCACACATCCATCCCCGCCCCTGGCCCCCACATGCTTTAAACCTCACATTCTAAAAGTGTGAGTAACCCACCCTAATCCATCCAGGTTATAAATCCTACCGGCAAACTAAGTCTTATTACTTCCAGTAAAAACAACTAGAGTCTTGTGGCACCTTAAAGACTAACGAATATATTATGGCATCAGTTTTTGTGGACATAATGTATTATTTTAAAGGACCCACAAGACTCTGTTTTTGCTGCAACAGACTGTGACCCCTCTGAAAATATGTATTTACTGCATTTTTATCCTACTTTTCAGACTAATTATTGTCTCCCGAAGCAGCTTGCATCAATAGAGAGAGAGAGAGAGAAACAGGCCCTGCCGTCAGGCTTAGAAACTGAAATGACAACACACTAAGGATGGGGAGTGGAAGGGAAAGGATGGGTGGAGATCAGTTTTTCAAGGACAGAACAAGGTTGTGAGCTATAAGCAGGCATTTAAATGCCCTCTGTAAATACTTAAAATAAGTCTTATGATGGTGTCTGTAACCCCCACCCTGCTCTGTATTTTGTGACTTGTCAGCTGGGGAGAAGGATCAAGCCATAAGAACATAAGAGCCATGCTGGATCAGACCAAAAGTCCATCTAGTCCAGCACTCTGTTCACACTGTGGCCAACCAGCTGCCTACGGGAAACCCACAAGCAGGACATGAGTGCAACTTGTCCAACACGGGCAGGACTTAAATCTTAGAATCTGCAAGTCAAATCCAACTTCCACCACGCACTGCCTCAGTGCTCAAGTGTTGCATCAGCTTTATCATTAAATGGATCAGTCTCCAATTCCGGTCCTGAGAAACTGGATCAGGCTGACATGTTGTGGCCCAAAATTCTACCCAGCCTGTTTTCCCCATCTGGGGACAACAGGGCTTGCCTTGTAGGGCGGTTGTGAAGGCCAAATCAGTGATAAAAGACCTTTGTCAAATAAACAATGCCTGTGCACAATGATAAGTAACTATTTTGGCAACAAGGTTGATGAATCACAGTTGGCCTTGCCCCTAATATTTCGCCTCCCACCACCACCATGCAGGAGTGGGCAACTTGTGGCCCTCCAGATGTTTTGGCCTACAACTCCCATCACCCCTAGCCAGCATAGCCAATGGTGAGGGATGTTGGGAGTTCTAGGCCAAGACATCTGAAAGGCCACACGTTGCCCCCTCAGCCAGGCCAAGATGGCTTCCTTGTATAGGTGGCTATCTTATCGCCCGACTGCCTTGAAAAAGGACGCGATAAAATACGTATGGCCACATCGCCACACGGCCAAACGCTCCATAAATACAGCTTTAATAACGGGTTCTTTCTTTAAAAAAAAAAAAACACGTATTGTGCAGAAAGTGAATCAGGCGGTTCTTTAGACAGCCTCGCCGGGACGAGGCCCCCCCGCTCTCGCTTCCCTTCTGTCCCCCGCCTCGCTCGGCAAAGCGGGACTTCCTGGAAGGTGCTCTCAACCGAACATGCTGCCTGGCCCCGCCTCCTGGGCTCTTCGGCGGCCGCTCGCCCGCTCCGGCAAGAGGGGTGGGCGTGGCTTGGAGGCGCCAGAAGAGGGTTAGGTTGCACCGTCCATGCTCGGCTGCCTTGTTCTCTCTTCTCTCTCCCTCGGAGAGGGGAGGGGGGCGGGAGGAGAAGCGGCTCCTTCAAGGGGGAGTCGGAAGTGGGGAGACCCCCAGGTAAGACCCCGGGGTTCGCCCCCCCTCACACACTCACGCGACGGGTGGGGAAGGAGAGGAGGGTTATTATGGGATGGCCCTTCCCCTGTGCATGATGCAGGCCCGATACAGGGACCGTCCCCTCCCCCCCCTTACAGGGAGCGAGAGAGACCAATTCCATTTTTTGAAAAGGGTAAAGAAAAGCCTTTTGCTTTCCTGTCTCCAGACTGTGTACATATTTTGATTTTAAAAGGGGGGGGGAGGAAAGAAATGAGTTCATATTCTGCTGACCTTTCGGAGAAGAAGAGGGGAAAGGGTGCTGGATGCACCTTAAATCTCTCTCTGCTCCAAATCACTGCAATCTATTTGCAGCTATTGCGGGGGGGGGGGTTGTCCCCTCTTTCCCCTCTTTCCCCTCTGGTGGTGGAGGACACTAGGAAGCTGCCCGGTACTGAGTCAGACCATTCGCCTATCTAGCCTAGCATTCTTGACACCGACTGGCAGCCGCCCTTCCTGGGTTTCAGGCAGGCCTCTTTCCTAACCCACCTAGAGACGCCAGGGATTGAACCCCGGGCCTTCGGCATGCGAAGCATGTGCTCTCTACCATAGGAACGCAACCATGTTACAGTTTGTGTGTGTTTCTGTTTGCACAGGTCCCTTGGAGAATGAAAGGAGGTGGATTCGATCCATGGGGGGAGAGCGGAGAGTGTGGGGCAGATAGGAAAAGGGGATTGATCTGTATGGCTACTGTGTGTGTGCGGGGGGAGAGCTTGCATGCAGAGGGGCTGATATTTCTGCATTGCATTGGCGCTGTTTGTGTTGCTTGAGGGGGGGCAGGTTGTCTCCTTGTTCTGTGCAGAGATTGTAATGGATGTAATGGGGGCGTGTGTGTACAGGGAGGTGTGGGGTGAATCCCATGTTGCCGCACGTGGTTTTTGTGCAAGGGGGGATGTTGATGCCACTAGGTTCCACGTGTCTTGAAGCGGTTTGGAGCTTCTGATTGTTGGCGTGCATCTGGGAAAGACAGAGATGTTGTCTTAAATCCCCGTGGGTTGGGTTTTGAAATGGATGGGTGGTCAGGCAGGAAGGTAGCTCTACAATTGCATGTCAACTTTTCTGTGGTTTTATGTGTCTGACTTGTGAACAGATGCATTATCTCAGAGACAAATTTTCGTTCTCCACCTATCTTCTCTCCCCCCTCCACAACCACCCCTTCACCCCACACTTCTGCCATAGAGTTCTGCACATTTCAGAATGGCTGTTTTGTATTTTAACATTTTCTGTCTGAACAAAAGTGTAGGAGAAAAGCCTTGTCACTTTTACCAGTCAGATTTCCCATTGCTATCTGCCTTCTCTGTTCTCTGGTAATCCTGACAAGGTCAGAAGAGTCTTTTCTGTTTCACGTATGTTGCAGGTGGATGGGAATCGTTCATCAACCCTTTCCTGCTGTTGTGCTCTTACTCACTGAAAAGGCTTTCCACTAGCTTTGTCAGTTTCCCTGGAGGGCAGTGAGGGAAATGGTAGGGGAGCGGCTGGAATGGTACTTGTGGATTAGCATGCAATTACTTTTAATAGGTTGGATCTAGACTTGGCCATAGTTAAGAGTAAACCCATTGAAACCAACAGGACAAGTTAGTAACAACTAAGTCCCATTGTTTTCCGAGGGTCTACTCTAAGTATATCTAAATCTGGATCCAACCCATTGTCATGTTTTCTTAGACAGATGATCTTAGGCTGCACTAATCTGGTTGGGGTGTGTGTAGGAGGGGTGTATGTAAAAAAAAAATATATATATATATATATATATATATATATGCGTGTGTGTATATATATATATATATATATACACACGCATGCACGCACGTGTGCACTTTGCTTGGACTAGTGGTACTGGGTGAGAAGAGGTGTGATCTATAGTTCAAACATTGTTTAGGAGGTAGTTTCTGTGTTAAACTACAATTCTAAGGTGAAGTGGCAGGGATGAGGGAAAGAGATTGTCAGAAGTCATCCTCTAAATATTTACACTCCAGCCACATTCAAGCTTTTAAAAAGGGTGGGTGGGGCAGTTCTGAAGACCAGCACTTGATTTTGTAGGTACCAAAAGCGACTGACTACTTGGTCTGTTTCCAGTCTGTTTATCCATGTTCCTTTTTCTCCCTCTGCAGAAGGCAGTTATAACCCTATGCTATTTACTTGGAAGTAAATTAATGGGATTTACTCTCAGGTAAGTGTAGTTACTATTGGGGTGGAAAATGAGGTATTTATGTAGTGGAGGGGAAAAATATGTGGGCTTCAGGTCTTTATGTGTATTTGAAATTAGATGAAATTGTAAACTCACCTTATCAAAGATGGTGCAGGGGGGAATTAACAACCATGTAGTCCTCTACATGTTTACTCAGAATTAACCCCCCATTGAGTTCAGTGGGACTTGCTCCCAGGTAAGTGAGTATAGGATTGCAGTCTTAGTGGATCTTGAATTTCTTTCAACAGAGAAATGACTCTTGGCATATTCTCTTTCAAGAATTGTGATATCCATTATAATGAAATCCTATCCATGTCTACTTGGAAGTAAGTCCCATTGAACTCATGCCTAGGTAAGTAGGTATAGGATCTTTTTTTCTGAACTTTTTACCGAATTTTTGGTGATGTGTCTATGGGTGCATACATGATGGCTTAATGCCAATGAGTTACCTTTTGGCTACCACCCTATTGTGCCAAGAATAAGAGAGGTTTAAAAAGCAGTAAAAGGATTTCTTTCCTCCCCCCCCCCCCCGCCCCTTGATCCTTATTGTGCCATATGCATTATAATCTGTTTTAGTTGTTATTATGGAGGCAGGGTGTGGTAGTTATTATGGAATAATTAACGTGAGAGATCTCAGAGTGTGTGTGGATTATATTCTCCTTTCAAAAGGCAGATGTCAGCTAGGATGGGGAAAGTGTGCTCTTGATTTCTGCCTCTAATTCAGGGGAAGGGGAAATGGGGGGTTCTTGGCATAGATAGATTTGGAGACTCACCAGAGGTCGGCCCTGAACATCCTGCCAAACCACTATGAAAATGTCCTCCCTCAGCTGGCTTTTGCACTGAGTATTTCTAGTATTTAATGTTTGAAATATCTATTTCCTGTCTGAAACAGCTAGTAACGGGGGCCCTACTCTCTGGGGTGAGTGGGTCTATGAATGAAGGAGAAGATTGACTTCTATCTAATGGATAGATTAAAGAATGTTCGCAAAAAATGGATGGAATCTGTTCTGTGCGTGTTAGGGCCACCTTCCTCATCCTGGTTTCCTCCAGGTGTTTTGGACCTCAAGTCTCATCAACGTGGGCCAATGGTCAGGAATGTTGGGAGCTGTAGTCCAAAACATCTGGAGGGCTTGGGGAAGGCTGGCTTAGGGGTAGCATATCCCGGGCAGTGCTGGCTCTGGTTTTTGAAGGCCCTTGGGTAAGATGCTTTCAGCAAGCCTGCCTCATCCTTTCCGCTGCTGCTCGTTCTCTTGCCCTCTTCCTCTGGTCTGTGTGACTACCCAGAAGGAGGGTGTGAAGGGGGGAGGATGCGGCTTCATCTCTGCATCCCTCTGGCTGTGTTTTGTGTGCTCAGAGAGGGCCATTGAATAGGCAGAAACAGCGAGCAGGAGGAACAGCAGAGACAGGAGGCTCTGGGAATCGATTGTGGTGGCCCTGCAGTGTTGTGAGCTTCGGCAAGTGACCCATGATGCCAACCTTGGTCCCAGCATTGCAAGTGAGGGTTGGGGAGGGCCCTTGCTCTGCTTACCAAACTCCGGTCTGAAGCAAGCGGCTGTGACTCTCCTTTTTGCTTGGAGAGTGAGCGAAGCGCAGAGATCTGGCCTGTTCTATCTCCTCGGGACCCCAAAGCTCTGGGCAAGCCGACCAGTTGCTGCGCATATCTCCACACAGGCGGTGCAGGCAGAGCTGTGCGCACTACTGATTGCCGAGTGCCATATTAAGCACATGCATGCTGTCCATTGCAGTAGTCTTTTCAAGGCCTCCTCTTCCTCCTCTGGAAGTCAGCAAGGAGTGGGAGGGATTTCTCATACTCCCTTTGTGGTGCAGCTGCACTGTGTTTCTGGGGTCTGTCCATCTGGTCTCCCGGCGGCCAGTTGCCACTGGTGAACAGATAACTGGCTAGTAAGAAGGCTGCTCCTGCGTTGAGGGCAGGGGGCTGCAGTAGATAGTCTGTTTTGTCTTTTCCAAATTGATGGGAACTGAAAAGGATCATTTGCTGTGTTGGCTTGCTGACAGGGAAATAGATCATGTAATACTGGTTTGTAAATATGCCACTAGCTCAGCTTACCCATTGTTGCGTTCATGGGATACAGGCAGCCATGAAGCACTTGTGAGACGGTTTGCTGTCATGCAAAATCTAAACAGAGGCACTGGGGGGCACTTTGTGCTATATCATCATTGGCAGCACATAGTTTTGCAGGAGTTTTGCACACTGGCTTTCCCAGTGACTTGTCAGCAAGGCCATTCTTATGACCACAGTACAGTAAAATCCATCCAACCGGTTGGTTGTATCTTTAGATCAAACCACATTAGAATAGGTGTAATTTTTCATGACTTTGCACAGCATTTTGGCCTCCATAATTTTAGGTGAGTAAATTTTTTCTAGCAGAATCTCTGGCCCATCCTGGAGGGAACTCGGTATGCTCTCTGTTTGGCAGGCTGCTGGATCACCCCAGAACCATCTGCAAATAAGTGGCAAAAAAGTGAGTGAACAAGAGCAGAGGAAGAGAGGGATCTGTTATAGCGTTTGGTAGAAGGAAATACTGGCTTAGCTGGTGCATAAGCATGATGTTTTCCTACTTTTAGGCTCTGGGGTGGCCCAGGTAAATAAGGAGTCTGGAGGAGAACAGCTCTGGATTTCAGGATCGAGAGTTTCAGTCTGATGTGGTTATATCTGTAGGCTTGGGAATTATTTATCAAGTGTACATATTTTATTATTTACTCTTGGATTTTTTCCTCCAGACAAGTCCCCCCTGCCCCCGCCCAAACATTTGTCATTCTTTGGAATGATTGGGATTTGGGGAGTGATATGGGCTCTAAAAACAGTGACTAAAGGCTAGGGCTCTGTATGCAGAAATGTTTTGTACACACTGCTTATGTGCTTCCAAACTCACTGGAGGCATGAGAATCTCACTGCATTTGTGGTGTCACTGGCAGAGAATAAAAGCGGGGGTTGTCACAGCTCTTGGGAACTAAAGTTCTGCAAAGCGCTTTGCACTGATACAGCCAGGTGACCACTTGTCTGGTCTCCATAGGTGATCAGGAATTCCATGTAGGTGACTGGGTGGGCTGGCAGAGGAGGGCCAGATTTCTCCTTTCTTTTGCCAGTCTACTTGGTTTCTGTGCAGGCTGAGGAGGAAGGGAAGCCAGTCCCTCAAGCTGCCTTCCTCCTGTGCCAGCAGACCTGGTAGGATCCCATTCTTTTCTTTTACTAGCTGGCTAACTGAAATATGGAGATACTGCAGACATGGATTTACTGGGAAACTGGTTGGGGAGGAAGTGGTTTCCCCTTCTCTATGGCCAGCTTGGATATGCAGGATCCTAACCTCTCTGGAGGCTATTTTTAAAAAAGCAGGCTAGTAACTTACATGGGCTTATTTGCAAGACCTGCACTAATAGTAGAGGTATCCGTCTATATTTCAATGACCTTGGAAATACATCTCCAAAATACAAAGTACCAATTTTAAATGTTAGTGACTTTGAATGCAGGGTGGGAGCGAGAACGGGCACCTAAGTGTCTTAAATGTCGGATTAATTTTAAACTGGACTTTGATCTTGTGTATGTGTGTGACTTGAAGTGTTGATGTCTGGCTTTTGTGCCTTTTTCTCATCCAGAGCAGAGGAAAGAAATGAGGCCACCAAACCAGCCCATCTCCCTCTGTAGATGCGAAAAGTTGCTGATGTAGCAATATAGAATGACTTTGGTGGGAGGGGAGTGGGCAACTGACAGCTTGTTTGGGGGCGGCAGCAATATTAATGAAAGGAATAAGCAGAAGTAGGAAGAAACTGGGAAAGATGCATGTGTGCCTAGTTGTATCCCAAGCTGTCATCTTGGTGCAGAGCAGGTTTTTTTTTTTTTTAAGTGATATGCTCCATGTATAAGATCACAGCCTGGCGTAACGTCCATGCCTGGGTCCGCCAAATTTCAAACAAACATTAGAATCCTTATGGCATCCGTTCAACAGTTCTGCCCTGTAACCCAATAATTGTTTTCAAGGTCACCCATTCCCCCCCCCCATCTTCATATTAAGAGAGAATGAAACACACCCACACCTCTCTCTTTTGATTTGGTTCTTTTTATCATACTGCAGCCTCATATTGCCACTCTGTCTTAAAGAGTGATATCTCTACTATTAGTGCAGGTCTTGCAAATAAACCCATGTAAGTTACTAGCCTGAAAGCCCACTTAAGTTACTAGCCTGAAAGTTGATTAAGGGTGCAATCTTATGCACGTTTAGACAGAAAAAAGTCCTACAACTCCCAGCATGCCCCAGACAGCTATCCTGGGAGTTGTAGGACCTTTTTTTCTGACTAAACATGCATAGGATTGCCCCCTAAAATGGATTAGGACATTGTTCATCCTCTGTACACAGTGGGTACATACCTGCACACATGCACCCGATTCTTCTCATCCCACTCTGCCTTCTGAGACACTTCACAGGAGTATTTACAGAATCCAGAATTAATCTGCCTCTCCTATCCTAGATTAGTTAAATTCCAGCGTCCACAGCCACATGCAATAGAATTCATGGACTGTGTCCTAAAGAGCTCAGGTTATACCAGAGTGCCAAGAAAGCTGAGCTTCAAGCTCAGTTTGGTCCAGAGAATAAAAATGGCCATGTCTGGCTCAGTGTTCATGTCTGCTGGCAGTGGCGAGCCAGAAGCATCAGGGAGTTCAGGAGCAGGGCATGATGGGAATATCCCTCTTGTTAATCTTCAGCAGCTGATTATCAGAGTTTCTGAACATGGACATTTTAATGGGTAGTCAGCTGGATTTCCGAAGACAAGCTGTGTGTGAGTATATTGCAAAGCAGAGCTCTGTTGCACACTTAAAAGTAATTGGTGCAATCCAGCTGAAGCAAAGCACGTTTGGCTCCCATTGAAGTCAGTGGGGGGGAGCTAAGGAAGTCATGGGAAAGAGTAAGTTCTTGCTTCCGAAAGTTCATACCCCTCAAAAGCCACTTAGGCCAACACAGGTATGTTTTAAAGTGATCAGGGTTTGTAAGTTTGCAAGTTACACTTTTCCCACAATTTTGCCATCCCCACCCCCTCAAGGGAGTAAGGGAGAAAATACCCCACACCTGCCTAGCCCAGATACTACTGGCCTATATCAATGTGCAGCTAGACTTGGGCACTATCCCACAGGTATCTTTCTGCCCCTTCTTAGCCATTGTTTCCTTCAAGTTTCACACCTTTGTGTTTGCTAGCGAAACTGTCAGGGTCAGAGGAAGACCTTGCGAGTTCCACAAAGCTTTGTCATTTCTTAAAAAAAAGAAGTACAGCTGTGTCCATCATGTGGCCATGCAGTTTTTGAAGAGGGTGAGGAAAAACTCCTCCCTGTCCTGGGAACAGCTTCAAGAAATGGCATCATGGGGAACTGGTGGGATGAAGTCTTCCTAGCATAGGTGAAACTGGTAAGGGAATTCTGTGACCTTGTCAGTATCACTGGAGGAAACTTAACACTGATGAAACTGACCTGGTTTTCTCTCCCATATTTCTGTGGATTAAGGAGAAGAGTGTGTGTGTTTTTTAAATGGTATTCCCAAATACAGACAACTCACTAGGGTTGGAGGGACTGGTGGTGGCAGATGAAATACATGCTTCAGATAAAAGTATCTGTACACAGGTGACATGAAAAATGCAGGAAGGCTGAAAAGTGGTATGGCTGGCAGTTAAATATGATACGAGCACTTTAAAAATATGATATGAGCACTTAATGCTGCCTTTCTGTCTCTCACACGTGCACCATCTAAAGGGCATGTATGAAATCTGTCTGAGCTCCCTAAAGTGCAAACAGGGAAGAGACCTCAAAGATGTACAGGAGACTTTTATTTATTTATTATTACATTTATATCCCACCTTTTTTCCTCTTGCAAGGAGCTCAAGGTGGCCTATATGTTCCTCCTCCTCTCAATTTTGTCTTCACAACAGCCCTGTGAGGTCGGTTAGGCTGAGAGCCAGTGACTAGCCCAAAGTCACCCAGTGAACTTAATAGCCAAGCGGAGACTAAAACTCGGATCTCCCAAGTCCCAGTCCAGCACTCTAACCCCTGGCTCTCTGTGGATGATGGGTCCAACACAATTAGAGTATCAAAGTGCTTCCACAGGATTAATTCCGACTTGGTATTTTGAAAGAGGAGCAAAGGCTGTCATCCCACCAGGAAAAGTTCTAATATTCAAAACACATTTGGTGGCAGAGTCACTTCCGTACACCTTTTGAGGACTCCCCTGTTTAATTTCTGCATTTGGTACCTTCCCATCTTTTCTCTGCTAAGTCCTTAAAAATGCCACGGGTATTCTGTGGCATATGGCTAGCAGTGCAACTGTGTCACAGCATTCACTAAGCAGCTTTGGCTGAGCGGCTCTCTGCCTCTTTTTGCCAAATCTGTGCAATGGCAATAATCCATTGGTCTGAATGTGAAATCAGGATTAGGAACAGGGATTCCCAGCCATTGGTTCCCAGATGTTGTTGGACTACAACTCCTATCTTCCCCAGACAGCATGGCTAGTGGTCTGAGATGATGGCAGGTGTAGTCCAGCAACATCTCAAAAATTCCCTACCTCTGATCCACCATGTTTTAGAAGGTTTGAAGCACTTGTTTGAATTTTTAAAGCATTTTTACCCATTGTTCAACCAGAAAGGCTTCCACTTCACAGTTATCCCAGTAATGCTGACAACAAGGCTGACTCAAGGGGGTGACAGGGTTGGGCTTTTGTCAGGGCACCACAACCAGCACAGGGCCCACCACCATAACAGTGCTAACATTTCCACCTTGCACAGAGTATCCAAGAAGATCAGATGCAACCTAAGAATGCATGTCCCAGCACTTCCAGATTTGGGGGTCGGGGAGCTTAGGTTGCTATGTCCGGGAGGCCCCAAAATCTTGGAGATAGCACTGGCTGACAGCATCCCTGCAAGGTAGGCCAGTTGTACCCCGTGTTGCAGATAGAGGTACTGAAGCTGAAAGAATTACTATGGTTTATATTGATTTGGGGGTAGGGGAATTCTGTTATCAATTTCTGTATTTGTGTGTAGTAAGTCACTTTGAGACTTCTTTTTGCCCTGGGAAGTGACATGTACATTAAATTCTTATTCTTGGAATTGCACGTGGAAATGAACCGGACACCAGCGCAGATGCAACAGAATTAGGGTAGTCAGAAAAGTGGGCTCCAGAAATCAATCTGGCCACTGCATTTTTCGTGTTTTGGTTATTGTCAGAGTGCATCACTGAACTGAAAGCACTGAAAAGTTCTGCGTAGTTTGGGGTTCTGACTATTCCATTGTGCTCGAGATTTCCTTGACGGGGGGCATGTACTGTTAGGTGGATTATTCGTGGGCAGAACTTACTTGCTGTATGAATTGTAAATATATCAGATTCTGCTTATTTAGGACATGTTTTTAAAAGAGATGACAAGGGGAGGGTTTCAGTTGTGGAATTTGGGGTCATAGATTCCAGACTTGGGCATGGGGGGTGGGCATGTAATTCCTGACAACACACGTTGTGGGATCATGTGTAGTTTGGGGGGTGGGGGTGGCAGGAGGACATGACTATTTTGTTAAATTTTCCCCTCTCCATCATAGTGTGTGAGCCAATGCCTAACTTTAAAAAAAAAAAAAAAAGTTAGCACATGTTTTAAAACAGCGCTGGAGGACCTGTGCCCCTCCAGATGTTGTGGGACTCCCACTTCCCATCTGAGGGGTGATGGCAGTAGGAGTTCAGCAACATCTGGAGGACCACAGAAAACCAATATGCAGTTGAACAAACGGGATATGCGAATGAGAAATGAGACCTCTTCCTGTGACAGATGCCCTGATCGGTTGTGTTGTTGTTGTTTTGACAGGATAAAACACACCTGGGGTGATGAGGAGGTAATATTTCATGTGAGTGATTAATATATAGGCTGCAGTGTTTCATCAGTTAAGGTAACTCTCCATCCACTGAAAAGGTATCTCCAGAAAGTGTCTAATACAAACGCTTATGGAAACTGTGGATAGCAAGCTACGTCCTTTTCCCCTTTTTTCTCACATACCAGGATATGCCTCTTGATTCTCTTGATGATGCTAGGATGCATGAAAAACCACAAATTGTGTTTCTAACTTCAAAACTGTTATTTTTAGCACTCTACAGATTTGGGTAGATTTATCAACTAAAGTCCATACAAATAATCGATTTTAAAATGTCTTTAATTGGGTTTCAGCCACAAAATTTTATGTTTTGTGTGTATGTGTCCTCATGTGCGCACACACACACACACAGAACGGAAGAAGGTGGAAGCTGAAACATTTTGCTTTAATATTTCGATTCTTCTGTTTAATCACTCTAATATATATATTTTAAGTGATTAACTACATCTTCCTGGGATCCAGAGCAAACTTGTCTGAAGTGCTGTTGATGCTTTCAATATTGCGTGTGGGCATATTATTGCACATGGATATATTCGTACGGAGAGACTGAAAGAACTGGGCATGTTTAGCCTTGAGAAGAGAAGACTGAGGGGAGATAGGATAGTACTCTTCAAGTACTTGAGAGGTTGTCACAGAGAGGAAGGCCAGGATCTCTTCTCGATCATCCCAGAGTGCAGGACACAGAAGAATGGGCTCAAGTTACAGGAAGCCAGATTCCAGCTAAACATCAGGAAAAACTTCCTAACTGTTAGAGCAAGACGACAATGGAACCAATGACCTAGGGAGGTGGTGGTCTCTCCCACACTGGAGGCATTCAAGACGAGGCTGGACAGCCATCTGTCAGGGATGCTTTGACTGAAATTCCTGCATTGAGCAGGGGGTTGGACTCATGGTCTTGTAGGCCCCTTCCAACCCTACTATTCTATGATTCTATATTCATACACACACCAAGCTGATGGGAAAAGCTGGATGCAATGGAACAATCGAGGTACAAAAATGAGTACTAGATGTAGAGCTCCTCTCCTTCTGGAACTGATACTTGGAACAGTTCTTACTCCCTACCTTTTGGGGTGGGGGCAGGAGCTGATACAACCAGGAAATACAAACATATGCACACATACATACATATAGATGATGGGGAGTGTGCGTGTGTGTATATAAGGGGGTGAGGTTTCATTTTGTGCCATTCTCTTGTGTATATTTTAATACTTTGCTAATTCAATGAGATTTCTTTTTTTAAAAAAGGTTTCATGCGATGAGATCAAGGATGCAAATGAGCAATGACCAGAGTGGGGTGGGTGGGGCAACCCCTCTTTCTCTCTGCAGTAGAGCAGAGGAAGGAGGCTGGCTGGCTGGCTGGCGCTCTGTGTCTGGCTAGCTCTGTGTGTGTTGCTGGGGGGGAGAAGCGGCCGGGCCAGGGCTGGGGCTCCGCCTCTCTCCTTCCCTCCTCCTTGTGCTCAGTGCCGGGGCGGGAGGAGGAGGAGGAAAGGAAGGAGACGCTGGGCTGGAGGTTTGGAGGAGGAGCCGCGCTGCTATCGGGCCGGGTAGGATCTGGGATCAGATGGGGAGACAGGGGGGGTGGTTTCCAGCTAGGAGGAGGAGGAAAATGCGGATTATGGGTGGCAGGAGGTAAGGGAGGGGGGATTGGGTGGTGGAAATTGGAGAAGACAGGGAGGAGGTGGGGGGATTGGGAGGGACTGGAGCTCGCAGGTTTGGGGGCTCAGGAGGAAGGATGTGAGGGAGGAGGGGCTGGGGATGACAGAGGGCTCTGGTTTGGGGATAACCAATAATAATGGTTAATAATGGGGATAAAGAGGGCTTGCAAGGGGACGGTGTGACAAGGGCTGGCTGGGAAGAACACCTGAGCTGCAGAAAAGGCAGGTGGGTTCAAGAGGGGCTGGGGTTCATGGGGATTAGGTGTTGGGGGTAAAGTGACTTTCTAGGGGGCTGAGTGTGGGTGGCACAGGGAGGATGTGGGGTCAGGGTGAAAGGGCTGCGGTATGCAGGGGGAGAAGGGTGGAGGTGTTAGGGGGCTGGGGATATAGAGGTGTAAACAGAAGTGGGGATGTGAGGGAGAAGAGAGGACAGGAGGGAAAGGGGGCTGGGGGGGCAGAGAGGGCTGGAGCGGGGGAAGGATAAGGAACCCTGCTTGGTATGGGGAGGTGTGGGGCTGAAATGGAGGTTAAGCAAGCAGAGGAGAATGTAGAGAAAAAAGAAAGGGGCTCTGTTGTGGGGGAAGGCAGGTGGGTGGGTGTGGAGATTAAAAGGGGATCTACCAGGGATGTGTCTGAAGGGAGCTGGGGGAAAAGTCTGAGATCCCAAAAGGAAATTGAATATGTGTGCAGCTGGAAAGGAGCTGCTGAAAATACACTTGAGGGGCAGAAGGAGGATAAGGGACTAGGGAAATGGGGGTGGGGGTGGAGTCTGACTACACCCCAATAAAAAGGTCACCCCAAGAAAAAATATAGGCCATAAGGTGAAAGATGTGGAAAGGGGCTGCATGTTTCTTGAGTAGGGCTGCTTAAATCGGTAGATTAATCGGGGGGGCACAATTCATAAGTGTTTGGACTGAGAGTTTATTTTATTTCTCTTGCTTTATTTCCTGAGGATGTTTGGTCCAGGTGTGTATAGGGAAGCCTTCCCCTAACCAGGCACCCTCCAGAGGTGTTGGACTACAACTCCCATCATCCATGGCCAGCAGGGGGATGTGTGATGTAGTCTCACACAACTGGAGGGTGCCAGCTTGGGGGAAAGCTGGTGTAGGGCGTGGAGAGGAGAACAACGGAAACAGAAAGTCTTTACGACAGCGGGTGATCTGTCCGTTCTCACGCTTCTTTCTAGTTATCTTCTCTCCCCCAAAATACCTAGATTGGCTTACTGGCAATATTGAAATTAACTTGCATTCGATCAGTTCATTAAGGTGCAGTCCTATGCAGTTTTGTAGGACTTTTTTTTCTGCCTAAACCTGCATAGGATTGCACCCCGAGTCAGTGAAATGGCGGATGATTCGGCCATTTTTAGTTGACAGGAGAAAGGACATCCCTGCTTTCTAGGGAGTACATGGGTGATGTGTTGACCCTATCCCCACTCCTGCCAGCTTTCACATCCTTGGGATTAGAGAGCAAGGAAAAAGATTCCAAAGCAGCATTAAAAGGCCATGAACTGATACCTACCGAATGATCCACGGGTAGGGGGGAAATAATCCTTTTGGTCAAAGACAGATATATTGTAAAGGTGTGCTGGATTGGTTTCAACTCTGGAATAAATGTTTGACTGTGTTTACAGACAGATACATCCACAACTCTTTTTTGCATGAACAAGAGCAACGGAATTCTGTAGTCAGGGCCAGAAATATTGGAACAAGGATAACTGTTTTGGCAGTTGGCTTCTGTACACCACCATGTTGAAGTTGAAAGGAAACACACCCAGATGGGAGCGAAGTCAGGACTTTCAGCTGTAATTCAAGGGGACAAAAGTGGGGCACTAACCATTCAGGAAGTACAGCCAGTGGCATACACACACACCCGTCATTGGTGGCTCATAAGTAATGGAACGAATGGCTGACAAGCAGCTGCATGGCCAGGTGTGGCATGTTTCCTGGGTACCCCATGACCAATCAAGCAGATAAGAGGCCTGGAGGTGGTTCTGAGTGTTACATTTGCATTTGGTGGCTGTTCACTGGAACTCCCAACATGAGGTCCAGAGAGGTGTCCATGCAAGTGAAGGAGGCCATCATTAGGCTGAGGAAACAAAATAAACTCACCAGAGAGATAGCAAAAGCAGTGGGAGTGGCCAACACAACAGTTTGGAACATCCTGAAAAAGAAGGAATTAACTGGCAAGCTCGGCAACAGCAAAAGGCCTGGCAGACCACAGAAGACAACTAAAGTGGATGACCGCAGAATGCTGCTCATGGTGAAGCAGAACCCTTTCACAACATCTAGCCAGGTCAAGAACACTCTTGCGGAGGTGGGCATGTCATTGTCAACATCTACAGTCAAGAGACGGCTTTATTAATGTAAATACGGAGGCTTCACAACAAGGTGCAATCCACTGGTAACGCTCAAGAACAGAAAGGCCAGATTAGCCTTTGCCAGTAAACACCTAAAAAAGCCTGCCCAGTTCTGGTATAAGATTCTTTGGACTGATGAAACCAAGATTAACTTGTACCAGAATGATGGGAAGAGAAAAGTATGGAGAAGGAAAGGAACAGCTCATGATCCAAAGCATACCACATCATCTGTCAAACATGGTGGAGGCGGTGTTATGGCATGGGCATGTATGGCTGCCAATGGAACCAGGTCACTGGTGTTTATTGATGACGTGACTGCTGATAAAAGCAGCAGGACGAATTCTGAAGTGTTTAGGAGTATACTTTCGGCTCAGATTCAGCCGAATGCTGCCAAACTGATAGGACGCCGCTTCATATTGCAGATGGATAATGACCCGAAACATTCAGCAAAAGCTCCCCAAGAGTTTCTGAAGGCAAAGAAGTGGGATGTTCTTCAATGGCCAAGTCAGTCACCTGATCTCAGCCCAATTGAGCATGTTTTTCACTTACTGAAGACAGGACTGAAGGCAGAAAGACTCACAAACAAGCAGCAGCTGAGGGCAGCTGCAGTAAAAGCCTGGCCAAGCATGTTGAGGGAGGAAACTCAGCATTTGGTCATGTCCATGGGTTCCAGGCTTCAGGTAGTCATTGACTGCAAAGGATTTTCATCCAGGCATTAAAGGCGATCCTTAAGTTTGAAATGATGTTGGTTTGTTCCATTACTTATGAGCCACCAACGATGGGTGTATGTGTATGCCACTGGCTGTACTTCCTGAATGGTTAGTGCCCCACTTTTGTCAAACCCCTTGAATTACAGCTGAAAGTCCTGACTTCGCTCCCATCTGAGTGTGTTTCCTTTCAACTTCAATGTGGTGGTGTACAGAGGCCAACTGCCAAAACAGTTATCCTTGTTCCAATATTTTTG
The DNA here is from genome assembly GCF_057233095.1 of Heloderma suspectum. Classification (NCBI taxonomy): domain Eukaryota; kingdom Metazoa; phylum Chordata; class Lepidosauria; order Squamata; family Helodermatidae; genus Heloderma; species Heloderma suspectum. Next base: position 116,381,842 of record NC_139463.1, on the reverse strand, counting down.
GCCCTGACTGTATTTCCCCAGAACAGGAGTGGGTGACTTCTGGTCCTCCAGATGTTTGGACCGACAATTCCCACCATACCTTGCTATCGGCTGTGTTGGTTAGGGCTGATGGGAATTGTAGGCCAAAACATCTGGAGGGCCACAAGCAGCCCTTCTCTGCCCTAGAAGTAGTATAGTTTCTGAGCCTTACTTCAGGCCCTGGTTAGACATATTCTCAGAACCAGAGTACGTTTTCCCAACAAGAAGGATGGTGGGTGGCAGCATCATGTGTGGGTGCCCTAGAGTTCTGCTCTGGTAGATGGAGGCATTTTGGAAAGGGGTGCGGAGACCACCCCAGATGAGTAAAATTATCCTGGACTAACCATTCATGGGAGTAGAGAGAAGCCTTCATTATCTATTTTTATTTAAAACAGGCAGAAAGTGGATCAGGACTTCCTAGTAGATCTCTGGGTGATTTGCAGTAGATCAGCAATAGTTTCTGACTCTCAATGGTTTTATCAAGAGTTATTCTTGATGGTTTTATCAAGAATTATTCACCGTTTCGACTTTTCTATCTTTCAAGCATGTTAAACGTTTGGTTAAACTGAAGTAAATGTTTCTATGAACCTGAACTTAGTTGAGGATAATTGTTTGGTTGTGCTTGAGGTGTACTGAACTCTCCCGTGAGTTTGCCCTTAGTGCGTTCTTGAGGAAAACGTGGTCCCTTGCTACTCTATTTCACTTGCTAAGGACACTCTAGCCAGCGTTTTCTGTCCTGGAAGACTGACATAGTTACTCTGTAGCCCCCTTGCTTTCTCGGTTAAAGCATTTGTTCTGAGCATCCAGGCATTGTTTCTCTTCCGGATTTGTTTTGACCACAGATTTATAGCATTAGGCAGGCCACAGTGAATGCACGATGCACAAAAATGACAGAAGACACGTGTCACAAAAATGACATGAAGAAGTCCTGTGGGCAGTTGCTAAATAATGGTGTTCATTGTAGAATTCCAAGCCCCTTTCTGTACTTAAAGGTCCCGAATGAGGAAAAGTTGCACAAATTAAGGAATCCCACTTTGCCCAAGGAACCTGGAGGCCATGGCTCAGTGGAAGAGCACATGTTTTGCGTGAAGAAGGTCCTGAGTTCCATCTCCAGTAAGTTCAATAATATGGCAGAAAGTGCTGGCAAAATCTTCTGCCAGAAACTCTAAAGAGTCGCTGACTGCCCGGGCTAGATGGACCAATGGTCAGACGTGGTCTGAGAGACCTTCATATGAAGATCTCGCATGGGGATCTGTAGTTCTGTAACGGGCCTGGCTCTTAACAGCAGACCCTTCATAGAACTCTCAGCACTGATTCAACAACAATAAAATGGGGATCCAGGTTTCCTTATGAGAAACAATAATGATTATAAACCTCTATAAAATGTGTGTTTAAAGACTTTAGTTTACGAGGGTCTCCCAACTCCCCCCTCCTACATCTCATCGGCCCACCCAGCAGCTTGGTAAGGTCGGTGCCTCTTCTTGTTTTACAGCTGGGTGACTTGCAAAACCATGGTAATTTTAATAAGGAGGGTGTTGAGCCTCTTTCCGCCTGAGGGCTGAATTCCATTTTGGAGATGCTATCCGGGTAGGGCAGGGAGCAAAAGGGGCAAGGTCAAAATAACCAAAAATACCAGCACATCTCAGCTTAAAGCTCTTACTGCCTGTAACTAAGCCTTATTTATTTATTTCATTTCATTTCTATACTGCCCAATAGCCAAAGCTGTCTTAGGAGAGGCTATATAATCCTGCCTGAGGATTGAGATCTGTTGGAGGAGCCCTCCTCCGTGTCCCACCAGTGTGAGACTTATCCTACGGTGGGACGTGGGAGAGGGCTTTTTCTGTGGCACCTCAGTTGTGGAACGCCCTCCCCTTGGAGGCCCGATTGGCACAGACACTGGTTTCATTTTGGCATCAAGTTAAAACATGGCTTTTTACCAAAGCCTTTGAGGGCTAATTGGGTTCCCTGAGTTTGCACACTGTTTTAACTGTTTTATTGTTTTAGATTTTAACTTGGTATTAGCTAGCTTAATGATTTAATATATTTTTAGCTATTTACATTATTTTTCTGCACTGTTTAAATTGATTTTATCTGTATGCCGCCCTGAGAGCTTAATGATACGGGGCGGGATACAAATGTTTTAAATAAATAAATTTCAATCTTTTGGAATGGGGAAAAAGCTACGCAAAAACTGGGAATCCACCAGATGATTTTGCTGTTCAGGGGAAAGAGGGTGGGGCTAAGTGAAGGGACAGATTTAGGCCTTGGCCCTGATATTCTGCACCCCTGTCATAAGAGAGCAAGTAGTGCTTGTTATTTTTATGACATCTAGGTCTCAGGGCCAACTTTATACCAGCACAGTGCATACGCACTCCACCATTTAGCACTCCAGAGCTAGCCTTTGGCAATGTCTGACCTACTAAGTCAAAGCACAACCCCGCAAGGCATATCCTGTGCCTTGCCAGGTGTTTGGAATCTCCTTGCCCCCCCCCCCTTTTTTTTTTTTACTGTCTCAGGCAGGCAACAAAACAGAAGGCGTGCCGAGCTCCCAGACGGGCCACCCAAGATGGGGGGGTGCTGCTTAGTGGGACATAAGTCATGTGTAGACCTGCTCTTTTTGTTTTATGAGCTTATTCAGCCGTGAATTTTACAACTTTCCTAGTCACCCTAGGCAAACAGGAATTCAGTGCAGGCGAGTGAGCGGGCTGGTGTAGGGGGAACAGAGGGCTCCATTTATTTTATGAAGTTATTCTATTGGATGTATAAACCAGCTTTGTATTTAACAACTCACTTAGTTGCCATAGGCGACCAAGAATTTGTTGCAGGTGAGTGAGTGGGCTGGTGAAAGAGGGGCAGATATCTCCTTTTTCCACCAGTCCAGTTTGTTTCTGGGCTGTCTGCAGAGGAATGGAGGCTAGTAAAAATATATATGTGTCAGGCTAGTAAATTTTGTGGGCTTATTTGCAAGGTTAGTATAAAAGCTCCCATTCAAAGTTGTGAGTGGAGGTAACGATATTTAAACTGGTCTTCTGAATTCCTACCAAACAATATAGGTTTTGGAATATATATATACACACACAGGTGTGTTAAATATACAACCAATTCTCATATACCATTAAAAACCAGTTTTTAATAAAATATTACAAAAAAGGTTAAAAAGGTCTATGCACAGTCCTCAAGTATTCCCTACATACATATTATGATAATTGGTATCTATACCGGGCTGTACAAGTTTTGCAAAGCCCCTGTCCCATATTCATTTCTACTGAGACAGTCTTCATCAGTGGGAAAAATAAACACAAATTACACCCCATATAATCACGAATTACAACTAATATCTCATAATTGAAGATATTCTACACAAAGTCTGTAAAACAAAAATAAACAAGTTTAAATATCTTAAATATTGTCACTGACAAATATTGTCACAGGACTGTTTATAGATCTTTTTAACTTAGTTTGTAATGTTTTATGAAAGCCTTGTTTTAAATTGTATATGAGCATTGGTTGTATATTTTAACACACCTGTATATAGATATAGTTTCCTATAACCTATATTGTTTGGTGGCCTTTTGTGTGGTTTAGGATATTACCTTCCCTGCGAGCGCTTCTGTATTCCTAGCCAGTGGAAGCCCAATTGAATGCAGGCTGGTTCATACAAGCATGTCCACCGCTTGATTCTTGGCCAAAGGTGCAAACTGACACTGGTGAAAAGTGTGTTTCTTGATTTTGCGTTGGCTCGTTCACATGTGTTAAGGCATGAGCTGATGGTGCAGTCCTCAAATGCTGAATATGTGTGACACCACCTCCCACTGCCCCAGCCTCTGGAAATAACTGCAAGCAACTTTTTTTCTATTAGCGGAGGCCTTGCTTCCACCAATAGGAGCCCATATGTGCTGTAGAACAAACAGAATGTCCAGTAATGGGTGTCTTTAAGACACCCCATGTTGGCAGAAGAGGCTAACATGTGGCCATCAGATCACTCGGATTCTGTAGCCGCATTTCTGGGAATTGTTCTTCGAATCGAGAATGGCTTCTTCCTGTGTGATGAGAAGCTGCATTAATCATCTGCACAGGTCCTTAAGAGGCTCCAGTTTTGAACCCCAGGATCCCGTGGCATTGTTGGCTGATGCTCAAGAGGTTTCTAAGGAGGAAATTGTCCAGATGTGCCCTCACTGTGGCCTGTGGATGTGCAAATGACTCTGTTGGGTGAGAAATCGAAGGGAGTGAAATCTCTTTCACCACCTTGGGGCAGAAATATCTAGGGCTGGCACCAAGGGTCGGCATGTTTGGGCCCCTGCCAAGGGCCCACACCCCAACGGGGGCCCACTGGCAGGAGCCCCATGGAATTGCGTCTTCTCCATTGGAGGCTGCTTGTCCCCCTGCCTCTCGCTCTGGCCCAGACAGCAGTGGTGGTGGTAAGGAGGAGACGTCATGGTCTACTTGCTCCCCGGCTCTCTGCCTGTCAAACAAGCAAGCGGTAGCAACAGTGAGAAAGAGGATGAGAGCCAGAGCAGCTGGTGACCTGGTAGTGAGAAGGTAGAGTCACTCAGGGAGGGGGCCCAGGGAGGCTGTTTTGCCCAATGGCCCTCCAAAACCTGGAGCTGGCACGATTCTAGGAATTGGTTGCTGGCTCCTAGAAATCTGAAGTCTTTACTCCTCCCTATGTATGCAGGGCTGGTGACTTAAGAATACGATGCTGACTCCTTTTTAAAGAAGCAAAGCTGGTTCTGATGCTGATGAATCATAGCATCATAGGGCTGGAAGGGGCCTACAAGACCATCGAGTCCAACCCCTGCTCAGCGGAGGAAGCCTGATTCCCAGGCGGTCTCCCATCCAAGGACTAACCAGGGCTGACCCTGCCTAGCTTCCGAGATCGGTCGCATCCAGCCCTTTGCTCATCAAATGCTTACGTTCCATATTGTAAGGTCGCTCACAAGAAGAGGTGGAAAGAGAAGCATGTGTGTAGGAACTGTTGGCCCTCCACAAGTTGTCGGACTCCATTTCCCATCGGCCCCAACCAGCAGGTTGGGGATTATGGGGGCTGTAGTCCCAGCAACACCAGGAGGGCCGCAGGTTCTCCAGCCTTGACATAGAGGAATGTAGGAAAGCATTTGTTTCTGTTCCTGCTCTTTCGCCCTATGAGCATTGCAGACCCTTGCAGGATAGGCCCCTAAGTGTTTAAGACTGGATGGGAGTAGGAGTAGAAAGGGCATTGAGGTCTAAATGGGGGTTAAACCCGGGGCTACCCTTGCGCTTGGGCTGGAAGCTGCAGCTGGCGTAGAATGCGGCAGCCGGGTTGCTGGGTGGGCCGCCTTGCCGAGCCCATCTTACGCCAGCGTTGAAGCAACTGCCTTGGCTACCTGTTCACCGCTGAGCCAAGTACAGGGTCTTGCTGTTAGCATCTAAAGCCCGGAACAGTTTGGGACCTGGGTGAGTGGAGCTTTGGCAACCACCTGCTGCATCTGGTGAGCACCTACCTGGCCCATTTGTCTGCCTGCCTGCTGCTCCTCAGTCTGTTTGCAAGCGGAGCTGCTCCTACCTGCAGCTCCAAGGGGTGTGGCCCAGCAAGGGGCTGCTTAGCTGCAGAAGCCTGAGGCAGCACTGAGGGGAGCTGTGGCAACCAAGCTTAGGACCTGGCTCCCTGGCAGATCGCCTTCCCTGATGCAGACCTGGGCGATTGTTAAAATCATCAGAGGAGGCCTTGCCGGTTGTGCCGCGATGGGCAGATTGCTATCTGGCGGCAACATAGAAGCAGGCCTTCTCTATGGTGGCACCCAATTTATGGAATGTCCTCAGCCCTGATGTTTAGTAGGCACCAACTGTGGCATGTTTTAGAGCCTGTTAAAGACACATCTCTTTACCTGAGCCCTTGCTGAATAATTGTGCTGCCCACTTTGTTTGTTCAGTATGTTTTTTCTTTTTTTTTCCGTTTTGGTTTTAAATATTTTAAACACTTGCACTGATGATTTTTTATTATGCTATGTTTTACTTTTTGATTTTTTAAAAACCATTTAACAATATGTTTAAAGATACGGCCAACGGTATATAAATGAATTAGAATAAAAGGCTGAGTCTTGTTGACAGCGTTGTGTTCTGGGGGTTTGGAAAGACCTGTTGGCTTTTCCTTTATCACATTTTGTTTCGCCCTTTCCAGCCAGCAATAGACGGCGCTCTCCTTCCTTCATGAGGCTCGGCCCTGCCTGACTGGAGAACTGACTTGCAGCTGAGGTTGGGGAGGGGACTTCCCTACAACCCTCACCCAGGGGAGCTCAACCCCTTCCTTCCGCCATGGCTGACCCCATCATGGACCTCTTTGATGACCCCAACCTCTTTGGCCTGGACTCCTTGACGGACGAGAGCTTTAACCAGGGCCCCCCGGATCCCATCGAGGAGGCTTTGGGGCTTCCGAGCGGGGCCTTGGACTCTCTGGCCGGGGGCTCCAAAGAACAGCCGGCCCCCCCACAGGCAGCGCCCCCCCAGCCACAGACTCTGCCCCTCCCACAGACACAGTCTGAGGCCGGGCCTGAACTGCCCCAGCAGGATCAACCTGGGCTCTTGCAAGCCCCACAGGACCAGGAGGTCCTCAGCCAGGGCAACCCGTTCATGGGCGTCTCCGCTGCCGTTGCCACCACGCCGGCCATCGCGCCCTCTCCTTCCACCGGAGGACAGCAATCCGCCGCCATCACCCCTCCTCCTCCAGCCCCAAAGATCGTCATCTTGAAGGCGCCAGCAGGCAGCTCCATGACGGGGGCCCACGTGGCCCAAATCCAAGCCCAGCCCATCGGGGCAGCCAACGGGGGCAAGGTCACCTTCGCCAAGGTGCTGACAGGCACTCCTCTGCGGCCGGGGGTGTCTATTGTCTCAGGCAATGCGGTGCTGGCCACCAAAGTGTCCCCTGGGGCCGGGGCCCCCGCCACACTCCATCGCCTTGTCCAGCCTGGCCGGCCCGTCAAGCAGCTGGTGCTGCAGCCCATCAAGAGCCAGGCCGGGGGGAGCGCCGGGACCACACCTCTGAAGCCCGCGGTGACTCTGACATCCACTCCAGCGCAGGTACGGTCGCCAAGTGCAGTCACATGACCTGAGCGTGATGTGGCTTTGGGGGTAGAGCTCATAGGAAGGTCCCAGGTTCTATCCCTGCCATCTCCTTGTATTCAAGCAGGCCTTTGGCGTCGAAGCGGGTCTGTTGGGTTGGATGCTGTTTTTATTCTGTTACTGTTGCATTTTAATTGTGTTTTAATGCATTTGTTTTATTGTTTTAATCGAACTGTATTTATGATTGAACCTGCCTAGAGTCCCATTTTTCTTGTAGAAAGGTGGGGTACAAATCGAATGAAATCAGATCAAAAGATCTTGGGAGAGTGCTGTTGTCAGTAGGACTAAACAGCGCTGGACAAGATTGGGGGCATGGAACTTGTATTTATTTGTTTAATTTATAGCCCACCTTTCTGCCAGAAATGCCGCTCGAGGCAACTCACAGTAAATCCAGTTTAAAACAAAATCTTAATTAGAACATAACATTAAAAACAACATTTTAAAAAACAACGCCCAGGTGGGCAAAGCTGGGAGAGATTCAGTCCTCTGGTTTTGTCCAACTTGACATCTCTGTGATACTGGTCTGATCAGCACGCTCAGCCAGGATCAAGGCATCATTTTCCCCTTCACTGACCTGGCATTCAGCAGCATCACCTGACAGTTAGACTCAGTGTGAAACAGGTTCTTTATATCAGGGATGGGCAGACGTCAGGCTTGCATGATCTACTTTGTGTGTTTGTTTTTTTACTAGAGCCCTAAGATCCACCAGCCTGGTGCAAAACTCACACTTAGAATTTAAGAATTCTCAGCTCAGGGATTTGTTATGAGCACCAAAACTGAACGCAGCTGGCAGTCATTCCACATGAAAATCCACTCCTCGTTACCCCCAGCTTCCTTCATTTCATCAGTATAATTTAGGGCAGGGAGGGGTCATTTTATTACTATTATTGTTAAACAATTGAGAGTCAGTTATCTGTGCTGATCTAATGCAAATTACCCACAGATCTACCAGTCGACCCAGATCTACCTTCTGCCCACCCCTGCTGAATATCAGGTGCAAGCAGAAGGTAGATTAGGTTCCACTGGTAAATCTCTGACAATTTGCAGTTGATCAGCAAGGGTTTCCAACTCCTGACGGTTTCTGCGCATGGCTTTTCCCCCTTGTAATGTAGGCTGCTAAAGTCAAGGAAGCTCGTGGCAGGGACACAGACAGGACTAGGCTTATGCATGAGAATTTTTGTGTGAGCGTTCCAGTTCGGGTACTGGAAAACAAATTCCTGGACTGAGCATCTGCTCTGACACACCTTATTCTGCAACTCTTCGTCCATTTCCTGGAGTGACTATTTTGCACCTGACTCCGTTTGGTGGACCTTGGAATTCTAATGAAAAGCAAAGTAGATTCCCATAGGCCAGGAGTGGAGAAGCGGTGACTTTCTGGATGTTGTTGGACTCCACCTCCCATCATTCCTGACTGCTGGCCATGATGGCTGGGGCTGATGGGAAAGTTCAGCAATACCCAGAGGGCTGCAGGTCCCCACCCCATGCTGTAAGGTGAAAGTCTGCCTTATATCCTTATTCTGGATTGCAGACTTTCAGCCTAGTGTGGTTATGTCTGCCGATTGAGTTTGGTTGCATTTGAATTTCTTGCATCATAATTCTGGGCATGTCTACTCAGAAGTGCATTCTGTTGTGTTCAATGGGATTTACTCCAAGGTAAGTGTATGTAGGATTGTAGCCCCATGGTCTTGTCTTCCAGTACAGAAACAATATCATTGGTTTCCATGCCCCTTTCCCTCCTGTAAGACCTTTTTGGCTGGGTTCCCAGTCAGATTTAGAAAAACCTCTTTTTGCCTGTCTACCTAATGGCCCATGCCACTTCGGACCACAAGCACCTCACAGGTCTGGGATGAGGTTTGGCATGTTTCAGTGCTTCCCGACGTTAAAAAGTGTTGTATTTAGAAAACTAGCCTGTGAAGGAGAAGGACAGGGTAGAATCCTTTCGAACAAGCTAGGTTTCCAAGTGCAGGGCGTGATTATATTAGGAAGTGGTCAAACATACAACCTTTTCTCCCCCACGCCCTTGGGATTTAAAGTCTTACAGTCCTAGGAAGGCTTTACTACATGGTATTTTGAATGTGTAATTCAGCTGTGAATGTGTCTGTGGGAGAGGGAGGTAAATAGTGGGGGTGGGGGGAGAGGGGGAGGTTTGAGACTGCAGTGCCTCACAGCGATAACTGCTGGACCTAAACATTTCCTGTATGAAACTTTTTAAATCCCTGTTTTGTTACAATTGGGAGGGCAAATAATCTGTTCATATTTCTCTGATTTATAGAGCTAGGATGGCACCTTTATATATAAAAAGCACAGCGCCAATAGCAGATCTCCTACTCACTCTGTTTTGTTACAGTTGGGAGGGCTAGTAATTTGTTCGTATTTCTCTAATTTATAGAGCTGAGATGGCACCTTTATATATAAAAAGCACAGCGCCAGTAGCAGAACTCAGGAGGGCTAGTTATCTGTTCATATTTCTCCAGGTTACGGAGCTGAGAGGGAACCCTGACGCAGGGGGTGGTGGGAGCACAGTGCTAGTAGCAGAGCTCCCTCTCACCCACCCCAAATGCTGGACTTGCAGTCAGATGCCTTGCTCAGCCTCAGCCCTAGAGAAATGCAGTTGCTCCAGTTCTGCTTCTGTCTGCAGTGCAGAGATGTGTGTCAACGGCAGCTTTCTCAATTGAGTGGGCACCATCTTCCGAGAAGTGCCTGCCACTTCTTTTTCCTCCTCTCCAGGGAGAGTCGAAACGCATCACCCTGGTCCTCCAGCAGCCTCCGGCCAGTGGAGGTGCACCAGGCCAGCGCCACGTGGTTTTGGGCAGCCTGCCGGGCAAGATTGTGCTCCAGGGGAACCAGCTGGCGGCCTTGAGCCAGGCCAAGGGGATGCCAGGTCAGCCCGCCAAAGTGGTCACCATCCAGCTGCAGGTCCAGCAGCCCGGCCAGCAGCAGCAGCCCAGCGGCCAGCCCGGCACCCAGAAGATCCAGCTCTTGCAGCAGCCCCCGGCTGGCGGCTCGGGGCAGCCGGGTCCCCTGAGCGTCTCCTCGGTACAGCAGGCCCAGGTGGTGGGCGGCTCGGGACAGAGAGTGACGGTGCCCCTCAAGGTCGTGCTGCAGCCGCAGGTAAGTGACTTAGTGACTGGCAGGAAGAGCTTTAAGCTACAGGATGCTGGTATTTTAAAAATTGCTTTATTACATTTCTGTGCTTCCCAACAACCGAAGCGCTCTTGGCAGTTCACAACAACCATAAAATACAACATAATCACATACAGAAGATAAAATAACGATTTAAAAGTTTAAACTACAATATAAAAGTAACCAAACAGAACCTAGCAGCAGTGCAAAAATGTAACGCACAGTACCAGATAAAAATAAACCGAAAAGCTAAAATGCCTGGGACAATAAAAAGGTCTTCACCTGGTACCAAAACAAGCACAATGTAGGCACCAGGCAAACCTCTCCAGGAAGCTCATTCCGCAACCGGGTGCCACAGCAGAAAAGGCCCACTTCTTAGTAGCCTCCCACCTCACTTCCTTTGGTGGAGGCGCCAGAGAAGGGCTGCTGAAGCTGATCTTGGGGTCCAGGCAGATGTATATTTTTGGTGCTTTGGCAGACACATCTCTTTTGCATTTGGCCTCGCCCACCACTGGAATGTGGCCCCTGGAAGCTTCTCTGAAACTGCATTCAGCCCTCGTGCTGAAAGAGATTCGGCACCCCTGTAATAAGGGCTGTGCGCACCTCAGTTCCTCTCGTGAGCACAGAATATGTTAGTGGAGTGGGCAGTTCAGATTCCTGGAAACCTCTGCTTTGATTGAAAAAAGAAAAGCATGCTTCTAGCTCTAATGGCTGTGAAGATCGGCTTGAAAGCATGTGGGGAATAGGTGAATTGCCCAAAATGCCAAACATTGGCGAAACTATGTAGGTTTGTTCCATTTGGCGCAATTCATGCAGGCAGCAGAACTGACCTTTGGGTCTGTTTTGCGGTGTGGAATGTGGATTGCCTGGGTACCAAATTGTGGTGGTTATCGGACCACAGAGGTCCCATCCAGTCCAGCATTCTGATGCTTCTCGGATGCCTCCCAGCGGGCAGGAAGGTGTCTGCTCTCCTCTGCCATTGGTTCCCTCACGTCTTGGTGTGCAGTAAAGAGGTCGACGTTGCTGGCTGCTGCCACATCCCGTGGCAGCAGATTCCATAGCAGAACATAGCCCTGTTTATGACATGTGGCAGTGCAAGTGCTGGGACAAAGATGGTGGCTGAGGCTGGTCTCTTCCATTTGTACCTGTCCCTTTTTAGCTGTTCAATGCCCCCTGTTGATTTCATTCCACCTGTTCTTTGGCCTGCTCCAGGCTCTCATCTGTGAAGCCAGGTGGGAATTTAAAGCAGGGGCAGGGCACTTTTTTTTCTGTCGGGGTTGCATGCTGGTAGTGGATAGGGCCACCCTCTTTCTTTCTCTCTCTCTCTTTCTGCCACCTCCCTTCTTTCTCACTCTTTCTGCCACCCCCTTCTCTTTCCATATGAATCCTGTAGAGGGCTTCTCCCCTCTCCTCCATTTCACTGCAAGATGATTGGGTTTGTTCCTTTTTTTTCCTGCTTCTCCCCTTTCTTCCATATGAGCCTCCCACCCCACACACACACACCATATAACCTCATGTATGGAAGTCCACGTATCTTTCACTCTTATGAGAAGGAAAACACCTTGGAGGGCGTATGCTTTTTAGTGGACAAGCGGCAACAGGGGAAAGCTAGAAGCCTTCTCCCCATCCACCACTGATCACTGTCTTCTTCCACAGCCTGATTCCCGTTGCTTTACAGAGGACTCCCCCACCCCCCACCTTCTCTCCTTTCCCCAGGCTTGTTTTTAAAGGTGAAAGCACCTTTGATACCATAGCATCTGCTTCTGTCCTGGATCATCATGGAGGAGGGGTTAATGACAACTCCCATAACCCCTGGCAGATCATTCCAATGGCTGGGGGGGATGGGTGTTGTAGTTAACACCCAACGATCCATTCTGGCCAGGGAGGAAGGGGCTTCTTTTCCTCTGCAGCTGGCCCAGAAAGGCAGTGGGGCTGATGGAGGAGGGACCGTGTGGCCTGTTCCTCCCCTGCTGCATTTCTGTGCCGGCTGTGAAGGAGGTGAAGCTTGTTGTTGTGTGTCCAGAACAGAAACGAGGTGGTCTAGGGGCAGAGCTGCCAGAGCAATGCATGAAATGTGGCTGCAGATTCCCCCCACACACACCTTTTAAAGGGAGGCAGAGGTCCAAGTGTTCATAGGCCCAAGGATGGAGTGAAGGGTCTGGTAGTGAAGTGGAACCAGAAACTCCTTGGCTGGGGTCACAGGTGTTCAGAACCCACTTCAGCATCTGGGGATTCTTGGGAGGTGAATATATAAATAAATAAATATTTATTTATATATTCACCTCCCAAGAATCCCCAGATTTGAATATATATATATTCAAATATATGAAATATATATTTCAGTGACATATGTGTATTCTCTCATACACTTGCTCGGGATAATCCCTTGAAAAACATTGATTGCAACTTCGGAACTGCCAAGCTTGCCTAATATTGTGTCTGCAACTGGCACCCTTTCATTACTGATGACCTTACGAAACAGGAAAAAATCTGCCCCCCGCCCCTGGGTACTGCCAGCCTTTAAGATGCCAGTATAGCCTCCAGACAACCCTGGGATGCCTCACTGAAGGGTGCGCCTGCCCCTGTCGCCCTCTGCAGGCCAGTTCGTCGCAGGGCAGCTCCTCGGGGCTCTCGGTGGTCAAGGTACTCAGCAGCAGTGAGGTGGCAGCCCTCCCCTCTTCCAGCGGGGCGACGCGGAGCAGCTCGGATGAATCCCGTAAGCTGGAGCACCAGAAGAAGCAAGAGAAGGCCAACCGTATTGTGGCGGAGGCCATTGCTCGGGCGCGGGCACGGGGCGAGCAGAACATCCCCCGGGTGCTGAATGAGGATGAGCTGCCCAGCGTGCGTCCTGAGGAGACGGGCGAGCGCAAGCGGCGCCGGAAGGGCGGGGGCGATCGCATCCCCAAGGAGGAGCGGCCACGCAAGGGCAGGGGCCAAGGAGGGTCCGGCAAGAGCAAAGGCCGGGGGAAGCCCAGGTAAGGAGCGAAGCCCTGTCTAGTCCCCCATCCTCTTTGGAGGGGGGTCCTGTTATTTCAGTCTGTCTTCCTCTCGTTCCTCCCAGCACCATCACGCCAGTAGTAGGGAAAAAGCGGAAACGCAACACTTCTTCGGACAACTCGGACGCCGAGGTCATGCCGGCGCAGTCCCCACGCGAGGAGGAGGAGAGCAGCGTCCAGGTGAGCTGGAAGGGCAAGCGTGTTTGGGAGGTGGGACGAGGGTGGAAGAGAGAAAGGAAGAAACCTACCAACCAGCTGGAGCACTCTGGTTTCCCCGAGGACTAGCAGTAGTAATATTCAACATTCTGCATGTCTTTGATTGTGCTTGCATGGATCCCACAAGGTGGATCAACAGCCTTACTCTGTGAAAGGGAGCGCCCTCTGTTGTCTATTGGGAATAAACTGGTACTCAACAAAAGAAAGTAACTTTGTCCCATGGCTTGTAATAATGCAAATGGGGACTCTTCCTGGCTCGTGTTCTCGGGCCCCGGCATTCCTGGGAGAAAGAGGGGGTTGACCCTTTGCCTTAGCCTGGCCCGTGGTCTGTCTTCCCCTGCAGAAGCGGCGCTCGAACCGCCAGGTAAAGCGAAAGAAGTACACCGAGGATCTGGACATCAAGATCACGGATGACGAGGAAGATGAGGAGCTGGACGTGACAGGGCCCATCAGGGCCGAGCAGCTTCCAGCTCCCGAACCACCCGCTCCAGAACCTATCCCCGAGGGGGAGGCTCTGCCTTCCATGCAGTTCTTTGTGGTAAGGCCTCTGGGCGTTCCCCTGGTAAGCCAGACATTCTGCACAGTCTTTGCCAACTCCGGATCATGGTCCACCTGTCTGGCAGGGAGCAGAGGGGTGCCTCTTCCCCCACCCAGTCCTTCCTCAAGCTCTTGGGAGTTTCCCCCTCCAGATTGGGGCGGTACGTCCCATGGCGACTCGCTCCTTTTCATTCAGAGCATGATTATGGAACCTGCCCAACTTCCGGTATTACAAAGTAGTCGGAGCGGGGGGGACCCTCTCTTGGAACCAGGGGTGGGAAACTGGTGGCCTTCCAGAGGGTTTGGGGACTCCAGCTTCCATCATCCTTGGCCATGTTGGCTGAGACTGATGGGAACTGGAATCCAACAACATCTGCGGCGGGACACAGGTTCCCCACTCCTAGTCTAGAAAGAGAGTTTTCTCCCACCTCCTTTGTAAGACTGGAACTCATGGAGTAACTGTAGCTTAGTGGCTGAGAAAATGCTCTTCGTGGAAAAGGTCCCAAGTTCAGTTCTCCTGCTTTTTAAAGAGAATCCTGGGTAACAGGTACTGGGGAACGTGTCTGAGACCCTGGAGATTAAGTATGACTGATCTAGATGGGCCTGACTCTGCGTAAGGGAGCACCCTCTGTTGTCTATTAGGAATAAACTGGGACTCGACAGAAGAAAGTAACTTCGTCCCGTGGCACGTGATAATCTTACTGGTGGTGGCTGGTGGTGTAGTGGAACCAGGGCTCGCAGGGATGCAGCACTGGCACCTTTGAATTAGCAGGGATGCTGACATCACCTGCCACCCCCCTCAGACTTGAAAGGTTGTCACGGAGAGGAAGGCCAGGATCTCTTGTCCATCATCCCAGAGTGCAGGACACGGAATCATGGGCTCAAGTGACAGGAAGCCAGATTCCAGCTGAACATCAGGAAAAACGTCCTGACTGTTAGAGCAGGACGACAATGGAGCCCATTACCTGGGGAGGTGGTGGGCATTTGGGCACTGGAGGTATTTGAGATGAGGCTGGACAGCCATCTGTCAGGGATGCTGTGATTTGGATTCCTGCATTGAGCAGGGGGTTGGATTCGATGGTCTTGTAGGCCCCTTCCAACCCTACTATTCTAGGATTCTGTGATGACTTCCCTGTTCCCTCCGAGCTTCCCTGCAACTCACACAGTAGCTGAGGGGGGAAATTAATTTTCTCAGCAGCAACATGTGTCTCCCTATTGTGATGAAGTATTTTGGAGTGGCTTGGCCTTAGCTTTACAAAAGTCTTGCTCCTGGGGGAGATGAAGATGGCTAGAACAGTTTTGCTGATATGGTTCAATTCAGCTGCTTGCATTTGGAGGCTGCCCTCGGGGGCGGGTGTGCGGACTGTCATGTTGAGTGCGCACGCTTCAGACTTGACCACGTGCCACCGTGCTACTGGGACAGGCACTAGCTTAGTTCCCTTGAAAAGAAGAGGAGAGAATTTTATCGAGTTGAGGTCCATCAGTGGACATTAACCATCATAGCTAACCAGAGCCTCCATTTTCAGAGGCAGCATACCTCCGAAATACCTGTTCCTGGTGTGGGAAGGAGCAATAGGAGAGAGCCACTTGCTCCATGCTTTGCTTGCAGTCTTCCTGGGAACGTCTGGTGGTCCAGCGTTGGAAATCAGAGGCTGGACTAGATACGGCCCTTTGGGTCTGATGCAGCAAGCCTCTCTGACATGTTGTTTAATGGACTCTCCCCTTTCTCCGTCTCCCCCCACAAAGGAAAACCCCAGCGAGGAGGATGCTGCTATCGTTGACAAAGTACTGTCCATGCGGGTGGTAAAGAAGGAGGTGAGAATGTTTCCCGTGCTATCCGGGGATTTCCCTTCAGCTCCTTACCTGGTTTTCACTTTTATTTTGCTGTTGTTAGGGACTCACACTTTTGGCTTGCACATGGCGGAGCTAACGAAGACAATAGCGCCCATGCCCCCAATAGTTTATTTTTCCCCAAACAGGCTCGCAGAGCGCCTTAAAGGCTAAACTGCACAATTACACTCCAGCATGAGCCCTGATTGCTTTCCCCCACCCCAAACTAATGCAAAACCACTTCAAGAGGAAGCTGTTTAGAGTGGAAGAGCAACGACAGAGGGCAAGAGAGAGCACATAACTTGTTTCCCTGCTCCAAATCTCCATGCGTGGGAGGGTGGGAGATGTTCTGCTTACATTTTAGAATACCCCTTCGGGGATCAGTTCTGACCCCAGATGCCTAGGAGGCTTAAGGCCAGAAGCAGCAGTTTAGGAAGCTCATCCATTCAGTCCAGCCTTCCCCAGCTCTCCCTACCAGTGCATCTCTTCTTGCCCATTGGGGCTCTTAATTCCACTTTCTGTTCTCCCCCCCCCCAACCCCCATCGACAGCTCCCCAATGGGCAGTTCACAGAGGCAGAAGAATTCTTTGTGAAGTACAAGAACTAGTGAGTATGATGCGGCATCCTGTGATACCTGCAACTCTGTTGCCTAAGGGAGGCTGAGCAGTGTTGGCCTCTGTTTCTGCAGAAACAGTTTATTCTTTATTTTCATTTAGAGCAGGGTTGGGGAACCTCAGGCCTGGGGGCCAAACCCAGCCCTCTTGGGGTCAAATCCATCTGTCCGAGGTGCCCCAGAAGGCCACGCCCCCTTCCCCCAGTCCCATCCCTTTAGCTCCAGCCACCAGCCAGTGGGTGGTTTCCTGGTTTGGGGGCCATTTTTCCCATTGCAGAAGGTTGAAATGCCTCCCTGAAGGCTGAGTTACTGGCAGGAAGAGCTCTGAGCTAAAATATGCTAGTATTGTTTGGCTCCACCCCCTTTGCCTTTGGCCCCGCCCACCACTGAAATGGTTCTCCTGAATGGAATTTGGCCCCTGGGCCAGAAGAGGTTCAACACCCCTGATTTATGCCTTGCTTTTCAACCAACAGGGTGGCTTACTATAAAAAAAAAATCAGAAGTAAGCACCAGCGTGCACGCTGGTTAAAGCAGCTGGACTCGGATCCAAGAGACCCAGCTTCCAGTCCCCACTCAGCCATGAATCTCCCCAGGTGCCCTTGGCCAGTCACCCTCTCTCAGCCAAAACCTTCCTCACAGGGTTGTGGTGATGGTAAAACAGAGGAGGAGTGTCAGGCAAGCTGCCTCGAGCCCCTTGGAGGAAAGGGAGCAGGGATATAAACATAATAAATTAAAAAGCATGCAGGGGGATGTCATAATTAGGGAGACATTGGTATGGGGAGGAGCTGCTCTTGAGAAGGACAGCAGGGTGGACTTAAGGGGCTGTCTGATGATAAAGGGGCCAGGAGATTTGTGCCACACTTGGCAGTATTCCACCATTGCTGTTCTGTCCCACTTCCTTTGTTGACCTGAGGATTCTTGATACATTCTTCTCTTCTTCCCCAAGCTCTTACTTGCACTGCGAATGGGCCACCATTGCTCAGTTGGAGAAGGACAAGCGAATCCATCAGAAGCTCAAACGTTTTAAGACCAAAATGGCTCAGATGAGGCACTTCTTCCATGAGGTACCAGAGGGACTAGAAACTTAAAAAAAAAATTTTTTAAATCAAACTGGTAGCTGAGACCCCCTTGGCAAGCCTGTTCCGTCCCAGCTTCCTTCCATGGGGCACGCACGGGCCTGCCCACACTTTCTGCATCCTGTCCCCCATAGGACGAGGAGCCCTTCAACCCAGACTACGTGGAGGTTGACCGCATCCTGGATGAGTCACACAGCATCGACAAGGACAATGGGGAGGTGCGTTGGTGTTTTGGAGGGGATCGGGGTATGTGTGTGTGTATGTTGGGGGGGTGCTTCTTTGGAGGCTCTTCTCTGTGTCCCACCACAGGGTGGGGGAAAGTCGCTGTAGCATGTTGAGCTGCTACTTTCAAGGTGGTCCCCCACCCGCCCCCAGTTTTACTTTGTTTCTCTGTTCATAACCGTTTCTTGATTTCAAGACTGTGACTGTATTAGAGTTTGAAAGTTTGGTCTTCCATGAGCTGCCCTGAATACAGTTTTACGGAAGAGCCAGAGAAAAGATGGATTAAATAAATAAAAGGATGTGCCTTGAACCTGCCAGTAAGCTTGTGCTTGTCTCTTGAATGCTTTGTAGCCAGTAATCTATTACCTGGTCAAGTGGTGTTCGCTCCCCTACGAGGACAGCACGTGGGAGCTCAAAGAGGATGTGGATGAAGGGAAGGTCCGGGAGTTCAAGCGCATCCAGTCTAGACACCCGGAGCTCAAGCGGGTGGTAAGTGCCAGCTTTGTATCACACACACACACCCCGCACGCCGCCACCCCTCAAATCTCGATCCACAGACTTCTCTGCTGGGCTGATTTTTGCCTTTTTTGTGTGTGGTGATTTTAGAGCTGTGCTTGTCAGGGTTGGATCAGAGCCCAGAGAGCCCCGAAGGAGTTCTGAGGAAAAGATAGAAACCGCAGGAGGGGAACCCGTGTGCTGTTCAGAGGAGCAGCCAGGGGGAGAGCCCGTCCTGGTACACATTCCTGAGAGTGATAGTGACCCTGGCAGGGAGGCGAAACAGCAGTTTCTGGATGCTAGGCACCGGCGCAGCGTCAAGCGGGAGATGGCGGGCACTGAGAGGAGGCGCTCAGCCCACTTGGCGCAACGGCAACAGCGGCACCCTGATGCCTCATGGGAAAAGGGTGGACTCTCTCCTCCTAGCCCATAAGTACAGAGATTTCCCACCTTCCCCTCCAAATGGAGATCAACTGATTCCTAAGGTTAGAACCCCCGAGTAGGCAGCTGTCTTAAGTCTCACTTGTAGGATCAAGCAATTAGCATCTATAAGCGTCATTAGGTTGAATGGGAATAAAGCCTTGGAAAAGAGCTCTGTTGTCTGCGTGTTGATTCTGGCTACCTGAGGATTTCAGAAGGAGGCAGAGGTGACCTCCCGACAGTACTGTGTTGAGAGTTCTGCTTCTCCTTTTCCCCGTAGCTTGTGTGTGTGTGAGCGAGAGAGTGAGAGTGACAGAGAGGGTTGCTTCCATTGCATTAGCAGCTGAGGGTTCCAGAAAAATGTTACATGACCACACTGTCATGTAACAAGGCACCTTGTCTCTGTTGTTACATGGTTTTGGAAACTGTATTATGCTACATGACTTTGTTCAGGTCTTGGTCTATTTTTTTCAAAATTGCACTCTTCCTCCAAGGAGCTCAGGGAAGTACACATGGTCCTTCCCCGCTCCTCCCCAGCCCACATATTATCCGCCCAACAACCGTGTGATGTAGGCTAGGCTGAGAGAGAGTGGCTGGTCCATAGTCGTGCAGTAGACTTTTTGGCTGTGTGGGATCTCCCAGGTCCTAGTCCAACCACTCTAACCACTACGCCCCACTTTTTATATACAGCGATCAATGTTTTATCTTCTAACCTTTTCAACATCCCTTTTAGTATGGCCTTTGGGGAATTTCTAATTAGATTATTAGTGGGCCTTTTTGCTGCTCCCTTGCCTCAATCCTTGGGTTTTTTTAAATGGCCTTTTATTCATTTTTAGATTTGTGTTTACGATATTGTCTGTTCATTTGTTTTTTTGTTGGCCTTGTTGGATTTATTTTCACAAGGCGGGCTATCTACAAATCTTTCAATAGATAGCTTGATCCTGATAGTTTAATCAGAAGGGGACTTTGAGTACCGTTCTGTCACTTAGGGCACAATCCGGCTGGGTCATGCCTCGAATTGTGGGACTTTTCTCTGTCTAAATGTGTGTAAGATTGCACCCTTAAAGAATCTTCTCTCTGTCTCTTGTGTTAAAAAATATTACTTTCAGGCCCGTCCCCAGGCAGGTTCCTGGAAGAAACTGGAGCTGTCGCACGAATATAAGAACGGCAACCAGCTGCGAGAATATCAGTTGGAGGGCGTGAATTGGTTGCTTTTCAACTGGTACAACAGGTGAGGCCAAAGGTGGGAGAGCAGTGGGTTTGTGACCATCGGTATTGGCAGGGCCTTGTGTTCCAGGTGCGGAATCGGGGTGGCAATTTTGTGCCAAGACAGAACAAGTTCCGGATCCTTTGATCCAGCCTTCAATGCCCATCAGCCCCAGCCAGCATAGCCAGTGGGCAGGAACATGGGGATTGTAGTCCAGAGCATCGGGAGGACACTAGGCTGGGGAAGGCTGCTCTGATCTGTATATATACATGGGCTCAAAGGGCTACATAGAGTGGCAAAGCCCAACCCTCAGCAGTCCCTGGCAAGCGGTTCCCTCCCAGATTCCGCGATTTCAGCCGGCCTTTTCTGCACAGTTTCTGAGTCCCTCTTCCCACCCTTGAGGGCTAGAATCCTGCTTCAAAAAATAAATAAAATCAACAGAGATGAGTCTCGAGATGTTCTTTTCGGTGGTGAATTGTGTGCTCTGTACCAAATGCTGCATTTCCACAGTGCAGTGTCCGCACTGCAGTTTACTATACTCTCTGTGTTGACTTGGGAGTAACTGCTACTGTATTCAGTGGGGCTTACTCTGTAGTAAGTATGACTTTAGGGTTTGAGCCGAAGCTATTAAAAGCACAATCCTGTGCATGTTTAGACAGAAAAAAGTCCTACACCTCCTGTTGTACCCAGTGGTATTTTCTGAGCCCAATACACCATATGTGGATTGGGCCCTCTGTCCCATGGGTATCTTTTTGGCAAGAACCATTGCATATGTCCAATGTGCTACATTTGCAAAGTCTCTGCTGATCTATAAGAAATCAATATGTTGAACAAGTTCCTGTTCAGTGGGTAACAGTGCCATGCTCTTCAATCACTCTTCACTCATTGCGGAGTGCATGTAATTATAAGGAACAGCTTTCTGAATGCCCTTCTGCAACACTTAGAAGAGCCTTTCCCAACCTGATGCCCTCCAGATCTGTTGGACTACACCTCGCAGAATCCCCCAGCCAGCTGGGAGCCATAGGACTTTTTTTTGCCAGACGCATATAGGGTTACGCCCTAAGAGTCCTGCTTTGTAGACGGGGGATTTAGGGGGTTGGCCAGTGAGTTGCTGCTAATCCGCCCTTCTGCCTCTCCCTCCTCAGGCAAAATTGCATCCTGGCCGACGAAATGGGCCTGGGCAAAACCATCCAGTCCATCGCCTTCCTACAGGAAGTTTACAACGTGGGTATCCGGGGGCCCTTCCTGGTCATCGCCCCTCTCTCCACCATCACCAACTGGGAGCGGGAGTTCAACACCTGGACCGAGATGAACACCATTGTGTACCACGGCAGCCTCGCCTCCCGCCAGATGATCCAGCAATATGAGATGTACTGCAAGGATTCCCGGGTACGGGGAGGCAACGGGTCGTGGCAGTAGTGCAAGGGAACTAGGATTGGGAATGGGGAGGGGAGGGCAGTATCCAATGGTGACATTTTGCAAGCTCAAATAGCACTAGTGGAGCTCCGCTGAATCTTTCTGTTGTGTGAGCAGTTGCGCCGTGCACTTCTGCGAGCGGTTGCACCGTGCGTTGCCCAGTGGGTGCACACAGTTGTGTAACCAGTTGCACAAGCCAAATGCGCAACTAGTCACGCTGTGGTGCAAAGCAGTTGCACAGCCAGTTGAGCAACACATTTCACAATGGGTGCAAGCAGTTGAGTAACTGGTTGTACAAGCAGGATACACAGCAGGCCGTGCAAGAGTTGTGTGCCACTGGTTGCACCACGGCTTCCACAAGCATTATGTGAAACTGCTTGTGCAAGCATAATGCATAATCCTTCTCTTGCGCATAGCTCGGAACCTAGTTTCCGCTAGCGCAAGGTCATTTGTGCTGACAGAATGGCACAGTTGGATACTGCCAGAGGCTGTACCATAGCATTTTTTAAAAAAATAAAACAAGACTCCCAACTTCTTCGTGGTATCTAAATGCCCCACAGAATTCTATTAAGCTTGATGTTCATAACATTTTCAGCTAATTTCAAAACTATAATTCCCAGGTTTCCTTTTGGGGAAAGGAGAGGATATAATTCACTGTATTCTGGTGGGGGAGGGGGGTTGCTTCTGAAGAGCCTACTCAAGATTTTTCTGCATCATCACCTTGCCTGCCCCTTGTAACTTCGGTACGTTGCCAGTTCGGTGCATTTTATTCTAACCACCGAAAGGACTAGCAACTTCACCAATAGAAGGGTATGTATTGGGGGAGACAGGATGGCGAGGGGCTTAATGGTTGCATTCTCTTCCGTCCTCAACAGGGCCGCCTGATCCCAGGCGCGTACAAGTTTGATGCCCTGATCACCACCTTCGAGATGATCCTGTCGGACTGCCCCGAGCTGAGGGAGATCGAGTGGCGCTGTGTTATCATCGACGAAGCCCATCGCCTTAAGAACCGTAACTGCAAACTGCTGGACAGTCTCAAGCACATGGACTTGGTAGGGGGCAAATCCTGACACCAGCATACACCGGGGACAGGGGGAGAAGTACCTGACCAGGAAGCAAAGTTTCTAGTTCTTAAGGTAGAAGGGAGAGGCTGGGAAGTGTGCGGACCATGCCTGGCATATATTTATTTACATAGCGCTATTTATATAGTGCACATGGTACTGAGCAGGAAAAGTAGAACCCCTTGGGCAGGTAAGCATAACATTCCAGGAGCAAAGGACGCAAGCGGGTCGTGAAATAAGGGCTGAAAGATCTGGAGGAGCTAACCCGTGACAAGCCTTTAAAGTCAATAGAAGACGCTTCTGTTGAATCCAAGAATGGATAGGAAGTCTCAGGGTTGAGGGTCTCAGTGTCCTGTATAGCTTTGTTCCCCCCCTTCCTCTGCAGAGGTAATTACGTGTTTTTGTAAAAAAAAAAAAAAAATGTACAGTTGCTTGATCTACCGCTTGTTGGGAACGAGGCCTGATCCCCTGCCACCACCTTAGTCCTCAGGCTGGCCTCCTGGGGAGTCTGTTGCCATAACTGCCACTCTCCCCATGTTCCAGTTGGCTGCCGAGTGAGGGCTCATTTGAGGGGCTGACTTTTTCCAGTTGCTCCCACGCACCCACATGTCAGTCATCTTGTAATCTGTGCTGCCCCCAGATGTCAGGCCCTGAGCATAGGTCTTGATGGCTTCCCTTCCTCTTCCTAGGAGCACAAAGTGTTGCTGACCGGCACCCCGCTCCAGAACACGGTGGAGGAACTCTTCAGCCTCCTGCATTTCCTCGAGCCCTCCCAGTTCCCTTCGGAATCAGAGTTCCTCAAGGACTTTGGTGACCTCAAAACGGAGGAGCAGGTAAGGTGAGGGGCTCACCCATGGGCCGTCCGCCATTGGCTCCCCTGGCATTTTCAAATGCCCCCCTCCCTGCTGCTTCTAACTTTCCATCTGGGTGTGTGTTTGGGAGCAGGGAGGGGCGTCCTTCACTTCACAGTGTCATCTCCCCCTGCAAACCCCTGTCTTACCTACAGATGCGACACCTCTCTTTTGATGTGCCCTCCCTACCTATTGGGACTGAGAGTGAAATGGAACTTCCCTGTCCGGATGCAGTATACCACATGCTGGAGACAAAAAACAAGGGCTTGGGGGCTTAAGGTTTGGGTCTTCCTTTAGGCCCAGTATATGTCACGGTTTCAGCTCCCTTCATCCCCCATTAACTGTGTATATATCTAAAACAGCCTTTGCCAACCTGGTGCCCCCCCAGATGCTTTGGACTTCAACTCCCATCAGCTCCAGCCAGCCTGTCCTATGGTCAGGAATGCTGGGAGTGTAGCCTAAAACATCTGGAGGGCACCTGGTTGCGGAAGGCTGCTCCAACAGCCCAAGGAGGTCAGGACGACTGGAGAAGCCCCCCTAGCTGCTGGCCTAGAGCTTTGTTTTGGCCCTCCCCAAGATAACACTGTGAAACAGAAAAGACAGGAGGACCCCTAGTTACAGCTTGGCAAAAAGACACAAGGGGCAAGGGACCTTAGAGACCTGCCCTTAATCAAGACAGGACCCCCAGTAACAGCTTGGCAAAAACACATGGGGGGCAAGGGACCCTACAGACCTGCCCCTAATCAAGACAGGATCCCCAGTTACAGCTTGGAAAAAACACATGGGGGGCAAGGGACCCTACCTGCCCTTCATCAATATATTGTATAAAGGAAGTAAATGAACATTTCTAATATTAAGGAAGTGAAAATTGTTTCTTATGATACCAGTTTTCATAGTATTTTATATTAAATTACATTTCTATACCGCCCAATAGCCAAAGCTCTCTGAGCGGTTCATAACATATATATAACATTTTATTAATTAAGAGGAGTGGTCTATATAGCTCCTGAAGAAGACTCTTCCTAGTCAAAACGGTAACACACCGGAGCTCCCTTGGAGTGATAACGTTTGATATGATATATATCCATTGGAACTGATTGAAATGTTTGCTAAGATACTGATATGTTTGATATGATGTATATGCATTGTAAATATTTATTTGTAATTTGGTGTGCCTTATTCTGCCTTATTTGTTTTCAGTTGTGCCTTGTTTATACACATTTGTTAACCATTATAAATTTACTTCTTTTATACAGTATATTGATTCAGTGCAGTTGTGTAAGGTCCCTTGCACCTCGCCAAGGTCAGGGGGCTTGATGCTCTGCTCTGTCCCTCCAGGTGCAGAAACTGCAAGCCATCCTGAAGCCCATGATGCTTCGGCGGCTGAAGGAGGATGTCGAGAAGAACCTGGCCCCCAAGCAGGAGACCATCATTGAGGTGGAGCTGACCAACATCCAGAAGAAGTACTACCGGGCTATCCTGGAGAAGAATTTCAACTTCCTCTCCAAGGGAGCAGGCCACAGCAACATGCCCAACCTGCTCAACACCATGATGGAGCTGCGCAAGTGTTGTAACCATCCCTACCTCATCAATGGTGGGTTTGGGGGCATGTTACGGGGCGAGGGATCCAGGTTACGGGGCGAGGGATCTGGCACTGTTCCTGAAAAGGTGCATAGCCTGGAGGAGATGGCCCACAGCCTTGTAAATAATCCCAGAGAAGTTACCATCAGTCTTGCTATTGTTATCACTGCTGCCATTGTTACTATTACTGTTATTGTTATTATTACTATTATTACTATGTCACTTCCCACTGCAAAAAGCAGTCTCAAAGCAACTCACACATACAGCTACAGACATCTGTAATTAATAGAACAGGAAAAAACCAAACTGGTATAAACTATAATCAGCACAACAATAGAAATAAAAATAAACACCTACAAAAAAAAATTACGAACCACCCAGAAGCTAATTGCCTGGATTTCCATGCTGGCTGTAAGCACATAAACACAGGCTGTTAGCTTCTTGGCAAGCTAGTAAAAATAGTTGTTTTCTACCAAAAGTATTGTCAGAGAAGCAACTGATCGTTTTTGTCCCTCCTCTGGTAACCTGCTGTGTCCTCGTGCTAATTATGGAAGAAGGGCATGGAAACCATGCAGGTGGCAGAGGAAGGAATGAGTGATTGATCCCTCCTCCCCAAGAATCCTCACTTGCCTGCATTGAATTTCTAGTCAGCCAGGGTGACCAGATGAGTTGTTACATAGGCAGCTGGGTTTGTGAACAGGAAAGAAATGTGAAGCAGCATGGAAAGAGAAACCTCTGTCACAGAATAAATGGGAATCTGAAAACGGGATCAGATCAAGTATATCCTCCCCCCAGCCACCAGCACCACCCCGAAATTTGGGAGAGAAAGCCTCTAAGAGAAATGGTTGTAAATATACTTTAACATACTCATTTCCCAGCAGCTTCTGCATAAATGTAGGTTTTTTCTTTATTTAATCCTTAGAATAGTATTGAAGCAATTTGCTTTTAACACATTACCTCTGTACCCCGATAATCTGAGTTCAGCATTCTCAGTCTACTTTAATATTTGCAGCAAATTCTCTGTTCCTTATTAAATTGCTGGGACTTCTCATATGCACAGAGAATGTTCTGTTCAAGGGCGACTTGTCTGATACAGGATCGGTGGTGGTGGTGTTTTTAAAGACGATGCTTCTAATTCTCATGAGTCCAGTTCAGACCAAATCCGGCCCTTCAGGGGTCCCAGTTCGGCCCTCCGGTATTCCCCAGAAGGCCATGCCCCCTTCCCCTGGCTCCCAAACACGGATTGTTGGGTAATTTCCCAGGGTTTGTGCTGTCCACATCCCCCCCACCCCCCAATTCTAAAAGGCTGAAACACCTGCCCTAAAACTTCGTTACTTGCAGTAAGCTCTTTAAGCTAAAATATGCTGGTGTTTTTGGCCCCACCCCTTTTGCCTTTGGCCCCACCCACCCCTGGAATGCGGCCCCTGAGAGTTTCTTGAAAATGGAATCCAGCCCTCGGGCTGAAAGAGTTTCTGCATCCCTGATCTCATTCCTTGTTGTATGCTTCAAAAACTCTCTTCCATCTCTGGCTTTTGTTCCTTGTTAGTATATTCTCACGGGTTCGTTGGTCTTCCTCCCCCTATCCTACCCCCCCCCCAAAAAAAATAGGTGCAGAGGAGAAGATTCTGACCGAGTTTCGAGACTCCTGCCACCACCACGTGCCCCACGACTTCCCCCTGCAGGCTATGGTGCGTTCCTCCGGGAAGCTGGTGCTGATTGATAAGCTGCTTCCCAAGCTGAAGGCTGGCGGACACAAGGTGCTGATCTTCTCCCAAATGGTCCGTTGCCTCGACATCCTGGAGGACTACCTCATCCAGAAGAGGTGAGCGCCTGCGCCAAGGAACAGAGGGCCCCGCCAACGGAACCCACCATGCCCTCCCAGAGGCCGGGTTCTGCGTGCTCGCTTCCAGGTGGCAAAATTTCAGGAGACGTGATGGATTGTATACAGACTTGTCCGACGTCAACATGCCGTTCCTGTTCAGCTCAGAATGTTTGTTTGGAAGGGATCGTGGTTTCACTGTAACCACGGCTTACGGAAGGCAGCACCTGCCTGC
The DNA here is from genome assembly GCF_057233095.1 of Heloderma suspectum. NCBI lineage: Eukaryota > Metazoa > Chordata > Lepidosauria > Squamata > Helodermatidae > Heloderma > Heloderma suspectum. The sequence continues at coordinate 116,355,031 of NC_139463.1, read as the reverse complement.
CGTAGGTTCGGCACTGTTTTACGTCTGAGCGCATCCATCTGGGAACTGGAGTGCTTTGGTTCAAATCCCCAGTCTGCCATGCTCAGTTCTTTATAAGTCCACCTTCCCCAACCGAGTGCTCTCCAGATGTGTTGGACTACACCTCCCATCATGCCCACTCAGCATGGCCATGGGCCATGATGGGAGTTGTAGTCCATATCTGGAGGTCACCCAGTTGCAGGAAGCTGTTAGAAGTGGAATCCTAGGGTTGTGAGGGATGTGAAAAGGCCATCAGATCTTTAGCTCATCCACCTCATGGCTTCCTCACCCCCCAATTCTCTTCATCAGCACTGTTGCCCTCTTAAGTCTAGGCCAATGGTGGCCAGCGTTTTTCGTTTGCCTTTTGCCAAGCGTTTGGCAAGTCAGTACCAAAGTACTAGGCCTGGTCTAGGCATGCTGTAGGATTGAGCTGGTAGACTTCCAAGGTGGTATTGTGGACTGTAGTTGGGAGATGACATCCTTTTGAATGCCCTCCCTATATAATAAGAGCTCCTGGCATGTCCAAGGCTAGCACAGAAGGGAGAGAGTGTTTAGCCCAGCCCAGCATTCCTTGACGTGCTAGCTTTCTACTTCCAGGGCGTTTCTGACACAAGGAACTGTTCAAAACACAAGGCACCACCACCACCACCTCAAGTCTGAAGTGGTACAGTCCACTTTACTTCCTCAGGGCTTCCCCACCTCATTCTGGTGCCAGTGTAGATATTGCCCCTTAGATATTGCCTCTCAAGTGAGCATTGCTGTTCATCAGGTTGGTTTTTGTCCCTAGTCCGCTGTTCCCAAGAGAGGGCAGATGGGGAGTGCCATAGCCAGGCCCACAAGCCCCTCCCACCCACAACGCTGTGGGGAGTTGGCCAGCCCCAGTTCAGTCCGTATTCTTCCATCAAAGAATGCCTCACCTGCCTCTCTCCCTCGCAGGTACTTATACGAGCGCATTGACGGGCGGGTGCGGGGGAACCTGCGGCAGGCGGCCATCGATCGCTTCAGCAAGCCCGACTCGGACCGCTTTGTCTTCCTGCTCTGCACGCGGGCAGGAGGGCTGGGGATCAACCTGACGGCCGCCGACACCTGCATCATCTTCGACTCGGACTGGAACCCCCAGAACGACCTGCAGGTACCAGCGGGACATGGGCGGAACTCTTTTGCCACTGCCGACTCTGTGCAGTGTCATGATGGGAGTCTGGCCAGTCAAAAACATGGATTCCAATCCTTTCCTCGCACGTGAATGGCCCAGTTTTCACTCTGCCAAACCTACCTCACAGGGTTGTTGTGAGAATCAAACAGGGATTACCCTGTATGTGCCACCTTGAGCTTCGTGGGGTGGGGAGGCAGGATATGAACAGCATGGACAGATCTTTCTCCTGCTCCCGCTGTTTTTTTTGCCGTGCCCTCACAATGGATTTGGCACCGATGTCCTTTTCCCAAGCAAGGCATGTAATGCTGCTACTCACAGTCTCCCATCCCAATTCGCCTGATTTCAGAGGTGGGATGACACTGGGCATCCTAGGAGCATTCTGTGATGGGGGGCTGAGCGATCCTGCGGTGTGCGTCTCCTAGGCGTTTCCCCTGTGTGTCACTTCCCCGTGGTGCAGCCACGAGTGGCTCCCCTGTCTTGTCTGCTAGGAGCAGCGTTCTTTGACGAAACCCTCAGACTCCCTCTCTCGAGGCAAGACCGTGCAGCAGCCCCTCGTTTCCTCGAACGCCCCCCACCCCACATGCCTTTCTTTTGCTCTCTCGTCCTCCCCTGCCAGGCTCAGGCTCGCTGCCACCGTATTGGGCAGAGCAAGGCAGTGAAGGTTTACCGTCTCATCACCCGCAATTCCTACGAGCGCGAGATGTTCGACAAAGCCAGCCTCAAGCTGGGGCTGGACAAGGCGGTTCTGCAGTCCATGAGCGGGCGAGAGGGCAGCATCGCCGGGGTAAGCCTTTGCAGCTCTGAGCAGGTAGGGGGGTGGGACGACACACAGTCACGGGAGTGAAAATTCAGTCCCTGGGCACCTGTTTGGGATTTCACCTGCCTGCAAATACAGGTTTTTAGTTTGCGGATTTGGGTTGGGTTTTTTCTAGCTCTGTAGACTCGTGTGCAGTGGTGCAGTGAATCCAGGGCTCACAGGGTCAAACATAAGAAGAGCCCTGCTGGATCAGGCCAAGTGTCCGCTAGTCCAGTATTCTGTTCACACAGTGGCCAACCAGCTGAAGATGGGAAACCCACAAGCAGGACATGAGTGCAACAGCACCTTCCCACCCATGTTCCCCAGCAACTGGTATACATAGGCTCCCTGCCTCTGGTACTGGAGGTAGTACATAGCCATCAGGACTAGTAGTCATTGATAACCTTTTCCTCCTGGAATTTGTCCAACCCCCTTTTAAAGCCATCTAAATTGGTGGCCATCACTATGTCTTGTGGAAGCAAATTCCATAGTTTAATTCTGTGCTGTGTGAAGAAGCCCTTCCTTTTATCTGTTGTGAATCTCCCACCAACCAGCTTCGTAGGATGACCTCGGGTTCTAGAATCGAGAGAGAGAAAAATGTCTCCCTGTCCACATTCTCCACACCATGCATAAATTTGCACAGCTCTTAGCTCCCCTTACTCTCCTCCAGGCTAAACAATCCCAGCTGTAATAACCTTCCCTCATAGGGGAGATGCTCCAGCCCCTCGATCATTTTAGTTGCCCTCCTCTGCACTTTTTCCAGCTCTATAATATCTTTTTTGCGGGGGGGGGGGGGGCAGAACTGTACACAGTATTCCAAGTGGGGTCGCACCATAGAGTTGTATGAGGGCAGTATGATACTGGCAGTTTTATTCTCAATTCCCTTCCTAATTATGCTTAACATGGAGTTTGCCTGGGACTTTCTGATTAGCAGGGACGGTGACGTCACCTGCCACCCCCAACAGACTTCCCTGTTTGCTCTGAGCTTAGCTGCGATCCTCAGAGTACCTGCTGGGAAAATGGATTTTCCCAGCAGCAATATTAATGCGTGCTATCCCTGTTGCAATGCAGAGTATTTTGGGATGGCTTGGTCTTGAAAGGGGAACTAAAGCCCTGCTCCTGGTGGAGATGAAAACTGCTAGAACTATGTTGATAGGGGCCAACCCAGCTGCCTGCATTTTTGGCCTCTCCTTGGGGAGAGGAGTCGCTATGGAGGCAGTCATGATGAGCGCCTGCACGTCAAAATCTACCGCTGCACCACTGGTTCTGTGATGTCAGCATGTGGCTAAGTGTGCAATCCTATGCCTGTTTAGACAGAAAAAAGCGCTACAACTCCCAGCATTCCCCAATCAGCTGTGCTGCCTGGGGAATGCTGGGAGTTGTAGGACTTTTTCTTTCTAAACAGGCATAGGATTGCACCCTAAATCTGACTGGCCACATGGAGCCCTGACATCCTCGTGTTCCTTTCATAATCCTTGAGCACCGGGATCACTCTATGAAGAGAAAAGTAACCTTAACCGATGGGGAGGACGGGGAGAGAATGGCGCAGAATCAGACCGAGGAAACAAACAGATTTGACAAAAAACGGTGACTGCTCTCAAAGAATTATGAGGGAGGAGGATTCAGGAAACATTTGATACCCTCCCCCTGAAATTTCCCCCTGAAAGTGTGAATCTTCTGGTCACGTGGTCTGGCTCTAATTTTACGGCATGGTTTCTATTTCGGCTCATGACGGGTTGGAGAAGACCGTCTTTTGTTCCTCCTTTCTCCCTTTTGTCGTCATTTCTCTTCTCCCAGATCCAGCAGTTTTCCAAGAAGGAGATCGAGGACCTGCTGCGCAAGGGGGCCTATGCTGCCATCATGGAAGAGGACGACGAGGGCTCCAAGTTCTGTGAGGAGGACATCGACCAGATCTTGCTCCGGCGCACCACCACCATCACCATCGAGAGCGAGGGGAAGGGGTCCACCTTTGCAAAGGTACTCACCTGCTCCTCAGCTCCCTTCTGCCTAAAAAAAAGAAAGGAGGAGGGGCCATAGCTCAGTGTGGTAGAGCCCCTGCTTCGCACACAGAATGTCCCAGGTTCGATCCCCAGCTTCTCCAGGTGGAGCGAGGAAAGAATCCTGCCTGAAACTCCGGAGATCCGCTGCCTGTCAGTGTCAACAATACTGGGCTGGATGGACCCATGATCTGACTCGGTGTACAGCAACTTCCTGTGTTCCTAAGTTTTGTTTGGTGCTGAGGTGCCACATAGGATGAAAAACTGACTCAGCACCTGGCTGACGACAGATGGATGGGTGGGTGGAGAAGGGTGAAAAGGAAAGGAAATTTAGCACTGTTGGTGTCCTCGGTGCTGTAGGGAGTGCAGGAGGGATGCCCCTGTCCCGGAGGGTTTTATAATCTGTGGCAGGGGCGGGGAACCCCTTTCAGCCCGAGGGCCGAATTAAATTTCAGAGCAGCTCTCGGGGGCCGCATTCCAGTGGTGGGCAGGCCAAAGGTAAAGGGGTGGTGCCAAAATACAAAAAATACCGTGTATTTTAGCTTGAAGTTCTTCCTGCCAGTAACTGAGCCTTAGGAGAGGCATTTTGACCTTTTAGAATGGAGGAAACCCACGCAAAAACTAGGGAACCACCCAATGATAGGTGGTTTGGGGGAAAGGGATGGGGCCATCAGAGGGCCAGATTGGGGCCGCAGTAGGGCTGGATTTGGCCCCCGGGCCTGAGGTTCCCTACCTGATGTGTGGAGATGAACAAGGCAGAGTGGAAGGGAGAATAAGAACATCAGAAGAGCCCTGCTGGATCAGACCAAGGTCCATCTAGTCCAGCATTCTGTTCACACAGTGGCCAACCACCTGTTGACCAGGAATCCACAAGCAACAGCACCCTCCCACCCATGTTCCCCAGCAACTGGTGTACATAGGCTCACTGCCCCTGATACTGGAGGGAGCACATAGCCATCAGAACTAGTAGCCATCGACAGCCTTCTCCTCCAGCAATTTGTCCAACCCCCTTTTAAAGCCATCGAAATTGGTGGCCATCACTACATCTTGTGGTAGTGAGTTCCATAGTTTAACTATGTGCTGTGTGAAGAGTCCTTCCTTTCCTCTGTCCTGAATCTCCCACCAATCAGCTTCATAGGATGACTCCAGGTTCTAGTATTTTGAGAGAGGGAGAAGGCTTTCCTGGAGGTGTGGAGGAGGAAAGAGTGCGGTGAGTGCCAATGTACATTGCACACTACTGCCCGTGTGATGCTGTGCATCTTTTTCCTCACAGTCATGAGTTCTAGAAAAGTGCTTGCTTCATTTAAAAACAAATGTCCACCAGGTTCTGCATTGGGGATAGCATGCTCAGCACTCTACAGGACAACGTCAAGTGTGTGTGTGTGTGTGTGTGTGTGTGCGAGCACGCAAAAGAGAGAAAGAGAGAAAGAGAGGTGGGCAGGCAAGCATTAGGACACCCCTCCCCACACATCCTTCTTTTCCCCCGCTCTTCCTTTTTCCCAGGCGAGCTTTGTGGCCTCCGAGAACAGGACGGACATCGCCTTGGATGACCCCAACTTCTGGCAGAAGTGGGCCAAGAAGGCAGACTTGGACCTGGATATGCTCAACAGCAAGGTGTGTTGGGGCGGGGCTTGGGAAAAGAGGGGAGTGCCTAATGTGCTCAGTTCAAGGCTTAATTGGCTGCTTCATGATATTAATGCTAAGAGAACTTCTTTAATAAGCCCAGCAACTTGCTCCAGCACACCCTGTGGGTTGTCGTCCGTCCCCAAACAAAAGTCCCCCAGCCCCTTCACAACAAGAGGTGGTACGGTCACTGCCCCCTTGAATCGGCCTCCGTTTACGAAGGGAGGGGAGAATTTGCCTTGGTGAACTGCCCACAGCAGGGCTGGTGTTCTGTAGAGGGGTAAGACTCCGGCTCCTCTCTCCTCCTCCTTCCCTGCTTCCCCTCCACCCCAGAACAACCTGGTGATCGACACGCCCCGGGTGCGCAAGCAGACGCGCCACTTCAGCACCCTGAAGGACGACGATCTGGTGGAGTTCTCCGACTTGGAGAGCGACGACGATGACCGGCCGCGCTCCCGGCGCCACGACCGCCACCACCACCCCTTCCACCATTCGTATGGGCGCACGGACTGTTTCCAGGTGGAGAAACAACTGCTAGTCTATGGGTATGTGGCGTGGGCGGGAGGCAGCATGGGGAAGGGGACATACTTTGATTTGGGGGCAGGGGGTGGGGTCTCAGGTGTATCTCTTCGGATTCAATCCAGTGTTCCTAAAACAGTGAGATTCCTTGGAAGCTCATCAGGAATTCCCCAAGGAGGAGATCCGCCAAGGTGGACAAGCTTCCCCAGTAGACAGGCTGTCCGCTTCTGCCCAGGTTCCCTTGCAAGGCACAGCAGAGGGTGGGTGGGTAAGTCTTCTGTGATGAGTGGGCAGAAGGCAGATCGCCAGGCGTCTGGGACTTCAGCTTCCAGAAACCGCTGCCAACGTGGGCAGCCATCAAGAATGCAGGAGTTGAAGTCCAGAACCTCTGGAGATCTTCTTCCTGCCGCCCCTGGCATAGACCATCCTGAACTGGATGGACCAGTCATCTGACTCTGTATAAGGTGGCTTCCTCCTTCTCCAAATTCTCTACTGCACCCATGAGTTCCACTGCAGACATCCACAGGTTCCAGGGAAAGCAAGTTGATGGAGGAACTGTACTTTCCTACAGAAAGTAGAGGAAGGAACTAGGAACTCCCCATTACCTGGGGAGGTGGTGGGCTCTCCCACACTGGAGGCCTTTAAGACGAGGCTGGACAGCCATTTGTCAGGGATGCTCTGACTTGGATTCCTGCATTGAGCAGGGGGTTGGACTCGATGGCCTTGTAGGCCCCTTCCAACCCTACTATTCTATGATTCTATGAGGAAGCCAGCAAGTTCCCTCAAATCGTTTTTTAAATTTGACTAAACTGCAAAGTGTTGTGCTTTTATTTTATTTTTATTTTTTTAGTCCCTTGAAGCCAAAGCACAGTTTTTCTGAAGTAGAGGATGGAACTTATTACTTAAAACACTACTTGGTGCTAGAAGGGCTTAGGGCTGTTACTCAAAGAGATCTAGATCATATCAGTTCTAATGAATGAAATCAGTACGAAATTGCATAAGACTCAAAAAATTCTTGGCATACGTCCAGGGTTGTTTTTTTCAGATGGGGTGTGTTGATGCCATCTTAAAAGAGGTGTTCCCTCCTTGTGTTTGAGTGAATAAGAGAATGCCTCTTTGGAGACAATGAAAGCAGCTTTATTTTAAAAAGCAAAGAGTTTCTCAATCAGGGGTGTCTTGATAATCTCTTAAATATTCTTAATGGATTGATCTGATCAATTGAAGGCTGCATTCTTCGTCGTTCTCATCTGTCAGATGTGAGCATTGGGAGAGATTTTCCATCGCAGTAACACAGTCTTCCCCTACCCTGGTGCCAGCCAGCTGTGTTGGACTACAGTTTCTATCATGCCCAGCTATGGGCTATGCTGTCTGGTTGGGGGGGATGGGGGTTGTAGATGAATACATCTGGAAGGCACCAGGGTGGGGAGAGATGCAGTAATGCACCCAGATGAAATAAATATGTCTAGTTGCGACGAGTTTAGAGCTTTGGGCTCAGAAAAGGGAGATACCGTCATTTGCTGATTGTGCGTGAATCTGCCAGCATAAAAGCCACTCCCTGTTGGCTCTTAAAGTGCAGATGGACTTAGAGAGCAACTCCAGAAGGGCGTTTAGTTTAGTGACATGCTCACATATGTACTGCAGTCCTCTGCGTTCGTACTCAAAATTAAGTCCTGCTGTGTTTAACGGGGCTTATTCCCAGGTAACTGCATAGGATTGCAGCCAGTCACTATCGCAGAGGTGTTGAACCTTTTTCAACCTGGGGGACCAAAGTCCGTTTCAGAGCAGCTCTCAGGGACCACATTCCAGTGGCGGGCAGGGCCAACATGCCAGTGTGTTGTAGCCTAAAGCCCTTGCTGCCAACAGCTGAGCCTTGGGAGAGGCATTTCAGCCTTTTAGAATGGGGGGAGGCAGAGACTGCACAAAAGCTGGGAAACCACCAAATGATCAGTGGCCAAGGGACAGAGACATGGCTATTAGATGTGGCCCGCGAGTCTGAGGTTCTGTACCCCTGCTCTAAAGGATGAGGAAGAGAATACTTTATTTCTTGAGGTAGGGTCTGCCTGCCTGCCCCTATGAACAGCTCTGACTTTGCTGATTTGCCTGGCAGCTGGGGCCGCTGGCGGGAGATCCTGTCACACGGACGGTTCAAGCGGCGCATGTCTGAGCGGGACGTGGAGACCATCTGCCGCGCCATCCTGGTCTACTGCCTCATGCATTACCGAGGCGACGAGAACATCAAAGGGTTCATCTGGGATCTCATTAGCCCGGTTGAGAACGGCAAAGCCAAAGAACTTCAGAACCACTCCGGTAAGGGGACGCTCTTGTTTACTCTCCCCGTCGCCATCCGTTGGGTACGCTGCCGTACCCCGAGCCCCCTTTTTCCCCGCAGTCACAGAGGCCTTGGCCAAACTGGAGCTGCCATTTTGTGGCGAGCCTTTTGGGATGCCACCATCTGGGATGGTTTTTGCGGGGGGGGTGGGGGAATTCAAGATGGCCGAACTCTTGGGGACTGGGATACTGCTGCTTTGACTGGCACCCAAGAGAGGTAGCCTCTCTCTCCGTCAGCTCCCAAACTCGCGCTTGGGTGACTGCGGGTGCATGTGTTTTGTGCGTGTGTGTGTCTGAACTTGAGACATGATGGAAAATCTGGGGTAACCCTAATCCCTATTGCACTGGTTCCATGTTGTACCTAGAGAGCCATGCCCCTGCTCTGAGCTCACTTCCTGTTCCTCGGGCAGGCCTGTCCATCCCAGTCCCGCGGGGCCGCAAGGGGAAGAAGGTCAAGTCCCAGACCACTTTTGACCTCCAGAAGGCCGAATGGATCCGCAAGTACAACCCAGACACCCTCTTCCAGGACGAGGGCTACAAGAAACACCTCAAGCACCAATGTAACAAGTAAGATGCAATTGCGACGGGAAGCCGGTTTGGTACATTGGTACAGCCAGTGAGGGCAAGCAGCCCACCCCCACACACATGCCCACCCTGATATCCCAACCCCATTTCAGCCGAGAATTCCCAGGAAAGACAAGGGCCCCATCATACCGTTTTGTCAGTCACTGGTTTCTCATTGGCTGGCCAGCTGCAGTCCACCCCGAAGTAAGTGCAAAGATGTAGCGCTGTCCACATTGCTTGTTCCTGCCTGGCTTTTTCTCCAGGAAGAACAAAATGTGGCAGCTGACCACGGCTCCCTTCTTTCTCATGTGTACTCTTCCAGTCCCCAATCCATCAGCCCAGACTGGAACAAAAAAATTATCTCCCTGTCCTAGTCTACTGCTTAGCAAGCGAAAGAGCCAGAGACCTGGGGGTGCTGCCCATTGTAGTTAAGCATAGGGGTGCACAGTAGTCCTGTGCCCCATCATCTCCCAGCTCAAAGCCGTCGTCCTCTCCCTAGGGTGCTCCTACGGGTTCGCATGCTTTATTACCTGCGCCAGGAGGTGATTGGAGACCAAGCTGAGAAGGTGTTGGCAGGTGCTGTTTCCAGGTAATATTCTATTTATTTGTTTATAAATGACATTGGGGGGGGGGGTGTTATTGCACCCTTTGTTCAAGAAGCTTAGAGTGGCATACATGTGTCTCCCCCCACCCACCAATCCCAATTATGCTCTCAACAAACCTACAAGATGGATTAGGCTGAGACACTGTGATGGGCCTAAGGTCACCCAGTGAGGTTTCAGGGCTGAAACGCATCCCTCGAATGAACGACTTCTGTGCCTCCATAGCATACGTTCTGCTTGGTGTGTGTGCTTTTATGGCCTTTCCCTCTCAAAGCTAATCCTTTTTATACAGTTTGCCTTTTAGGGATAGAGAAGAGATTCCATTCTTTCTCTCTGCTTTTTAAAAAAAATTGTAGGTATATATGAATAGAGTGGGTTTTCTGCAAGATGCTCCATTTCTGAGTGATCTCCCCATCTCACATAGAATCATAGAATAGTAGGGTTGGAAGGGGCCTATAAGACCATCGAGTCCAACCCCTGCTCAGTGCCAGAATCCCAGTCAAAGCATCCCTGACTGATGTTTGTCCAGCCTCATCTTGAATGCCTCCAGTGTGGGAGAGCCCACCACCTCCCTAGGTCATTGGTTCCATTGTCATCTTGCTCTAACAGTCAGGACGTTTTTCCTGATGTTCAGCCGGAATCTGGCTTCCTGTCACTTGAGCCCATTATTCCGTGTCCTGCACTCTGGGATGAGGGAGAAGTGATCCTGGCCTTCCTCTCTGTGGCAACCTCTCAAGTACTTGAAGAGCACTTTCCTATCTCCCCTCAGTCTTCTCCTCTCAAGGCTAAACATGCCCAGTTCTTTAAGTCTCTCTTCATGGGGTTTTGTTTCCAGTCCCCTGATCATCTTCATTGCCCTCCTCTGAACCTTTTCTAGTTTGTCATCTGACATCTTCCGTTTTCTCTTGTTTCCTCTTCCTTGCCTTCTCCGCTCCAACCTACCCCTAATTCCCGCAGTGAAACTGACATCTGGTTCCCATTGGTGGATCAGGCAGAGGTTCCCACGGCCTGGTGGGACACTGAAGCCGACAAGTCTCTGCTTCTCGGAGTCTTCAAACATGGTAGGTGATGCTGCAGTGCCATTCTGAGGAAGGGGTTAGCAGTTATCCCGTAGGGAGCCACACTGTTGCCTGGGCTGTGCTGGACACAGGGCCGATGTAATTTTCAGGCAAACGCTTGCCTCTGCCACAGACCTGTGCTTGCTGGCCTGAGGGCTGGTTAATTGCTCCTTCAGACTTTGTTCCCAGCCAGTAAAATGCAGTTGGTAGCAACCTTCCTAGCAGGGCTGGTGTGGAGGGATGAGAAAATAAGAACCTGAAGGTTAGGGCAGATCGAAATATGGTCTTTAAAATATACATAGAAAATACCTCTACCCAGTCTTTTCATAAAATGTCCAATGCAGCTAACAAGAATTAACTAATAAAAAATAATAATGACTATAATATAAAAGAACTGACCAACAGATAAAATGCAAATAACTAGCAATTTAAAGACTGAAAGTATCACAGTGTGTCAGTGGAACTTCCCAGTTTTATCAAACACCTCTGGATGACCTTGCTACAAACCAAATGCTTTCTTAAAAGGGGATATGGTTAAAAAAAAGTTTTAAAGCCTTAACATGGCAGCAGAAGGCCACCAGAAAGGGAATGAGGCAGCATCCTTGGGCAGCGAATTCCAGAACCTGGGTTTAGCCCAAAAGAAGGTCCTCTATACTCTAAATGTATCGACTGGCAGAAGTTATGTGGAGGTGAAGAAGGATTACCCCGGCTTTTCTGAACCCCTTTTTGTGCCTCCCTCAGGCTATGAGAAGTACAACACCATGCGAGCGGACCCCGCCCTCTGCTTCCTGGAGAAGGCCGGCCGTCCCGATGACAAGGCCATTGCTGCGGAGCACCGCCTGGATGTGGGAGAGGGGTGAGTGGCTGCTGATGTGAGGGCTGGGCTGTTGCTGAGGGGACAGAAAGGGTGAGGTGGGGGAGTTCCTAGCTTACCGCTGCAGGGGGGAGAGGGAAACACGAAACGGCACACCCGTGATGACTCGCCATGCTAATACCGAGGCGCCGAGTGGAGCCATCGGCTCTGACCCCGGGTGTCAGTGAGTTAAGCTTACTTCTCGCGGGAAGACCTGAGGTGTTGCGCCTGAAGGGGGTGAGGAGAGTTGGGGATCAACGTGGATGCAACTAACCGTTGTCTCCTCCACCCACCCCTGCCAGCAGGGTGGATTTTGACAAGGACTGCGAGGATCCGGAATACAAACCAGTGGGAGGCCCTGCCAAGGAGCCCGACGACGAGGTGAGATTCTGAACCAGTCAAGTAATGGACACGCATCAGCCATCTTTCTTTCTTTCTTTCTTTCTTTCTTTCTTTCTTTCTTTCTTTCTTTCTTTCTTTCTCTCTCTCTCTCTCTCTCTCTCTCTCTCTCTCTCTCTCTCTCCTTCCTTCCTTCCTTCCTTTCTTTCTTTCTTTCTTTCTTTCTTTCTTTCTTTCTTTCTTCTGCCTGCCTGCCTGCCTGCCTGCCTGCCTGCCTGCCTGCCTGCCTGCCTGCTTTAAAGAAAGATCAGAAGCAAGGAAGCAAATAAAAAGGCATTTTCAGCCCTTAGAAATACTAGGTCAATTTATTTATTACTTATTTACGGCACAAGCCTATGCATATTTAGACAGAGAAAAGGTCTACAACTGCCAGCATTCCCCAGCCAGCCAGCCAGCCAGCCAGCCAGCCATCTGTTTAAACATGCCTAGGATTGCTCCCTTAGTTAGTAGTTCATTTCTAATGCTCCCAATAGCTAATGTTCCCTGGGCAGATTGCAAACACTAAAACAACTGAAATTCCATATAACAGTTTCAAATATAAAATACGATACAAATAATTAAAAGAATAAAATACGGTGTAATACAAAACAATAAACAGCACAGGAATTGATAGAACAGCTGTAATAACCCAGAACTAGGTCTCTAAAATGCCTAGGAGAAAAGAAAGGTCTTCGCCTGGCGTTAAAAAGATAATAACGTAGGTGCCAGGACAACCTCTTTGGGGAGTTTTTTTTCCATAAGCAGGGTGCCACCACTGAGAAGGCACTCTCTCTTTTAGCCTTCCGCCTAGTTTCCTTTGGAGGAGGGCCTCTGAAGATGACCCACGGGTCCAAGCAGGTACATGCAGAAGGAGACCTGCTTTTAGGTAGTCAGCGTGTCAAGGATGTGTTTTAGGAGCTTGAATGAAGATATTTTTTTCACATTGGATGGTATATTCTGGATGGTGGCTCTCAGTACACATTAAAACCACCCCATATTTTCACCAGCTGGCCACTTCCAACCCCTCATTTATGGCACTAATCTCTCTGTTACAGGGTGACCCACTAATGATGATGGATGAGGAAATATCTGTGGTGGATGGCGAGGAAGGTAAATAGTGTTTGTCAAAAGGAGGCGGTGGAAATGTTGGGGAGTGTTCAGCGTCTTGTCTGCAGGAGCCGGGAAGAACAGCCGTGTGGCAGCGACGGCGATGCAGGAGAGACAGAACCCAAAGTGACGCAGCTTCCATCTTTCCCTCAGGTCAACCGGGGAACCTCTTCTGGCCCCCTGCATCGGTGCTCACGGCCCGTCTGCGGAGGCTAATCACCGCCTTCCAGCGGAGCTACAAGCGTGAACAGCTCAAGATGGAGGCTGCGGAGCGAGGGGACCGGCGGCGGCGGCGGTGTGAGGCCGCCTTCAAGCTGAAGGAAATGGTGCGGCGGGAGAAGCAGCAAAGGTAACACTCCAGGCTGGCTTTGAGGCCTCTGTTCCCGCTTCCCTAGCTTGGGCTAAGGCAGAGGTTAGGGAACCTTTTTTTGGCAGAGGTTAGGGAACCTTTTTTTCCTGTCAAGGTCCACATTAACTCAGTCAAAACTTGTTGGGGTCCACATTTTGTAAGTGGGTGAGGCCAGAGCCAAAAGGGTGGGTTACATGTGGGACTCTTACCCTTGTTTAGTATACAAATGACATTTGCGTCTAGGCATTCTCCTTCCCAACCTGGGCAAGGTTCCCTCACCAGTTTTTTTTTTTTGGTTGGGGGACAGTGCAGGACGGAGTAAACAATATAAATAGCATGTAGTGGGGCTGGTGAGGGAAGGTGGCCTGAGAAGAGTCGGGGGTCTAGAAGGCCACATTTGGCCCATGGGCTTGGAAGTTCCCCATGCTTGAGCTAAGTAAAGTGATCCCAAATTATACACACTGAGCACACTGTTATTTTGTGGAGATGATGGATAAAATGTTACGTATTAGGGCTACTACCCAGCTAAGGGAATCTGAGAGTTTAGTGGTAAGTCGCCTCATGAGGGAGCATGTCCCACTAGGCTCTGTGGGACTTTCTTCTGCATAAACCTAGGATTACTCGACTGAACTGTGAGTTTGATCGAAGTTGGAGATGAGTCAAAACAGGTGTGCTGAAGCAAGCATACTTAGTTCTTAAGCAATGAACATGGGTGTTGTAGCGGGCATTGTCTTGGAACAACCTTCCGCCACCTGGTGCCCTCCAGGTGTGTTGGACTGCAACTCCCATCATTCCCAGTTGGCACAGCCAGTGGGTTTTGAAGTCAAAGAAGAACCTGCGATCAGTCAAGCCGGAGGTTCTCCCACTGAATTATCTCCTGATGAGTTGACTTCTCTCCCCGCGAAGGTGGACGCGTCGAGAGCAGTCAGACTTCTATCGTGTGGTCTCCACGTTTGGGGTGGAGTACGACCCGGACACCATGCGCTTCCACTGGAGCCGCTTCCGGGCCCTGGCCCGCCTGGACAAGAAGACGGACGAGAGCCTCGCCAAGTATTTCCACGGCTTCGTGGCCATGTGTCGGCAAGTTTGCCGACTGCCTCCTGCGGCAAGCGATGGTAAGTACCGGGGTTCTGGGTGGGTGGGGAACCTACAGGGTGGTGTAGACCAGCCTTACCCCAACCTGGCACCCTCCAGATGTGTTAGACTGCAACTTCCATCATCCCCAGCTGGCCTGGGCAGGTTGGGGGAGGTTACTGTACAGCACTGTGCATGCTGATGGTGATATATAAATACTAATGGGGGATCGTTTAACTCAGGGGCGGGCAACTTTGGGACCAGGATACCTGAGAGAGTGTCTTCTTCCTTACCAACCTTCCCAGTCATGGAGGTCATCAGAGGGCATGTTCCTGATGGTTCCACATGGACCCATGGCCTGGTTGGAGTCCACTAGCCTTCAGTGTGGTGGCCCCCTTCCTGTGGAACTCCCTGCCTTTGGAGGTCAGGCAGGCACCTACACTATGTTGCTTCCAGCACCTCCTGAAGACATTGTTATTTCAGGAAGCCTTCCTTGAGTGACCGGCCACGATTTATTAAATTCGGTCTTACCAGAACTTGTTTCTTTTAAGATGTTTTAATGGTTTCAACATGGTGTTTCGTTCTTTTATTTTTGCTGTTCACCGCTCTGAAATCTTTTGATGTGGAGCGGTATATAAATATTGTAAATAAACAAAATAAATAATAATTACACTTTAGGAATTCTAGGGATCACTTTTGCCCCCTCAGAACCCCCTTCCCAAAAGCAGGCCACAGTCTCCCAAAAAATGAATTTTAAAAAATTGGGGTGGGGGGGGGGGAACATCCAGAGCATTACTAAGTGCTGAAAATGTCAAATCTAGTTTCTTTGCAAGCTGTATTCGACCCTTTGGAGACTTGGTAGCATTTACAGAGTTCCAGAAGGTCAAAATTAGCTTGCAGACGAGCTGATGTTGCTCGTTCTGGTGGTTTATAGCAGCTCTGGATGCCATTTTTTGTTTTAAAAAATGTTTTTTTTAATTCAGGGGGCCAACGAAGGGGGGCAGGAGCTGCACTGTGGGGTGGGCGGGGCCATATGCAGCCCATGGGCTGCATGTTGCCCAACCCTGATCTCACTGGAGATGTTGATGGATTGAACCCAGGGACTTGGCTCCGCAACAAAGCGAGGGGCAGGGGGCTGGAAGGAGGAGGCAGGGAAGGGGCTCTGGCAGTAGAGAGGAGGAAGATGTTCCAAGCCCAGAGAGCGGCCGGATGGATGAGGAGAATGGACGATGGTGACCTATTGCTCAGCGCCCTGCCTTTTCTCCCTCCTCCCTCGCCCTTCTCCCTCGCAGAGTCTCCCGACCCGACGCTGTTCATCGAGCCCATCACGGAGGAGCGGGCTTCGCGCACCCTCTACCGCATCGACCTCCTGCGGCGCCTGCGGGAGCAAGTGTTGTGCCACCCTCTCTTGGAGGAGCGCCTCGCCCTCTGCCAGCCTCCGAGCCCCGAGATGCCGACCTGGTGGCAGTGCGGGCGCCATGACGGAGAGCTGCTGCGGGGCGTGGCCCGCCACGGCCTCAGCCAGACCGACGCCACCATCATGCAGGACCCGGACTTCTCCTTCCTGGCGGCCCGCCTCAGCCACCTGCACAGCCGGGCGGCGGGCACGGGGACGCCCCCTCTGCCCCTGCAGCCGCCGGGGCTGCCTCTTCCTGGAGCCAGCGCTGCTGCAGCGGCTGCTCCTTCTCCGCTGCTCCTCCCCCCGCCTTTGCACGAGCTGCCCGGCCCACCACCACAGCCCTCCGCCCTGCCCGTGAAACCCGAATCGGCCGACGACTCTGACTCAGAGCTCGACCTCAGCAAGATCTCTGCTTCTTCGTCTTGCTCGTCCTCCTCGGGCTGCTCCGACGACAGTGAGGGTGAGCTGCTCTTCAAGACGCCTTTTTCCAGGAGATCTCCCTCTCTTTTTTGCCTGTCTCTCCTCAGACCTCTTGGCTGGGAGGGCCTAGCAAACCCTGTCACCCACTTAACATGAAAGAAGAGGTCTCTTGGGATACAGTCGTTGCCTGGCCTCTTCTGAAAACGAGCTGCACCAACTGACAGAAGAGGGTTTTTTGTGTGCTTGTTTTGGTCAAGGGCTGGTTTTCCAGTTTTTACTGATTTAATTAAAACTTGAACTCCAGGTGGCCTCCCATCCAGGCGCTGAGGAGACAGACCGGCTTAGCTTCAGCAAGGTGCCTTAATCACATGCCCTCAGACTGTGCTCTTGCTGTGAACAGAGTACTGCGGCCTCCCCTGAGGAGATGGTCTGCATCCATCTGGGCCTGAGTCCCCAGGTTTTTCCCGCCTCAGAAAGCCCACAGGCATTTTTGTTCCTGACGTTGCACAAGGGCTGCTCTGCAAGCACTCCTGTGTTTGGGCAAGAGAAGGCCCGTCCATCAGGCTTTTCGCAGGCCGGCGTTCTACCCTTTGTGTCTGCATGCCTGGCTCTGTGGCAGCCCCTCGTAGCCTCTGCCTCTTCTTCTCCGCCAGGTGAAGAGGCCTCTTGCGGCGGGAAGCTCTTTGAAGAGGAGGAATCGTCGCTGCTGTCCCTGCCCACCTCCCTCGAGGGCAACTCCCCGCAGCCCAGTGCCTCGGACCTGCTGCTGCAGGAGCGCCAGCGGGCCCACGAGTGGCCAAAGGTAAGAGGAGGGGCAGAGAGGGGAGGGCAGTGGCCTGAGCTGTGCACTGTGCTGGGTGCATCTCCTACGGCTGCCACGGAAGCGCACCGTTCAGCATCCTGGATTGCTAGAGGTCCAGGGTGTCAGTATCCCTCCATTGCGGGGCAGGAGTGAAAACCACATCCGGCCTGCTTGAGGTCCCAGTCCTGCCCTTTGGGGTTGCCCACATGGCCACGCCCGCTCCCCCTTGCCTCCGCTCCTTTCCCCCGGCCGCCAGTCGTTTGGCGGTTTCCTGCTTTGCACAGTTTTTCTCCCCGTTCTAAAAGGTCAAAATGCTCCTCCTAAGTCTTAGTTACTGGCAGTAAGACCCCTAGGCTAAAATAGGTTGTTATTTTTTGCCCCACCGTCTTTTGCTCTCTGCCCCACCCACCACTTGAATGTGGCCTCAGAGACCCTCAGGCTGAAAAGGTTCAAATCCCCTGCCCTGTATAGTTCCTTAGCCCTCCTTATGGCAGTCACCGGGAACATATCTCACTGGTGCCTGGACATCATCTTTGCTGGCTGCCGATCCATTTCTGAATCCAGTTCGAAGGGCCGGTCCTTTCCTTCTTAAAACTTTTTCCAGGTTCCCCCACCTGACAGGGTGAGGCAGGGGGACTGTTAAGGAGAGGGCCTTTTTAGCGGTGGTGCCCAAGTTCAGGAACGCCCTTCCTGGAGAGACTTGCCTGGCTCCTATGTTTTGTGTGCTTTCTGTGCCAAGGTGAGGACCTTCTTATTTTTCCAGGCCTTTTAATTAGATCTCTTTAGTACATTTTAGATCAGCCTTCCCCAACCTGGCTGCCCTCCAGATGTGTTGGGATATAAGATCCATCATCCCCAGCCAGTGTGACCAATGGCCATGCTGGCTGTGCATGATGGCAGTTGTAGCCCAACACATCTGGAGGGCACCAGGTTGGGGAAGACTGCTTTAGGTCTTTGGCACTGATCATGTTTCCCCCTTGCTGCGTTTTAGTCTTGGGCATGTGCTCATTTTCTGTTGACCTTGTGCTGGTTTAAATGCTGATCTTGTGCTAATTTTTATGCTGGTTGTATTTATATTAGGTAGTATCCAGTGTTAGTCCTATATAGAGTAAACCCATTGAAATGAGACTTGTTAGTTGCAACTAACTTAAGTCTAATTTATTTCAGTGGGTCTACTCTATGTAGGACTAACATTGAATACTACCCATTGTTTTGAATCAATTTTGAAGTTTGGTTTTATTTTGTGTTTTATTGATTTTTACATTCTGTCAACCCACCCAGAGGGATTTGGTTGATGGGCACTATAAAAATAACATAAATGAATAAATATGTGGCTTGAGTGTGGGGTACTTGAAGGTGTGTGCACACAGTCTGCCCGGGCACTCGGATCAATGTTGGAGGTCCTCCTCCAGAGGGCCCTGCTTTCTGAAGTGAGGCAGGTGTTTGCTGGAGAGAGGACCTTCTCTGTGGTGGCACCCCAAGAAGGCTTGCCTAGCATTGGCATAGTTACAGGAGGGAATTTTTACCCTCAAAGGCAGCTTCCAACTCTTTTAAATAAAGAAAGAAAATAAGTTACCATGGAGCAGCATCAGACAAAGAATGCCGTTTTCCCCAGCCTTTTATTTTAATGTCTGAGAGAGATTGTTTTATTCGCGGCTTTATTTGTTGTTGTTTTGTTGTAGTGAGTGCTGTATTATTTTAGCTTTAGCTGCCCTGAGAATATCTTATATTGAAGGGGGACATATAAACTTTTATCAAATACAAAAATCCAAACTTCAAATCAGCAATGAGAAATCAGAGACAGGTTGTACGCAGCCCTGCCAATAGCCCACCGATTCCACAATATCTGATTTTAAGGGTCCAAAAGAAACTAATTTGCATCATTTGTGTAAAATGCAAAGGAGGATGGCCAAGAGGAAAAGGGGGCGGGGAGGATTTCCTAGTTCCCAGAGGAGGATGCTGATGGAATACAGATTGAGGGGTTTCATGGCCAGGGCTGACTGCACCCTTTCCTCTTGCTTCCTCCAGGACCGGGTCCTCATCAACCGCATTGACTTGGTGTGCCAGGCCGTGCTGTCTGGGAAATGGCCTACGGTGCAGCAGGGACAGGGCGGGTCTTGTGTAGGCCAAGGAGAAGGCCTCTCCCGCTTGCACGGGGAGTACACCAGCTCTCCCATCCCCCACATCTGCCCTCACGGGCCACAGGAGGAAGGCGCAACCTCCTTCACCCGCCTTCGGCACAGCGGCCAAGACAAGGAGTTCACCGTGCAGATCAAGGATGTGAGTGGAAGGCTGGGGGGGCAGGGGGCAGTGTCTGTTCCCTGATGCCAGGATGGTATCGTACGTCAGTGAGGGTTGCCTGTGATGACTTGCCATGCTAATACCGAATCCCCCCGAGCATGGCCCATGGCTGCGCTCCAGGGTTTCGTGAATCAACCTCACTTCTTGCACTGAGGCACCTCGGTTGTACGCGCGTCTTAAAAATGTCTTGCTCGGTGTCATTAGCCGAACAAATTAAAGCTAAGTAAAATATTGAAAGAAGGTTTTATATACGTGGGTATGTATGTGTGAGAAAGATAGAAAGACTAACAGCAGAGGATTTAAAAATATATTTTAAACTAAACGTTTCGCCTTCCGCCCTCATCAGTGGCTGTGTTGAACACACACACGCACACTCTCTCTCTCTTTCCAGGATACTCTCGCTGTTGTCATGGTCTCAGCCGCAGTTTCCCATTTGAAAAAAGTAAAAAGAGTGGCCAGCCTATGCCAAGGGTTTTGCAAGGGGGTGTCAACCACAGAAAATGCACCCAAGCCCTCCTTTGTAAGCCCAGATTTAGCAAATAATGGCAAACTCATGACAGGGTTCTTGGTTGCTGTTATCACGATAGGTCAGTTGCCATTGATGAAGGCAAAAGCCTGACCATTTAATAGAAATTGAAGAATATATGTTTATCCCTGTTTTGCCATTTGCTTTATTAAAAAGACAGACATACGCAAGCAACGAGCACACACACACACGGCATGAACAAACAAACCAGAAAGCCTCTAATTAACATCGTTTCCCATCTCTTCTGAACTAGGGAGCTGTTCACTAGCTTTGGAGCAAGCCAGGGTATTCCAAATCAAGTTTATTAGGCAACGAGTTACAGCATATAGGCAAAAAAGCACATTTACAGCCAAACAAATCAAACCTTTACAATATGTAGATCATACACAAGAGCAAAGTCCTTAAACCAAGAAGGTAGCCTCATAGGCCTGCTTAAGTCAGGAGCCTTTCACAGCATATTTGGCTGTATTAACATAACCATGCTAGACAGCAGATGCTTGATTTTATGCATATCACTGTGAGTGGCGACCGACTCTAAACCTTCCTTCAGGTATTTTTCCCTTGGAGTTTCATATATGCAATGTATGGTAAGCCAGGATATTAAGCCATGGTTTGAACTTGGCTTACATATTCTGGCTTGTTTTGAAAGTGGTAACTGCAGCTTCCTAGCTTGGACAAAACGAGGAAATGATGGATAATTTGAGGCTTCCCATTTGAATTGTGGCTCACACAAAGGGCGGAAAGACTTGCCATTCCTCTCTTGGCTCCGCAAGTCATCAGGATCCTTCCCACAGTGCAGTTGCTGTCAGTTAGCTGTGGCAGGGAGGAGACAGTCCAGCTGGAGCTGACTGCAACAACTTGTTTTGCTGCCGGCCTCCCTCCCATTAAATGCAAATGTAACACCGTGCCACAGTGCCCCCCCCCCCAGCAAACCTTGAGATCCTTAACTTCTCGTTGCCTTTCCTAGGAAGAGGGAATCAAGCTGACCTTCCAGAAGCACAAACTGGTCCCGAACGGCACCATGAGGGAACGCCCCACTCTCACCCAGAAGAAGAGCAGCAAGAAGATGGTGGAGGTAAAAGCTGGCCGGGATAGGGAGAGAACAGGAGAGAGAATCTGTGTCGTCAGAGCTGCAAGGGGTCGTGGGGCGGCTTTAATAGCATCCTTTTTTTTCACCCCAGCACCTTTTTCTTGGTTCCCAGTTGGAGCTGCAGTGTCTGGAGGCGCTGAGAGGCCCTGATATCGACCTCGAGGCCCGCATCCCCGTGGTGAACAAGACCGACGGGACGCTGCTGGTGGGCGACGCAGCACCCCGACGGGCCGACCTCGAGGTGTGGCTGCAGGCCCACCCGGAGTATGCTGTTGACCCTCGCTTCCTGGCCGTAAGCATTTCTGTGCCGCCCCCGGAGCTTTTCAGACGTGCCTGTGCAGTGCCGTGCTGTTTTTGGAATGGCCTGGGGTTTAACCCTCTTGGCCAACGCATTCTTTCTCTCCACCCTCTGGTGCAAGGTCTCCAAGTCACGCGCCTGCCATGTGTCCATTCCATAACCTGGCTGTGGGGAGATCTACGACATTTCTATCCCGCCCTTCCTCTGAGAAGCACGGGGGCGGGGGGGCGCACATGGTTCTTCCTTATCCTCATAACAAGCCTATTAGGTAGGCCAGGCTGAGATTTTTTCACTGTTGACTGATCATGGCTGAGCCAGGATTTGAATCTGCGTCTTCCCAGTCCTCGTCCCTCCAGACACTTGAACCTTTATGCCACGCTTGCATGCTCGGGGCCCCAGAGAGTTCCTGCCGGGGAGAGTAGACCTGGGTGAGCCGACGTGTGGCCCACATGTACAGCCCACGTGTGGCATCCGGTACACCCCCCCAGTGGCCCCCAGACCTCCAGAAGTTGCCCACACCTGGAGTTGATTCTCCTCCCCCACACAACCACACACACATCATTCTTGTCTTCCAAAGCCATCAGCAACTTAAGATGACGGGGTTGGGGGAGCGGCACCCATCTGTGGAATGACGCTTTTCCTTCCCTCTGCCTGTCCATTCCAGCTGGGCAGCTGCTCAGGAGGGGCTCTAGAGGGGTTAGTTGACCATCTCCAACTGCTGTTGATCCAGTTGCCTCCAGGAGGGAGATCAGGTGGTGCACGGAGAGGCAGTGTGCAGCAGCTGAGGGTGGGGTGGGGTGGGGTGTGTCTCGGTGAAACAACTCACTGAAGATGTGGGGATTGGGTTGGGTCATGAAGGTGCGATGTAGGGCAGCCTTCCCCAATCTCCATCATCCCCAGTCAGCATGGCCTGCTGGCTGGCTGGGGGAGGGGGGAGGGGAGTTGCAGTCCAAGACATTTGATCACAGAAGGTTGGTGTGGGGAGCATTCTAGGAGCTGCACAAGGTTTATCCAGTGTGGAATGCAGACGTAGTGTTAGATGATGATGAAGGCATGAGGGATCTAGAAAGCTTTTTGAAGAGGGGTCTAGAAAGCTTTTAGACTTTCTAGACTTTTTAGACTGGAAAGTGAAAACGACCAGAGTGAAAGTCACTGGAGCTCTTGGATTCATGCAACAGTGACTAACTTTTGTCTGTTTAACGTCCCCCCCGCCGCCACCACCAGTACATGGAGGAGCGCCGGAAGCACCGATGGCCGCGGTTTCCGAAGCCGGTACCAATTGAGCCCAGCTGCCTAGTGGGGCTGGAGCGGATGCAGGCCGCTGGCATCTCTGCCAACGGCAAGAAGGTGATTAAGCTGCAGACCCTCCCCTTTGATCTTCGCCACACCGAGCAGGACTGCCTAGGTTTGAAGTCAACAACAAAGTGGCTGGTTCGTTAAGCTTTTCACATCCTTGTAGATGCCCCAGAATAACGTTTGTGTTATGGTTTGATTAAGCTTCCCCCGCCTCCCTCCCCCACTCCCCAGTGCACATGAGAGGAAACGTGACAGACCAGCAGCAGCAAGGGCTTTTTTTAGATCACCACCTGCAGTCTAACCAGATTACATTAGATAGCTTGAAAAGTGATGATAACTGTAAATAGATTTTCTGCATGCTACCAATTTTAAGCGCTTCATTTCGTTTGCTGTTAAAATTGATAGTTGATAAACCCTCACCCATCACCTTTTAAAAATATAATTTATTTATTACATCTCTATCCCGCCTTTTCTCCAAGAGCCCAAGGAGGCATGTGCAATCCTTCTGCTCTCCATTTTGTCCTCACAACAGCTGTATGAGATTGGTTGAGCTGAGAGTCAGTGGGCCAGTTAGCACGTCACACAATAAGCCACACTGAAATTAAGCGACAGTGGGTTGGTTGTCTAGTCACTAACCCACGTTACTCCCAACAGACAATCAGCCACTCTGCAGCTCGCTGTGACATGTTTTCCCCTTTGTCCTCCTGGCATGTATCCCATGGGCCTTTGCAGCACAACCTGAGCAGCCTACTCCGCTAATGAGTGTAAATACATTCATTAGCGGAGTAGAGGGTTTTTGTAGAATTTCCTCCCTCATGTTCAGGGAGATTTGCACAAATTTGCAAAACTGCAGTAGTGACTGCGAATTTGCGCACATCTCCCCCAAAGTTTGGAAAAACGTTAAATTTGCATAAATCTCTCCAAAGGCGGGGAAAAATAACATTACATTTGTGTAAATTTCCCCAAAGGTGAAAAAAAGTGCCACTGTCTAGGGAGGTGACAAAGTGGAGGAGAACATTGACAAGTGTCATTTCTTTTTGATGTATCAGAGGGAGGATAGAGGCGGGAGGCAGCGTTAGCAAGATCACCAGGAGTAACCGGGTTTTTCGCCACTCTTGCCAGATGGTTCCGTAGCCCTTTCCGATGAGCCATGCATAAGCCACTCTGTCCAGTTTGCATGTCATGACAAGCCACTCTGAAAAGAAGCCATCCTGAACAACCCAACTACAAGTGATGGGTTCTCAGGGTGGCTTGTATATGGTTAACAATCCACGCTGAGGAAACCACGCCAGGTTCGGACCACCTGGAAAGAAACAAGGGCGACAACCCACCGTGGGTTGTCATGTTGTGCGAATCACGTCAGCGACTCACCCAAAGTCACCCAGTGAGCTTCCATGGCCGAGTGGGGACTAGAACCTGGATCTCCCGAGTCCCAGTCCAAAACTGTAACCAATATACCACACTGGCTCTCCAGTGTTAATATGCTGTTAAAATGTGCTAGTGCTTTATGTAGTAGGCTGTGAAGAAGCCTTCATTTTTACCCTGATAGGGAAGGTCTGAATTACCGTCACTGATCTGTGTGTGAAGACAGTTGTCAAGAAAAGGGGATAGGCCCTACAAATTGCAAGTTTTGACGACAGTTGGCAGAGGGCAGTAACGAAGGGAGGGGAGGAAATACGGCCCTAAATTTCCTGCGCATTTCTCCCTACTCCTGCTCTAAATGTCTTCTTCCCTTCCCTAGGGTTTTCTGCCAGATCCCACCATGAACCGTCTCCTTCCAGGACCAGTAGGGGCTGAAAACACCCCAAAACGGGGCCGCCAGACCCCCATGGAGTTTTCCAACATGATGGCTCTGATGGGAGCCGGCCGAGTCCAGCTGGGAGGCGCTGGGCCCCTCTCCTTGCACCATGCACACTTCCAAGCTGGCCCTGCCCACGGCTCCTTGCAATATGTGCCCTTTTCGACTGCTGCCACTGCCGCCGCGTCCTCCTCCGGCACCCTGCTCCATCCGGCGCTCGGCCACGCCGGCTACACCGCGGCCCCCTTGCACCTGGGCCACCCCCAGCCCGTGGACGAGGACGAGGAGGAAGACGAGATGGACGACTTGTCTCAGGGCTACGCCAGCTCAGAGCGGGACTTCTCCCTGCTCGATGACGACCCCATGATGCCGGCCAACTCTGACTCCAGCGATGAAGGGGACGAGGAGGGGGATGACTGAGCCTTTGTCCGGGGAACAGGCAGATGCGAACCAGGGCCGAACTGGCTGGGACTAGCCATCCCCTTGATGTTGACATTTGACCGGCCAGAGACTGGGCCCGCTCAGACACTGGCCAGCCGGGTTCCCCTCATTCCACATAACTTGCAGGAGGGCCGCCAAAGCAGGGTCCTTCCAACCCCAGCAAGGGTTGGTTAGATAACAGCTCTCCTAGAAGGGTGGTCCTGGGTGGCTTTTTTTTTTTTTTTTAAGAGAATCGGCTGTGGGTTTGGTCCGGCCTCCTTCTGGCACTTGGTATCAATTGGGAACTGTCCTTGCGACTGTGGTCTTGATCTCCTGGGGGCAGCGGAAACCGCAGCAGGGCTCCATCTTGCCAATATGATCCGGGAATAAGTAGCAGCTCTCCCCCACCCCCGTTTGTTTTTTTTTAGGCTCTCCCCACAGCCTGGTCTATTTCTCCCACCCCTCTTCCCGCCCCAGGTTCATGTGCTGTAACATAAGTGCAAAAGGGGGTGGTGTGGGGCTCCTTTCCTTTCCCTCCGACCCCCTGTCTCTGCGTGGGTGGGGTTTATATTTATAAATATGTAATATGTCTTGTGTAATATGGCTGAGGCTGTGGGAATGAATTGTTGGGGAGTCGAGTCACAGAGGGTGGGTTTTGGGGTGGCAGGGGGCTGTGGGGGAACAGAAGGTAGAGCTTCCTGTAGCTGGTTTCTCCTTTTTTTTTCTTTTGTTTTTTAATAAAAGGAACAAAATGCACAAAAATTCCCCCACCCCAATCCTACTCCTTCATGCTGTTGTATCAATTGCATAAAAATCTTCCTAACAATTGGGATGTACAACCCGTGTGTCAGGCGTGTCTCTCTTTTTGTGAGGAGATTGGAGGGGGAGGGGAGGAGAATGAAGACTTTGAATTTGGGTCAGGTTACTTGAGCTTCGTTGAACTAAGAAATGGCATCATAATGACTGCTTGATTCGATTTTTATACCACACAGCTGGCAAATGCCTTTGGGGCAGCTTGCAAACATAAAACCACATGAAAACAAGCAAATAACCAAACATTTGTTGTTGTTCTACAATACAAGTATCGAAATTACAATATTCAGCTTTAAAAATATTTAAAAATTGAAGAGCCAGCAGCAAAAATTGAAGAGCCAGCAGTAGAGAGCCAGTGTGGTGTAGTGGTGAGAGTGTTGGACTGGGAGCTGGGACATCTGGGTTCTAGTCCCCACTCGGCCACGGAAGCTCACTGGGTGACTTTGGGCCCGTCACAGACTCTCAGCCCAACTTACCTCACAGGGTTGTGAGGATAAAATGGAGAGGAGGAGGATCATGTAAACGGCCTTGGGTTCCTTGAAAGAGGAAAAAGGCAGGATATAAATGCAATAAATAGATAAACAAACAAATTAATAAAAATTAATAAAACAGATTAAAGGCTAAATGCCTGCCTAGAGGAAGGTCTTAACCTGGCGTTCAAACATATACAAGGAAGATGCTAGGGGGATCTCCCTGGGAGGGTCATTCCATAGATAGGAGCAGGGGGGATGGAGACGACAGAGAAAGCTCTTTCACCAAAGGCCCATGACTTAAGATGCCCCCTCTTCCTTTATAGTTGGGAGGCATCCCTTCTCTCAAGTACAGGTATGGATAACAGCCCAACAGTAAATGATATGCTTCACCTGCAGAAAGTCCTAGGTTCAATCCCCAGTATCTCCAAATAGGGCTGGGAAAGAACCCCTGTCGGGAGCCCTGAAGAGTTACTGTCAGTCAGTTTAGCCAATATTGAGCTATGGTAGCTTTCTGTGTTCATAAGGTATTAGACAACCTCACCCCCTTCCCTGGAAACAACATAGTTGATTCAAGCTTCTGAGTAAGTAGGCATAGGATTGTGCTGCACAGCTATCTTTTGCTCTCTCTGCTGTCCAGTGGGTGAATCAGCTCACACGTATCACCCCCGCCTCGAAACAACTTTTAAAAAAGTTCTTCAGCTGTAGAAATGGTTTCCCAGTCAAGAAGGCAGTGCTTGTTCGCTGTTCCCCAGCGTGTCCCTGTGTTTTGCAAGCAGCTGTAAAGCGGAACTTTGGCTGCTCAACCTCACCGGTGCTTTGCCTTAAAGGATGACTTACGAAGCAGGTTTGGGGGCAGGCCTAGCCCTTTTAAAGGAGGAACATCTTCCCATCCCTCCACTACTTTCTAAGTTGCATTCCTAGAAGGGTCCGTCCAGTTTAGGCACAAAACGCCTTGGAATGAAGGACACGTGGAGGAACGGAGGACTTCCCAAAAGGAAATGGGTACAAGTGTGATTCCTTCTGCGAGAGGAGGGCTAGTGTCAAGGGTCAGCATGGTCAGGCGCTAGAGCTCCCTGGACTTGCTGCTACTCTTCACCATTGCAACTTCCTTGTTCACCTGCCTCTCACTCTGGCCCAGGCAACAGGGGTGGTAGTGAGGAGGAGCAGCAGTAGATAACAAAAGGAAATCCATGCTGGATAAGGCCAATGGTTCATCTCATCCAGCATTCTGTTCACAAAATAGCTGCCCAAGGGAAACTCACAAGCAGGGCGTAAGTGCAACTGCGCCTTCCTGTGCATGTTCCCTCAAACTGGTGTACGTAGGCATACTGCCTCTGACACAGGAGGCAGCATATAGCCCCTCGGGCTTAGTAGCCATTGCTAGCCTTGTCCTCTCTGAAGTTGTCTGATCCCCTTTTAAAGCCTTCCAAGTTGGTGGCCATCACTAGATCTTGTGGTAGCAAGTACCATAGTGCAGCTATGTGCTGTGTGAAGGACCTCTTTTTATCTGTCCTGAATCTTCCACCAGTGAGCTTCATGCAGTGAACCTGGATTCAAGTATTACGAGGGTGAAAAATATTTCCTTACCCACTTTTCCCACACCATGCATATTTTTGTACACCCCTACCATGTCTCCCCTTACTTGCCTTTTTCCCCAGATGTAACCTTTTCTCAGGGGAGTTGTTCCAGCCCCTTGATCATTTTAGTTGCCTTTCCGCATTTCTTCCAACTCTACAATATCCTTTTTTAAAGTGTGGTGACCAGAACTGTGCACAGTACTCCCAAGTGTGGTTGCAACATAGATTAGTATAAGGGCAGTATGATATTGGCAGTTTTATTTTCAATAGCTTTCCTAATTCTGCCCAACATGGATTTTTTTCACAGCAGCTGCACACTGGGTCGACATTTCCACCAAGCTGTCCACCACAATCCCAAGATCTCTTTCTTGGTCGGTCACTGCTAGCTCAGATCCCACCTACGTATATCAGAAGGTAGATTCACTGAGGGAGGAGGCCCATTAAGGGTGTCTTGCCCAAGGGCCCTCAAAAACATGGCACTGGCATTACGCAAGAACAAGCTTGCAGACGTGTTGACAACAATACTGGGCTAGATGGACCAATGCTCTGACTCCACAGAAGGGCGCTTCCTATGTTCTTGGGTGGTTGTGACTGTTCCACGGCACATAGGCCGGGAGCAAAGGCACATGAACCTGTCCTGAAATGCGTTAACCGTGCGCTTTGAAGAAAGGTTTGCCTTGCCTGATCAGACTAAATGTCCTTGTGTTTCAGTGCTCTGCCCCCCACAACTGCCAATTTGGTGCCATCAGAAGCAGGCCGTGAAAGTGACAGCTATCCTCGGGTATTTGACCGTAGAATCTAGGTCCAAATATTGTAGTTTAAACTTTAGGTGTTGTGTCTGACGGTCATGGATCCACCTGTTGCTCACCACGGTGTCCATCCCATTTTCAAAGACATTGACAGGAGTGGTCTTTGCTACACCATACACTTTATGAATTTAGTAGTTCAGTGCTCTGACCCTTACCATTAAATTAATTGTGTGGCCTTGAATTCTGCTTTGTTTGGAGAGCAACCAATTTCTGTACCCCACCCCACCCCACCCCACCCCACCACTCCCAATTAAGGCCTGGTTAGTATACGTGTTGAACAGAATGAGATGTACTGCAGCAGGCTCTCAGGTTCAAATACTGAATGCTTTATTGACGTAATTTAAAAAAAACAATTTGTTCTTCTGCTCCTTGACAAGCAATCGGCTGTTGCTAGCCTTTGTCTAGGGTAAGGGGCTAGTCTTCTTGCGACGAGACCTCAACATAGCCACTTTTTTCTTCCTCCATGCTGGCTTGCTAAGACAGAACATGGAAACCTTTTTCTCACACAGCCTCCGCCGCCGCCTCCTCCTCCTCCTCCTCTTGCACTTAGATTTCCGCATTCTTCCATTCTTGTTTTTAGTGTGGGTGTAGCCCGTGATTTTCTTCAGCTGACTGTGGGCCACCAGTTTTCGAAGAGCCCTCCTGAGTCGGTGTCTTGTGCTGTAGGATAACATATCAAACCCACTAGCTGCAGCCAGACACTCAAGGTCTTCCTGGGCCAGGCCTGCCTGTTTTTTGGCCTTCCTGAACGGCTTTTTTGCAAGAGATTCTAGGACGAAGCATCCCAAAGCAGAAGTTAAGGTTTGCCGAGATCTCTCTAGGGTGCCGTCGGCTTGGCGGGAGACCGTTTTGCCACGGCGTGCCTGTGAAGGCACCGATGCATCTTCCATGTTCCTTTATGTACGTTTGCCCTGGCTTGCTCAAGCAGACACCTCTTTCTTGGATTTTAAATACACATTTTCTCCATAGCCATCATGGCATGGAATCCAGCTTCTCTCGTGCTTTGGCACCATAGCCCACTGGTTTCTCTGCTGCAATCATTTGGGGACACAAAGATGCATAAAGTCAAGGGTTTTATCTATTTATTTCCCCTGCGAAAAGCCAACCTCTCCTCAATTTGCTTCTCCCGTGAAATATTGTAGTTGGTTGCAAAAGGGCCACAACCGAACGCGGGCGAAGACGGCTCAGCCGTCCGAGGAGCATCTGCGCCGTCGAACGACGAACAAGAGCACGCTCTGCGCATGCTCCAGCGTTCAAACGGCCAGCCGAAGGTAGCAGGAGGCCGCTCGCTGAGTTGATTACGTCAAGCCGAACACAGAACGAAGAATTTTAGAGGAAGCCGCCTTATTATCTGGATAGATAATTTCCGGGTTAACTTTGGAGGACACCCTCCCCCCCAGCCATTATCAAATCTCCCTCCTGCCGGGGAAATGGTAGCAAAGACTGGAGGGTTTTCGTTTAAATTCTGCTTTTTTTTCTCGTGCAAAACAATATGATTTGCTTGAGTTTTGAAACATCCCAAAACAAAGAAAAAAACTCCCTGCCAATAGAAACCTATCCTCAGGCAAAAAATAGCCCATTATTTCCATCTTGCAAGCTGGGTGAGAAAGACTAGCTTACGCCAGCCCTGCAATGTAGTCCGCGATTAATATTGCAGGTTAGAGGCGGATTTCCAGCCAAAGATCCCCGCTCAGGTTGCAGCGAAGGTCTGTCAGAGATCCCCACCCACCCCAAAGACGACGCACCCTTGCATGCAGAAGCCTGGAGCTCTACTGACATGTAGGTAGACACGATGGGGTTTTAATTGTATTAGTATTAGTACAGCTATTTATTATTAGCGGAGAAATAAATCACATGCAGTAAGAACCGAGATAAAAAGTGAAGTTGCTCATGCCTTGACTGCCAGTTTTTGCTGTGTTTTTGTGGCGGGGGTAGGGGGGGACAGCAGCAACTGCAGTGGCGAGAGTGTTGGACTGGGAGCCGGGAGATCCGGGTTCTAGTCCCCACTCGGCCATGGAAGCTCACTGGGTGACTTTGGGCCAGTCACAGCCTCTCAGCCCAGCCCACCTCACAGGGTTGTTGTTGTGAGACTAAAATGAGAGGAGGAGGATTGTGTATGCAGCCTTGGGTTCCTCAAAGAGGAAAAAAGTGGGATATAAATGTAATAAATAAATAAATCACAGCTACAGTGGAAACGGTGGATTTCTCCATTGCCGTCTATGGGCCGTTTTCAACTTCGATTTCGGAAGAGACATCGGAAGTTCAAGCTGCGTGTCACTCTATTTCCATCTCTACGCATCCGACGGAAGGGGGGAGGGAGCCACGTGGGCGGCTTTTGCGAGGGGCTCCCGCGTACTCTGCCCCCAGGTCACGTGGCTGCCTGCCTTGGCGGGAGGGCGCGAAAGCTGTCGTGAAGCCGACGGGGAAGGGGGCGATGGTCACATGACCCCCCGGAGGCTCGCGCCGTTGTATGCGAGGAGGGCGCGAAACTGGTCCCTGTCACGCGATCTTGACAGGAGGGCGCGGACATGGGGCCGTGAACGGGGCGGCGCATGCGCCGTTACCTCAGTTTGAACGAAAGCGGGTGGGGGAGAGGGATGTGTCCTCAGGAACGTCACGGGATATGTTTTTGTTTATTCTGTGCTTTTATTATTCACTGAGGGGGGAAAATGACTGTTCATTGAGGCAAGATAGGGTTTAAATACATCGCTGACGTGCGTCGCCGTTCGAAATTGGCCCAAACAAATAAGTAATATTTTTTGTTGTGGTCGCAAACAAACAAACAAACAAACAACGCCGGAAGTGGCGTCCGGAGGGGGAAGGTCGCGGGAGAGTGACGGAGGGTTTCACTTCCGGGGCGCGGGGGGCGCGGCGGCGGGAAGCGGAGGAGCGAGGCGGGCGGAGCTTGCGGAGGAGCCGCTTCCATGGCGCTGAGTCTGGACCGTGAGGCCTACTACCGCCGCGTCAAGCGTCTCTACAGCAACTGGCAGGTGAGGCGCCCGCGAGGGGGGGGAGCCGCGGGACCCGGCGCCCCGCCCCCGCCTTGTCGCGCGGCGGGGGGGTCCTCGCCCCCGCCACGCTTTTCTTCTTCTTCCTGACGCCGCTTCCCCGCCAGCGCCGGAGTTTGGCGCGGTGGAGCAGGAGGGGTTAATTCCCATCCTAGCCCCACCCCCTGCATGCTTTCTCCCACTCCAGCCTTCCCCAACCTGGTGCCCTCCAGAGCTGTTGGACTGCAACTCCCGTCGTTCCCAGCAAGCAAGGCCATTGGCAGCCTCCTACTGTAGCCTTCCCCCAACCTGGTGCCCTCCAGAGCTGTTGGACTACAACTCCCGTCGTTCCCAGCAAGCAAGGCCATTGGCAGCCCCCTACTCTAGCCTTCCCCTCCCTGATGTGTTGGACTGCAACTCGCATCATTCACAGTCAGTATGGGCATGTTCAGCCTTCCCCCACCTGGTGACATTCCAGTTGTGTTGCTGGCCTGGGAATGATTGGGGTGGCAGAAATCTGGATGTGTTCCCAACACATCTGGAATGGCACCACTTTCAGGAAGGTTGGCTTACACTGAGATAAGACAGAAAGCATCTCATCTTCATCCTCCTTCTTTTCCCAACTTTGTCAAGTTCCACTTTTCTTTATTGTTTATTGTTATGTTCATATAGTAACCTTTTTTTCTTTATTTGCCTGCATTTCAGAGTATTTTTGAGGATTTGGGCAAGCGACAGTTTAGCTGGTGTAGCGCAGTGCCTACATAGTTTAGATCTCCCCTCTGCCTTTACTCAAATTAGGGTTGCATTAAGAGTTGCACTTCTTTTCTCGGCCTCAGTGTGGGGGTAATTTTTGTGAACCTCTGAGAGAGCTTCGGCTATTGCGCAGTGTAGAAATGAAATCAGTGTAAATAAATAAAAATAAAGTAATAACGGTTCTCTGCCTTACAGTATTGTAGCGTAACAATTGCAGCAAGTTAACATATGTGAATGTTTTGTTGAAGACTTGAAAGTGCAGTATAAATGCATTGTTGTTACCTTGTTTTCTGGTCTTCTTAGTTCTTATAAGAGCCCAGTTGGTATAATTGCTATGTCTCTTTGTACAGACGAGTATGCAGTGTCTTGAGTGGGAGAGTGATTTGCTGAAAGCCACCCAGTAACTTCTCTTCCTAGTGACCCTCTCACTCTTACAACATCAAATCCATGGGGTTTTTTCCACTTCCTTCTGCTCTACTGTCACTTTGTTTCATTTCTTTTGCAACCCCACCTCCCTTCAGTAATGTCTGTATACTGTATATGTACCTGTATACGTGGTATACATATGCAAGATCTTCTGATCTGCATAGCAAAAGCAGCCTTTAATGTAGCTAATAGCTATATAAGGATATATAGCTTTAGTTGTGTGATGGATGTTCCTTCTGCACACATGGTATTCCTTCTTAAACTACTTTGTTTCAAATGAGAAGCAGTATATAAATATTGCTAAAACAAATAAATAATAAATATTTGTTTAAGATTCCATCCTGTTACTATGTCGTGTATTAACTTTGCTTGTACTTGTTTGCCATTTTGAATGTGTGTGTGTGTAGATGAGTAGTTAAATACATGTGAATGAGTAGCTAATCCACATTAAAGGCATAATCCTATGCATGTTCAGAAGAAAGAAAAAGCCTACAAGTCCCAGCATGCCCCAGCCAGCCTCATAGGGCTTTTTTTCTGTCTAAACATGCATAGGATGCACCTTAAGTAATTCTGGGTGCATCTTGCAGGCTCCACTGAAAATACACTGCAAGGAGTTGCAGCCCATGTGCTTATATCTTGTTTCATGTGACAAGGGTAAATAGCAGTTCATATTAATAAATGCAGTAAATAGAGATACTATTGCAGTTATTTTGTGCAAAAAATGTATCAGTGCCCAGGAAAAAGTGAGTGAACTTCATGTGGACCTAGGCATTTTAAATAGGGGATTAGCTGAGTTTCTTCCTTTGCTCTGTGCCAGTTCCCGTTCCCTATCTTTTCAAACATGCGGGCCAGAAGTTTGCAGTCATCTTGAAATGAAAACTAGGATTCATTCTTCCAGGACATACTGGGGGAGGGGGGCAACAGGACCCCATGTGAGCCAACTTATCGAGTCTGTCAGAAGAGCACTTCTGGACTGTTTTGGAGAAATGGGCAGTTCAGCAGGTGAATCGAAAACACCGCAGATTAGAAACTTCACCAGAGAAATATTGTGTATTGCGAATGTGTAGTACAAGGGAGGCCAAAACTGGCTTGTGAGCCACAGTCCCCTGTGGCACCTCAGGAGGCTCTAAGATTGCCCTGTCATGATGGAATTGAGACAACTCAGGCAGAATATAGGGTAGCAATAGCCATATCCAGGGTCCCAAGGCAAGGAATTTTGAATGATCATAGGGTATGTCTGGAGAAAATGCAGGTGCTGGTGGAGGAGAGGAGATAATAGAGTTGCACTCCCCAAGAAGGAGCCAATTTGTAGTCTGGGGGTGCTCATAGGTCCAGCTCTGTTATTTGAGGCCCAAATGGGCTCCATGGCACAAAGTTCCTTTTATCAGCTTCAGCTGATAAACCAGCTACATCCCTACCTGGATAGAGATAGCCTGGCAGCAGTTGTCCATGCATTGGTACCCTCCTGCCTGGATTATTGCAATGTGTTATACTTGAGGCTACCAGTGAACATGGTCTAGAAACTTTAGTTAGTGCAGAATAGAATTGGGTGTCTATTTACTGGGACTGGCCATTTCAAATGTATTACTCCAGTGCTGTGTCAACTGCACTGGTTGCCAGTCAGTTTCCAGGCCTAATTCAAAGTGTTAGTGCTGACCTTTAAAGCCCTAAATGGCTTAGGACCAGTCTGCCTGAAGGACTGCCTTCTCCCCTATGTTCCTGCCCAATTACTAAA
Organism: Heloderma suspectum; assembly: GCF_057233095.1. NCBI lineage: Eukaryota > Metazoa > Chordata > Lepidosauria > Squamata > Helodermatidae > Heloderma > Heloderma suspectum. The sequence goes on along the minus strand of NC_139463.1, from coordinate 116,320,689 downwards.
ATTGTCATCTGAGACTCTTGTGGATGCTGCTGTCCACAGTGGCATTAGGGAAAAACACTTCTCTGTAGAGGCCCCCCATCTGTGGAATGCCCTTCCCAGAGAGAGCTGCCTGACACCATTTTGTCCATTGAGACACTAGTTTAAGACCCTCCTCTTTAAGCGGGTCTGTTGCTCTGATGGTTGATTCCACTGCTAGCTGTTAAAGTTTAATATTATATTCTCCTGTTAATTTGTTGTTGGATTTTTATTATTTTAGTTTTGGTTGGCTTGTTAGTTTTGGGGTTTTATTATTGTAAACTGCCCCAAGGGCATTTGCCAGTCGGATGTCATACAAATCTAACAAATAAGTAAAATAAGAGACAGATCGGACTGCAAGTGGATCTTTCAGAGATGCACAAAGCTCTTTGTATGCAGCTCTTGGACCTAGCGCTTGTTGGGCCAGCCCTAGTATAACACCAAGCTATAGAAGTGATGGAAACGTTGCAGCACAGGGGAGGCACATCCATGTTTGCCACGTATCATCATAATAATATATGCTGCTGCCATATTTGAGTCTTGCTGTACTCACACTTACATATCCAAAACAACACCTACGTACAAGAAAGAGGTCTCAACAGACTCTGTGTAACTGCAAAACATAAAAAAAAATATGCAGGGAAAAAAATCCCTAACGGGAGGGCGGGGGGAAACCACACTGTCCCGTAATAACTTAATGGCAAGTTGAGCTATTAACCCGGGGGGGGAAATATAACCCTGCTAATGCAAATCTCAAAGCAAATGCATTTCATTGTCCCCAATTTGTAGGATGGAAAGGCTGTAGCTGGAAGGGAGTGACTTATGACATCCCTGTAATGTAGCTTACCCTGAATGCTGCAGGTCAGATTCTAGGACTTTACAACAAGCCAGCAGTGTTGTCCAGAGGTCTTAGACCCCTATTGCAGACTGGGGAGTTGAGCTGAAGCTGAGAGAGTAGCTTACAACAACTCTGCTGTGGTATCCATTGCTTTGATCCCCGCATTGCAGGTTGGGCTGACAGAACTATACCAACAATCCTGCAGTCTAGTTCAGTGTGGTACCCCTGTTGCAGGCAGGAGTGCTGTGCTGGGAGTGAACAGCTTAACTGCAGCCCTACAGTGTAGTGCAGTGTTCAAATCCAGCACTTTCATGCTTCATTGACCTGCTCACAGACAGGGTTGGACTTTTTAAATATTCAAAAACTTTTTAAAAATGCACATGAAGTAAGACCCATGTTGGAGGAGGAGGAGGAACTCCTGTTTTTTATGCTAACTTGTGTGTGTTTTTTAACTGCCTCAGGCTCAGCTGTGCCACATGCCAGAAATGCACTGCAACATTTTGTTGCAGGGCCCTGCTTGTTCCTGTTATTACTGATGTTCAGATGAGAGCACCATTACTTAATGTGGCCAAAACAGCATGGCCAGTGCAAAAGAAAGCGATATCAGCAGGCTTGGGGGAACCCTAAAGTTTGCAGATGTATTAAAAAAAAAATTAAGAATAAGATCCTAAGCGGGAGGAGGGGGGAGAGATCCAAAACAGCTAAATGAAGACTGAGCATGGAGTGCTGACTGATTATTGGGGGAAAATAGCAGCTGGGAGAAATGGAAGAGAGCAGATGGAGTTCTGAACAGGAGCACTTCATTTTGAAACATTTTGTTACAATTCCCATGTGTGGATTTCTAATCACATTCCTTGTTCAGGAAGCTCTGTTTTGTAGTCATAACCATGTGTTTTATTTTTCTAAGTTTTGCTTTCAGGGGTGCATATACGCATGATGAAATAGTAAAAGGCAAAGCACTGGCAATATTTTTCCCAGAGTAGAGGTGGGGAAGGGAACAGCGGGGGTGGGGGGATATCGTGGAGTTTGGGGAGAGATGCCTGTTAGGGGCAGGGTCTGGGGAAATAGCAGGGCAGGGTAGCTTGACCAATAGCCATTAGTAAGTGCATCATTGTCAGGAGATGGTGGCTACCTCTTCTCCATCTTTCTTTTTTTTTTTACTTTTGGGGTATCCACAAGAGCTAGAAACCCTTATGTATGGAGAGGAGATGGATTATGCGTAATTGTGGCTTATCAGACCCTGCACGTATGTGACAGCTGTTGACGAGCAAAATTCACTTGCTTCTTGAATGTCATACAACAAGAGCCATACGTTTGATGATATCTGGGGCTTTTGTTCTCTTGCAGAAAGGAGAAGATGAATATGCCACCATCGATGCCATTGTGGTCTCAGTTGGAGTTGATGAAGAGACTGTCTATGCCAAGTCCACTGCTCTGCAGGTGAGCAAGGGTAGGGAATGCATGTTTTTGCTTCAAGTAATGCTGTAGGGCTCCATATGGAAAGCGATGGGATTCTTGGGTAGAAAGTAAGGTAGTCCCTTGGCTCCTCATAGAGATCTGTTCTCTTCCCTTGCAGACATGGCTCTTTGGCTATGAACTCACTGACACAATCATGGTTTTCTGTGAGGACAAGATCCTCTTCATGGCCAGCAAAAAGAAGGTGGAATTCCTGAAGCAGATTGCAAACAGTAAGAGCAATGAGAGCACCAACGGGGTGCCAGCAATCACATTGCTCGTACGGGAGAAGGTGAGTGACGACCTGCCTAAACCTGTTCCACATCGCTTGTAGAAGAAGATTGTTTGAGGGCTGAGCTGTGTGAACCCATGTGGGAACTGTGTCTCCTTCCTCCTTCCCTCCATCCTCCAGAATGAAAGCAACAAGGCAAACTTTGACAAGATGACTGAAGCCCTGAAGGGCAGCAAGAACGGCAAACGCATTGGGGTGTTCAGCAAGGACAAGTTTCCTGGAGACTTCATGAACAGCTGGAATGACGCTCTCAGCAAGGAAGGCTTTGAGAAAGTGAGGAGAACCGACCCCGGCATGTGGGAGGGGACTGGCAGGGTGAAGGCTGCTCTGGCTCATGTTCCTTTAACTCTCTGCTGCAGGTGGATATCAGTGCTGTGGTGGCCTACACCATCGCTGTGAAGGAGGATGGAGAGCTCGTCCTAATGCGTAAAGCGGCTGCCATCACGTCGGAGGTCTTCACGAAGTTCTTGAAGGAGCGGGTTATGGAGATAGTTGATGCTGACGAGGTGAGGAGGGAACCTGGTCATGGAGCTGAGATCGTAGCTGGAATGTAAGGAGGGTACTCTCTCAGAGGGGGATGTGCATAGGCCTTGAGAACACAGGGAGAGGCTGGCTCTTTTACCTAGGCCAGGGGTGCAGAATGTCTTTTATCCTGAGGGCCAAATTCCATTTCAGAGAAGGTCTTGGGAGCAGCATTCCAGTGCCGGGTGGGACTGAAGGCAAAAGGGTGGGACCAAAAATGCCAGCATATTGTAGCTCAAAATTCTTACTGCCAGTAACTAGGAGCCTTGGAGGCGTTTCAGCCTTTTAGAATGGGAGGTGGGGGGACTGTACAAAAGGTGGGAAACCAGCAAAGGATCAGTGGTTTGTGGGAAAGCAGGATGGGGAAAAGGACAGGGCCACCTGGGGAACCCTGGAGGGTTGGATTTGGTCCTTGGGGCTGAGGGTCTGTAGCCCTGATCTAGGCCCATCTTCTCTCTTTGGATTCTCCATTAGCTCAAGTTGCTTTTCCCATATAGTTTGTCCTGTAGCTACGTGGACTTTTTGCCTCTTTCTCCTGCCCCGTACTGGGCAATATGTCATTCCAGCACCCAATTCCTGTCTGTCCTGGTCCTTTAAAGCTGGGACACAGTACGAGGACAACCTGGCTTCTGGGCTCTGTGCAGGAAGTAACAGAGCAGACTTTTGGTGGCTGTGTACATGTGCTCTCTTTTTGTCTTAAGGGCCAAGGGAAAGAGTGCTGCTGCAAGGTCAGCAGAGAGAGCATTCATGCCACCGTCCATTGCAAATTCCACATCACTGCACTACCCTACATCTGTGTCCCAGTTCAGCAAAAGACTTGGGCAAAACAGAGCCTATGAGTGTCAGTCTTGCTAGGGTCCTTGTCAAAGCCTCTGGAGATGTTATCCATCTCCCCAGCAATACTTTTGTTTGAATAGCACTTGAGGGGTCTGTCTCTTCCCCTGGAGTCCACTGACTACTGAATCGTCTCCATTTTCTGGCAGAAAGTACGGCACAGCAAGCTGGCAGAGTCTGTAGAGAAGGCCATCGAGGAGAAGAAATACCTCTCTGGGGCTGACCCCTCCACTGTGGAGATGTGCTATCCTCCTATTATTCAGAGTGGGGGAAATTACAACCTCAAGTTTAGTGTTGTCAGGTAGGCAAATTTCCATGAGAATAGGAGGGATGGGTTTATATTGAGGTGATTTAAATCACCAAGCAAAAAGGCTTTTCCCATTCATCCAGCTCTGGAACAAGCATGCATATGAATTGGTTGCTGTACCAATTAAAATGGATTCGTTTGCAGCTAAATGCAGCCTTCCTAGGAGTGTAATCTAAAATCTCTGGCCATGCAGCCCAAATTTCTCTTGCACAGAGCAATTATATCTGCTAGAGCATGAACAGCAGAGAACTGAGATTAATAGATTTCTGTTTGGTGCTCTCTATTTATTTATTATATTTTAATCCCTCCAACTTCCTCCAGGAAACTCAGGGCAGCACGTATGGATCTTTTTCTTAAATGAAGGATGAAATCTATAGGAGACAAAACTCTGTGCTGGAGTCCCAATAATTTGCTTCTTGTTGTCTGTGCGGACTGTGCACACGCTTGCCTTCCCAATTGGCCCATCCATTCTGCTACCAACTGCCTCTCTGTCCCCAGTGAGAAGAGCTACATGCACTTTGGGACTGTCACGTGTGCCATGGGCATCCGCTACAAATCCTACTGCTCCAACCTGGTGCGCACACTCATGGTGGACCCACCGCAAGAAACACAGGACAATTACGCCTTCCTGCTGCAATTGCAGGAGGAGATGCTCAAAGAACTGCGGCACGGTGAGTGGCAGGGGGTGCCTGGGTGCAACAGCTTCTCTGCGTGCCGTGGGATGCAGCGTGTTGAAGCATCTGACTTTTCTCCCCTTTTACTAGGTGCAAAGCTGTGTGAGGTCTACGCCGCTGTCATGGATATGGTGAAGAAGCAGAAACCAGAGCTCTTGAGCAAAATCACCAAGAACTTGGGGTAAAAAGCCTCGCCCGTTGGGACAGAGGCATCCTTCCTGCAAGGTTACGGATTCGTGAGTGGCGTAGTTGTTGCTGAGGGAAACTCAGTGTTTCCCCCCCCCACTCTCTTTCCCAGGTTTGCCATGGGCATCGAGTTCAGAGAGGGTTCGCTCGTGATCAATAGCAAAAATCAGTATCGCCTCAAGAAAGGTGAGAATCTCTCTCCCTGCACTCTTGAGTCAAAGTTTACAAGGCTGTCCCCTTTCCTCAATCCACCCTTAGATATATATTGTCCAAAATTCATATGTGTTGGGAGCTGGTAGCTCAGAGCACCCTTGGGGAGGCTCTCTTCCCTCTCAAGCTGTGTTCTGTCTGCCACAGGGATGGTTTTCAGCCTCAATGTGGGGCTCTCAGACCTGCCCAATAAAGAGGGAAAGAAACCAGAGGAGAAAACATACGCGTTGTTCATCGGGGACACTGTACTGGTGGAAGAGGTGAGATGAGGGGAACGAGGAAGTGTGTGTGGGGGGGTGGGGGAATCTCCACTGCCTCGTATGTCTTCTCCCCCAGGCATAATTCCTCGCTTGGTCCGTGGTGGGGGACTGCCACCTCCACACCCCTAAGCACCTGTGTCCCATCCTCGATGTAGGGCAGCTACATGGGCCATAGTTGTCTTTGTTCAGCACTGTAGAATGGATGCCTTTACATATACAAACTCCTCTTTCAGCAGGAGATTCCCCCAGCAGGACCTAAACTGGGGGGGGGGGGGGTCACTGTTCCTTCCTTGAGGTGTGGCAGCTGCTCCTGGGCATCCCGTCCCTCCAAAGAATGGAGTTCCGTCCTGGTTGAAAGAGAGGGGAGCACGCCAGACTTGCCTCTCTCAAACTTTAGGGATTGGCAGGAAGCGAACGACACTCACATTGCCTGTCACAGATTTCTGGGGGAACTCTTGCTATTCTCAGAAGGGTACCCCTATTAGTCTGTTGCAGCAAAAACAACAAAGAGTCCACTGGTACTTTAAAGGCCAACACATTTATTATGGCATAAGCTTTTCTGGACTGCAGTCCATCAGCTGCTGTTTCTGACATTTGGTCAGTTTTCTCTGGGTTTTTCTACCTTACTATATTGTTGGTGCTTCTCGTTCTACGTGGGGTCCCCCCCCCGATCTTTGTATCAGTTCTACTGATGTTATGTCTTGAATGTGGGAGGGGGCCTCCTCCTCAGAAGGGAGAACAAGCTTGCTGGCCTTGCCTTTGAATGCACCCTCATGGGAAGGTGAACTTCACAGCTGTCTGCATACAGTCTTACATTTATGCCTTTCTAACTGTGTTGCTTCTCCCCGCCCCGCCCCCTTCCAGGATGGCCCAGCTACTCTCCTGACTTCTGTCAAGAAGAAGGTCAAGAATGTCAGCATTTTACTCAAGGTGAGTCCTCGGGCATATATGCTGAAGGTCTTAAATGCTTAGCGTGAGGTTTGCAAAGTGATGCAGTCAGGAAAAGCTCAAAGGGTCCAGGTTCAATCCCCAGCATCTCCAGCTAGGGTGGGGAAAACCTGGAGAGCCGCTGCCAGTCAGTGTCAACAATACCAGGCTAGATGGACCAGTGATGTGACTTAGTATAAGGCAGCTTCCTATATTCCCAAGGGACTTAGAATGGACTTGTGACCCATAGATAACTCTGCAGGCTTTTGGAATCCTGTGAAGTCCCAGCTCTCAAGTTTCTAGCCCTCTTGATTGTGTATTGTGTTGCATTTGCAAACGTTAAAGCAATAAGGATGCAGTTAAGACCAAATTCTTTGAGTGTTTTTCCTACTCCTATCATTTTTAAGTCTACTACACGCAGCTTTTTAAAAACATTTTATGGAAACTTCTGAATAAGAATATTGCAGAATAAGTTTGGGAACAAAAGCCCTTTCCAAACAACTCATCCAGTGTGTGTGTGTATGTATGTGAGTGAATGTGAACATTCTAATTTCTACATTTCTGTTATAGAAGGAGGATGAGGAGGAGGAGGAAGAAGAAGATGATACGGAAGGAATCCTGCTTGGGCGTGGCTCCCGAGCAGCCCTGCTGCCCGAAAGAACTCGGGTATAGAAGGCTAGGGTGGACTGTGGTGGGCGGGGCGGGGATAGTATTTAAGGGTGGTGAAAGAACCTTTGGTGCGTCTCCATGTGGGGAGCTGCCAGCATATTGATTGTGCATTCAACAGGGGGATGTGGGGGAGGCGGTCTGGCCCTTCTGTGCGAGCAAGTATCACACTCACCATCCTCCATCCCATCCAGAATGAGTTGACAGCTGAAGAGAAACGCAGGGCGCACCAGAAAGAGCTAGCCACACAGCTAAATGAAGAGGCTCGAAGACGGTTGACAGAACAAAAAGGGGAGCAGCAAATCCAGAAGTGAGTAAAAGCCCTTGCACACGAAGGGAACGATGTAGGATTTTACTGCTTCTGGATGGCAGGGTGTGGAAGCTGCTTTTCCTAGATGAAGGTGGCACATAGCAGAAGCATAGGTGCTGCACCACTCAGAAACACAGATTGATTGGAAAGCAGCAAGCACCACTTCTATTGAAGATGGAATGTGCCTTGGACATGCTTTGATGCAGAATGCGCTCTCTTGCCTTCTCATAAGGTCTGGAGTAGCTAACTGGAAGCCACCCCCCCCCCCCCGATTTCCTCACCACTCTGGTTCCTTGCAGAGCTCGTAAGTCGAATGTGTCCTACAAAAACCCATCCCTGATGCCAAAGGAGCCTCACATCCGGGAGATGAAGATCTACATTGACAAGAAGTACGAAACAGTCATCATGCCCGTCTTTGGCATCGCCACGCCTTTCCACATTGCCACCATCAAGGTATGGCAGCTGCAGCAACTGGAAGCTTGGGAGGCCCATTGGGTCTTGGGACAGATGGAAGTTGGTGGCTCTCTGGCTGAGTTGGGGAATTAATCATGGCTTTGAAAGGGCCTCGAGTTGGACACTGGATGTGACCATAGCAATTCGTAGCGTCTTCCCAAAGAAAACGTCCTGGGGCTCTCCTGTGTACATGGTTGTGTGCAGATAAGGGAACTGGGGGCAGGGGCAAAAAGGGGCATCTGGGGAGGGGTGGGCCTTGGCTGAAAGCCGTTGTGTCCCAGCACATTCTCCTCCCTTACAGAACATTAGTATGTCAGTGGAGGGCGACTACACCTACCTGAGGATCAACTTCTACTGCCCAGGCAGTGCCCTGGGTCGCAATGAGGGCAACATCTTCCCCAACCCAGAAGCCACCTTCGTGAAAGAAATGTGAGTTGCCCCTTGCCTAGTTTGTGCCACGGGATGTAGCACCCTTCATTGCCCTGGGACCCTGACCTCTTAATGGGTCACCCCTTGCATTTTGAGTGGGATTTCTATGTCTCTATCTGCCCCTGTATTTCTTGCTTTTTTGGGGTCTCAGAGTATGCCTCATTCCATAGATCAGAAGTCACTGGCCTTCCTTTCCCCCTTAGTTGGGTCTGGTGGGCAGGTCTCTCAAATTCTAGTTTCATAGTTTTCAGGGAGTCTTCCTTTCCCCTCCTTCAGTAGCAGGCGCTATGTGAGGCTTCTCGAAGCCACCCCTACATTTGTAGCCAAAGGAACTGGACTTGAGTGCTGTAATCAGGCACCTGCTGACATGACCCTGCCCTCCTTTCTCTCTCCCTACACCAGAACATATCGAGCATCCAATATAAAAACACCCGGGGAGCAGATGGTGCCCGCTCTCAACCTTCAGAACGCCTTCCGTATCATCAAGGAGGTGCAAAAGCGCTACAAAACCCGTGAGGCTGAGGAGAAAGAGAAGGAGGTGAGAGGCAGAATGGGTTTTCTTGCGTACATTTTCACAGGGAATGCATTGGGGAAATTTCGGTGATGGAAATGGACCTTGCATTTGGGGAGATGCCAGTGTACTGATGTCAGGGTTGATTCTGAGCATGGGGAGATAGTTAGCAGCTCAGATTCAGAAGAGGAACAGCCAGAAACGGGGGATGCATTTTCCCAAGCCAGTTCAGATATGGGTAGGCGTGCTTCTCAGGTTACTAACTACCAGATGGCCAGGCCTGAAGTCCCCACGCCCTTGCCCCCCTCTGTGAGAAGCCAGGAGGAGGAGGAGAGTGGGGGCTGTGACCCAAGAGATGCTAGACTATGGCGCAGAGCTAAGACGGAAACGTCAGGGGCAGAGCTCAGACGGTCGACCCGGTTAGTGATGCATGAAAGGCGATGTAGGGAAGCATCACTGGAAGGGCAGGACATCCCTCCCTAAGTTAGTCTAGCCAGCACGCCTCACTTCAAACTGTAGGCGAGGTGTTCCCATTCGAATCCCCTGGAAGCATTCCTTTGTAGCCTGAGAGTCTTCAAGAATTTGCATCTGTAATGAACCTGTTGATAATGAATTAAAGGCCTGAGACTAAAGCCTCTCTATTTGTGTGTGTGAGTGCATCAGGAAAGAGGGGGTCCAAGGGAAACGTGACAACTGTGGCCTTTGGAGAGTAAGCAAAACTTGCTTCACCACAGTCTGAAAATCCCACCTGGAAAAAGGGTATTGATGTAAGGGTTACGTAGAATTCACAGATGCTTTCTTAGCTTGATGGGATTGTTCCTCTTCCATTTCCCAGGGGATTGTCAAACAAGACTCTCTGGTGATCAACCTGAACCGCAGCAATCCCAAGCTGAAGGACCTTTACATCCGCCCCAACATTGCCCAGAAGAGGATGCAGGGGTCTCTGGAAGCGCACGTCAATGGTACAGAGGGCTGAGAGATGCACAGAGCTGCCTCTTTGGGGCAACAGGCATTCATACACTCGAGGCCAAAGGGAGCTCATTCAGAGAATTTTTTTAAGGGGGTTCTGCTGTTAAAATGGCCAAGCAATCATGTAACTGGGGTTATTCCAGCCTTCTGCATTGGCTTCTTTCTCATCTCCTTGTGCTTGGGATTGGTATTTAGGACACCTCCCCACCAGCTGTAAGTGGGCAGTTTCCTTCTCTCACGCAGGCTTTCTCCTGGGCAGGTTTCCGCTTCACCTCTGTGCGAGGGGACAAAGTGGACATCCTGTACAACAACATCAAGCATGCCGTCTTTCAGCCTTGTGATGGGGAGATGATCATTGTGCTGCACTTTCACCTCAAGGTACCTATCCAAGTGGAGCCTGGAGGGTGAGAAGGGGTAATGAGTCGTCATTACACGGATGGCAGGATGCCTTACTTTGTATGGAGTAACCAGGGTCTGTTATCCTGGCCACAGAGGAATCACATTGCTGAGTTTCTTGCTTGAATCTAAAAGTGTGGACTTCCTTCATGGCACCCAGCCTTCCCCAACCTGATGCCCTCCAGATGTTTTGGACTGCAGCTGCCATTGTTCCTGCCAATTGGCTGTGCTTGCAGCAGCTGATGAGAGTTGTAGTCCAAAAAATCTGGAGGGCACCAAGTTGGCGAAGGCTGCTTGCATTTGTGGTGTGCTGTGTGTGTGTGTGTGTGTGTGTGTGTGTGTGTGTGTTTGGTATTGGCTACAGAATTGGGTTTCCTACAAAGTCTGCATCCTTGTAAAGAGAAGGTTGAAAATATGTGGGCAGTGCCTGTTGCATACTCAAGACATCAGAGCTGAATAGGACTTTACGTAATGGGACTGGGGAAGAACAGCTGCTGTGTAAGTGCTGTGGTTGTGGTATTTATTCCCCCCACCCCCCAGTGCCAGCAGAAGGATAACAAAACATCCAGAATAATGGCCTCCAAAGTGCAAACGTTTTTCTTTCCTATGATTTTGTCAGGTCTTAGCTTTTACTTGGTGCAAGCTTTCATTTGCTGGCACAGTGTTTGGATTGTTGCTTCTAGCACATGCACACAGCTCCCCTGCTCATGCTTTCCTCCCTCCCCCCACCCCTATTTCTTTACCTCTGCACTTCAGAATGCCATTATGTTTGGCAAGAAGCGCCACACAGATGTGCAGTTTTATACAGAGGTGGGAGAAATCACCACTGATCTGGGCAAGCATCAGCACATGCATGACCGTGACGACCTCTATGCTGAACAGGTGAGAGCAGGGGTTGCTTGTAGTCCTGTCCAGGATGTGCAGGCAGATCAGTTGGAACAGGGCTCATGCTGGGCTGTGTGGCTGACACTCATTGATCCTGTCTGGAGCACAGATGGAGCGTGAGATGAGACACAAGCTGAAAACAGCATTCAAGAATTTCATTGAGAAGGTAGAGTCCCTGACCAAGGAGGAACTGGAGTTCGAGGTGCCCTTCCGGGAGCTGGGGTAAGAACGGCTGTGATAGGGCAGTTTCAGTTTTGTAGTGCTATGAAAGGCCAATGTAATTTGAGCTAAACTTTCAGGACATTTCTGAAGGCCAGTGTGAGTGGGAGATGGGGTGATGACTGAGATTCAGGGAATGAATCATCCAGGGGGTGAGGAATTGTGGCATCAGAATATCCAAAATATGTAAATAGACTAATACACCCTATATTCATCCCAGCATTTGTTCCATTCCATTCTGAGCATCAAGGAACCTGTAGGACACTGTTTCGTTAGAAACAGGGAATAGTTGTTGTGCTGAGGGAGTAATCCCCATAAAGAATTTCCCTAATTTATACATCTTTTAACAGAAGATGCTGCCTTTTTTCCAACTCAGTGAGAACTAGGATTTTGCTCTTTTTAATTTAAAAAGAAAAAGAAAAATCCCAGGATTTCAGAGGTGGTGGCAGGCATCTAAGTATTGGAATTCAATATTGATAGCAAAGGGATTGTTCTGCTTTGTGCCACAAAGTTAGATTAGGTGGCTTTTTCTCCCTTCCTTCTGTCTCCATGATTCTCTGACTTTGCAGAGAGCTTCTGGTCCCTACTCTGAGTGGCTGGTCTCAGTTACTGGAAGAGGCATTGAGCCAGCTTACCATGGGTAACAAGACACCTAGAACCCTACAATAGCTCATGGGTCTGGGTGGCTTGTTACCCATGGCAACAAGCCAGCCTGGTCCGGTTCACAAGCCACGCTGCCGGGGGTAATTATGCAAATCCCCCTGGCATATGACCAGCAAGCACAGCATAATAGACAAGCCACCACGGCTTGTTAACCTCCTGCCAATTGTACGAACCCGGTCATGGGCTAACAGTTTTTCCCAAGCTGGCCACTTCAGCGCTGTCTTCTTTTTCTCTCCCCCTCCATCTCCTTGTATCAGGTTCAATGGCGCCCCCTACAGAAGCACCTGCCTGCTCCAGCCGACCAGCAGTGCCCTGGTGAATTGCACTGAGTGGGTAAGTGCAAGTGTGTGTCAGCAGAATCAAGGGAAGGAATGACTTAGAGACTTACTTTTTTTTCCTCAATGAATAATTTTGAGAAATGAAACAAGGTATCGTATTTCACCAGTGAACTTGAATAATTGGTCCCCATTGGAGTGTCTGTGGTGTTAAGGAAATATCCAAGGCAGGTTAGGTTGAACAGTCAGGAATGTATTAAAGCAGACACAGCTGTGGAGAGTCGGGTGAAACGGGGTCTCCAAATACAAGAGACAGGATGCATTTATATGAACTGTTAGTTGGAGAACAAAGAAAATACACTACTCATGCTCAAGAACTAATTTAGCTCAGCAACAGTCTTATTAGCACATCTGTATTCTTCAGGGATGAGTTACTTTGGAGGACAGGAATTTCTTGCTTATAATGAGCAAGTTACAGTTACCTTCTCGTGGTCAGACACATACACATTCTCTCAATCCCATCAGGCACCTTGCCTGAACCAAACTACTTACAAGGCCTAGTCATACCTACTTTCATAGTGGGCTTTCTATAGTCTAACAGGGGGATCCTTGTCCTGTTCAGACATGTCTTACACTTTCCTTTGTACTTGCCTAACAGTTCTTCATGCCCTGAAGTCAGAATAGCACTGGGAATACTTGGGAAAGAAAACGAGGTGGTTGTGGGGCATCTTATCCCATCCTGCTACCACCCTCTAAGAGGAGCCTTCCCCAACTTGGTGCCATCCAGATGTGTTGGACTACAACTCCCAGAAACTCTCGGCCAACTATGCTGGCTGGGGAAGTTTGGAAGTTGTAGTCCAACATAGGTTGCTTTAAGAGGTTTGGAGATTTGGAAAATCAGAGGTGATTTTGGTTGGGGCACCTCATCCCATCCTGCTCCCACTCTCTAAGAGGTTTGGGGATTTGGAAAGCTAACTCTTCCCTCTCTGTCCCACCTGCAGCCCCCATTCGTGGTTACGCTGGACGAGGTGGAGCTGATTCATTTTGAGCGCGTCCAGTTCCACTTGAAGAACTTCGACATGGTCATCGTGTACAAAGACTACAGCAAGAAGGTCACAATGATCAACGCCATTCCTGTGGCCTCGCTTGACCCGATCAAGGAGTGGCTCAAGTGAGTGGGGAGTGGGATGGTCTCTGGCGCCCTGCAGCCAACCGTTGGTACCGTTCCCGTAACTGGTACTGGTTTGGGTGTTAAATTACTGCTGGAAGGCCCTGTACGATTTGTGGCTGCTGCTTCCACACCCTCCCAGAGTGCTTGAAAGAGACAATGCTGGCAGCCGAGGAGTAGAGAATGACGTCTGTCAAAACGTAGTTAGGCCAAGAGTCCTTTTTGAAGGCTGCCTCCGCTCTCTGTACGACTCAACATGGAGCAGTAACTATATTTGCTTCCTTGGTGTAAGTCGGGGGTGCACAGCTCAGGGGCAGCATTCCCCTGAGGCCTTTACTGTGCTCCCCACTCCCCATGGCTTCCCTGACCCCCCTTCCTGCCCATCGCTGCCATCAAATTCACGCACGCACCAGTTTCCCTGCCACCTGTACTCTCCGCTCTCCCCCAGACATCTTCATACAAATTGCTCTTTCCCCCATTGCTGCTAGAAGGCTCTTCACTCCCCCAGAGATCGCTCTTTCCCTGCCATAGCTAGCAGCAAAGGAGGAGTGATCTGTATCAGGATTGCTGGGATAGTGTGTTTACATGTAGCCCCAAAGCCAGCATCACATGCAGCCTTGGGGCTGAAAGGTTGCGCATCCCTAGGGGAAGTGAAAAGCATATGGGAATAGCAGTGATTTGCTCCACCACCGCCTCTGCCACTCCTGAAGCAGCCTCATATTCATCCCAGAACTTCACTGTTGTGGGAGTGAGCTAGTGGTACTGTGGAAGGTGCGTGTGAGCTCCCCCTCTGCCATTATTGTGCATTCATCTTTTCTCTCCCTCTCCGCCCACATCAGCTCTTGTGACATTAAGTACACAGAAGGCGTGCAATCCCTCAACTGGACCAAAATCATGAAAACGATCGTGGATGACCCAGAAGGCTTCTTTGAGCAAGGAGGCTGGTCGTTCCTCGAGCCCGAGGGAGAGGTAGGTTGAGCTGGCATCAGCAATGGTAGCCAGAAAGTAGGGGCGAGGTGGGGAGGCAGGAGCAAAGCCTTTGAAAAGTTTGATGATTTCAATTCTAGAGACTGGAAGTGGAGCAAGGAGACAGCAACCTTATGGTTTTGTGTAGTTCCAGAGGTTATAGAACGTAGAACTTGGTGTCACACTCCTCCAGAAAATGGGTGCGGGGTTCTGGAATCCCTCACTAGTCCCCATTTCAGAAAGAAAGCAGTCCCCAAAAATCTATGCTGGGTTAGCAGAGTGGAACTGCTGAACTTGCTGAAATGTACTTTTAATTTCGGGCCTGTAGAAAACCTCCTACCCTCTGCTCAGTCTTGCACAGTCTGCACAGAGTTGAACCTGGCTGTCCTGAACCCTTCAATTTAAGGTGGTTCTTCTTCCCCACTCCTCCCTCCCCTCCCAGGGAAGTGATGCCGAAGCTGGGGAATCAGAGTCCGAGATTGAGGATGAGACGTTCAATCCATCTGAGGATGAATACGAAGATGAAGAGGAGGACAGTGACGAGGACTACTCTTCCGAGGCAGAGGAATCTGGTGAGGAGGCTGCTCTGGGAAGGGGGAAGAGCCATCCTGGGGACCTCAAGAAGAGGGAGTGGCCCCTGGACTTCCATACATCCAGAACCCGAGGCTGCATGCTGGCCATCAACCTCCCCCCCCCCCCCCGCCCGCCCGCCCGCCCGCCCAATCATCAGGGTGTTCCTTGGTTTCTTTGTTGTGGCCCAACACCTCTGGAGGGTACCAGGTTGCAGGAGGCTGCTTCAACAGCTGGCTTCTCTCCTTGTCCCTCACAAGTGTGTGTGCATTGCAGTGTCATTCTCACTGTATAAACCCATGTGGCTTGAGTGCAAATGCTCGTCAAACTTTTCCTCAAGCCCAACCCTCCTGATCTACATTATTTGGGCCTTGCTTTCCTTTCTGAGGGAAAGATGCTAGTTGGGTCCTCCATATTTGTAGAGTCAGTAGACTGGTTGTCTTAAATAAGTCCTTGGGAGCTGGCGGGAGCTGGATGCTGACAGAGGCCGTTTTTAAGCATGACCTGAATAGAAATGTAGAGGCTGCTGCTTAAACGGGGATCTAGTGTGCGACACAACGTGGCCTAGATGCTGCTGCACCAAAACACACACGCACACACTCATCTCTTCCTCCCTCCCTCCCTCGCCCTGCCTTTCATTTGGTTTCTCCCCTTGTGGAATATCTCAAAATAGCAGTCCTGCTTCTTGTCTCTTGTGCATCCCCTCCTCCTGTGTCACACACACACACACACAGTGTTGCAAGGTCCTTGGAAACTCATAGGGTTGGATCCAGGCTGCAGCTGCAATTCTAGGCAGACTTACATGCAAGGGAATCCCACTGGACACTGCGAGACTTGCTTCTGAGTGAATTTGCACAGCATTGTGCTGTAAGTTAGTTGAACTTGGGTTGCCAAGATAGTGAAGACCAAAGTCCCATTTTTTAAAGTGGGAATGAAGTGCTTAATCTTTTCTGTGGGAATCTTGAAATCAAGAAAAGAAGGCCTGGCAAAACGTGGGAGACCTATAGATTGTTCTACTGTTAAGATATCTAATCCCCCCCCCCCCAAGTATACCAACTGATTCTGAGCCCTTTCCCCTTGACAGATTACTCAAAGGAGTCCTTGGGCAGTGAGGAGGAGAGTGGGAAAGATTGGGATGAGCTGGAAGAAGAAGCAAGGAAAGGTAAGAGCCGTTCTCTGTTCTAGTTCTTCACTCAGCACTTCTTGGTCCAAAGCACGGTTTCTGCTTGTGATGCCACTTTTGCCACGCATTCTTAAGATGTGTGCCAGGAAACAACTGGGGCAATTAACCTCTTGGTATAGAGTAGCAATATATTCCTCCGCGAAGTGCCCAACGCCTTCCTTTTTCTTTCTTTCCTTGCAGCTGACCGTGAGAGCCGGTACGAAGAGGAGGAAGAACAAAGCCGCACTGTCAGCCGTAAAAGGAAGGGCACAACCTCCCAGAGTTCTGGGCATCATCGCAGTTCTGGGCACCATAGCCGCAGCCCCAGCCGAAGCTCAGGACCCCCCAAGAAGAAGAGGAAGTAGACAGTGAATGCCAGCCCTTCCCATCAGCCAATTGGAGGGGGGGGGGGGCTTTTGAGGCCTCATCCAGCAGCCAACGTTTAGGGCATGGGGGGCGGCTGGCCCCTCCCCACAAACTTTTTCATCTTTCTCTCTCTCTCTCTCTCTCTCTCTCTCTCTCTCTCTCTCTCACACACACACACACACACACACACACACACACACACTTTTTTCTGTTTCTCTGGGGAGTGTTTTGTTTTTGTCCCCCAAGTCTTTTCTGACCATTTGTACGGACCAATCAGCTGTGAGAGAATTCCAGGCCATGTTCTTGTGTTAACCATGAACGCAAAGGCCTGCTGAGGAGGAGGAGGAGTGTTGCAGGGTGGAGGCGGTTTTGGGTGAGGCTCAGGAAACTGGTGTTAGTGATACGCTTGCCTGCTGTTCGCCATTTACCCTTCTCCATTGCCTCTCCTCTGCCCCCTACCCTCCCTCTGTGGGTGTATTGCCTGTGAACTCCTTTCCCCCTATAAACTCTTCCCTGACTCCCAGTGTCTTTATTCTCAGGGGGGCGGGGGGGGGGCAGGTTGGCCTGAGAATCCAGAGTAAGAGCATGTACGGTGAATGTGCTACCTTTCTTGGCATTTTGGTGCTGATAGGGAAGAGGATGGTTATGTTCTGTTTCATGAAGCAAAGACCTGGTTGGTACAAGACGCCCCACTTTTGAGCAGGGATGGGCAAGTGTTTCCATACAGGTGAGACCAGAGTTGGAGGATGAGGATGCAAGTGAGAGTAAAGGGTTCTTGCTTTTTCTTTTCATTTTTTTCCTTCCTTTTTTAAAATTGTTGAGCTCTGTCTGTATTTATCTTTGTTTTCTTGGTTGCCGAATCTGGGCTCCAGTGAGCAAGTGTTTGGGGATTGGGGGGGGGGGGGTTGAATGCAATGCCCGCCCTCTGCCTTCCTTGTTTCCTGTGGGTAGGGGTCAAAGATCCAGGCACGGGAGGAAGGGAGAGGCTTTCTCAAACTCTTTTTTTTCCTGTAGCCATTAGCACTCTCGGTATTTTTGACTTTGGAAAAACTGATCAATAAAAATGTTTTTTTAAGTATTTGGAAAGTTTATTTGTTGGCTTCTTCCTTTCCGCCTTCTTCCTTGGAGTATCTTTTTGGCCATGGAATCCATTGCTTTTCCCGTTCTGTTCATCCCTCCTCACTGCTTTTCCTTTTGCCTGCCCGGTAGATGGCGCACAGGGCAGCAGCAGCTTCTATGGAAACTTTCAGCTTCCCAATCTTGGTGTCAGGATCAAAAGAACTGATAACTGTGAAATGACAGAGGTTAAATGAATAGCTTCTGTTTGTTAGAGATGGTTTCGAGAGATCTAGAAATAGGCAGAGTGCATTAGACTCTAGTACAAAAGCAAGAGAATCTCAGCTTTCATGAGCAAAGACAACATTTCTAGAGATCATACCTGTAAGGGGTGGGGTGGGGGGAACGGGACCTGAAAATGTCCCTTGAAATGTTGAGCAACCCAGAGTTAGTAAAAAGGAGCAGCAACCACAGGGAATTCAGGATTGCAACCATGAGGAGCTGTCTTGACATTTTTGTATCAAGGACAACAAACAGCACATTGCTGCGTGGAGACTCTACGTAAGTGTTTTATAAGAGGGGACCAGCTGCTTACCCTGAAGTTCTTGCTCTAGTATGTCACTTCCCGTCAGAAGGATCTCCCGCAAGTCCAGGTATGTAAAGCCCACTTCCTCGCACTCCCCTCCAGCCCCAGGCAGAGGTTCACTCACCACGACAAACTGCAACCTGCATTGAGGAGAAACCTCCATGAACACCGGGGGGGGGGGGGGGCTCCTCTTCCTTCCCTTGGCTTTTCAGGGGAAAGATGCACACCCACCAGTTACACTGGGGCTCCTCCGCCGTCAGCATGGAAAACAGCAGCTGCCTCTGGAGGCTTCTTGGGTTTGGATCCAGCTTGATCACTGCAGTAGAAGGATTACAACAGTGATGTATTAGAGCTGCTGTTAATATAGCACCATCTGTGGGCATACACGGCACTCATGTGTTTCATGTTGAGTGCATGGATACAGGGAAAGCCATATGTATGGAATATGTGTTGCAGAAAAGCCCAATGGTCAATATAAAATATACCTTCTCCAGAAAGAAGAGGCCTCTGGGATCAGGAAGTGCCCCTGGAAGTGCCTAGCAGTGGAACCAAAATTCTACCAGCCTGTCATTCCTCTCTGAATCCTATCTTGAACCCAGAAAGACAGGCTTTGTGTACAGGTTCTAAGCCCTCTTAGCCAATGTCTCCACCATGGTACTGCTGCAACCGTCAGGCACAAACCTGAGTTATCTGTGAGAAGTGAAATGGGAACGTTTACCCCGACATTGGACATGAATGGTGCACCAAGCATGTTCAAAGCCAGGGCTCCCCAGCCCATTTGGAAATTTAAGTGAGTGCCATGGGTGCTCTCACAAAATGGCTGCCATGGTGGAGGCTTGCCCATTCATGAAATGGTTGTCATGGTATGCATGGCTGGTCACAAAATACTCCATTTTCCAGAAGGCAAACTGATGAAACAAAGAAAAGTCACTTGACCAAGAACCAAAGTACAAGCCGGAGGTGGGGTTTGAGCTTCAAAACACAAAACCACTCTTGAACCAAAATAAAGATGGCACTGGAAGGTAGTCCTTTGCTTTGCAGTATGCCAGCCTCCCAGTTAAAAAAAAAGAAAAAAAAGTAGAAATCAGGAGGGGCAGGGAGCCTGGCAGGCATCAAGAGACTTGTCCATGGGCAATGTGTTGGAGACTCCAGTTCTAAGCTTTGAATCTTGATCTCGGGGGAGGGGAGTGGTTTAGAATGAGACTGGGGGGGCGGGGTTAATGTCAATTGTTAAAAAACTGTCAGTGGGAAGCTGCCCAGGATAGCTATTCAAGTTTTCAGGGTACAAATTCCAGCTTGGCCAGTCGCTCAGCCTAACCTTCACAGGGTTGCGTAGCAGTTAGATAAAACGGGGGTGGTGGGTGGATTTGTGATACCAGAAGGGGAGGATATAAATATATAATTGTTGCCTGGATGTAGGACAGAAATGAGGGAGACTCTGGATGTGTTGGACTACGACTCCCATCCACCCCAGCCAGCTTGGCCAGGGCTGAGAAAGGGCCTGCGTTAGATTTTTCTTTCCCTTGAATACAGATTCCTGTTATGCCCAACGTCCTCACCTTTGCTGAAGTGGAAGTAGATTTCCTGGCTTCCCCGTGGCTTCCGCAAAGAGAAAGGGGTCTCCGTTTCCTCCAACGGCACTCCAGGGAAACGGCACTCCACGTACAGCTGCTGGATGTGCTTGTCGGCAGCTGGCTGGCTCTCCGGGTCTAGGCTCAGGGAGATGATCTCCACCCGAATTCTGTCTGATGGCTGCTAGGAGACAAAGGAATATGGGCCGACTTCTCTCATGGCTACAGCAGGCCTGCCTGGAATGTTTTGCCAAGGAGGCAAGTCGGTTGAGTGGAACGCCATCTACGTAACAAAAGCCTGCGTGCTTAAGACAATGCCTGGAACATCATATGACCATGCGGTGGGAAAGAAATCCCAGTTTTCCTAAGAACGCAAGAAGAGTGTGCTGGGATCAGACCAAAGGCTCGTCTAGCTTAACAGTCTGTCCCCACAATGGCCAACCAGATGCCCCAAGGAGAAGCCCAAACCAGAATATGGGCACAATCGCATCCTACTGCTTGTGTTCCCCAGCGATTTGTAGTCTCCAGAACCAGCATAGAAACCAAGCAGGCTAGCGCAAAAGGGATGGCTCGCTCCTTCTCTCCTGCTCCAGTTCCCTTGCTAGAAGGCTTTTTAATTTGTTTGGTAAGTAGCCCCCTTTCTTAAGGAAGAGTTGGCTTCTCTTCTTCTGCAGCCAGCATGGAAGCTCAGGCTATTAGCTTCTTAGCAGGCTTGTACTTTTTTTTTTTTTCAGGCAAGTAATTCTTGTGGGCTTATTGACAAGCCTGGATCACATGAAGTTGGGGGCTAGGTGATAGGGTAACAGCAGAACCATGTCCCCAGTGAGCATTAAAGTATTAAGAAGGGGTGGGTTAAGAAGTTAATTACTTTATAAAAAGTAATCTAGGGATGTAAGAATTTTGTTCAACTTCACAAATCATCAGAACTTGTTCGCAAACCTGAATAAGAGCACATTTTTAAAAAATGATTGTACATTCCCAAGCTTGTGCTCATGTTCAAACATGTCTGTTTTTATATGTGCATTTTTCAAAACCTGCGTTTTTGAAAAGTATTTGCATGCTTTAGTCAATGGGGGGGAAGTGCGCGCTTTTGAAAAATGTGTAAAGAAATGCGCACTTCTCCTGTTCAAAATGCACACTTTCCTCATTTCAACGAAATGAAGAACAGGTTGCGATCCGGAGCAACATGAACCGAGCTATGGAGTAGAGTTGGGAGAATCTCAGTGAACTCAAGCAAGCCTGGTTCTCCCATCCGTAAGTCTACTGTGAGGACCTGATGGTCAAAAGTGGAATGTAAATGTAAGCACTTGTGCACCATCTCCATCGCTTTGGAGTGGTTAGACGATATCTTGCCACGCTTCCTCAAGTCATTCCCAAAGACAGAGCCTTTGCTTTGTCTTACAGCTGCTATGTATATAATCTTTCCATCACCTGGTTATTGCAGCAACGTGTAATTTACAATGTAGGTCATCCCAGATCTAACGCTGCAGATAAAACTTTGCGTAGAGCTTGATCGATGCGAGGCCTTTCAGTGCAGTCAGTCTGACAGAGGGTGATCTATACATTTTTGAACAGAATAAAACCAACGGGGTTTGGTTCAACGCATCAGCTGCTATTCTGTCATCAGATGGAGACAAATATGAGTGTTGCATGCCTGAACCAGAACCTTGTGGACTTGGCCATGCTCTGCCTTGCTGCCCCTTCCAGGAGCCATGTGTGTGCTAAGGGGCATTTAATGTTTTGCCTGACCCTGGCTACAGTGGAAAATCTGGTACTTACTGTGTCCAGAGGCACCTGCAGCCCTGATGATACCACCACTTCGTCGCTCTCCGTGGTCTGGGCATCACTGGTGGTGTCTGGTTCCTCTGAGGCTACAGGGAAGATTGGAGAGAAAGTTGGCATAAAGCTCTGCCTCCTCTCCCCAGTTTTGTTTATGCTCTTAGTGATCCACCCCCTACCACAGCCTTCCCCAACTTGGCGCTTTCCAGTTGTTTTGGACTACAACTCCCAGCATCCCTACACTAGCCATGTAGTCCAACCTGGAGGGCACTGGGTTGTAGAAAAATGAGATCTAATCCATGGAACCTTATGCCAAAATGGACCCTAGACCTGGTCTACATGTGCCAAAGAAGGTATGGTGGTGGGATTGATCGTACCGCTTATAGAATCATAGGGTTGGAAGGGGCCTATAAGACCATTGAGTCCAACCCCCTGCTCAATGCAGGAATATAAGTCAAAGCATCCCTGACAGATGGCTGTCCAGCTTCATCTTGATGTGTTGGACTACAATTCCCCCAACCCACCAGCTGGGGGATTATGGGAGCTGTAGTCCAACCCATCTGGAGGGCACCATGTTGGGGAAGGGCACTCCAGAATCATCTTCTATGTGTGTGTGTGTATTACCCTATTAGACCCTATTCACATTAAAATACAAGACACAATATCAGGTCACAGAGATATAGTTTCTTCTGTTTAGCTGATACAATCAATCAGCTGAGCTCTTTTACACATGGTGATTAGAAAATAATTAGCCACCTGTTTAGTGATATATGGGGCCTTATCAGATAGATGGTGAATTACCAATCTTTCATTTGAATGCCCTGGGAAGTGAGACAGAAGATGGTAAATTATATGACACCTCAAATTAGAATGAAAATTATAATATAAGGGTATATTTCAGAGTTTCAGGGATTTCTGCCTTCCATGGACGCAATCTACTTTGGAATAGGGGTTTCCAAAAATCTGCCCTGAAGTACTGCTGCTGGTAAACAGCCTGTGGGTGGGGAAATGCCTCTTGAAGGCTACGCTCGCAGAATAAACTCCCTGTAAGTAGAAAGCTGGCACACAGCAAGTGAGAGTCTAGTCCAGCGCATGGTTGCCTGGGTTGGTTTTCTTTAGACAGGGAGGATTTTTATGAATGTTGAACATTAAAAACACAACCCCTACCCACAGTCTGAAGTGGTGCAGTTCATCGCATTCTACCGCATGTATATGTTGAGCTTTAATTTAAAGTGCCAAAAGATACTGACACTGTAGATCAACCAAGTGGATCTTAAGTTTACCGTTTGTTCACTAAGCTGTTAGATTTTTTTAAAGGAATTAAATAAATGCTCAAACTAGGGAACTCCTTTCTCCTTGAAACAAATTCCCCTCAGTTCCAGCCTCAGTATTTTAGAGAAATGCAGTAAGACGTTAGTTTATTTACACTGTAAGCACTGAATCCCACATGCGTGTACATATTGGTCAGTGACTCACTGCCCCTAAACATGTGAATGCCTCCATTGAAACATCTGCATCTGTGACATTGTAGGCCCTTTTTAAAGCCTGATTGCAGTGGGGAGGGATTTTTTTCAGGGGGAGTCAGTTTTCAGGGAAGGGAGGATTCAACCCCCCACCCCCAAATCCCCCACCCCCAAATCCCCCTGAGTGGCAATTATCTTCAAGGCCTGCCTCCAGCACACAGCAGAGAAAAGCTCTTATCTCCGATCAGGTGCTGATCAGAGATAAGAGCGTTTCCATGCCAGGAGCAAGAGAACATGGCCTGGGGAGAGGGGCAGGTCCTGGAGAAAAAGTTTGCTAGCTGGTTGGAGGTTTTCTGTGCCTGCTGTAGGATGATGTGGAAGCTCTCCCTATGGGCTCTGATCTATGTCACACGAGTCATCGTGTGGGAGAAACTTGCATGTGTGAACCTGCCCTTTGTGGCTGGGATTCAACACGTAGAGGAGGACTGCAAATATTAAGGGTTGAGGGTTACTGTCCCTCAATCTGATGCTAATGGGATATTTTAGCAATTGCATGTCATCTGTCCTTGCTCCTAATTTTTCTTTTACAGATTAAATGCCCAGTCTAGCCCGCAATTGATACTGGTTCTGGATTGGTGACAGTACCAGCGTCGTTTAGCATGGCTGCTTCTGCTGCTGTGCATGATTCAGCCTCTGATCCTTGACTTCTTGCTGCTATTGCCTCCTCTTCTTCAGCCAGTGTTTCTTCCTCCTTCTCCTCTCCTACTTCCTCCAGTGCCACCTGCCCAGACACACACACACACACACACACAGACATACCAGCAAAGTCAGGGTCTAAGAACACCACAAAACAGGGCCTTTCCATGACTTGAACCCAGGAGTGGGGAACCTGGGTCCCAGTCTAGCCCTCCAGGTTTCCCCAGAGGGTCACACCCCCTTTTCTGACCACACCCTTTTTCTGACCATGCCCCTTTTTCTGACCACGCCCCCTTTTTCCCTGACCACCAATCATTTGGTGGTTTTCCATGCCCCCCCACTCTAAAAGGTTGAAATGCCTGTTCTAAGGCTTAATTATTGGCAATAAAAGCTTTAAGCTACAATATACTTGTAGTTTTGGTATTTTGGCCCTGCCTGTCAGGAATGAATCTGAGCATGTGGAGATGTCTGGCAGCTCCGATTCGGAATCAGAATGGGAGCAGCCAGAACAGAGGGAGGCACCCTCTCTAGTGAGCCCAGATATGGCGAGACTTT
The DNA here is from genome assembly GCF_057233095.1 of Heloderma suspectum. Taxonomy (NCBI): domain Eukaryota; kingdom Metazoa; phylum Chordata; class Lepidosauria; order Squamata; family Helodermatidae; genus Heloderma; species Heloderma suspectum. The sequence continues at coordinate 116,296,455 of NC_139463.1, read as the reverse complement.
CTTCCCAAGACCTTGACACACAGATGGCCCAGGCTGAATGGCTCCCCCATTCCTCCACCATGAGAACTCAAGTTTCGGAGGAGGGTAAGGGGCGTGACTTGAGGGACACTAGGGTCCGTCGCAGAGCGAAGCGGGAAAAGTTAGGGGCAGGGCTCAGACCATCCACTGGGTTGGCCACTCGTGGAAGCCAGCGTAGGAGGGAGCCATCCTAAGGGAGGGGCATCCCTGCGAATTGAGTCTGGCTGAGAAGTTCTTGCCCAGACTGCTGGCAACTTCCGCTTTGTCTCCTCTATTGATATTCATAGTTGTGTGTATTAGCTAGTTCTATGCAGTCTGAGAGTTTCATAGAATCTGCATTTGTAAAGTAGCTAGTCCTTAACTAATAAAGTAGTGTTAGCCTGAAGCCTTGGTTCCTGGAGTGTGTTGATTGCGAAGGGAGAGGACAAAGGAACATGACCCCACCCCCTTTGCCTTTCGCCCCACCCACCACTGGAATGTGACCCCTGAGAGCTGCTGCAAAACTGCATTTGGCCCTCAGGCTGCAAGAAGTTCTCTGCTCTTGCTTGAACAGAATCACTGACATCAAATAAGCAAAAAGACCAATCTGCTTTCATTTGTATGCTTTGTGCATGTTCTAGAAGTTTAGCTTCTTTCTCTACAGTTCAGGGTAACCTTTGTGCAGAATGCTGATAGGTTTATCATAGGGTGTGCGGCAAATTCACATCACATAAAAATAAAGGTAGAATCTGGCCTTTGTTTTTGGAAGTCTGGGAATTCTCAGGCTCCACCCCACCCCCACAAACTGGCAAGCTTCTAGGTATGGAGAGAAAGCAAAAAATGCTCCCTATTTCTTTTGAAGGCAAGACATACTAAATCCTTGGTAAAGCTCCTCCTTCCTTTCAAGCCCTCCTCACATACCATCTTATCCATGATGCCTTTGGCGCAAGACTCCTAGTGCAAAAGTACATGTAACTGGACTCGGTATATTATTTCCTTGTTTTCCCATGCCTCCTCTCCTGTTCCTGTCATTTCCCCTGTATTGAGCTATAGATTTCAGTCTCTTTGGGGCAGAATCGTGCCCTCTTGCAACAATGATGTGCATGGTGCTTTATCATACAAATATCAGGGGTGCAGAATATCCAGCGCACAGGCCTCATCAGGTCTGCAGAGCTCTCTAATCCGGCCCACGAGGTTATCTGAATGCTCATCTCTCACCTCCTGGACAGCTCCATCCTCATCCTCCTTTGTCATGTCTCTCAGGCGCTCTGGTGTTGGACTTGCTTGAGCAGGAGGGGCACTGGGTTCTTTTTCCACCTTGGCATGTTTCCGGATGTGCTTCTCTGCTTCAGGCAGGCAGAGCCGTGCCTTCTTCCTCTGGCAACTGGAAGATAAAGGGGCAGCACGGCTTCCTCTTGGGACCTGAATGGGCATTAGAAAAGAAGTCCAAAAGCCAGCCTGGAGTAGCGATGTATGGACTGTGTAAAAACTGTTCAGTTTGCATTTTGAGGATTATCAGCTGCCTTTCGTTCCATTGTCTGCTCATTGATGGAATCGGAATTTTTTTTACTTTACAAATTTGCACAAATTTGCACTTGCTCACATTTGTGGTTGTGAAAATGTGCAAATCCCCCCAAAACACGCATTTTCATGCTTTGGTCTAAGGGGGAAATGAGCATTTTCAGCCTTTTTTTAATTTCATGCATTTTTCTATTACCAATTTTGCACAACATTCTGGAAAGTTGGAAGTACAGTCTGCTAGTCCACCCAACTGGCAAAAAGCTGGTCCCCTGTGGAATCCACTGGTCAGATTCATAGAAATCTAAACTCATTTGATTCCGTTGTGGATTTCCGAAATCCCTAGCCTGGAGTAATCTCTACTGCCAGGACAAAGGCCCAGGACTGGCTCACCCATTAGGGAGAGTGTGAGATAGCCCACCGCAGGTGATGGATTTTGAGATACCGTGAAAGGGAAGGAAAAGGGTTGACTTATAAAGCCTTATACAGCTTGGGACTGCAATACCTGACAGAGTGCCTCTCCCAGGTTGAACCTACCTGTACAGTATGTTGAACATCTGAGGCCCTCCTCCAAGTCCCTCTTCCGAGGGAGGTTTGGAGGATGACAGCAAGGGAGAGGGCCTTCTTGGTGGTGGCCCTCCAACTGTGGAATGCTCTCCCCAGTGATTCAGGACAGATAAAAGAAAGTCCTTTTTCACACAGCACTTAACCTATGGAATTCGCTACCACAAGATGTAGTGATGGCCACCAAGTTGGATGGTTTTAAAAGGGGGTTGGACAATATTCTGGAGGAGAAGGCTATCAATGGCTTCTAGCCCTGATGGCTATATGCTACCTCCAGTACCAGAGGCAGTGCACCTATATACACCAGTTGCTGGGAAACTTTGGTGGGAAGGTGCTGTTGCACTCATGTCCTACTTGTGGGTTTCCCGTGGGCAGCTGGTTGGCCACAGTGTGAACAGAATGCTGGACTAGATGGACCCTTGGTCTGATCCAGCATGGCTGTTCTTATGCTCTTATGAGGCCCACCTGACACCAACATTGCCATTTTTTTATGCCAGGTTAAGATTTTTCTCTACTCCCAAGTATTGGGCAGATATGATGGGGCAGTTCAGTCTTTTATCAGGTCCACAGTTTTATTAAGTATTTTTCACTTGTTTTTAAACAGTTTTCAATTCTTGAATGTTAAAGGTCTTCTGCTGTGAACTGACCAGAGAGTTTTTGGCTTTGGGGCCGTATAGAAATGTAATGAATGAATGAAATGAATTTTTTTTTCACTGTTGTTCCCACTGGGGTAGGGAAGGGGGTATCCAGATCTGCCAGCTATGGGGCTTTACCCCCCTTTTTTAGTGTCTCCAGGTCAGTAGGATCACCGTAACAGTGTGGGGGTGCTCTCCTTCATTACAGGCATTTTAGCCGAAGCTGGCAGTAAGAGCTTTAAGCTAAAACATGCAGGTATCTGTTGTATTTTTTGGCTCCACCCCAGTTGTTTTTTGCCCCCTCCCCCACCACCACTGGAATGCGGCCGCCCGAGCACTTCTCCAGGATGGATTTCGGCCTCCCAGGCTGAAAGAGGTTCGCCATTCCTTCCTCAAGATGTGGCCCTGGTATGCTACCATTTTCTCCACTCCCTCCTCTACCTGAAAAATGCCCCCTCTTTTTTTGTGCAGCGGGGCACAGCACCTGGGGCCGACGCGCCAACACGCACTCCTGTACCTGGCTGCGCAGTGTGCCTTGCTCCTCCTGGACCTGCCGCTGGCTGTCCCAGTCTGCAGATGCTTCGCAGCAGACACCTTCTGGGGGGGTATAGAGAAGCTTCCAGTCTAAACTGAGACGGATGGAACCGTTGAGCTTCCCCGCTGGGTCTGTGAGGACAAAATCCCCTGGGGGCAGGAGAAGGGGGTGGGAGGTAAGGTGGACTCCTATGCATCACCCCCCAAAAGATGCAAATGCATCACACACACACCCTGAAAAGGGGACACAGATTTGCATCCGATTCACACATTTGAATTTAAGAACATAACATCAGAACAGCCCTGCTGGATCAGACGAAGGATCCATGTAGTCCAGCATTCTGTCCACACAGTGGCCAGCCAGCTGTCGACCAGGAACCCACAAGCAGGGCATGAGCGCAACAGCACCCTCCCACCCATGTTCCCCAGCAACTGGTGTGCATAGTCTCACTGCCTCTGGTACTGGAGGCAGCACATACATCAATACTGGAGGTGCTGATGCAAATTTAGAAAGAATAGCTATAACTTAAATAGAAATACAATTTCTCTCCCCATAGGGGGAAAGACTGCGCCCAGGTGACCTGTCTGCTTGCCAGCCTGCACGCTCCATCTGCTGACCAGGTGCTAGCTGTAGATGGGCAACTTCAGCGCCCCTGCTCTTCTGTCTTGATGCGCCAGTGCTGGGATCACTTTCATTTTACTCTACAGTAGGCAGAAGGGGGCTGATCTGGATTGAGACCTGTAGTGTGGAGGAGAAAGGGTTAAAACAGCCCTCCCCTCCACACTAGGGTCCCGGTCTGGGTCCGGGTCCCTGTGCCTACTCTAGAGTAAAAATGAAAGAAAGACATAGCTGCTAGCTATGCCTTTAAAGCAGGGCTGGTGGAACTCTTTCAGCCTGCTAGCTAAATCCCATTTCGGGGAAAAGGTCTCAGGGGCTTCAATCCAGTGGTGGGTGGAGCCAAAAGCAAAAGGGGTGGGGCCAAAAATACCAGCACATTTTAGTGTAAAGCTGTTGCTGCCAGGAACTATGCCATGGGAGGGGCATTTCAGAATAGGGAAAAACTGTGCTAAAGCTGGGAAGCCATCACATGATTGATGGTGGGGGAGGGGGCGTGGTCAGATTGTGACTCCAGGCCAGATGGACTTGACCCTCAGGCCGGAGGTTCTGCACTCCTGCTTTAGATCATGTTCCAGTCTTGCTGTGTTGCTGTGTAGTCAAGATTTTCCTGGATGACCTCTCTGAAAACGAAATTTACCTTTCCTGAAGCTTTACCCCTTAACCTTAGCGAGCCTGTCTTCACTGCCATCCTGATGTACCTAGAACCAAATTGGCTGCTGAATCCCTAAATGAAGAGGGTCTGTCAGGAGGCAGCTCAGGAAAGCAAGAGCAGAAAAGGGCGGGGGGGGGGGGGCACTGAATGCTCAGACCTGTTTATTTATTTAAAACATTTATATCCTGCCCAATATCATTAAGATCTCAGGGCAGCATACAGATAAAATCAATTCAAACAGTATAAAGCAATACATAATTTAAACAGCTAAAAACATATTCAACATTAAATACGCTAATACCAATTTAAAATCTAAAACAATAAAACAGTTAAAGTGTGCTACTTTAGGGAATGCATTTAGCCCTCAAAGCCTTTGGTAAAAAGCCGTGTTTTTACTTGGCGCCAAAATGAAACCAATGTCTGTGCCAATTGGGCTTCCAAACGGAGGGCATTCCACATCCAGGGTGCCACAGCAGAGAAGGCCCTCTTCATGCCCCACCATATTGGATGTCTTGTACTGGTGGGATCCAGAGGAGGTCCCTGTCCTAATATACTACAGGCACAGTCCTATGCATGTTTAGACAGAAAGAAGTCCTACAGTCCCCAGCATGCCCCACCCAGCATGGCTGTCTGGAGGGATGCTGGGAGTCGCAGGACTTTTTTCTGTCTAAACATGCATAGGACTGCACCCGTAGTATATTCAGGGGCTGGAAGGTGTATGTGTGACTCACCTGTGATACTGCGTCCCTGTGCTAGTGGGAGAAGTGGGATCTGGGCTTTACCCAGATAGCTGCCGGGTTCCTCATCTTCATCGTCAAATACGTACACCCACAGGCTGTCCAGGCGCAGGTAATGGTGCAGCTCAGGCGTGATGCGCAAAGTGAAGGCCTGCAGGTCCCCAAAGTGGGGGTTGTTGCTCGAAGGAATGATGATGGTGTCGTGGTCTGGGAAGGTGAAGAACTGGTACATGGCGTAGGGGCTGGGCTGTGAGCCGAGCCAGTGGCTGCGCAAGCCGGCGCAGCCTTCAATGCGCACGCAGAACTCGTTCCAGCCTGCATCCAGGGCCTGGCAGGCAAAGAGAGGACAGGGTGAAGGAGGAACAGCTTGCTCTGGTGTGTTCTGTGTTGTTCAGAGCCTGGGGTCTGCTCAGTGCAACGTGTTTGTATGTTGGACTGATTGCCACGTCTTTGTGTATTGCTACCAGGATCTCATGACTAAGTGAGCGCAGGGGCATTTTGAGACAGGTAATAAAAATGGCATCTGACTTTGCTCATGGAGACATTATGGATCATAAAGAGTGGATTCAGAGGCCAGCTTGTCAGAATCAGAGTTGGAAGGTACTTCGGAGATCATCTAGTCCAACCCCCTGCTCCATGCAGGCTCTGCACTGCAGGCTGCAACTACAACATCCCTGATGCTGTAAACACTTCCAGCATAGGAGAGTCCGCCACCTCCTGAGGGAATCTGTCCCACTGCTGAACAGCTTTCATAGTTAGGAAGTTTCTCCTAATGGTTAGCCAAAATCTGCTTCCCTGCAATTTCCACCTTGTTAACCTGGCAGGGTCTCCTGTTGATCCATGGACTGGATTCTTTGCATTTTTGAACAGATCATACAATTCTGAATGTGCAAAGCTGTGTCATGCCAAGACCATTGGTCTATCCAGCCAACTCTGAGTACTTGCAGCCCTCCAAGGACACAGGTAGAGGATATTTCCGGACACCTGCTATGAAAGATCCTCTTCGGCCAAGATGACAGTGATCGAACCTGGGACTTCTGCATAACAAATATATGCCCTCATCACCAAGCTATGCCTCTCCCATCATATATAATTATATATGCCTGCCTTGTAAGAATCAGTCTGCTGTTTATTTCAAGTGTGCCCACCATTTTGTCTTCTAGCACATCTTAGGGAAGACCCTTTCCCCCTCCCCTCCCCTCCCTATATTTCTAATGGCGCCATTCCTGCCCATTCAGGACCGGCCCTACCATGAGGCAGAGTGAAGCAACTGCCGCAGACACCTGATTGTCAGTGCCATGACAGGGCAGCAAATTGTTTGCTATTTTATCACGATCGTATTTCTATTCCCAGGGAGAGGTGCTTGTGGGCTTTTCTCCCTCAGTTGCCAAAATAACTTGCCCAGCCTTGGGTAATATGTATCTTCACTTGGGTGGAATGGGGGGGCGGGTGCCATTGGCTGTTTCCCCTCAGCCAGCCCTGCACCCACTTAAAGTGTGAATCTGTGTTGTATTGTTGTTCCCGTTCTTGTAACATACATGGTGGCCTTTAGATCCTGAGTGGTCCTTGCCCCAGCACCCAGCCTGGCCAGGCCAAGGGCCCACCCACAGGACCAACGCCTCTCACCTGCTGGGCCCCCATTGCCACATCAGCCCCCAAGCAGTGGCAATGCTGCAAACCTCCCCCTCCTTCAAATGGGATGGTTGACTCGGCTTATTCAGAGGCTGCCTTATAAATGGTTGGAAGGGACTCGCACAACCACGCAGCTCTGACTGGGGCTGAGCGGCCAACCTTTTTATGCCCCACAATGCACTGCAGGGTATAAAAACAGCGACTGTTTGGCTCTGATCAGAGGTGAGTGTCTGCTTGCCCCCTGCCCAGCTGATTACCTGGTGCAAGTTAGGTAATTTTAGACTCTGGACTGAATGGTCTTATGGGCAGTGGAGGCTGGTGGCTCTTCTTTCAGTGGGGCTGTGGTCCGCTCTGGATTTCAGTCAGAACTGTAAAGGAGCTACCCAAGGTGCTGGCCCCTATCCCCAAAATGAATTCAGTACCTTGGGTAACTCCTTTAGAGTTCTAGCTGGTTCTGACTGAAACCCGGAGCGGATTCACAGCCCCACCGAAATCGGATCCACCAGCCTCCACTGCTTATGGGGTACGTGTGTGTGCATTCTTTAGATTGGGGGTGCAGAACTTCAGGCCTGGGGTCCCAATCCAGTCGCCTGGGGTCCCAATCCGGCTCTCCGTGGTTCCCCAGAAGGCCATGCCCCCTTTCCCCTGATTGAGCTTCCCGGCAGGTTTTTTCCCTGCATTCTAAAAGGCTGAAATGCCTCTCCTAGTCGGTAATGACCTAGTTACTGACAGTGAGAGCTTTAAAGCTAAAGGACTCTGTGTGTTTTTGTGGTGTGGGCCCTGCCCCTTTTGCCTTTGCCCCTGCCCACCACTGGAGTGCAGCCCCTAGGAGCTTTTCCAAAATGGAAGTGGGCCCTCAAGGCTGAAAGAGGTTCAACACCCGTGCTTTAGCTGGTAAGGCGTATTTCTGCATTTACGTCAGAATGCGGCACGCCCGCTCTGCTGCACTTGTGGTAGGGCTGTGCACCACTTCAGACCAAAGCCTGAACTCCGAGCTGAAGTGGGGCTCTTCGGCCTGCTTCAGGCCACTTCCGAGGCGAGGCGGAGGGGGCACAAAGCGGCACAAAGAGGGTTGGGGCGCTCTGAAGCATTTCGGAGTGATCCGGAAGCCCAGCCACACCGCTGATTTGGGCCCCCCCCCAACCTGCTTCAGCCTCTGGAGCAGGAGGAGGATTCAACTGGTCGAATCCTGCTTTGCTCCCCCCGACCCTGACACCCCTGCTGTACCGCACGGACCTCCAACTCCTCACCTGGGCCCTTCGGATGTGTGCCAGCAGCCCGCTTCTTGTTCCAGGGAGTCGCCATTTCTAAAATGGTGACTCCCTGGAGTAGGAAGACGGCTGCTGGTGTGTGTACCGAGGGCCCAAGAGCTGGTGGCAGCGACGGCGACTCCCTGGAACAGGAAGATGGCTGCCGACGCATGTCCCAAGGGCCCAGGGGAGGAGCTGGGGGTTCGCGCAGTGCAGAGGGGGCATCAGGGTTGGGGTGAGCAAAGAGGGATTTGGCCATCTGAATCTCGCTTTGGCTCCAGAGGCCAAAGCAGGCCAGGTGCCCCCCAAGTCAGCCAAAAACAAATCAGGCCCGCCTCAAAAGCCCCAAAGCAGCCTCCGAGGCAGATTGGGGGGTCCCTGCACAGCCCTAAGTTGCGGAGCCCCTTCTGTTTGTTCCGTAGAGCCCTGGACATCTGCTCCTAAGTCCTGCCCTGATGGTGCTCCTGCTAGGTAAACTAACTAGCCATCCCAAGGCAGGAAGAAGCCACCTGCAGCAGGAGCACTGCTGTTGCCTAGGTGGTCCAAGTGGTTGCAGGGATACTGGGGGGTGGGGGGCAGTTGGCGCTAGGGGAAGCCCATCAGCAGCAGAATGCTGACAGCCCACCCAAGTCTGGCACTGGCCCCATTTGAAGGATGGACATCTACGTGTGTTCTAGAGCTCTGATGCTGCTGCCCGTAAGCCCAATGTGCCAAGGGAAACCCTTTGCAAGCAGGCCTCCCATTCACTCGAATAGGTCCACCGAGAAGTGAATGGGGAAGCCCACTGGTGTACTGGTAAATATGGAAATGCAGGAGCTCATTGTGACGGTCTCCAAGGGCAGTCAAAGAATTTCAGGCAGCTGTGTCGATCCATATCAACGATCCAGTTCTAGGAGTTTTCATCTCCACCAGGAGCGCATCTTTGGTAAAGCGAATAGGTCTTAATTGCCCATTCCAGGCCAAGGCATCCCAAATACTGTGCATTCCAACATGGAGCAATATTGTTACTTGGAAAATTCATTCCCCCCACAGCTACAATGAGGAGCGCAGCTAAGCTCAGAGGGAACAGGGAATTCTGAGTGGGGTGGCAGATGACCTCAGAGTCCCTGCTCATGAAAACGTGCCAGAGCTGCATCCCTGTGAGCCCTGCCTCCACTACACCACTGGGGAAACCTTTGCTGATGGATGTTGGAACTCAGATCCTCATCTAATTTCAAAGCTATTTAGGATCTGCCGGCTCATTTTCCATTGGTCCTACCGAGTTGGGTTTTTGTTATACTGTGTTTTTTCATTTCTCTTCCCCCTGCCCCCTTTGTAACGATGAGGTCTAGCATCGTGAACACAGACGTTATTTTGCACTAGACACAGGCTCCCCTCTCCTCACCCCCTCCTCTTGCTGTCGCCAGTCCTGTTGGGCCACCGTGCGGCGTGGCACTCCAGCAGACAGGTAGCCCAGGGCTTTGGCTCGCTGCCGGTGCAGCCTCAGAATCTGCTCCATTGGGAAGCGAAGCCTCACCCAGTATTCCAGAAGGCCGTAATCCTCACCACTGGCACCTAGAGTGAAGTGGCCGGGGTGCGGGGGGGGGCAGGCAGGCAGGTTGTGGCGAGAATAAAAAAAATAGTGAGTAAAACACTGCATCCGTTTGCTTCTTGGTGGAGATGTACATTGAAGCAGAAGGTAGATCAGGATTTACTGGTAAATCACTGATCTGCAGTAGATTAACGAGGCTTTCTGACTCCCAATTGTTTAACGATAGCAAGTAAAACTGCAAGTAAAAAATTAAATTCTCTGCCATGGCTGCTCTTGTTACGTACGCTTTTCCCTCAGCCTCTGTGTTCCTCATCTGTAAAATGGTATCTGGACAATAACTCTCAGGGAGAGGATAGGGGTGTTCTGAGTACAATAGTCTCTCTGTGTCCACCTGTAAAATGTCAGAGGGTGTGTTCGATGGCCATTCCTAAGGCTGCTTTGTTGCAGACCTAAGAAGAACCATCCCATTCCAGGACTGATCAGCTGCCCTTCAGCTTTTGAAATCTAGCCTCCTGACACCACTCTTCCCAGTCAGCTCTACCTTTGTTGCTGTTTCCTGTCATGATCTGCTCCCATCGGTAGTACATGCCCTGGTCTCCTCTCGTTTAGACTACTGTAATGTGCTGTACGTGGGGTTACCCTTGAAGATGGTTCGGAAGCTGCAGCTGGTACAGAATGTGGCGGCTCATCTGATTAAAGGCAGCTGCCGGCGAGATCACATCACTCCAGTGCTGAAGGAGTTGCACTGGTTACCAGTTGTTTTCCGGGCCAAATTCAAGGTGTTGGTTTTGACCTTTAAAACCCTATATGGTTCCGGCCCAGCCTATCTTAAGGAGCGCCTCCAGCAGCACCAGACAGGCCGCTTAACAAGATCAGCCTCGGATGGCCTTCTCTCTGTCCCATCAGCCAGGACAGCTAGGCTGGTGAGGACGAGGGAGAGGGCCTTCTCTGTAGTGGCCCCCACTCTGTGGAACTCCCTCCCTAGGAAACTCTGCCATGCCCCCTCTTTAATGAGCTTCTGCCGCGCATTAAAAACATGGTTGTTCAGGCAGGCATTTGGGATGAGTTAGGGTATTTTAGAAAATGTTTTTACTGTAGAATTTTATTGTTTTAAACTGTTTTATTATATACTTTGTAGATCGCCCAGAGTGGCTGGGTGACCAGCCAGATGGGCGATTAATAAATTTAATAAATAAATAAAAATGATGAGCAGCCACGCTGCTCCGCTGCTGCACTTACTCGATCAAGGCCGTGCTCTTTGAAACCCAGCTCAGCTCTTGTCCACGTCAGCAGGATTTGCACGGCAAACATTTTGGTCTGGCACCGCGGAGACTGGCCCAAGCGTCGTGGAGGGCCTTAACACTGAGGAATCTGGGGCTGATTCCGAATCAGAGAGGGATTATTTAGACTCCGGGGTGGTTCTGGAAACCTCAAGGCCTGGGAACCTGGCGCAGCCTGACTCTGCAACTGATGACATGACAACGGGGAGTGCAGCTTCAGATCATCTGGGAGACAAGGTTCATGTCACACCCCTGGTTTAAGAGCTGAGACAGTGGGAACTGGCGAACAAGAGGATTTGGAGAAGGAGGGGGATTGGGTTTGTCACTCAGGGTGAAATGTCAAATCGAGAGGGAGGAGCGGCCATGCTCCCTCTGGCGTTCTCTGTGTTTATGGACTAAAGGCTCAGGTTGGGAATGGTGGTCAGAAGAGGGGTGTTAACTAGGCCTACTCTGGTATTTAAAGTTGGCCCTAGCTGACCAGACCTCACGGAGATCAACGGCTTTTATTCTTGGATATCTACCAGGTCTGAATTCTCTTGGGCACTTTATGAACTCTTTGTTTATGCTAACTTGGTATTGAGTTTATGTATGTTAATCTCTTGCTGGGAACTACAACGCTGAAAGGATTTTAGCTTAAGATTGTCTTCCCGGAGTCAAGTAGAGGGATCCCCGCTGTGAAGAAGCCAATTGGTGGTAGTGCAGAGCTTAAGTGCTGCAAGCTATTCCACACATCTTTGGAATGCATATCTGTGTAACGTGATGGATGGAAACCGAAGCCTGAAGGCAAAAGTGCTTCTCCTGTGGAATTGCCTGGGGAGCCAGGGAGCCACGCTCTGACAGGCACACAGCGGAGAAGAGGCTGTTTCATTCCCTTCCAAATGCTCAAACATGGCCTCATCGGACCTCCAGGCCTGACCTGACCCAGCTATAAATACTTCCAGGTCAGGCTTTGACCTTTGGGTCAAACCAAGATGAGACAGGGACAGCCATTGGGTAGGGGTAGGGTCTAATATTTCACAACAAAGTGTGTGTGCGTGAGGTTGATTCCTCGCACGACCCCGCACGTGAACCCTGAGGCTGTCTTATACACAGTCAGATTACTGGATCATCTATTCCAATATTGTCTCCTCTATCTGGCTGAGGATCAGTTGAAGGTATTTCCCAACATCTTCACCCAAGCCTTCCCCAACCTGGCGCCCTCCAGATGTGTAGTCCAACACATCTGGAGGGTGCCAGGTTAGATGTGTAGTCCAACACATCTGGAGGGTGCCAGGTTAGGGAAGTCCGTACTACCTATTCTTTCTAACTAGAGATGCCAGGCCTTGACCTTGGGGCCTTCTGCATCCAAAACATGGACTCTTCCAATGAGTTATGGCCCTTCCACAAGCAAATGTGCTTTGAACACTTGAAATGCACTACATAAAGAATTGTTACTGTTGTTAATTATTGCCTCTCCCTTGTACTTAGTTGCTTGGACAAGTTATTTTTTATTTTCCTCTCCACAGATTGCTTTCTGGGAAATTAGTGTTTTGTGATTGGCCACCATGACAGCCATTTTATGAATGGCCAAGCCCTCCTCCCATGGCAGCCATTTTGTGAGAGTGCTCATGACACTCCCACAAAATTCTAAATGTGCTCACTGCCCCCAAAAGGTTGGGGAACCTGATGAATTTCTTGTGAAAATATCCTTAAAGTGGATGCTAATACTGGAAGTAGCTTTCATATGGAAGTATGTATTTATTTGCTTACCTAAAACATTTCTAACCTGCCTTTCCAGCATGACAGACCTTCAAGGTGACTTAGAGGACATGCTAATCCAAAACTGGTATCATTTAGATTTGTGTTTGTTTTTCAGTGCACTGTTTAATCCGACCTTATCCTGTTATCTTTGTGATAGGTTACTTTGTAATTGCTTTTAAAAAAAAACCCTATGTATTTTTGCACTTGGTAAAACTAAACAACAACAAAGAATTTAGAACCACCTATAATCCAATCCAGTAAAACCACAGAACCAACTGACAGCAATGATGAGAAAAACCCTGCTGAGCAGATAACAGTGCCTGCAAGTCAAGAAATTAACTGAATTCCCAGATGGTGGGACAACTTTCCCAGGAACCTTGTTTAGCATCCTCTGCAAAAGTTTCTGAGGTGTGTGTACCATAATTTAGATGCCACTGGAGACAAGGCCTATCACCCCCTGCCTACACTGCCTAGGCAAGGGATGCTGGAATACAGCCTCCAAAGATGATCGTAATGAACAGGCAGGCTAATACGGGATGCCATTACCTCCATGGCTGGTGTGGATGGAGCGGCTCTTACCGTGCAACACTGCTGTGGCATGTACTTGCTCACCGCTGCCCAGCACTTTGCCCAGATGCAACCAGCAGGAGGCCAAGGTGGCGTGGTCAACAGCAGAGGCCAAGTGGAGGTCGAGGCGGGTGGTGGCCCCTTGCAGGTACTGCAGGAATAAAGGCTCGGCCCGGACCACGTACTGGGAGGTGAAGTTGTAGTGGGGCCGGGCACCACACACCACGGGCGTGCAGTGGGTCTCGAAGTCGTAGAAGGAGTATGTGCAGAAAGTGACTGGCTCTGGGTCCCCCAGGAGACGCAGCGCCTTGGCCGACAGCACCGCACCGGAAATGTGCAGCTCAAAGAGGTTCTCCCCACGCCGCAGTCGGGGCGCCTTGTCAGGGTCTGCCTTCACAGATGCATCGCCCTCATGGGGTAGAAATGGGAGTGCTCTGGTTCCATATGCCACATCCTTCAACTGCTCTGGGGGTGGGGGAGAAATGGGGGTAGCCGTAAAGGCCCATTCCTCAGAGCGCCTCACCGAAGTCTATAGCCTTTCTATGTCCTTTACATGACATCATCATCCTCCAGAGCCTCTCCCATGCTTTGCAACTGTCATTGCTCACCCCCCCCCCCCCCTAGTTAGGAAAGTCTGCTATTTTTCTCACTGGCATTCTAGAAGCCTAGTGAAATTATGCAATTACACTATACCACAGCACCATGTAGTGGTTGTGTAAGGGAACATACAGAAAGACAAAGAAAAAAACCAGAAAAAAAATGTGTAAAGGAATCTATTTCAATCCCGCAAAGAATTCAGAAGCAGAAGCCCCAGTAAAAGTGCAGAATAAAAGCCCTATGTAGAAAAGCCCTCCTGCCCCTGCTATAATAATAAAAAATGATATGTGTCTGTCCGTCCGTGCTGTAGCACCAACACCGTGAAACCTAGACACCTGAAACTTGGCAGACATAGCAAGGGGCCCCTATGGGTGTGCACCTCAGGGTTATTTTGTTTTTTAAATGCTTTATGTTTAATGGTAATATATTCATGTGGTTGAGGCCTGTAATAACATCTTCAGCCACTAGGTCCAGATTCCCCTAACCAGACATACGTAGCTTTGCAGTCCACACAGTTTGAAGTCATTGGAGATTAGGAGATTGAGGAACAGAGTTATACACCTGTGCCCTCTCCCCAGCTATAGGACAGGCCCACCTCAGGGATTGGGAGTGGGCAGACCTCCCCCATCAGGGGGCTTTGGGGTCCATCACGGCAGGGGCTGTGCCTAGGGGTTCACTCAGATGGGGTGGACATACCTGCAACTGGATACTTATTTGGATATTTGGTCTGCTTTTGAAATTGCATTGCAATTGATATATTCAAATCTATGTAGCCACACTTCTTTCTTTTTTTCTTTCATTTTCTTCTTTCGTCAAAATCTTATAATAAAAAATACGTTTTAAAAAAGATGGGTTGGGCACAATGTGTCCAACTCTGAACTTTGTAACTTTGCTTGAAGGCTTTGCTGTATCAAAGGGTTATTCAGACCTGCGCAAAGCTGGGTCCATTAGCACGCATGCGTGTGTGTACACACCCACGCACACACAGACACACACATCCCTAGGCTATGGAAGCTTGGAAACTAATTCTCAGATAAAATATCCTAACTCAAATTTGCTTGCAACAATTCCAGTTTTTGTCTGAACCACCAGAACTACGTTCTTAGGTTCACCCTGCCTCTTACAGGCAAAGGGGATTCTGCCAAGGACAATGTGCTAAAGCAAGGGTCCCCAGCCCCTGGTCCGCGGACCAGTACCGGTCCGTGGCCTGTTAGGAACTGGGCCTCAGCAGGGGTGTGGGAATTCCGTCTCGCCCTCCTTCATGAATTTTTTGGGTGATACGAAAAAAGATGAAAGAAACAGTGGGAAAACATGGGAAGGTTGCAAATGGAAAACGATGATGACAATATCATCTGGGACCCCTCCATGACTTCCCCCCGCTGTACAGTCCATATCTGAGGCAGAGTGCTTGCTCAATAAATGTTTCATCTGGAAGCACCCTAAGTTAGTGAGACTTACCCTCACTGAAATCAATGGAACACTTTAGTCATGACGATTTAAGTCCTACTGAGCTCAATGGGACTACAGCGCGCCTTAGTCTGCATCCAAAACAGGGTTTTTAAAGGAGACTGTGGGTGTTGAAATGGAGACCCACCTGGGAGGCAGGTTTGATTTGTGGCAAGACTCGCTTTAGAAATTAGCCAAGAGTTTGTTATGGGGGTGGGGGTGCATTTGGAAACATTTCCAAATGTTTCTGAATTCCATGAGGACTGGACAGTCGGGTTTCAGTCATGTTCCGATGTGGTGATCCCTGTTGAGTTGAGAAATACCTACAGCAGGGTTACAGAACGTCAAGTAATCTGGGGACCCTTGGTCTGGCCCACTCCCTTCCTCCCAACCACTGACTGTTGGTGGTTTCCCAGGTTGTGCTTTGTTTTTCCCCCATTCTAAAAGCCCCTCCCACAGCACAGTTACGGGCAGCACGAGCTTTAAGCTAAAATGTGCTGGCATGTTGGCCCCACCCCTTTTGCCTTTGGCCCCGCCCACCACAGGAATGTGGCCCCCGAGAGCACTCCACAATGGAATTTGGCCCTCAGGCGGAAAGAGGTTCATCACTCCAGACCTACAGCCTGGAGAATAGGGTGAAGGACTACACAGAGGAGAGCCTTTTCCAGGGCACATACCTTCAAGCTGGTGGATCCGGGCGCTGCGCAGATCCAGAATCCGGGCCATCTGCTGTTGCTTCTCCTCATGCTCCTGCTTCTCCCGCCCAGCCTGCAGTACCACCCCCTCCAGTTCCGCCTCAAACCAGGAAACACCCCAAAGAGAAGGCAGGACAGTCAGACTCAGACTCAGCCGCAACAGGTACTAATCTCTCACTTCTTCACCGGCCTTCATGGCAAGCTGCTCAAGGGTTCCTTCGCACAGCGCCTGGATTGTGCAATCTGCCCTTCCTTGAACCAGCCAAGGGTTGCCATTTTGGTGGGGGGTGACAGGGTCCTGTGCCTTTCCCTGCTACATGACATGATGAAATCAGGCAGGGAAAACTTTCCCCAGCATGGAGTAGAAGTGTTAAAGAAAGCATTGCCTCTTCAGTTTCTACAGGCCATGCAGCTCTTAAAAGGCAGAGGAGACCTGTGGGGAGAAAATAAGTCAGGAACCCCCTAGATAATAGGAATAACTCCGCATGCTTTCAGACACTAGGGGGCAATAGAGAATGTCCTGCAGCTTGATCAGTTCCTATTTCCTGCTCCCTCCCCTTCCTCTTCCTTCTTCTCTTCCATATGCTCCTTCCAGAAAGGAAGCAAGTAACCATATCTCATGCCTTTGCTTACTTACACTCACATACCCAGCATTAGGGAGGTGATTGTAGTTAAACAGTACAGATAACCTTCTCTGATACTGTGCTGTGCTTTGTAGTTTTAATTTTTGTGAACCGCCCAGAGAGCTTCAGCTATTGGGTGGTATAGAAATGAAATAAAATAAATAAATTAAATAAAATAATGTGTATATAAGCACTAATAATAAGTTGATTTGAACTTCTTCTAAACTCGCTCTAGCCTGCGTTTATTGCCTCCAATACTAAATGCTGTGTTGCCACGCTTTCTCTGTAGAAAGCAACTCTGCTGTAAGTCACAGCAGACCTTCCAACAAACCCTGCTTTGCTGGCCGAGTCCCCTCCTGTTGATCTCTTTGCACTGCAGAAAAGGAAAGGCAGGAAAGCTCCAATACAGGCAAAGTAATCCCAGCAGCAAAGTTACCGGAAAATAAAGACTGAGATTGGTTGTGCTTAAGAATGCTCCTGAGGAAGATCCTGGATTGTATCCAGTGTTAGTCCTAATTAGAGTAGACCCACTGAAATGAATGGGATTTAAGTTAGAGTAACATTGGATACAGCCTCCCGATTTGAAATGCATTAGGCTTAATACAGTAGACGTCTCTGCACTAGAGCAGAGGTGGGGAACCTGTGACCTTCCAGATGTTGCTGGACTCTAACTTGACTCCCATCAGCCTGAGTCGTCCTGGCCAATGGTCAGGGGTGACAGGAGCTGTAATCCAACCACATCTAGAAGACCACAATCAGGGACCACAAATCCCTGATTTGCAGGTTCCTGCTTCTCCTTTTCCCTTCTGTTTGCCCTGCACCTCCAGTGAACCATTCCCTTGCACCTTTGCCACCCCCTAAATTCCTTCCCAGCTAATAAAGCTGCAAAATGGTGAGAGTTATGGATACGAACAATGGGAGCTATAGTCCCAGACATGTCGAGGATGCCCCATTGGAAAAGGCTGCTCTAGGGATGTGAGTGGAGTTTCTTGGCGATGACATGGGTGCTAGCCAGTTGGTGCTGTGCTCATTCAACTGAACCACAAACTCACATAATTGGTTTCCACTGAGCTTGACCCTGGAGACCAGAATACAGTGAATACTTTTCCAGAGTATCCCAGTATGTTTGTACCCTCCCCGAGTCCTCCAACACCCCTATTGCCCTAGCTGCCAGATGCTTATCTCTTCGTTTCACCTGGTAGTCCTGGTTGATGCGGTGTTGCAAAATGAGCATGCCTCGGGTCTTCTCAAGCTCCAACACGGTCTCGGCATGGGCGGCCTCTGTCTTGTGCAGCTTCCGCTTCAGGGTCTGTTGGGCAGACACCTCTTCCTTCTCAGTCTCTCGCTCGAGACCCTCTATGTACAGGGGCTGCAAGGAAGAAATTGCAGGGGAAAGGAGAGAAGGAATAAAAGGTGTGGGGCTCAAAATGTGTGGGACTACCATGCCAGATCAGCAAACATAGACCTAACAAATTCATGCCTTTGGCTGGTAATCTTATCAACATTACTGATGGATTTACTATCTGATTGCTTTGGGGTTTAATCCACTGCTACCTGTTTTATCTTTCTTCAGGCAAGTCTCACCTACAATGCAACTCCCCCCCCCCCAGTCTCTACACTGAAATGTCCTAAACTACACCACAGGCAAAATGAGCTTGCAAGAGCTCAGTTGCTTCTTGCTTGTTCAAATCAGAGCGCCTTGCAAGAGCCCCTCTGTGATTTCATTAAGACCAAAGAATGGAAGCCAAAGATTTGTCTGGTAATTTGAAAGTCAGTGAAATTCATCTCTCTTCATCTCTCTACCCTTCCTGCTAACAGAGTACCTCGTCCCCTAAAACCAGTGCTAATTTGCTTCATTTCCCTCTTGCCTCTCCTTTCCCCTTCCCAGACTTCAGTTTCTCTCACTCCCAAGTCTCTGTGTGGTTGTTCCGCCCACTCTAATCCCACCCTTCATTCCAGTCACATTGGCTCCCAGTACAATACTCCCTGAAATAGTTGCCCACTGCTAAACATGGTTCCACGCAGATCCTACCTGGCTTAGACTAGATCGAGGTTTTTCCTCTCTAGTCTGGTTTTCCAAGATGGCCGCCTTCTCCTGCGGGGAGTCAGCTTCCTGTGACTGTGCCAGCAGCAGCTGGTTCACTTCCTGCTTCAGTTCTTCATTCCGACCTTGTGGGAAGAGACAGCGGCTTGGGAGGAAACACAAGACGGCCATCTGCCATGTTTTTGATGGGCCTGACAAATCCCTCCCCATGACATCACCCTTGTTTTTAACCTCAGTCTCATTGCTAAATAGCAGGCAGCTTTAAAGGTGTGATGATGATGAAGATTGAAATGGGGGGGTGAGGGGTATAAAAATGGTGAAATAATAACAGCAACAACAAGTAGGAACTTTACATAAGAGAGCTGGAATTCCCAGTACTTCCTAAAAGGATCTTTACCATCATTGGGGACCAAAGTGAACTTCCTATTATTTCTTCAAAGCATTTTTATCCTGTTTCTCAGCCAAAGGGCTCCTTCACACAGATTTTTTATCCTGCTATTGAGATTGGTCACTCACGGAGGTTTGCGGGCCCTTTAGATGACGTCGTCAACCTCCAGGGCGTCTCCCGCACGAAATGACCTTTATGCCATTTTTTAAAAGATAGGAGATAATGAGCTATCAAATTACAGCGCTTGAGTTCCCTCCATGGAAAAGGAAAAGCCGCAAGATGAGGAGCGAGATCAGTGAAACATATGGAAGGCTCAGAGAAGGGGGAGAAGGAGGCGGAAAGGGGAGGGGGGAAAGCAAGCACGGGTCATGATCCTGCATTTAAAACAGAAGCAGAAACCCCCCTTTTAAATGTGGGATTTTAGGCTGGTGTAGAGATGCTCAAAAAGTCTCCCGAGGTGACTTAAATACGACCAATAAAAACAAGACAGTCCCTGTCCACAGACCTATCATCTAAACAAGACACACCACAAAAGAAAAGAGGGATGGGGAGGGAAGAGGATAAAAGCTAGTGTGTTAAAATGCATGGGGTAGTTTTGCTCTTTGATTCACTAATGCCTGCTCTTCATTCTGCTCAAAGCAGCCTCCAGTTCACCCCTCACCTATTTCCTTTTCTAGCTCCTCCTCAAGCTTCTTCTTCTCTGCTGTCGTCGAGCTGAGTTGCTCTTCCAAGCCAGGGATGCTGTCCTTCTGGGGCACCTCATCCTGGTTTTGCCGAGCAGTGTTGATGCAGCTAAAAGACACACAGACAAGAAAAAAAGAAGGATTATCCCTATCTTGAAGGGACCACAACAATCTTTTCTATTTTTATGGAAGATCTAAGGGCTTCTTCACACAGACCTTTTATCCTGCTATCGAGATGACTCACTCATAGAAGTTTGCGGGTCCTTTTCATGATGTCGTCAACCTCCAGGGCACATCCAGAGGTATTTCCTGGTTATTCGATCTCAAAAAGATCCGGAAATAATGAACTATCTAAGCTGGATTGCTATGCTATTAAAACAGTCACTAGATGGTGCTGTTTCATTGATTTCTATGGTACCTTGAAAATTAAAAACTTCCCCTCTCAGAAATCACCTGGTCACCATCTGGGAGCCAGGAGGACTGCTGTTTTTTCCTTTAGTGTAAAGGCATCTTAAGAGAGTGGTGGCAGCTTTTGGGGGGAAACAAACACTAAAGGGCTGCGGGAGCTGCTTATCTTTGCCTGTCAGCCCATCCTCACCTCTCCAGCAGTTTGTCATAATCCACCTTCAGCAAATCTCGCTCTGTCACCAGGTCCTGCACTCGCTCCTGAAACTGAGAAGGGTACAGATGGGATCCTAGCTCAGCCTGGGGATCAGACTGGTACAGGCCAATCAAAGATCCGTTTTGCTCAATTCACAACTGTAAATACAGGAATGGTTGGATGTTTCTTAATGAGGACCGATTACAGAAATGCAGGAGATCCTTTTGTTGGCGGGAGGCGTCTGATGCCTCAGGCCGAAGCTTTTGCTATACCTTCAGCCTCCAACCCCTAGAACTGCCCTTGGGGACCAGTTGGAGAACGTGTACTGCTACTGCAGGCCTAGATTCAGGTAGGCCTGGACAATGGCTGGTGTGGTGTCGGGAGGCCCCAGAAGGTAGAGTGAGTTTAGAAAAGGGAGAGGTTTGAGCGTAGTACTGCCTTTGGGGGGAATTTCAGAGACTCCTTACATCTTCCAGGGTCCCCTGCAATGGAGAAAGAATCACCAGTTGGCCCTCCAGTGCTGCCACCTTCTGGTTCTCCTCCTTCAGGAGGGTGCTGAGCTCTTCGACCTGAGCCAGCAAGGCCTTGCTAGCTGTCCTCAATGCCTCTTGGTTCTAGAGGGAGAAAGCAAGAAAGAAAAGACAGTTCATGAGGTCTAGAGCCTTGTGTGACCTAGGAGACCCGAGTTCAGTTCCCAGGGCTACCAGCAAACAAAACTAGGGAGAGTTACCTGCTGGAGCTGAGTCTCGTAAGCCTAGGAAGAAGGAAAGCAAAATGCTAAATTAATGGGGATATGGTGGGGAAGGAGGAAATGCTCTTCCTCACTGGATATCCCATTGAGCTCCTCATGAAGATGTGGAGTGTTTATCACACAAAAGGAGATCTTGCTGCTACAAAAGTGTGGGTGAGATCTCTAAGCCCTTTTCTTCTGTATGATAACCAGAAACATAGGCTACAGGGTCCCCAACCTTTTGGGTGGAATTCTGAATTTTGAGAGAGTGTTATGGGTGCTCTCACAAAATGGCTGCCATGGGGGGGAAGCTTGCGCATTCACAAAATGGCTGCTATGATGGGCATGACTTGTCATAAGGAGGAGGTCTGAAGAATAGAGAAGGTGCGTGCAGCTCTTTCAAAGCATGGAAAGAAGGCAATGGTGGAACCTGTTAGGAAATTTGATTGAATGGAGGGAGCCAGGGAGCAAGGAGGGAGCCAGGGAGCAAGGAAGGTTGAAGAGCATTAGGATGAGAAATCTGAAAGTTATGAACAGTTCAGCATAAAGGGGAGACAGCGTAAGAGTTAAAAAGAGGATGGCGGGACTCACTTCCCGTAAGCCAATAAACTGGGCTTTGGTGACCACCAGTTCTGAATGCTTGGCCCTTAAAAGCTTCTGCAGCCGGATCAGCTCCACGTTGTCCTGGATGGCGGCTCTGGTTGAGAAAGGCAAAAAAAAGCAGGCAAACTTGTTGGACTTGAGTTCGAGAAAGCAACCAGTGCTAGACATGAACCCAGCCATCACTTCTCCCACCCCTTCCTCTCTATCTTTGCCCCCCTCTCATGAAAACCAATGGACTGGAAACGACTGAGGGCCCAGGTAACAGTGAAAATCAGTTTAGTGTGGAACAAAATACTTGCAAGCAATTTCTGCATTCTAACACATACTGATTTGCATAAACCTTAATTTATATTATTCTGATGAAAATAAATATTTATAACATACTTCCCCCACCTGGTGCCCTCCAGCCCAACACATCTGGAGGGGAAAGGTTGGAGATGGTTAGTTATTGCATTACCAGTTTACAAATATCTTTAGTTAAGGTGCATCACGCACAAAAAAGTTCTGCCATTGTAAGCCTCAAAATTCTACTGCATACGTAGAATCATAGAATAGTAGGGTTGGAAGGGGCCTACAAGGCCATTGAGTCCAACCCCCTGGAATCATTCCTTTCAATGCAGGAATCCAAGTCAGATACCTATAGATCTAATAACTTGAAACTTAGCATCCATAATCTACCTGATGAGGTCTGCAATCGGGCAAAATTTCAAACAGATCAAATACAAATTGCCACAAACAGCAAGTTAAAAAGTGAGAATGGACACATTTGTACTTTCTACTCAAGCTGCAGCTCGACATATGATAGATTTCTTTCAAATTCTAGGGAAAACGAGTGATTTCCTTTATTCACTCTTGTCAAGGAGGTCTGCCTTCCATTGGTTTGGTGGAATTCTGAGCAGCAGTTTAAAAATTAGCAGTTTTTCTTCCCCATGAAAGCCTATGGCAACAACTGCTGAAAAAGTTACGTCAGGCATGCTCAGTTTCACTCTGAAGCTAGAAGGCTGCCAGTACTCCAGTGTTTTGAGAGGAATTCCACTGTTCCTGTCAACATTCTGACAGTGGAGGAGAGGTAGTAGGGAACTGTCAACTGAGATAACAGTGAGGTGATTTTGAAGGCTGAGCGAATCACTCTCACTCATCAAGAGAGGAAGGAAAAGGAAAAAGCTATACCGGATCCTTTGCAGGCTTACTCAGAAGTCAACTATTCTGAATCTGAACATAGAGGGACATATCTAATCATTTGTAAACATCAACTCAGTTATGGCTTGCTGGTGTTTTGTTTTTTAGTTTGCGTTTTTGTTTTTTCAGAACACTGTAATAATAAATTTCCTTAAAAAAAAAAAAAAAAACAGGGAAATTCAATGATTAAAAAAACCCTGCTGGTTTAAGACCAGAGTTAAGGCTACCTCATGTTGGCTCAAGCTCCACAAAGCCAGGAAATTGGAAGCTACGGCTGATGACGTAACAGACCTGCCCTGTGGTCAGTAATGATGGTGTGCAATGTCACAAATTGTGCTTGCTTACATGCATCGAACAGGCGTGGGTCAACTCACAGGAAGATTCCTCTAGTAATACAGTAAGGCTCAGATGCCTCATAAAGCAATTCAGGACCGGGACAACATGGGGCATCTTTGCTGGTCCCAGGCACTCCATCCTCCCCTCGGGATTTGGGCAGGAAAGACCACGGACAAATGTGGGTGCATGAGGGTAAGTTGTAAGCAAGTACAATTTGTGACACTGCATAACATCATCACTGATCACGGGGCACATCTGTTACGTCATCAGCTGTAGCTTCCAATTTCCTGGCTTTGTTGAGCTTGAGCCAACATGAGATAGTCTTAACTAAACTGGCAGGTTTTTTGATCAATTGATAATCTATAAGACTCATGTTTTCACTTCCCCAGTCGAAAATCACACTCTAGAAATCCATACTTTAACATCCAAGGATCCTGTTTCCAATTAGACTCTCTCTGTGAGAACAGAAGAGGAATTAAGAGCACCTTAAAACATAGAGAGTGACTGAAAAAATTGTCAATGTAATCATGGAACAAAACCACTGAGCTCGGTGGACAATGAAGCTGTACCGGCGTTCCCGGACCTCCAGATGGCGCTGCTGGGACCAGGTGGTTTCTGGGTCGGTCTCTCTACCATGAGTGGAACTCAGTGACTCAGGATCCAGTTCCAACTCTGCCAGCACCAGGCTGCGGGTTCTGGAAAGAAGAGCAAAGCAAAGGTAGCTCATGTCCAGCTCATTCTTGTGGGGAAAATACAAAGAAGAGAAGATAATGAGTAATATTTGTATACGTTAAAACTTTGTGAAATGCAGGCATTTTTTGTTTTAAGGCTGATCCCTTTCCAGCTGAGGCTGAACATAAAGAAAAGACCCCACAGCGAGACAGGAGGGATTAAAACCTTGGGCAATTGATGCTTCTCGTGCACTTGGTTTGGTGTTGCAGCAGCAGGACAAGAACAAGGACATGGCTGACACCAAAGGTCCTCATGGTCAGGCATTTGCCAAGGCGCAGTTTGCTTTAGGGGCCTGCCAACCTGAGAATGGGGCCGCCTTTGCAATATAATAGAACCCGAGGCTCGCTCTCATTCCAGTGAAGATGTCCGTTGGATCGGGTTTAGCAAGTGTTCACTGCTTCCACCCTAGCATATCCCCCATGCAGCAACGAGAGTCCCCCTGTCTGCCTCCACTAGTCAGATTCAGGCCTCAGGGCCTTCGCCGAAACTGAGAACAGCGCTGCCATAAGGCACTATTGGGGTGGGACCTAGGAACAGAGAAAGCTGGCTTATACTGAGCTGGCCCATTTGATCCGTCCAGTCCAGTATTGTCGGCACTGACTGGCAGCAGAGGCTCTCCGGGGTTTCAGGCAGGAGTTTCTCCTAACTCTACCTGGAGACCCCAGCAGTCGAACCTGGGATCTTCTGCATGCAGAGTAGGTGCTCCACTCCTGAGCTACGGCCCCTCGCCACCTAGGTAAGCTGGGAGAGGCTAAGCAGAATAAGACTGGATTTGTGGTCCACAGATGGAACTATTATTGGGACTTCCCGATATGTCCCAGAGAAAGGCTTCATCCTCCTCCTCCTCCCAATGACTTCCGTGTGACTACAGAATTTCCTTTCTTTCCTCTCTCTCTCTCTCTTTTCGCCCCTGTTCTGCCTGGGGCAGGGGTTCTTTAGGATTTGGACGAGGCAATAAACACACCAGGTTTGTTCCTTTCCCAGATTTTATTTCATGGGAGAAGTAAGATAGTAACAGCAAAAGAAATATGGAAAGGAAAAGGCAAGTACAGAAACTTTACGTCCCTTCAGTTAGTGGGAACCCTGTTACAAGAACAGACATGCTCCAGGGCCCGTCAGCCACAACCCCTATCGTTATGACCTCCCTTGGGGCTTTTTATACTGTGGGCTCCTTCACACCAGGCTTTGATCCTGCGATTGAGATTGCTCCTTGGTGGAAGTTTGCAGGCACTTTACATGACGCAATGACCCTGCCGTGATCCTCTTGCACTAAATGCCCTTTGTTCCACTTTTAAACAGATTGCAGATAATGAGCTATCAAATTACCCCGTTCTGCTTCAGTTTCCTCTGTCAAAAGAGTTAAAGTGGGAAGAAGAGGAGCGAGATCACGGAAAGATAATGGAAGACTCATATATGGGGAGAAGGAGGGGGGAAGGGGAGGGGGGAAAGGGAGCACATGTAAAGGGAGTCCGTCGTGATCCTGCATTTAAGACGGAAGCAGAAAACCGCATTTTTAATGCAGGATTTTAGGCTGGTGTAGAGATGCCCTGTATCTCTTATCATAGGTTCCAATCAACTCATGCTATCAATTAACTATCAGCGACATCTGTGATTTGGCTACATTCTTACAGATCTGGCAGACTATCTAGTGAACACTTAGTTTCAAAGTATACATTAATTATGAGTGATTTGTTATTGCATCCAACAACTGGTTATCTTGGATTCGTTTATCCCTTACACCTGGCTGTCTTGTCTGGAACGTCCTCCTTAAACTCTCCCCGGAGAGCCAGGAGAAAGTTCAAGCACAGAGGATGAATGAAAGGGGTGACTCAGGCATGGAGATTTGAGCACGGAGAAACCATTGTCATACGCCACTGTCTGTCACCCTCCTTGTGATCACAGTGGTCTTCCAGAATGTCCCGCTACAGCCCCCTTCATCCTCACAAGGTCACCCAATGAGCTTCCCAGCTGGGAAGAGATTAAGGGGAAGGAGCCACAGCTCGGTGGTAGAACAACTGCTTTGCATCAATATCTGTGGGGATCACAAACAGCTGTAAAGCTGAAAACCAAACCCAAACAGACAGCTGCAGCACTGGTAGGTCCCTGAGAAAAACTCTTTCTCAAGGGAATCTCAAACAATTCTTGAACATTACTCAGGAAGATTCTCTCTCCTTTTCCTCATCACAATAAGTCTTCCTTGGGTGAGGAAAAGAGAGAGAATCCTCTTGAGCAGTGTTTAAGAGTTTTTTGAGATTCCCTTGATAAAGAGTTTTTCTCGATCCTGCTGCCACTGTCTGTTTTGGTTTGGTTTTCACCTGCTTTGCATGCAGAAGGTCCTTGGTTCAATCCCAGCATCTCCCGTTAAAAGGAGATCAGGTAGCAGGCCTGGGAACAGCTTCTCCCCAGCCAAGATCTTGGAAGGCCTTGTACTAGTCAGAGTTGACAGTAATAGAACAGCCGAAACATTGGTCTGATGCGGTACAAACAGCTTCCTATGCCGATATGATTTCAACCTGGTATCCCAGGCCAGTGTATTCTTTGACACTGGCCCTCATACTGGCATCTTCTCCCCCTGTGACAGAGGTGCAGAAGCTCAGGCCCAGGGCCAAATCCAGCCCTCCAGCATTGTCCAGGCGGCCACGCTCCTTCCCCTGGCCCAACCCACTTTCCCCTGGCCACTGTTTCTTTGGTGGCTTCCTGGCTATTGCACATTTTTCCCCTTCTGAAAGCTTGAAATGCTTCTCCTAGGGCTTAATTACTGACAGTATGAGCTTTAAGCTAACATATCTCGGAAGCGAAGCAGGGTCACCCCTGGTTAGTACGTGGATGGGAGACCGCCTGGGAATCAGGCTTCCTGCATGGAGCAGGGGGTTGGACGCGATGCTCTTGTAGGCACCTTCCAATTCTATGATATGCTGGCATTTTTGGCTCCGCCCATCATGCGGCCCCCAAGAGCTTCTCCAAAATGAAATTTGCCCCTCAGGCCAAAAGCAGTTCTGTGTCATGCCCCCCTCGGACTCCTCTGAGGATGAAGAGGAATGGCTGGCTCCAGACCCGGAGAGGCTTCCAGAGGCCAGAGCTGCTCCAGGACATTGCTGTTAAAAGCAGGAAGCAGGCAGGGACAAAGCTGCTGGAGAACAATGCCGTTTCCATGCACTGGATCTCATCAGTCCCACCTTGACCCTGAACCTGAACCTCAGCCTTGCTCGTGAATTCCTGTGTTTAGACCTTGGGCTGGAAAACAAACTTCTCTCTCCCACATCTTGGATTTGTCAAACTGGTAAAAAAAACTGCTCTAGCCTCCTCCTTTCCTAACCTTGGACAGGTTTATGACCCAGCTTATCAGTCAGTAAGTTATTGCTGCTGTTTGCCACCAGAAAGGACTGACATTCTGCACCCCTGCCCTAGAACGACCCACACGATGAGCAAGGCAGGTCAGTCCTTGGACTCCCCGAGCTTGCGCCGATCCACAAAAAACCTTGGGGGCTCGCTGAAGGTGGGATGGGCAGGCAAGACTCACGATCTCTCCGTTTCCACTCGGGATCCCTCCAGGACATGATCCCCGTATCTGGGAGGGGCTGTGTGGGTTGGTCTGACCTCCGTCTCTTGCACCCGCATCCCTGTTGGGCAAGAAAGAGAATGAGGAGCTGGATTTCATGTCCCCCTGACCCCTGTTGTGTTGGGCTGAGGTTTCTGCAGAGTGTGACAAAACTAGCAGAGTCCATGAAAAGCCGACATGATCGCTGAAACAAGGCCTGCCATGACCACCTTCATAAGCTGAAAACGCTCCTCATCCTGGGACGTTCCCAGAGATGGACACAGTGCCCCCATGCCCTTCTTACCTTTACGTAGCCTCTCAGGTACTCGTCCTGTGGCGGTGTGTGCTCGACGAAGTCCTGTGTCGACCCTGGGAGAGACATAGCCGTACGGACAATGTCGGCCACAGCCCTGCAGCTGCAGCTGCTGCTTGTAGAAGAGCAGGCGGTTCCACAGCCCCTCATTGCGCTTCTGCAGCTCCCGAACCCGTTCCTGCCTCTCTTCCAGGTCCTCCTCCAGGTCTGGGTTCCGGACGGAGCTTCGGAACCAGCTCCCAGGTCTCCCATCAATTTGTGCTCGCTCGTGGCTGAGCCTCGATAGTTTGGTGCCCATCCTGAGGGCGCAAGGAGAGAAGACTCAGTCTTAGCACTCTTGAGAAGGAACGGTGCCACTTTATTGGGCACTAGTAGGCCTTGTTTGGGGTTCCACTTCAAGTTCTGGGCACCACCCAGAATGTTTAAGAAGAATGGTGATCAAACTGGATTCTGAGGAGAGCTGTGAGATTGATGAAAGGACTCAAAGTGGAATCATGGGGGGGAACGATTCAAAGAGAACTGAATATACATAGACCAGAGAGCCAGTGTGGTGTAGTGGTGAGAGTGCTGGACTGGGAGCTGGGAGATCCGGGTTCTAGTCCCCACTCAGCCATGGAAGCTCACTGGGTGACTTTGGGCCACTCACAGACTCTCAGCCCAACCCACCTCACACGGTTGTTGTTGTGAGGATAAAATGGAGAGGAGGAGGATTATGTACACTGCCCTGGGTTCCTTGGAGGAACAAAGGCGGAATATAAATGCAATAAATAAAAAATAGAGAAAATATGAATGCAATGAGAGGCTGTGTAGATACTGCACATATTTTAATGGATAGATCTAAACCATCTGTATGTGTGATTCCCTATTTATGATCGTAAAGACTTGTGTGATTGTTGGTTTAAATCCTCTCTGGACCAAAGCACCTACATGCCCTATTTAATTTGTTCTCAATGCTGTGTGTTCCTATGCTGTGCTGCAATCCTTGTGTCCTAACATTAGAGGTCATGACAGCACTCTTGGCATACACAAGGACAATGCAGTGAGCATCGTGGCAGCACCTGTTGACAGAATGCAGCGTTAGACCTCATGCATCGAACAAAGGAAAACATCAGCTCCTTCAGTCTTTACCAAGGGAAACATCTACAGTTCCATTGACCGGACTGAACATACTAATTACACTCAAACCAACAAACACCCGGGGCGGGGGGGGGGGGGAGGCACTACTGCCTATCACACATAATGGGCTATTCTAAAATATGATGACAGGTTTTGGTTGCTCGCTAGCGAGAGAAAGGCACCTGGTACATTCTTAGTGGCATTCTCCTTTATTACTGCCGTTGTGTATCTAACGTTGAACCCAAGCAAAGGGCTGAGCCCCTAGCTTAATGCTTTTTAAAACTGTCATTTTTGTAAGATACTAGATTTAACAGATAAATTAATGGAAAACATGATCAATTATTTTACCTAGTTGATCAGGAGTAATGGACAACCCCCGCCCCAATATCTTCTGACTGTCAGGGTGGACACTGAGCCCATAGAATCCCAGAGCAGTTCTGATGCTGAGGAAGAGCAGTCGCTCCTTCGGGAGAGGAGCGCACCCCTTTTTTCCCAGGACCAACAGCTGACGGAGATTCCTCCCACCCACATTCCTAGTTTAGAAAGCAGTCCAGGGAGTGACTCAGCACAGATAGCAGACTGGGGGGGATGCGCGGTGCAGACGCAGAGAGCGGCGCCAAATGGTTCGCGCTCAAAGAACGGTTGCACCCAGAGGATCCAAGGGAAAAGGGGAGGGATTCTCCCTAGTCCTTATATTCAGGGGTCTGCCAGTAATTGCCCTTCAAACGGGGACCAACTGTTCTAACTTAGGGCATAGGGATGCTGCTGCTCAGATCTAGTAGCTACCTGTAGAGCTGTTAAGTTGTAAAAGAAGAATAAAGCTTTGAAAAGAATCCCTTTGTCTGTGTCTGGACTTGGCTACTGGATTAGACTGAGAGCCCTCCAAGGAGCCCTTGACACTGACAACGAGCAACAATTAAATTCATATCTGCCACTTCCCAGTACCTTTTGATCCTGTCCTCTTGTTTCCGGGCAAACTCTTTGAGCAGCAAATTTTCATCGTGAAGTCGTAGAAACCCATCCTCCAGCTCTGTGCGGCTTACCCGGTTTATCTGGTGCCTAGTCCTTGCCAACGAACCTGATCCTGGAGTCAAGGAAGAGAGAAGGGAAGATCAGCAGCAGCTACAGGGACTGGAAATGATGGGGAGAAGTCAGTGTCCACCCTCAGTGAAGTTGTGTGTATCCGCGCTTCCTAGCAGGAAAGCTTCTGCTCGGGGTTTCTTGCCTGCCAGTCAGCCCTCATAGAATCATAGAATAGTAGGGTTGGAAGGGGTTTACAAGGCCATCAAGTCCAACGCCCTGCTCAATGCAGGAATCCAAGTCAGAGCATCTCCGACAGATGGCTGTCCAGCCTCATCTTGGATGCCTCCAGTGTGAGAGAGCCCACCACCTCCCTAGGTAATTTGTTCCATTGTCGTATTGCTCTAACAGTCAGGAAGTTTTCCTCGATGTTCAGCTGGAATCTGGCTTCCTGTAACTTGAGCCCATTATTCTGCGTCCTGCACTCTGGGATGATTGAGAAGAGATCCTGGCCTTCCTCTCTGTGACAACCTTTCAAGTACTTGAAGAGCGCTATCACCTCTCCCCTCAGTCTTCTCAGGGCTAAACATGCCCAGTTCTTTCAGTTTCTCATCATAGAGCTTTGTTTCCAGTCCCCTGATCATTATCATAGAGGAACTTTTTTTTATTCCCTTTCATATATTTGACAGTATAATGAATTCATACTTGAAGAGCACTGTCATATCTCCTCCTCCAGAATACAATTTCCATTCTTCTTTGCTAACAGACACTCAACTTTCCATGGCTGCTGAACATGCTCAATTCTCATTGGATTGTTTTGGGATTGTTTTGCCCCCTAAGATTTTAAGCTTAAATACTTCTGCAAACCTCATAGTTCCTCAGGTTCACTGCTAGCTTAAAAGTGTGGGGGGGCTGCTAGAAAGTAGGGGGCAGTTTATCTGGTCTGCAGATTTTTTAAAGACCAAACTGTGAGCTGTTTTTAATTGTTTGAAAAAAATATTAGGCTGGGCAGAGAAATTTAAGTCTGGGCCAGCCCCCCTCCCCCCGCCCCAGCCTATCCCTGGCTACAGGCCTGTAGTTCTCACAACCATGCTGATACCTCCGTCTTGTTTGTCAGTCACTCCATTTGGCTTAGTTTCTGCTGGCACTCACCACCTGAGTTTGTTATTAGAAGGAGTGATTATGATTATGTGGAAGGCTTGGTATGATGAAGGCAGTGAAATGCTGGATTACAATTCATGTTCTCTAGTTGCCTACCTTTCATCCACGTTTTCAGCCCGTGGGATTTCATGGGGAGAATCACAGAAGACGACACATCTACAGTAAAGAAAGTGTGAAGATGGATAGTAGGGTCAGCACTATATAAAGTCATCACTGTATAAAGTACATATGTGTATGCATGGAGAGAGGGAGGAACAGCAATGCACAGATAATACCACTCCGTTATTATGTGTCTGCAAAATTATGCTGTGCTTGCACATAACTCAAATCCTTTGACTCTTGCTTCAAATTCTGGAAAGACAGGACCAAATGGAATTTTCAACCTGAGTTTCGCAGCACACTTGGCAAATATTATTTGTGTAGTAATAGGTATTTATTATAGTGCTGCAATTTCTGCAACTGTAGTGAGAAAAGTTTAGAATCAAGTATTTAGAAGGGGGCTTAAGCATCTGGATGACCAGAGCTTTCACATTCGTTGCCAAAAAAGCAAGTTCCTACTCGTTACAGAGGCAAAAATAAACATGAAATCATATTGTAAAAAAAAAATCTGGTATAACTCTTGAGTCATACAGTTTTACCAATTTCCTAAAGAGGAAATCTAAACAAAGAGGGAACTTCCAGGCGGTGGGTTGAGTTTCAGTGTTCTGCATAGCGCACTATTCTGCATGGCTAGTGCAAGGGAATGATTCAAAACAATCATATCAATGCAGATTTGCGTAATTTATCCCAACTGCAGAAGTCAACTTTTCTTGTCAAAGAGTAAGGATTTTTTTAAAACAAAACAAAACACCTAGTTCTTTTTCAGTGTACATAGCCCTAGATGTCCCTTTGTTTTATGAAGATTTCAGAGTGAACAACACAACTATAGTAGGGAGGATTCCAAAACTGCCATTTCCCACCAGAATCTTGACCTTGTATGGCTGCTATCACTGACGGCTTCTGGTTGGTGTCCCGGACTGGCAGATCCCCTGCTGTTTCATCCAACAAAAGGAGTGACATGGTAAGCAAGGAGGAAATGTGGCCTGGAATGAAAACAGAATGACAAAGGTGAGACTCAGGCATTGCTAAGATTGCTCTGGAAGAAACATGATTATGGGTGTTCCTGTGTTGAGCATGATAGGATTATTTAGTAATGATGCCTCCTGTTAGAAGGGCAATTAGCAGAGAAAAACAAAAGGGCAAAACAGAACGAGCGTTTACCAGTCCGACCTGCATGCAGGCTATCTTAGAATTAAAAGGAGAGTCCACATTCTTCTTTAGTGAAAGAAAGAAAACAGTTTTACTCACAAATATTCTTGCATATACATTGCAGGTATAGCGTTGACTTTCAAAAGGGTTTGTTCAGTCCACGTTGTGTTCCGTTACACAGGCAGGAGCGAAAGAGTGAATGCATGTGCTCCCAGCAATGGTGGAAGTCGGGGGGGGGGGAGCAAAAGGCAGAAATCACAGGAAACCACACTGTAGGCTATAGAGATCCTAAGGCTAGCTGTGGTCAAAATTCCCATGAACTGACTAACGGCAACACTGCCCCCTTCCAGTAACTTGCAGACGAAGGTGCAATATCACCAACACAGCACCAGTCAGTTTTGGGGAACAAATCAGATTGCTGCTGTGGTATTTGCACTATCTGTGTTCTTGCTTCTGTACCCCTGGGCTGCATATTCAGTCTATAAATACTTAGGGTCCTACACAACCCATAAGAAGACTCCTGTGTTCTCTTCTCCAAAGGAAATGGCCCTGGGCTGGAATTTCTCATTCGAGGAAATGAGGGAATGGGAGGGGCGGGCATGCAGCATTTCAGAGTGCACCCTAAGCCCCAAAGTTAGAAGACTGAGTTTGGGTTTAAAATACATAGAAAAGCACAGGATCTGCTTCCATGACATCTCATGTGCTACATCCATCTTAGTTTTCTGCTATCTGTCTCTGGTAAACAAATGTGCTTCCCCATTTTGTTCTTTGGAAAATCTGGGGAAATCTTTTAAAATTCAAAAATTGTCAATGTTGCACACACATATGTGAACCAGAGTCCTTCATATTTCATAGGGATGTACAAAACGACTCACCTGTTTCGTTTCGTGACATCCGCATCTCTCTCCCCAAAATCCTGGCCTGCCAGCTCCGCTCTGCGAATGCTTTGACTTGGATTCCTGCATTGAGCTGGGGTTGGACTCGATGGTCTTATAGGCCCCTTCCAACCCTACTATTCTATGATTCTATGAACAAATACATGCAACATAACAAAACGGAAAAGACAGGATCCTCAATTACAACTCAGCAAAAACACACAAGGAGCAAGGGACTTTATAGAAGCTGCACAGGGAAGCTGCATATAGCCATCCTAACTGCTAGCTATTGGTTGTGTTCCCACATAATGCCATGCCATGGTTTATGTTAACCCTGGTTTGTTGCTTTAGCCATGTATTGTCTTGCAGACGAGCAAACAAACGGTGGCTCGTTTTTCCTGTTTCTGGTTTGTTTCTCTCATGTCTGTTTTGCCAACCTTCAGAGCAGTTTCATTTTCAGGCTGCTCTTGCTGGGTGCCTTTGTTTTTGGGCAGACAGCAGTGCAAACAAGCCAGGGATAAGCCATGGGTCTGGGTTCAGACATCACGACAAGCCATAGTTTGGACAAGCCAGACTTTGTCAGCCAACAACAAACCATGGGCTGTAGTTGCGGTTTATAACTGGTTAAACCATGGCTAGTTTGAGGGGAGAAGTTCAGATATAATGACAAGTCAGAATTCAACAAACCACATCATGGCTTAGTGTTATGTGTGAAGCAGGCTATTGATAGACATATCCTCCATGAGATTGTCTAAACCCCATATAAACTAATGGCCTTCACCCCATGTTGGGGCAGCAAATTCTATTCATTAATTCTGTATTATGTGGAGAAGGACTTCCTTTTTGTCTGTCCCAAATCTCCCACCTGCCCATTTCATTGGATAATCCCCAAATTCAAGTACTATGGGGGAAAATGGCTCAGTCTATATCCATTTTCTCCACAGCATGCTGTAGTAACATCCCAGCTCCAAAATTCCTGCCGTAAGGAGGTGCACCCGAAGCTTTTACTGTTACCTGATTCACCGGAGCTTTTAGTTAAAATCAGTTTGTGTGTGTGTGTGTTTAGAAACATAGAATAGTAGGGTTGGAAGGGGCCTACAAGACCATCGAGACCAACGCCCTGCTCAATGCAGGAATCCAAGTCAGAGCATCCCTGACAGATGGCTGTCCAGCCTCATCTTGAATGACTCCAGTGTGGGAGAGCCCACCACCTCCCTAGGTCATTGGTTCCATTGTCGTATTGCTCTAACAGGCAGGAAGTTTTTCCGGATGGTCAGCCAGAATCTGGCTTCCTGTCACTTGAGCCCATTATTCTGTGTCCTGCACTCTGGGATGATGGAGAAGAGATCCTGGCCTTCCTCTCTGGGACAACCTTTCAAGGACTTGAAGAGCGCTATCCTATCTCCCCTCAGTCTTCTCTTCTCCAGGCTAAACATGCCCAGTTCTTTCAGTCTCTCTTCATGGGTTTTATTTCCAGTCCCCTGTTCATCTTCATTGCCCTCCTCTGAACCCTCTCCAGCTTGTCTGCATCCTTTTTAGAGTGCGGTGCCCAGAACTGGACACAGTACTCCAGGTGAGGCCTAACCAGTGCTGGGTAGAGGGGACCTAGTACTTCCTAGGATTTGAAAGCTATGCTTCTATTAATGCAGCCCAAAATAGCATTGGCCTTTTTTGCAGCCACATCACATTGTTGGCTCGTATTCAGCTTGTGATCTACAACAATTCCAAGATCCTTCTCACTTGCAGTGTTGCTGAGCCACGTATCCCCCATCTTGTAACTGTGCATTTGGTTTCTTTTTCCTAGGTGCAGAACTTGGTATTTATCCCTATTAAATGTCATTCTGTTGTTTGACATGGAGCGCCCAGCGCTCCAGTCTATCCAGATCACTTTGAGTTTTGTTTCTGTCTTCCAAAGTATTAGCTATCCCACCCAATTTTGTGTCATCTGCAAATTTGGCACAATTACCCATGCCGTGAGTTTAATTTATTTTATCCATTGCATTAGCACTCTTGGGTTTTTTTAGTATGATTTCCATCTTCTTTATTAATGGGATTTTTTAAAAAAAATTAATGTAAGCTGTCTTGATGTAAGGTGGAAGCAGTAGCCAGGAGTGCATTTTACAAACTGCAGTTGGTACATTAGCTGTGACCTTGTCTAGGGAAACCATGCCATCTCAGGTTCTTCACACAGAGCTTTTATCTTGCGGTTGAGATAGCTCCCTCACGGAAGTTTGCAGGCTCTTTATATGATGCCATTAATCTCCAGGGTGTCTCCTGTACTAAATGCCCTTTGTTCCATTTTTAAATAGATCGCAGATAATAAACTATCAGATTACCCCATTGTCTTCTGCTTCAGTTCCCTCCATGAAAAGAGGAAAAGCGGCAAGAAGAGGAGCGAGATCAGTGAAAGAGAAAGGAAGACTCAGATATGGGGAGAAGGAGGGGAGAAGGGGAGGGGGGAAAGGAAGCACGTGAAAAAGGAAGTCGTCATGATCCTGCATTTAAAATGGAAGCAGAAAGCCCCGTTTTAAATGCAGGATTTTAGGCTGGTGTAGAGATGCCCTCAGTGAATGCATGCCTTAATTACATCCACACTAGACTACTGTAATGCACTTTACATGGGGCTGCCTTTGAAGATGATTTGGAAACTTTTGTTGCTACAGAATGTGGCTACTCATATCCTTGTTGGGACTAGATGAATCATATTACTCCAGTTCTGAACCAGCTGCACTGGTTGCCATGGTGTTTCTAGGCCCAATTCAGAGTGCTGGTGCTGACCTTTAAGTCCAGGTTATTTGAAGAACCACTTAGACACCCATATGAGCCTGTCCATGCTTTAACAACATCTTCAGGGGCCCTTTTCACTGGCCTACCACTAAGATCAGAAAGGTTGGTGGGCGCTAGAGAAAAGGCGTTCTCAGTGGTGGCCCCTTCCTATGGAATTCTCTCCCAAGACGGTTGGCTCCATCTGTGGCTGCTTTTAGGCGGCCTTTAAACACATTTGTGTTCTCCCTGTCTTTTAATGTTCTTCCTTTATTTATTGTATTTTTAATCCAACCAGTAACAAGCGTTCCCTGGGCAGATTACAAACAGTAAAAAGAATAAAACAGACTACAAATATTTAAAAGAATGCATATATTTAATAGAGTAATTGAAAAGGTGTGTGTGTGTGGGGGTATTTGCTGCTGTTAGATATTTGGAATTGTGTTTTATTTTAAGTGGCTTAATTTAAAATTGTTCACATTTAAGGCAGACTATATATTTTAATTAATTAATAAACAAACAAGCATTAACTACAAGAGAGAACTTGTTCCATAACTGCAAAGGA
Organism: Heloderma suspectum; assembly: GCF_057233095.1. Lineage (NCBI taxonomy): Eukaryota > Metazoa > Chordata > Lepidosauria > Squamata > Helodermatidae > Heloderma > Heloderma suspectum. Next base: position 116,259,943 of record NC_139463.1, on the reverse strand, counting down.
ATGAAATGGACGGGGAAACCCTGGTTAGTGGTAGTGTTTCAGGGCATGGGAGGAAGGTCTGGACCTGAGTGACTTTATTTAAAGATCAAAGTCAGTCTCTCTCTGTCTCTTTCTCTCTCTGCTACCCAGAGATACTTTGAAGCTCTCTCTGCTGCCTGTTGCTGAGAGCGGAATTAACTGTACTCTGTGTAGCTGTATCTCTCCCACGTCCACTGCATCCGGCATATATATCCAGCCTGTCTTAGTCTCTCTCCCTGCTCCTGGATTGCCTGGAGGACCTCTTGATCCCCCCCTCCCCACAGACCCTCTCAAGTCATTGCGGATTTTCTTCTCTGCTAATCTGCAACCATCCATAAGAAATGGTCATCCAGAGCCCAGGGTGCTCACGGATGTCTTTAAGGGCACGTCTACACCCAGACTCCTGTTTCCGCTGTTTCATCCCTCCTTATCCCCCTGCTGAGATGTTTGCATGTTGCGCAAGGCAAGCACGCAAAAGCCGGCACAGGAATGAACAATGAATGAGCAACGGGACACAAACCAGGGCACCTATCTGCCTGTCTAGACCTTGTGGGGTCAGGTTGACCCTGTTCGCACATGCGTGCTTGCCTTTCCAGAGCTGCAGCACTGAGCGGTGGCTTGTCTGTGTGAATAAGCCATCTCAGGTCAAATGCCACAGAGATAATTTATTTATTTATGTATTTAATTTCATTTCTATACCGCCCAATAACTGAAGTTCTCTGGGTGGTTCACAAAAATTAAAACCAAAAAATACACAGTAAAAAAATACAAAAATATAAAAGCATTACAACCACAATATAACAATACAACCAGAATAAACGTTGCTCCCACCATCCTAGCTTATCCCAAAATGTAATGCCCAGGAGTTCTGCTGTTGTGTGGTGTTGTGGGGCTGAAACACACATGGCAGACACCGTTTCTTTTCCTTTTTTTACCCACAATGCCATGCAACAGTGGAACTTCTGGAGTACTGCATTATGGGAAAACTATCATGCCTGGCAGGCATCACCACTGACACTGCCCCCAGAAGCTGCTTGAGGATGATGGGCCTGGACTCTGTCTTCAGAAAGGTCACCTAGTCATCAAGGGTACTTGTACTTGTGTCCACAAGTGTATTTGTGTGAATCTGTCCTAAGTACCTTTTTAATGGAGTCATGAATTCTTTCAGGAAATAAAAAAACCCAGAAGCAAAGTATCACGACAAGTTAACTATAACCATAAACCCAGACCACAAACAGGAAGTTAGCTCAACAAGGAAGTATCTGTTATCTTGAGACTTTGGAGCTCACAAGGCCGTTTTTGTTCCCCGCTTGCCTCCGGCCCCCGTCACACCCCAGTTGACCTTGCTAGAATGCGTAAAGCTAGAGACAGACAATGCTTTATAGAGAGAGGCATCGCTCCCAAAATGTACACACACTTTTCTTTTGTCCCACTGTAGCCTGTAGTCTACCAGTTTGGGCAGGTTTGGAAACAGTACAAAAACCCGCCAAACCTATTCCAAGAGGTAGAAGTGGAATGAGTTAACTACACACCACAAGATCTTTCTCTCTCTACCTTCATCTCTCTGGAAACAGACGAGACAGAGATAGACAATCGGTGGCAAAAAGAAGCCACCGTGACTTCTTTCCTCACCCAGCATGTCCTGGTCATACGCCCACCATTTCCCTAATTACCCGTGCCGTGAGTGGTTGTGTCGTCCAAACCCAGCAAGGTGGGTTTGTTGTAGGGGTTATGGGGTGGGTTAGAAGCCACCCCCACCACTTATCTCACCAGGTTCAGGCAACACAACAACCCACGGCATGGTACGGTGTGGGTAATCAGAGCAACGGCAGGCGCATGAGTGGCATGCACAGGGTGGCGAAAAGAAGCCATGCTGACTTCTTTTACCCCGCTAATCATTCAGACCTAGCCTTTCTCTCTCTCTCTGCCTTAAGATGGGGCAGGCAGACTTTAGGCTAACTGAATTTGGGGGGGGGGCATATACATAGTCAGAATCGTAGGGTTGGAAGGGGCATATAAGACCATCGAGTCCAGCCCCCCGCTCAATGTCAAAGCATCCCTGACAGATGGCTGTCCAGCTTCATCTTGAATGCCTCCAGTGTGGGAGAGCCCACCACCTCCCTAGGGAATTGGTTCCATTGTCGTATTGCCAACAGTCAGGAAGCTTTTCCTGATGTTCAGCCGGAATCTGGCTTCCTGTCACTTGAGCCCATTACTCCGTGTCCTGCACTCTGGGATGATCGAGAAGAGGTCCTGGCCTTCCTCTCTGTGACAACCTTAAGTACTTGAAGACCGCTAGCGTATCTCCCCTCAGTCTTTTCTTCTCCAGGCTAAACATGCCCAGTTCTTTCAGTCTCTCCTCATAGGGCTTTGTTTCCAGTCCCCTGATCATCTTTGTTGCCCTCCTCTGAACCCTCTCCAGTTTGTCTGCATCCTTCTTAAAGTGTGGTGCCCAGAACTGGACACAGTACTCCAGATGAGGCCTAACCAGTGCTGAGTAGAGGCGAACTAGTACTTCCCGGGATTTGGAAGTTATGCTTCTATTAATGCAGCCCAAAATAGCATCTGCCTTTTTTGCAGCCACATCACATTGTTGGCTCATATTCAGCTTGTAATCGACAACAATTCCAAGATCCTTCTCGCTTGTTGTGTTGTTGAGCCACGTATCCCCCATCTTGTAACTGTGCGTTTTGTTTCTTTTTCCTAGGTGCAGAACTTGGCATTTATTCCTATTAAATGTCATTCTGTTGTTTTCTGCCCATCGCGTCAGTCTATCCAGATCACTTTGAGTTTTGTTTCTGTCTTCCAAAGTATTAGCTATCCCACCCAATTTTGTGTCATCTGCAAATGTGATCAGCGTTCCCTGCTCCTCCTCCTCCAAGTCCTTAAAAAAAATGTTGAAGAGTACTTGGCCCAGGGCTGAGCCCTGCGGTACCCCGCTCATTACCTCTCCCCAGTTTGAGAAGGTCCCATTGATAAGCACTCTTTCAGTCCGATTCTGTAGCCAACTGTGGATCCACCGGATCGTTGTTTCATCTAGCCCACTTTGAGCTAGTTTGCTCATCAGAATTTCATGGGGCACTTTGTCGAAAGCTTTGCTGAAGTTGAGGTATATGATGTCTACAGCATTCCCATGGTCTACAAGGGAGTTTACTTGATCAAAAAATGAGATCAGAGTCATCTGGCAGGACTTGTTTTTGACAAATCCATGTTGGCTTCGAGTAATCACTGCATTGTTTTCAAGGTGCTTCCAGATGGATTGCTTTATCATCTGCTCTAGAATTTTCCCTGGGATTGATGTCAGACTGACTGGTCTGTAGTTCCCAGGTTCCTCCTTTTTACCCTTTTTGAAGATAGGGACATTAGCCCTCCTCCAGTCATCTGGCACTTCCCCCATCCTCCATGATTTCTCAAAGAGAATAGGCAGCGGTTCTGAGAGTTCTTCTGCCAGCTCCTTTATTACTCTAGGATGCAGTTCATCTGGCCCTGGAGATTTGAACTCATTCAAAGTAATTAGGTGTTCCCTGACCATATGCCTATCGATCTCAAGCTGCAATCCTGCCCCTTCAGCCAGCACTTCGCCTTTGCCAGGGGGGTCATAGACCCTCTTTTGGGAGAAGAATGAGTCAAAGTAGGAATTGAGCACCTCTGCCTTTTCTTTGTCATCCTTATTTAATAGCTGAACCACCATTTCTTTCCTCTGCCTTTTACTATGCACGTAGCTGAAGAAAGCCTTTTTGTTGTTTTTAGCATCCCTCGCTAACCTCAGCTTGTTCTCGGCTTTAGCCTTCCTGACGCCATCCCTGCAATTCTGTGCTACCTGCCCGTACTCTTCCTTTGTTACTTGGCCTTCTTTCCACTTCCTATATGTGTCCTTTTTTGTTTTCAGGTCATCCCTAAGCTTTTTGTGAAGCCACATTGGCTTCCTCTGTTGTCTTCCACCTTTTCTTCTTGTTGGAATTGTTTGTAATTGTGTCTTGAGAATTTCCTTTTTTAAAAGCTCCCACCCATCTTGGACTCCTTTTCTCGTTAACGTCGCTTGCCATGGGATCTTACTGATCATTGTTCTGAGTTTATTAAAATTGGCTTTCCTAAAATCCAGGGTACACGTTTGGCTACACTCAGCTTTTGCTTCCCTTAGAACCAAGAACTCAAGTACAACATGGTCGCTTTCCCCCAGAGTTCCTGTAACTGCTACGTTATCCACTAAGTCATCTCTGTTGGTTAGGATCAAGTCAAGGATAGCCGATCCTCTAGTTCCTTCCTTTACTTTCTGTAGGAGGAAGTTATCCGCCACACAAGTCAGGAATTTCCTGGAGGAGCCTGTTTTGCAGAATTTGTCTCCCAACAAATATCAGGGAAATTGAAGTCCCCCATTACTACTACATCATGCTTCCTTAAAACATTGGCTATTTACTTTTCAAAAGTTTCATCCTCGTCTTCTCCTTGATTGGGTGGCCGGTAGTAGACTCCAACCATCAGGTTCCTTTTATTCTTTGCTCCATTTATTTTGATCCAGATGCTCTCGATGGGGCTACCAAGCTCATCCTCCTGTATTTCTGTGCAGAGATATGTATTTTGCACATACAGTGCAACCCCACCTCCATTTCTGTTCCTCCTGTTCTTTTTGAACAAGTTATATCCTTCAATTGCTGTATTCCAGTCATGGGAGTCATCCCACCAAGTCTCAGTCATATCTATCATGTCATAATTTCCTTCCTGTATTAAGAGTTCAAGTTCGTTCTGTTTGTTTCCCATACTCTGGGCATTAGTATATAGACATCGAAAACCATGTGCATCATAGTCTGGCTTTCTTCCTACATGTGTCTGAAGACTATTATTGGGTGCAATCAGCGCTGTTCTCTCCATCACAGTGCATGCACCTACGTCCATTGTTACCACCAACATTACATCTCCCTTCCCCGTAGGATTCAGTTTAAAGCCCTCCTGATGAAGTTCTTCATGCTGTGGCCAAACACATTCTTCCCATCCTTTGTGAGGTGCAACCCGTCCCTTGCCAACAGCCCATCTTCCAGGAAGTATAGCCCGTGGTCCCCAGAATCCAAATCTCTCTCGTCGGCACCACCTTTGTAGCCAGTCATTCACCCGGAGTATTTTTCGTTCCCTTTCTGTCCCTCTTCTAACTACTGGAAGGATGGATGAGAAAACTATCTGGGCCCCAAAGTTCTTGAGTTTCCTTCCCAAAGCTTCAAAGTCTGATGTGATTTCTTCATAGCTCCGCTTGGCGGTATCATTTGTTCCCACATGGATGAGAAGAAAGGGATACCTGTCAGTGGGCTTTATGAGTGCAGGCAACCTTTCAGTCACATCTCTAATCCATCCTCCAAGGAGACAACATACCTGGCGAGTCCACGGGTCGTCGTGACATACTTGGGTCTCGATCCCACGCAGCAAGGAGTCTCCCACTACTACCATTCTTCTCTTCTTGTTGTTGTAGGCCTGGGTTTCATCGCCTCTGTTTAACTGACCTTCAGCCTCTTGCTCACTCTCATGTAGGTTCCCGTGATTCTTCCTCTGCAGGCTGTCCTCCAGTCTCATCCGCAAGTACCTGGAATCGGTTCCACAGCTCCACTGCTTCTACTGGTGCAAAGTGGTGTCTAGTTCTTCTTCTCCTAACTGTCACTTTTTTCCAAGAAGTATCCTCTACTCCTTTTTCTTCACCTCAGCATTTCCCACTGCCTCAGCTTGCTGTTGCTCTGCAAGTTTCTGGTCTTCCCTTTGCTGCTGTAGTTCCCCCATTCTGTCCAAGAACTCTTCGTGTTCTCTTATTCCCCGGAGGGTCGACAGTCGCCACTCCAGTCCACTTACTTTTTCTTCCAGCAGCGTGATCAACTTGCACTTGTTGCAGGTGTAGGCCATGTTGTTCTCAGGCAAGAAAACAAACATTGCACACACCTTGCAGGTCACCACCACTGGAGAGTCTTGTCCTTCCATAGCCTCTTTTCCCTTTTTGTGTCTTGCTTTGTGATTGTTCTAGACTAGCCTGTGCCTGCTCCTCTACTCAGTAGAGGTTAAAAGCAGAGTCCCCTGGTGTGGAAGTGTGTGTTACAAGACAAATAAATGAAAAAAGTTAGTTAAAAAAAAAATGAAAAAAAAATAAAAAAAATGTTAGGGGCCTCCGCCTTGACCTCCCCTGCCGAACTCCCCTGGCCAACTCCTGTTTGCTCCCCCTGTCCGCTCGCTCTGGTCGTTCGCCCTCTGGGAGCTTGCTTGCTTTTGTAGTCCCTGGACCAGCTGGAGCAGCTTGCTCTGCTCTGCTCAGCTGGGAGGCAGGAAACAGACTGAAGCTTCCCGCCCACTCAGCTGCTGGGAGTACTCAGGCCACACACACCCAGTTCTGTTCGGCATGTATGCATATTATTGCACATAGATACATTCGTACGGAGAGCCTGAAAGAACTGGGCATGTTTAGCCTTGAGAAGAGAAGACTGAGGGGAGATATGATAGCGCTCTTCAAGTACTTGAGAAGTTATCACAGACAGGAAGGCCAGCATCTCTTCTCGATCATCCCAGAGTGCAGGACGCAGAATAATGGGCTCAAGTCACAGGAAGCCAGATTCTGTCTGAACATCAGGAAAAACCTCCTGCCTGTTAGAGCAATATGACAATGGAACCAATGACCTAGGGAGGTGGTGGGCTCTCCCACACTGGAGGCATTCAAGACAAGGCTGGACAGCCACCTGTCAGGGATGCTCCTGCACTGAGCAGGGGGTTGGACTCGATGGCCTTGTAGGCCCCTTCGAATCCTACTGTTCTATGATTCTATGTGACCCCCAGCTGGGCCTGGGGTTCAACCCCTTTGCCCTGTGCAGTGAGGCACTGGGGGCTGCTGCAGCCAGGTTATGCCAGTCACGGCCTTCGTTGCCTCTTGTGGCTCTTCCTCTTCCCTGCTTGGCAAAATAATCTTGTCCTCCCTGGGTAGGTCTGGAAGCCTCATCCCCAAAGGGACGTGCTGCCATCTGCAGGCCTCCCGCCCAGGGAGCTGTGCACGCGCCTCCCTTCCCTTTGCATGCTGATGTGCAGAGCATAGGGATGTCAGAGAATTCCGCCACGGATCTCAGGGAGGCCGAATGCCAGTGCATTCGGCCCCCCGAAATCTGTGGCGGAACGGCCTGCCACCCCCCCCGCGGATCCCCCCCAGGACGAGACTTACCTGGGGTGGATGTTCCAGGTGGCGGCAGCTGGTCTTCCGACCGGCCACCGCCGCCATTTGCAGTCTGGAGGTGTTTTTTGTTTTTTACAGGGACGTGATAGGCTGCGTGAAGCTTTACATAGCCTATCATGGCTGGGTTAAAAAAAACAAACCGCGTATGCAAATGGCGGTGGCTACGGCCGCCGCCATTTGCGTTCCTTATTTTTCACCGTCTTAGTCTATGTAAATATTTACGTAGGCTAAAACGGCGAATCAAAAAGGGACCCAAATAGCGCCCGCCACGCTATTTGCGTTCCCCTTTGTTTTCGGTGTAATAGTCTACGTAAATATTTACGTAGACTAAGACGGTGAAAAATAAGAAACGCAAATGGCGGCGGCCGTAGCCTCTGCCATTTGCGTACGCGGTTTTTTGTTTTTACCCAGAGCCCTCCGCGGCCAGAAAGCCGGCTGCGGATGGCTCTGGGCCTGGCCTGGGCTGGGCCTGGCCGACTGCTCCGCAGAGCCGTCGCAGAGCACAGCCGGCCGTCGAGGATTCCGGGGGGGAGGAACGGAGCGCCTCCCCCCCCGTCGAGGATTCCGGGGGGAGGAACGGAGCGCCTCCCCCCCCCCCATAAACATAATCCGCGGAAAGGTAAGTGACTTTCATACATTCCTAGCAGAGCATGCAGGGGGCTCGAACCCCTGCCTTTCAGGATGCCTGGGGAACAGCAGCAAAAGCAGCATGATTGCTGGTTGTGGCACTGGGGCGGGCGGACGAGGGCCACTGTAGCGGTGTTCTGTGTTTCGCATGCGCAGTGATGTAGGGGCGTGTGCTGGGGGCGTGTCCCCATCGCTGTGAGTTCATTGGCTCCCTCCAGGTGTGGGCAGCATGTGGGTGTCCTCACAGCACAGTGCCTGACTGGTGGGCTCTGGTTGTGTTTCCAGGGATGCTGAGGATGTCTATTTGTTTGTTTATATCCCGCCTTTCCTCCTTAAGGGACCCAAGGCAGCATACATAATCCTCCTTCTCCACCATTTTATCCTCACAACAACAACTCTGTGAGGTGGGTTGGGCTGGGAGTCTGTGACTGGCCCAACGTCACCCAGTGAGCTTCATGGCCAAGTGAGGACTAGAACCCAGATCTCCCAACTCCCTGTCCAACACTCTAGCCACTGCAGCGCACCAGCTCTCGACACAGTTTCTGAATTTTCTGTGTTTCCCCTCCCCTCCTGCCCTGCCAGCAAAGTAGCAGTGCATCTCCCCACTCCCACCCCTGGTATAATTCATATATATGACTGCTCTGTGAATCTTTAAGGCAGGGGAGGACAGCCTATGGCCCTAGGGATGCATGTGGCCCTTGGCCTATTTTCAAAAGCTCTCTGCAAGAGATCGGTTCAGACCTCTGGCACTCTGCTGTGTAGAGAGGGAGAGATAGAAGGGGTGACACACACAGAGAGAAAAACGGGTGGCAGAGAGAGAGAGAGAGAGAGAGAGAAGTTGGTCGTAGAGATAGAGTGACAGAAGGGGTGGCAGAGAGAAAAAGAGAAGGGTGGCAGAAAAAGAGAGGGAGAGAGAGAGAAGGTGTGGCAGAGAGAGGGAAGGAGGCTGGGATAGACAGGGTGGCAGAGAGAGAAAGGAGTGGTGGAGAGAGAGAGAGAGAGAGAGAGAGACAAGGGGTGGCAGAAAGAGATAGAGAGCTGTGTCAGAGAGAGGAAGGGAGGCAGGGATAGACAGGGTGGCAGAGAAAGAAAGAAAGAAAGAAAGAAAGAAAGAGAGAGAGAGAGAGAGAGAGGAAGGAAGGAAGGAAGGAAGGAAGGGGTGGTGGAGAGAGAGAGAGAAAAGGGGTGGCAGAGAGAAAACGAGAAGGGGTGGCAGAGAGAAAAAGAGAAGGGGTGGCAGAAAGAGATAGAGAGAAGGGGTGGCAGAGAGAAGGTGTGGCAGAGAGAGGGAGGGAGGCAGGGATAGACAGGGTGGCAGAGAGAGAAAGAGAGAAAGGGGCAGCCGAGAGAGAGCAAGAAATGGAGAGGGAAAGGGGCGGCAGAGAGAGAGGAAAAGAAAGAGAGGAAGGGATGGCAGGGGGGAGAAAGAGAGAGAGAAGAGGTGGCAGAGGGAGGGAGGGAAAGAGTAAGACAGAGAGAGAAGGGGTGGCAGAGTGAGAGAAAAGGTGCAGGGAAGAGAAGGGGTGGCATAAATAGAAAGAAAAGGATGTAGCCCCACCGACTTTTCGCTCTGGCTCTATCAACCACTGGCATGGGCCCTTCCCATTGCTGGCATGCACCCCCTGCCAGATTCCCCCCCCCCAGGAAGTGCAGTCCTCCACAGAACAAAAGGTGACCCATCTCTGCTTAAAGGTGCTGCAACAAACCAACACAGCTACTCCTTTGGAATTTGGTAAAATATTCCCTTTTACAATTATTATTATTATTATTATTATTATTATTATTAAATTTATTAATCGCCCATCTGGCTGGTCACCCAGCCACTCTGGGCGATGTACAACATACAATAAAACAGTTTCAAACAATAAAATTCTACAATAAAAAACATTTTCTAAAATACCCTAACCCACCCCAAATGCCTGCCTGAACAATGATGAAAATGATGGAATAATTTAATGATGGAAGCTCATTAAAGATGGGCATGACGGAGTTCCCTAGGGAGGGAGTTCCACAGAGTGGGGGCCACTACAGAAAAAGCCCTCTCCCTTGTCCCCACCAGTCTAGCTGTCCTGGCTGATGGGACAGAGAGAAGGCCATCCGAGGCTGATCTTGTTAAGTGGCCTGTCTGGTGCTGCTGGAGGCGCTCCTTAAGATAGGCTGGGCCGGAACCATATAGGGTTTTAAAGGTCAAAACCAACACCTTGAATTTGGCCCGGAAAACAACTGGTAACCAGTGCAACTCCTTCAGCACTGGAGTGATGTGATCTCGCCGGCGGCTGCCTTTAATCAGGCGAGCCGCCGCGTTCTGTACCAGCTGCAGTTTCCGAACCGTCTTCAAGGGTAACCCCACGTAGAGTGCATTACAGTAGTCTAAACGAGAGGAGGCCAGGGCATGTACTACCGATGGGAGCAGATGGTCGGGAAGTAAGGGGCGCAGCCGCTGTATCAGATGGAGTTGATACAGCGCTGTCCGGCTCACAGCTGACACCTGAGCCTCCATGGACAGCTGGGAGTCCAAAATGACCCCCAGGCTGCGGACCTGGTCTTTCAAGGGTAGCCGTACCCCATTCAACACCAGGTCAACATCCCCCAGCCTCCTCTTGTCTCCCACCAAAAGTACCTCGGTCTTGTCAGGGTTCAGCTTCAGCCTATTCCTCCCCCATCCAGCCACTCACCGTCTCCAGACATTTGGACAGGGATTCTACAGCCAACCTTGGTGAAGATTTGAATGAGAGGTAGAGCTGCGTGTCATCCGCATATTGATGACACTGCACCCCAAACCTCCTGATGATAGCCCCCAGCGGCTTCACATAGATGTTAAATAGCATCGGGGAGAAGATAGAACCTTGTGGCACCCCACAAGTTAAGTGGCCATGGGTCCGAAACCTCCTCTCCCAGTGCTACCCTCTGGTACCTGCCGGAGAGGAAGGACCGGAACCACCGCAATACGGTGTCTCCAATGCCCAACGCCTCCAGGCGGTCCAGGAGGATACCGCGGTCAACGGTATCAAAAGCCGCTGAGAGGTCGAGGAGAACAAGGAAGGAGCATTCACCCCTATCCAGAGCCCTCCTCATATCATCTACCAAGGCGACCAAGGCCGTTTCTGTCCCATGCCCAAGCCTGAAGCCCGACTGAAATGGGTCTAGATAATCAGTTTCTTCCAAGTGTGCCTTCAACTGCACCGCCACCACCCGCTCAATCACCTTGCCCCAAAATGGCAGATTTGAGACTGGGCGAAAGTTGTTCAGAAGTTGAGGATTCAAGGAGGGCTTCTTTAAGAGCGGTCTTATCACTGCCTCCTTGAGGGCTGATGGCATCACTCCCTCCTCAAGGGAGGCGTTCACCACCGCCCTGATCCCCTCCCCCAGTCTCTCTCTGCAGCCCATAATGAGCCAAGATGGGCAAGGATCAAGTAAGCAGGTGGTCGGCCGTACAGATGAAAGCACCTTGTCCACTTCATCAGGAGGAAGAAGCTGGAACTGATCCCACAAAACCGGTTTGCCACAGGCCGCCTCTTGCTCACTAACTGTATCCACAGTGTGCAGAGTAACGCACCTAATCTGATCAATTTTATCTGCAAAATGCCTTGCCAAGGCCTCACAGGAGGCCTTAGAATGCTCCAGTGGTTCCGGAGCCACAGGACCAACCAGGCTCCGGACCACTTGGAACAGCCTCCTGGGACAGCACTCTGCAGACGCGATAGAGGCAGCATAATATTCCTTTTTTGCTGCCTTCACCGCCACGTGATAGGCTGAAGATACAGCTCTTACAAGACAAATGTAGGTTGGAACTGGACAATACAAGCTTTCACATTTCACTGAATTTGTCATCGGGAAGGATGGAAAGGGAGCAAAATTGTAAACCAGGGGAGCACTAGCTAAGTTATAAGTTAACAGAGAATGTTTGCATTGTTGATAAAGGCCTCTTGCCAGGTCTAAGACATTTGCATTGCTGATGGGCTATTTGCAAAGCTAGATAAGGGGTGACTGCCATAGAAAAGTCAGCATTTGTGACTGAGGCAACTATAGGGGCCCAGAAACCCCCAAACTTGATTTCAGCCAGAGATTGCCTAGGCGAAGTGAAACATCAGGCCCATGTTGGGGTCTTTCTTGAGCCGCTTTGAGGTTCTGGGCTGCCCCATTCTTCAGATGGCCAAGGAAATGGGGGCCCTGTTTTTTGTTCAAGCAAGCTCAAGCCATGCTGTTACATACTGTATGTTTCAGGGAAAGTCTGTAGCTTAGTGGACATGCTTTGTTTGAAGAAGGTGCCAGGTTCAAACCTGGGCCCCGCTGAGCATGACTGGAGAACCACTCCCATTCAGTGTAAACCAGTAGTTTTCAGATCTGGGGTCCAGTTGTAGTCCATCCATGCATTCGGGGACCCATTTCTTCCTCTTTTTTACCATATATTTGTATGGCGGTAATGCTGCTGTTGCAACCTGTCTTAGGGTCAGGTAGTTTAATGGCATTCAACAGGACTTACTCCTGGGTGTGTACAGGATTGCAGCCACACTTAATATCTGGATAGGCGGGGGGGGGGGGATGGAAAGGAAACAGCTCTTTGAGAGCATTTCTACACCAGCCTAAAATCCTGCATTTAAAATGGGGCTTTCTGCTTCTGTTTTAAATGCAGGATCACCACTGACTCCCGTTACACACGCTTCCTCCTCCACTCCCGCTTCTCCCCGTATCTGAGTCTTCCATCATCTTTCATTGATCTCGCTTCTCTTCTTGCCGCTTTAACTCTTTGCACAGAGGAAACTGAAGCGGAACACAGGGGGTAATTTGACAGCTCATTATCTGCGAACTATTTAAAAATGGAACAAAGGGCATTTAGCGCAGGAGGGACACAGCAGGGTCACGGAGTCATGTAAAGAGCCCGCAAACTTCCTCCGTGAAGGAGCAATCTCAATCGCAGGATAAAAGCTCTGTGTGATGAAGCCCTAAGTGTGCATTTAACATGCAAGTGCAGCAAAGTCATGATGCATCAGTCTCTGCACTCAAGAGATTTAACTTCTGGAGGCCCAGAGGAAGGGGCAGAAACCTGAAGAACTCTAGTGTACAATGTTAGAGCTATGTTTAAGTATGGTAAGCAGTATATAAATCTAATGAATGAATGAATGTCTGCCCATACACACTAACACAATTTTAAACATTATGTACAACAAAGGTGGGCAGAAGATAGATCTCCAGATATTTTGAACCTAACTCCCAGAAGCCAGCATGAACCGACCTGTACACTATGCTCTGCATCTCAGGCCCTCCTCTGGGAGCCTCCTCCAAGGGAGGCTTGGAGGGTGGCAAGAAGGGAGAGGACCTTCTCAGTAGTGGCCATGCATTTATGGAATAATCTCCCTGGTGAAGCCCGCTTGGCACCAACATTGTCATCTTTCCAGCACCAGGTTAAAATTGCCCTCTTCTCTCAGGCATTTGGCAGCATATAAGGAGTCTCTTTGATTGTCTCTAGCTGATTGTTTTAAATTGTTTTGGATAGATGTTGTTGTTGTGTGTGCTATTTGTTTTATGACATTACATGAATGGTTTTATACTTCATATCATGTATTTTAATGGTTTTTAATTTTTGTAAACTGCCCAGAGAGCTTTGGCTACGGGGCGATATAGAAATATAATAAATGAAATGAAGCCCCTGCCAGCATAGCCAATGGTCAGATATGCTGGGAGATGAAGTCCAAAACATCTGGATATCTTCTTTCTGCCCACCCCAGACCTACAACATCCCTACCAAGAGGCAAAATGGGGACAAAATGGGAGCAGTGTTTTACCCAGGACAGGAAAGAGTGATTGTCCTGGGTAAACACAGATAGTGGCACTGTATGCTCAGTGTTCTTCCCTTTTTTTGCTGTTTTTTTAAAAAAGAGGGGCTGTTGAGACAAACAGCTGGCCGCAATACATAGCTGTCGATTTGTGTTCTCCAGTTGGATTTTCAGCAAGCCAAAGAAGAGCCACATTTCTGAACAAAGTTCCTAAACAAAAAAGGTATCTTTTAGAACAGGGATGGAGAACATGCATCTCTCCAGCTGGTGTTGCACTGCAGTGGCCATCATCCCTCACCATTGGCTATGCTGGCTGTGGCTGATGGGAGTTGCAGTCCAACAACATCAGGAGGGAAACACATTCCCCACCTGTTTTAGAATTATCCAGACTTCTCAAATGAAACAAAATTCCCTCCATCTCTCTCCCCCACCCCCAACACATACACACATTATGCTATGGTCAGAAGCACTCAGTATATTGAAATGAAACTGATTCCAGCTCACCTCACGCTTATATATATAGGTCAAGATGCAGAGAGGGATCTGTTCCTTGTCAGATCCCTCCAACGTATCGCCTGCCTCACCTTTGTCTTCCTCCTTCACTTTGGCATGCCAGCTGGACAGTTCTGCATTCTGATTTCTCAGTGAGTCACGTCTGCCCGGAAGGGAAGACAAAATCCCCTTGTAATCCTGGCCTGTGTAAGCTCATTAGTGTGTGAAGCAGAAAGGCTACCTTGGGCACATGGAAGGATGGATATAGATGGAGGAGTTGATGGACAGACAGTCCCCTGAACCATTAATTCCTAGCTTGACCAAATGGAAGGCTCAAAGTGTGAGTCAGGGACTGGGTTTGATGAGTGTGGTGAGGGAAAAAAGCCATGGTGGCTTATTTCCCCCACCGTGCGTGCTGGTCGTGTGCTGGCTGTTTTTGCACATTCTAGCCGTGGCTGGGCTTGTCATGTTGTGCGAACCCTGCGAGAGTGGGTTGTGTTCAAACTACTGTACAATTGCGCTTATTTCACATGCCAGCAAGGTTATGCTCAAAATCCTACAAGCTAGGCTTCAGCAGCATGTGAACCGAAAACTACCGGAAGTACAAGCTGGGTTTCGAAGAGGCAGAGGAACTAGAGATCAAATCGCCAACATTCGCTGGATCATGGAGAAAGCAAGAGAATTCCAGAAAAACGTCTATTTTTGCTTCATTGACTACGCTAAAGCCTTTGATTGTGTGCATCACAACAAACTGTGGCAAATTCTTAAAGTGATGGGAGTACCAGACCACCTTACCTGTCTCCTGAGAAACCTGTACGAGAGTCAAGAAGCAACAGTAAGAACCAGTCATGGAACAACCGATTGGTTCCAATTTGGGAAAGGAGTACGACAAGGCTGTATATTGTCACCCTACTTATTTAATTTATATGCAGAGTACATCATGAGAAACGCTGGGTTGGATGAATCACAGGTCGGAATTAAGATGCCGGGAGAATTATCAACAACCTCAGATACACAGACGATACCACCCTAATGGCAGAAACCGAAGAGGATCTAAAGAGCCTCTTATTGAAGGTGAAAAAGCTGGTTTGAAACTCAACATTAAAAAAAATAAGATCATGGCATCTGGCCCCATCACTTCCTGGCATATAGAAGGGGAAGAAATGGAAGCAGTGACAGATTTTATTTTCTTGGGCTCCAAGATCACCGCAGATGGTGACTGTAGCCATGAAATTAAAAGACGTTTGCTCCTTGGGCGGAAAGCTATGGCAAACCTAGACAGCATAGTAAGAAGCAGAGACATCACCTTGCCGACAAAGATTCATATAATCAAAGCTATGGTTTTCCTAGTAGCAATGTATGGCTGTGAGAGCTGGACTATAAGGAAGGCTGAGCGCCGAAGAATTGATGCCTTCGAACGTGGTGCTGGAGAAGACTCTTACAAGTCCCCTGGACTGCAAGGAGGTCAAATCAGTCCATCCTAAAGGAAATCAACCCTGAGTGCTCATTGGAAGGACAGATACTGAAGATGAAGCTCAAATATTTTGGCCACCTAATGCAAAGAGAAAACTCCCTGGAAAACACCCTGGTGCTGGGAAAGATTGAAGGCCAAAGGAGAAGGGGACGGCAGAGGATGAGATGGCTAGATAACATCATCGATGCAATGAAATTTATATGAATTTGAGCACAGTCCAGGAGAGAGCGGAGGACAGGAAGGCCTGGCATGCTATGGTCCATGGGGTCACGAAGAGTCGGACATGACTTAACGACTGAACAACAACAACAACAACAACACATCTCACCAGCTGACCTGTGTGCCTGCCTGCTCATTCTGGGTTGTAGTCAGAACCAGGCAGAATGCTAAAGGAGCAATCCAAAGTGCTGAACCCTATTCCCAAAATGGGTTCAGCAGCTTGGATACCTCCTTTAGAGTTCTGGCTGGTTCTACCTAAAACCCAGAAGGGATTCATCGCCCCACCGAAATCAGGGTCACCAGTCTCCACTGCAGAGGGCTGTCCTCTGACAGCACTTCAAACAGAGGGCCGTCCTGTGTAAAGTAGGACACCTGGCCACCCTAGGGAGCAAGCGCATGGCATAATCTATCCTTCAGCATCACGTGATATGGTGAGCTGGGATGGAGTTAAGCAACCTGACTCCTTAGCACCCAAGCGCGAGTTTCCTAGTCTGTGCATAATGAAAATGATGAGATACACAAAGAATTGTGACAACTAGCCCAGGAAACAAGCAAACAAAGAAAAGTCCTGGCCTCTCCTCTCCCACCCCTCTAGTTGGTTGGCAACTCTTCCCCCATCCCTGCCTTGTCCATCTGATTCACATGATAATCTCTTTGGACTGGAAGATTATCGCTTTTGTGGTCTGCTACTGATGCTATGTAGATGTGAACCAGGACGGCTACTACTAGGGATGTCAAAGAAATCTGCTGCGGATTCTCTGGAATCTGGCCTCAGGAATCTGCAGTGGATCGGGACCACTTACCTCTGCTCCAGGAGGACTGGAGGCGGAATGGCACTCGGCTGCTTCTTCCAGTCAGAGCTGTTCACCTCCTCCCTGTCCCTGCCGATTGCCTTTAAAAAAATGTATTTTTTTTTAAAAAAGGCGATTGGGAGGATGTTCCCATAGACATACGCAAATAGAGTCATGAATCTTGCGTATAAGTCTATGTGTCCATAGGCTTATACACAAGATTCACCGCTTTATTTTGCATATAAGGCTATGGGCACATCCTCCCAATCGCCTTTTTTTTTTAAAGACATTTTTTTTAAAGGCAATTGGCAGGGACAAGGAGGAGGTGAATGGCTGTGGCTGGCAGGACAGAAGATAAGCGCCCCCAAGCCAGTTCCCCCCCCCCCGACGGAATCTGAGCGGAGCAGAACTGCTCTGGAGGATTCTGGGGGGGAGGAACAGATCACCTCCCCCCCCCACGGATTCCCCATCGGAACAGACGGTAGGGATAAACCCCTAGCTACTACTAGCAGCCTCAGAACTGTAATTATATAGTAGAGGAAGTTGGCTGTGGTTGTTGTCATCAAAGTAGCGGTTGTAGCTGTGATCCTAATAGCAGTGATTGTAGCAGTAGCGCAAATGACAGTATTGGTTCTGGCCAGAGTAGCTGTTGTGTTTGAGTAGATCAGGGGTGTTGAACCTCTTTCAGCCCGAGGGCCAAATTCCACTTTGGAGAAGCTCTTGGGGGCTGCATTCCAGTGGTGGCTGGGTGGAGCCAAAGGTAAAGGGGTGTGGCCAAACAATCTCTGTTTGCAGAGATGGGCTTGGACACAACGACAAGCCAGATTTCAACAAACCACACCATGGCTTAGAGTTATGTGAGAACCAGGCCACGGAGCTGAAAGGGACCTCCAAGGGATCACCCAAATTAAGCCTAGATCTTCACTATGTTCCCCTCCTGTCTTTCCTCAGACCTGTAGTAACTGCTGTACGCTGGGAAAACCTGTACTCTTAACAGCAGTAATAGTAATAGGAGAAACTGAATTTGTTCCATGTCATGACATGAGTGGTGATGGGTGCCGGATCTTTTCAGATACGTATTTCCTCTTTTAGAGTTCTGAGGAAGAAGAGGAGGACTGAAAATAGTGATCTTTTCTCCTGGCACTTCCTCTTCTTTAGATATCTGTATAAGCCACAGCCACAGCCTCAACAGAGAGGTGGTCTGAGAAAGCAGATTTGCAGAGGAAAAGCCACCCATCCAGCTTCAGCTTCCTTTGTAAGGAAGGGCAACATGGCTACCCCAATTGGATATGTGAGCTGGAATTATTCAAAGGCACTGGGGTTTGAAAGATGACATCCAATTATATGTAAGGTCTATCTACGATTCTCCCCAAACTCAAGAGGATAGGATATCAAAGGCTGACCCTATGCTGATTAGGTGTAGAAAATGTCAGGTAGGGATAGTCACATTTGAAACTTCCTGGATATTAAAAAATGAAAAAAAAAACAAAAAACAGCGTTACAAAACCTCGCCTGGCCGAAATTCAGGCCGGGGAGAAGCGCCCCGTCTCCCCGGCCGTGAAACAAAGTGTTAAAAAAACAAAAACAAAAACAACCCCGTGATAGGCTACATAACGATTAACGTAGCCTATCACGGCTAGATTTCCAAAGTCAGCCGTGATAGGCTACGTAAATCGTTACGTAGCCTATCACGGGTGACTTTGGAAAAAAAAAAAGCGCGTACGCAAATGGCGGCGGCCTATGGGCACCGCCATTTGCGTTCCTTATTTGGTCCTGGTAGTCTACGTAAAGACTTACGTAGACTACAGTGTAGTCTACGTAAATCTTTACGTAGACTACCGGGCGTCTTGACGTAGGCGTCTTGACGTAGGATGCACGTGATTGGCGGTGTTGGAGCAGTACGGCGAGGTAGAGGCGCGGGGCGAAGAGAGGGGAGGGGAGGCGCCGCCCTGGGAGCAGAGCTTGGCCGACGCCGGCGCGAAGTGGCAGCGGTCACCAGCCCTGCGAGAGTTCGAGCGCGCCCTTCGTGGACTTCTGCACCGCGCTCCTGCGTGGCCAGGCCAGAGTAGCACGCGGGTGGAAACGCCGCCTGGGACTGGGACTGCACCAAGCGGACTGTCCGCCATCTTGGACAGTCGGAACGGAGCTCAGTGGAGGCCAGAAGCCTCAGAATCGGCGTGCTCCCAGTCACCCGGGCGAGCGCAGCTGCAGGCTGTCACCCAGTCAACCCACCTGCTGCTGGCTGAAGGAAGGCCACCCTCCCAAACCCAATGTGGCAAACAGCAAGCCACCCACCACATGGCACTTATAATTTGATTTCTGCCATTTATTTTTATTTTTACTCTGCTGTAATTGTGGATTAACCACCCACCAGCAGTGTACCACCGGAGAGTGCTGAAACTGGGCTCTGGACATAAGCATTGCAAATATTTACAGCAATATAGCCTTGTAGTGAGACATATATATTTACACCATTTTTGTTGGACTTTTGCTTCTCTACTTCATGTGTTTTTGCAGCGGAGCTCCTACCTGAGCCTATGTGTCCTAAAAATACTATAGTTATTTTTGTTTATTTTTCACATTTTCTTGCACATATTTACATACTGTTACTCATAAATGACAACAATGTATGTTATTATCTTACAAATCATATATCTTTAAAAACATAAATGAATGGTTTTCATGAGTTATGTTCTATCCCCATACATTTTGTTATTTCAATTTATGTATCCGTATCTCTTATAACAGTTTAGTTTAACCTCCGGTTTGCTAGTAAAACTGAATTACCATGTCATGAAATGATGCATGTCTAAAAAGTGTGTCACCATCATGAAAAGTTTGGAAAGTTCTGCCCTACTTTCGCGAGAGCAGAAGTGTGCAGATTTGACTGTCCACTATCTGTAGTCTTGCTTGTCAATTTCTTTGTATGTTTCAGCTGTCAAAGGAAGCACCAAAATGGAGTAGGTAACATACAAGGAAATTGACAAGGCAAGACTACGCACAGGCTAATCTGGGCACACTTGCAAAGGACCGGGAGAAAAATAATACTAAGAGAAAGTACAAACCCATTTGCTCAATTCAGAAGCACCAGGAAAAAAAAATGCGAATGAAGTAAGTGCACCAAAGCGGGGAAGGAATAACTCCCACTTGACAATGTCATCCTCTCACCATTAAGTCTTGAACGGATACTTGCCAGTGTCCTCCCCACTTTCAAACTTCCCCGAGTCTCTGGCAAGTCCAGAAATAGGAGTTATTGCCTCTCCCCCTGCCCTGCTGCCTTTTCGTAGCTCTTTCTCAGAGCAGATACTGCTGCTGTTACTGCACTTCAGTGCATTTGCGCAAATCTCCCCAAGAGTTTTTGAAGAAAAACTTAAAAGGCAGCTGCATGGGGTGGAGTGAATGGGGCCCCATTGGGGGGGGGATGTAATTACTTCTGGTATGAGGGCCCTATTTGCTGTGTCCCATTTAGCCATCCTCTAAGGGTTTTTTTGTGTTTTTTAAATAAACAACATTGGGAGTATTTGCGCAAAATTAGGGGCTGAGAAGTAAATGGAAATTTGCATAGATTTAGAGGCTGGGAAGTAAATGGAGGGGAAATTTGTGCAAATTTAAAGCCTGGGCAGTAAACAGAGGGGAAATTTGCTCAAATGCAGCAACTGCTCTGAGAAGGAGCCACAAAAAAGGGGAGAGGAGGCAATAATTCCCATTTTTGGACTTGCTGGAGATTCTGGAGAAGTGTTGAAAGGGGGGGAGGACACTGACAAGTGTCAGTTCAAGATTTAATAGCGAGAGGATGACATTGCCAAGTACGAGTTATTGTGTGTGTGTCCCCCGCCCTTTGGTGCACTTACTTCATTCACTTTTTTTTTTCTTTTTTGGTGCACCTGAATTGCACAAATGGGTTCCTACTTTCTTTTAATATTAATTTTTCCCTGGTACTTCGCAACTGTACACAAATTAGCCTATATGCATTGTCACTTTCCTTCTATGTTACCTACTCCAGCACTCCCTTTGATAGCTGAAACATACAAGGAAATTGACAAGGTGAGACTATACATATTAGACGCTGAATCTGTGTACTTGTGAAAGACTGGCAGGGGATAATTAAAAAAAATATGCCTCCATGTGTGCACTTCCGAAGCACCAAAAATATTTTTTTTAAAAGGTGGTGAATGAAGTAAGTGGTCCGGAAAGGGGTAGCGATCAGAGTAGGAAGAGGGGTCAAGCCGTAGGGATGATACGAGAGGGGTTGTGCTGCAAAGCATACTGGGATATGTGCAGGTAGTGGGCTGGAGGACTGAGGGGGAAACAAGCTATGCCAAGCTGCTGCACACCTGCTTGTCTGTCAGGATAACGTGGGTTGATCGGTGAGACAGCAACTCACTGTGGCCAATTCTCAGGGTGGCTTAGCGTTACTTGCCAACCTGCCCAATATACAGCAGCTTCCTGTATTTCATTCATAGGGGATGTGGGAAGGGACTACAAACAGGGCATCTCCTACAGATTGAACAGTCCTAGTTGGCTGGTAACGGGAGGTTTTCCCTGGGTTCCTGCGTCCCAAATTGTATGAGACATATGCTGGTAGAACTCCCCCAATCTGTTGGTATAGCCCCCAAGCAGCAATGGCCCATCTTTTAATTTGGGTGTGTGTGTCTCATGGCTACTTTCAAATTACAGTTAAAGTCATGGATCTTTCACATCACATGTGGTTTGGCCCTAACATCTCCAGCCAGCACCTATTTCCCACACAAAACCAGCCAAGCTCCTGTGTCAGAAACCCCACCCCTGCAGGTCAGTTGCCCATTTGGGGGGTGGGGGAAACAGGGACCCACAACCATTCAAGAACATGAAGGTCCTTCCTGTGTCAAATCTAGGGATGGGCTGGCATACCAAATGAAATTAGCTAAAGACCAAGTCCAAACATTTGATTTAAATTAAAAAACAAAACAAAAACACAGCATGATTTAATTGTATTTACACATCAAGAACATAGCAGCAAAATTTGTCAAAGCCTTTTCTCACATTATGGAAAAGAGATTAAATATAATTTGTTATTATGAAGAACCATAAAGAAAACCTCCAAGCAGCCAATGGATTCTACCAATAGTTTTGTCTCTAAAATAAAGGGAAACGACATTGTCAGCAATTCAATTTAAATTTGATGTGTTTGTTTGTCATTGTAAATACTTTTAAACAAAAAATCTAGGGATGGAGGAGAAATTAATTTGGTTCACATTTTAATTTTAATATTAAATGTTAATTAACTTTTTAATGCAAACTTACTGATTTCACCATCTCAAACCAACTTGTGAACTGAAATTCAGTTATCCTTTGAAATTTACACTTCTCCGAATTTTGCAAGAGAGTCCTTGAATTAAAAATGCACCCAAAATTGTGCATAAAAATGTGTATTTTAGGGGAAAGTGCACACAAAAATGCCTATATTACTGAAAGTAACATTATAATGCATTATATTAGGAAAATTATTTGCAAAAACGTGTATATTCAGCACAATTATGCAGAGATGCATGTATTAGGAGAACTGCACACAAAAATGTGTACACATTTCCATGCAAATTTTTAAAGTAAGGACTTGCAGCTTAAGACTGGAAAATGAGACATGGAAATCTGCCAAAACTGACAGATTTGTCCATCTATAGTCAAATCTCCGTCACTCATCGGTGTCACTTTAGGCAAAAACATGGCTATAGAGCACAAGCAGGCAGCAGTCTCCTAGCAATATGTAAAACCCAAGACAGTTTTATTTGGCGCCGAACCTCCTGCCCCCGCTCACGTAGAGCTAGATGGTTATATCTTAACTTGGACTGAAGCACTTTGCACGCCATCTCAGCCTATGTGTCACAAAACCACAGCTGCTGAGAGACCACAGAAAGAAGAGGCAACTTAGAAATAATGAAGCAAGCGCAGGGGACGGCAATGGGGTGAGTGCTTCGTTTATTATATGGCAATTAAGTCAAAAACTCAAACGGATTTTGAAGTCCACTTTAGCCACTTTCTCTCTCAGACAGCTAAAAACATTCCTGTATGATTAGTGCCTTCCTTCCAAGTAAATATATCTTACAATCCATTTCTAAGGACACAGGTGCTCAGACTGTGAACATTCTAAGAATAATTTGCCTTTACTGTCTCTTGGATCACAGATCTCCCATTTTACTTAATGGTGACTTCCTTCTGAGCAAAGATGTTGAGGTCTGTGCAGCTGCGTACAGGACTGGGTTATATGTTTTGTTGATTGTGTGATCAGATGTTGTTGGACTACAATTCCCATCATCCCTTGCCATTTACTATGCTGGATAGAGCTGATGGGAGTAGTAGTAATCCAACAACATCTGGAGGGCCACATGTTCTCCCACCTCTAGCAGATATGGTTTTTAATGGAAGGTTTGTACGTTGCTCTTGGGGCTGAAAGACAGGATATAAATAGGTTAATTAATAAATAGGTGTCATATTCTGCTGACCTTGGATGCTTCCCAGATAATGGACTAGCAGGGGTCCCAACCTTTTGGGGTTGGTGGGCACATTTGGGATTTTGAGAGAGTGTCATGGGCACTCGCACAAAATGGCTGCCATGGTGGATCTGACAACTCACAAATCATCCATTTCCCAGACGTTCACACTTCTCTCTGCAACATGCCAGCCTCCGTTTATTATCAGTTAAGCAGCCTAACTGAGAGATCTTAAATGAATTAAACTAACTGCTTATCAGAGGATCACTGTGGACTGTCAACCCACCTGCCTCATATGGAGATCAGTTATTTGCTATATGTTAAACTTCTGGCATGAACCAATGCTGCTGCTGACTGTTTTATGTTTTGATAAAATTCCTCTTTAATATCATATGGTTCTTATCTGACTGTATCTTTTTGTATGTTGACTATATGTATGTGTGCATTTGATGTATGCTATAGCTATTTTGTACTTATATAATTTTTAATTAAAAAAAAATAAAAATTATGATGATTAATAATAATAACAATGTTAAAAATTAAAAAATACCAGGGGACCCTAGTGGATGCCAAGAGACTTGTCTGCAGACACACTGGTGCCTACAGGCCCACATTGGAGACTCCAGGACTATGACATACCAAGTACATTTAGAAGAATATATTAAGAGCCTTGCTGGATCAGGCCAAAGATCCATCTAGTGAAGCATCCTGTTCCCAACAAGGGACAGCCAGAAGCTTCTGGGGAGTCCACCAACAAGGCATGGAGGCAACATCTCTCACCATCCTCAAAACTGGTATACTGTTTCTGAACCTGTAAGTTCCATTTAGCTGTTGAAGTTAATAGCCATTGATGGCCCCTATCTTCCATGAATGTGTCTAATCCACCCTTCCTCAGCCTGGTGTTCTCCAGACATTTTGGACTACAACACCCATAACCCCAACCATTGGCCATGCTGGCTGGGGCTGATGGGAGTGTAGTCCAAAGCATCTGGAGGGCACCAGGTTGGGGAAGACTGGCCTAATCCCACTCTTAATACCATCTAAGCCCAGAGTCATCGTGTGAAACTACCTTATCCAAAGAGCCACAGATCACAGTCACAGTAAGAACGTCAGAAGAGCCCTGCTGGATCAGACCAAGGGTCCATCTAGCCCAGCATTCTGTCCACACAGTGGCCAACCAGCTGTCGACCGGGAACCCACAAGCAGGGCATGAGCGCAACAGCACCCTCCCACCCATGTTCCCCAGCAACTGGTGTACATAGGCTCACTGCCTCTGGTACAGGAGGGAGCACATAGCCCTCAGGACTAGCAGCCACTGATGGGCTTCTCTTCCAGGAATTTGTCTAACCCCCTTTCAAGGCATCCAAACTGGTGGCCATCACGACATCCTGTGGTAAACTTCAGCAATAAAGTACTTTGGTTGCATAAATTGGCATGGTCACTTCAGCAAGGATCAAACTGCTGCTTTGGGGTGGGGGTGGCCTTATGTTAGTTGTAGGCCAAAACATCTGAAAGTTGTTCAAGTTGCCCACCCCTGTACGGGAGCTTTCACCAGTTATATAACACAGAACTAACAGTGGTCAAGAGTGAGCCTGGCAGTGGTTACGCGCAACTGTAAAACCAGTGGAAAACTGCCAGTGTGAATTCTCCTTAATTCTCTCAAGAAAAGGAGGTACTCTGTACTCCTCAGCCACACCCGGTAGTGACTTGCTGTTGCTTAAATGCAACACCTAGAGGTGAGGTAGACAACTTACGAACATAAGAAGAGCCCTGCTGGATCAGACCAAGGGTCCATCTAGTCCAGCATTCTGTTCCAACCAACTGCCCATTGGAAACCCAAAAGCAGGACGTGAGTGAAACAGCACCCTCCCCACCCCCATATTCCCCTAGATATGGCCCTCTGAATGTTTTGGCCTACAACTCCCATCATCCCTCACCATTGACTATGCTGGCTATGGCTGATGGGAATTGTAGGCCAAAACATATGGAAGGCCATATGTTGCCCACCCGTGACTAGAGTTTTAAGATTAATTTTCCCGGGGGCAGTATACATTTTAAATCAACATTATAGCATCATGGTGAAATAATTCTATACCTCTCCGTTGTTGTTTTTTTAAAGGGAAAGTATCACTGGAAAATATTTTGGCAGTCATTAAAAGATCAATTAACAAACAGACAATCCCCCAAACAGAAAATGGGATGATAAAAATGGCATCTACCACAGCGATTATGGGTCGAGAGTTGTGGGTCGAGAGTTGTGATAGGTTGCTTTTCATCACTGCCCATGTCAAAATGCTGCCCTTAAAAAAAAAAAAAAGGACCGAGGAGCAGTGCTAAAGACATCTGCACATGATTTTTATGAAAAGTCAGACTTTCCAAAGTCAGGGCTGGCCCAAGACATTTGCGTCCTGAGGCAAAGATAAAGATGACATCACCGCTGCCATTCTATATGCAAAATATGACTGGACTGGCAGCAGAATCTTTCTTCAATGCTAATGATAGGGCAGCGTCCTTCACTGCACCTGAAGGCAGCAGGCCCATTTGGGGGATGCAGGATAGGCTGCCTGGCAGACAGCTCTCTCCTCCAACACCTTGCAGCGCCCTCCCAGCATCTGCCACCGGAGGCAAGCGCTTCACTTCACCTCAAGGTAGGGCTGGCCCTGACTGCGGTCTGAGAAAGTACCTTCCCTACAGGAAATTTCCAGCCACAGTGAACCTCAGAAGCTGCCTTACACTGAGTCAGGCCATGAGGGAGGGAGACGTAAAGTTGGGGGTAACAATGGATGAAGGCTTGTGCACCACAATAGAGAGAACAGCTCTAACAGCGCCCAATAATAGTCTTCAGAAACATGTAGGAAGAAAGCCAGACTATAAAGCACATGGTCTTCGATGTCTATACACTAATGCCCAGAGTATGGGAAAAAAGCAGAACGAACTTGAACTCTTAATACAGGAGGGAAATTATGACTTGATAGGGGTAACTGAGACTTGGTGGGATGACTCCCATGACTGGAATACAGCAATTGAAGGATATAACTTGTTCAAAAAGAACAGGAGGAACAGAAGGGAGGTGGGGTTGCACTGTATGTGAAAAATACATATCTCTGCACAGAAATACAGGAGGATGAGCTTGGTAGCCCCATCGAGAGCATCTAGGTCAAAATAAATGGAGCAAAGAATAAAAGGAACACGACGGTTGGAGTCTACTACCAGCCACCCAACCAAGGATAAGATGAGGATGAAACTTTTGAAAAGCAAATTGCCAAGGTTTCAAGGAAGCATGACATAGTAGTAATGGGGGACTTCAATTTCCCCAATATTTGTTGGGAGACAAATTCTGCAAAACATGGCCCCTCCAAGAGATTCCTGACTTGTGTTGCAGATAATTTCCTAAGACAGAAAGTAGAGGAAGGAACTAGAGGATCGGCTATCCTTGACTTGATCCTAACCAAAAGAGATGACTTAGTGGATGAAGTAGTAGTTACGGGAACTCTGGGAGAAAGTGACCATGTTATACTTGAGTTCTTTGTTCTAAAGGAAGCAAAAGCCGAGTGTAGCCAAACGTGTACCCTGGATTTTAGGAAAGCCAATTTTAATAAACTCAGAACAATGATCAGTAAGGTCCCATGGCAAGCGACTCTAAAGAGAAAAGGAGCCCAAGATGGGTGGGAGTTTTTAAAAAAGGAAATCCTCAAAGCACAATTACAAACACTTCCAACAAGAAAAAAGGCGGAAGACAACAGAAGAAGCCAACGTGGCTTCACAAAAAGCGTAGAGATGACCTGAAAACAAAAAAGGACACATACAGGAAATGGAAGGAAGCCCAGACTACAAAGGAAGAGTACAGGCAGGTAGCACAGAATTGCAGGGATGGCGTCAGGAAGGCTAAAGCTGAGAATGAGCTGAGGTTAGCGAGGGATGCTAAAAGCAACAAAAAGGCTTTCTTCAGATACGTGCATAGTAAAAGGCAGAGGAAAGAAATGGTGGTTCAACTATTAAATAAGGATGGCAACATGATAACAAATGACAAGGAAAAGGCAGAGGTGCTCAATTCCTACTTCAGCTCAGTCTTCTCCCAAAAGAGGGTCTATGACCCCCCTGGCAAAGGCGAAGTACAGGCTGAAGGGACAGGATTGCAGCTTGAGATCGATAGGCATATGGTCAAGGAACACCTAATTACTTTGAATGAGTTCAAATATCCCGAGCCAGATGAACTGCATCCTAGAGTAATAAAGGAACTGGCAGAAGAACTCTCAGAACCGCTGTCTATTCTCTTTGAGAAATCATGGAGGACGGGTGAAGTGCCAGATGACTGGAGGAAGACTAATGTTGTCCCTATCTTCAAAATGGGCAAAAAGGAGGAACCTACGAACTACGGACCAGTCAGTCCGACATTAAGAAGAAATGGAAGAAATCCCTAAAGGGGTTCCTGATCTTCAGAAAGGGTAAAAAGGAGGACCCTGGGAACTACAGACCAGTCAGTCTGACATCAATCCCTGGGAAAATTCTGGAGCAGATGATAACGCAATCCATCTGGAAGCACCTTGAAAACAATGCAGTGATTACTCGAAGCCAACATGGATTTGTCAAGAACAAATCCTGCCAGACAAATCTGATCTCATTTTTTGATCAAGTAACCTCCCTTGTGGACCATGGGAATGCTGTAGACATCATATACCTCGACTTCAGCAAAGCTTTCGACAAAGTGCCCCATGTTATCTTGATGAGCAAACTAGGTCAAAGTGGGCTAGATGAAACAACAATCTGGTGGATCCACAGTTGGCTACAGAATCGGACTCAAAGAGTGCTTATCAATGGGACCTTCTCAAACTGGGGAGAGGTAACGAGCGGGGCACCGCAGGGCTCAGTCCTGGGCCCAGTGCTCTTCAACATTTGTATTAATGACTTGGAGGAGGAGGTGCAGGGAATGCTGATCAAATTTGCAGATGACACAAAATTGGGCAGGATAGCTAATACCTTGGAAGACAGAAACAAAATTCAAAGTGATCTTGATAGGCTGGAGGGCTGGGCAGAAAACAACAGAATGACATTTAAAAGGGATAAATGCCAAATTCTGCACTTAGGAAAAAGAAACCAAATGCACAGTTACAAGATGGGGAATTGTTGGCTCAAAAATACCACAAGCGAGAAGGATCTTAGAATTGTAGATCACAAGCTTTATATGAGCCAACAATGTGATGTGGCTGCAAAAAAGGCAAATGCTATTTGAGGCTGCATTAGTAGAAGTATAGCTTCCAAATCACATGAAGTACTAGTTCCCCACTACTTAGCACTGGTTCGGCCTCATCTGGAGTACTGTGTCCAGTTCTGGGCACCACACTTTAAGAAGGATGCAGACAAGCTGGAGAGGGTGTAGAGGAGGGCAACAAAGATGATCAGGGGGATGGAAACAAAGCCTTATGAAGAGAGACTGAAAGAACTGGGCATGTTTAGCCTTGAGAAGAGAAGACTGAGGGGAGATAGGATAGCGCTCTTCAAGTACCTGACAGGTTGTCCCAGAGAGGAAGGCCAGGATCTTTTCTCCATCATCCCAGAGTGCAGGACACAAAATAATGGGCTCAAGTGACAGGAAGCCAGATTCCGGCTGAACAGCTGGAAAAACTTCCTGCCTGTTAGAGCAATACGACAATGGAACCGATTACCTGGGGAGGTGGTGGGCTCTCCCACACTGCAGGCGTTCAAGACGAGGCTGGACAGCCATCTGTCCGGGATGCTCTGACTTGGATTCCTGCATTGAGCAGGGGGTTGGACTCGATGGCCTTGTAGGCCCCTTCCAACCCTACTATTCTATGATTCTCTGAGTCAGACCTAGCCCAGTATTGTCAACAATGATTGGAAGCAGCTTTCTGGGTTTTCAGGAAGGGTTTTTTCCTAGCCCAATGAGAAGAGGCAGGAGATTGAACCTAAGACCTTCCATGTGCAAAGCCTGTGCTCTCACTACAGCCCGTGAATTGGGAAATTTCATGGCTGGGCTTTTCTTGGTCAGCATCGAGGATCCAAAGGGCCGGCATGCTCTCAAGTGACACCAAACTGTTTGGAATAAAGTTTATAATGGAGGAGGAGCAGTAGCAGGTAGCCCTTTGGTGTCTGGGGTGACTACGGCTCCCATAATCCCTGGCCATTGGCCATGCTGGCTGGGGGCTGTGGTCCAAAACATCTGGAGGGCACTGGGCATAGGGTGGCCAAGTGTCCTCTTTTACAGAGGGCAGTCCTCTATTTGAAGGGTGGCTGCAGGGCCAGCGCCTATTTCGAAAGCCTGTCCAGTTTAAAGATAAAGAACCATCCAAAGGAAGAGCTAAAGGGCCTTGAAATTGCTCAAAGGGCCTTCAAATTGCTCATCAGCAGTACCCGGACACCAGACTGAGCAAGGCCTGCAGGTTACCTGGCCACAGTCTTCCACATGATGGCGAGGTGTACTGTATTTCCATTTAAATTATAATAATTATTTCTACAGTTGCATCTATCTGTATAAATTAGCATATGCACATTTTATGCACGTCAGTGTACTCTTTTGTCTCCTTTTTTGGTGATGCATTCCCTCCGCTTTTTTTTTTGCTGATGCGTAAACAGCCACCTGAGTTGCATACACCTGGGCCACAGCATAAAAACAGCAGCTGCCAGTTTCTGGGGTGGAGGTGGGGCGGAGGAGAGACACAGCCAACTTTATCAGTCTCTGCTGTCACATTTCTGGGTCCTAGTGGGAATAGGCTTCCTTAGGCCCTTAAGATGGCGAGCAGCATTTAATAACACAGCAAGAAGAAAAACAAGCGAAGGGTCCCATCCCCCCCAGTTCCTTCAGAGAAGAGGCAGGCAAGGGCTGTGTCATGCTTACTTCTGAGCAGACATACAAAGGCTTGACACCTTTACTTCTGAGCGGGTTTAAAATTGGTAAGGGAACACTCCTATGCGTGGTTAGATAGGAAAAAGTCCTACAACTCCCAGCATTCCCCAGCCAGCTGGGGAATGCTGGGAGTTGTAGGACTTTTTTGCTCTCTAACTATGAATAGGATTGCGCCCTAAGAATCTGTTTTTGGCCCCACCCACTCTGGCCCCACCCACAGATGGAATGCAGCCCCTGAGACCTTTCCCAGATTGGAATTTGGCCCTTCGACTGAAATTTAGATTACATCGCCCCTGGGCAACGTAATCTAAAACAACGAGAAGCCATCTCGGCTATAAAGAGAAAGCAAAGGAGAAAGCAAAACGAAACGAGGCCTCCATAATGTGGCAGATGCGGGCACAGAACAGAAGATATTTCGCTCCTGAGTTTGAGTCCTGTCCCTTCTTCCCTGTGCCTTGCGCTCTTGGTCATTTGTAAGCCACCCTGAGAACTTTTGTTGTTGGGTGGCTTATGGCAAATATCAAATAAATAGATCAAATGATTACCCTGAAAATGCAACTCTATATGTGTGTCCAGCAGGGCTTCCTCCCAGGCATGCAGGTACAACCGTGTTCCCCAACCTGGCTTTCTCCACGTGTGTGGGGACTACAACCCCCCACAACCAACGTGTCCAATGGGTATGCTGGTTGGGGAAGATGGTAGATGTGGTCCAACACACTGGGAGGGCACCAAGTTGCAGACAGTTGATGTACAAGGATTGCATACGTTAAGTCAGGACTGCAGCCTGAATTTTCTCTATTTTATTTGTGTGTGCATGTGTAAGAAAGAGACACACTCACAACCCATCACTTATTTCCCATCTGATCTATTTTGCTGTCTTTTCCCCTCAGGTCTAGAGAAGCCCCGAGTTTTTTTTTGTTTTGTAATTAAAAGCTGATCTGGATTAGAAGAAAGGGCAACCTGTCTCTGCTAAATGAGGAACGAAGGGATTTGCTCTCTCTCCTCCTGATGGTGTCCTATTTTCCCTCCTCTACGTCCTGTGGATGCATTTAAAGTTCAGCAAAGTTCGAGTGGCATCTCCCCAGGCTCAGTGGGATGAATAATACCACGGAAATATGCCATTCAGTGCCTCTGAACACCACCAAGTACTTTAAAATCCCCGTGTACACTGTGGTGTTGGTGGTTGGGCTGCCCCTGAATTGCTTGGCGCTCTGGGCCTTGGTGTACCAGATAAAGAGATCGGTCATCCTCTCGGTTTATATCACAAACCTAGTGTTGGCCAACCTCTTGCAGATCCTGACGTTGCCTTTTGGGATGTACACCAGCTACCAGAACCACCGCTGGGGCTTGGGGAAAGGCATGTGCATAGCACTCAGCCTGGCTTTCCGCACAAATTTCTATGCCAAGAACAACTTCCTGTGCCTCATCGCTCTGGAGCGATACCTCGGCCTCATGCATCCCCTCAGGTTCCACAGATTGCAGACAATGCAAGGCGCCACCAAGGTTAGCATCGTGACTTGGCTCCTGGTGATGACCCTGTGTGCCATTGGTGTTGGGCTAGAAGATCCCACGGAGACATATTGCCCGGACAGCTCCCGGCTGAACTCTCCCTACGCGCTGTTTAAGGTAAACATCACATTCCTCTCATTCTTTATACCTTGCCTCCTCATGGGATTCTTCTACTTACGAGTCCTGGTGGAGCTCAGGAAGGTGGTCTCTCTAGAGAGGAGGGTCAAGAGGCAAATCTACGGGTTCATCTCCCTCATCATCGCCGCCTTCTTCCTCCTCTTCACCCCTTTCCAGGTGACTTCATATTACAGATACTACTGGGAAATGACACTGTCAAGGAACAAAAAACAGACCTGTGACCTTGTGACCAACACCTACATCTACATGCATGCAACTCTGTGTTTATCTACTTTGGACAACATCATGGATCCCCTCCTTTACATCCTGCTCCTCAAAGACATTCGGAGGGAGTTCAAGGTCGCGCTCAGTTCCAGGGCTCACCGCACAGGAATCCCATACAAGCCGGAACAGCAAGATGGGCCTCCATCTTTTGCCATTGAACAGTTGCAAAACCAGCTCGGGACACAAAGTGTAACCCGTTAACTCTGCGCATGCAAAACCTAACAGTCAGCTGCATTCTCGTCCCACATCATCTTCTAATTTCTAATCCTTTTGTGCAGGCCACACACACCCCAAATCCCCCACACACCCTTTTGCCCAATCATTTGGTGGTTTATTGGCTTTTGCAGCCTCCCCCCCGCCCCACCATCCTAAAAGGTTGAAGTGCCTCCCCTAAAGCTTCGTTGCTGGCAGTAAGTGCTTTCAGCTAAAAAAAATGCTGCTATTTTTGGTCCGTTGGGCCTGACCCTTTACGTCCGGCCCTGCCCACCACTGGAATGTGGCCCCTGAAACCTTCTTCGAAATTGAATTTGGTCCACAGACTGAAAGTGCTTCGACATCCCTGCCTTTGTGAGATGATCATTTGCTGGAGTGTGAAGGGAGAAGCATGTATCCTAACACAATTACTGGTTCTTCTAAGGGTCATAGTTATCTGTTTGGGCAGCAACATCACCCTCACCCATTGCATTCAGCTGATGTTGACCACTGGTTTTATATTATCAATAAAGGTTTGTTGTTAAATTTGGTAATGTTGTAGGTGGGGCTTGCACATGTAAAATCCTCCTGCCTGTAGGAAAACAAAAAACCTGTGTTGCCGTTTACCAGGGGTGCAGAACCTTTTTCAGTCTGATGACGGAATTCCATTTCAGATAAGCTCTTCGGGGCTGCATTCTGGTGGTGGGCGGGACTAAAGGCAAAAGGGGGCAGGGCCAAAAGCAAAAGAGACAGCACAAAAAATACCAGCTTATTTTAGCTTACATCTCATTCTACCATTAACTAAATCATAGGAGAGATATTCCAACCTTTTAGAATGGGGACAAAAATGCACAAAAGCCAGGACCAACCAACTGGTCGGTGAAGAAGGGGGCATGGCCCATCTGGGTAAACCCTAGGGCCAGAATGGTACCCCAGGTAGGCAGGATTTGGCTCCCAGGCCTAGGTTTCTGCACCTGTCTTATACAGAAGAGACCTTGTAACTCCATGCCCTAGAGAAGCATTTGGACTATTGGGAATATATACGTGAACAATTATTATTGCATGGAACTTGGAAATGGAGAATATAGATTACAGCAAGGGTCCCCAACCATTTTGGACCCGTAGGTACATTTCGGAATTTGATATACTGCTCTGGGCACCACCACAAGATGCCTATCAGTGGATCGCTGCTTTGGCATCTATGGATGATAGGCTGCGTCTTATTCAACAAAACCTTTTGTTTTGTGTCTATCAGGCACCGCAACGTCTCTTTAGTAAGGGATTGTCTAATTCAGCTAATTGCTGGTGGTGCAATACAGCTAATGCTTCTATTAAACATATGTTTTGGCAATGTTCACTTAGTTGCTTCTTTTGACGTGCAGGTTATTACACAGAAAGATTTTGTACCAGAACAGTCCTTAATATTCCTTGATGTGCACGCCCTTTTAAATTGTTTACCTGCTTCATGGAAATTTACAAATGGTCAGCGTAAATGGATTCTCTGTGCACTTTTGACAGCTACAAGACTGATATTACAACATTGGAGGGATAAGCACTCACCTCCCGTAGTGCAATGGATTGTGGACCTCACAAAGTTTTCAATATTTCAACAGGTGGAATATAGATGCTACCTTCAAATGGATACTTATTTGGATATTTGGTCCACTTTTGTTGAAGCCCATGTATAATTGCTAGAAAGTTCTATGCATTTCATACAAATCCATGCATGTATATTTAAAATAATGTTTAAAATAATAAAAAAAATTCAGGTGCCCATGGGCACCAGGTTGGGATAGGGATGGTGCAGGCACCCAATTCTGTCCGGGAATCTGGCAGAACCACCCTTGCCCGCACCCCCAAGCCCCATTTGCGAAGCCCCTGCCCGTCCCCTGCCTGCGCCCGGCGAACATCCTGCACTCACCCCACTGACCTTGTTGAGCTTCACGGTCACCATTTTTTTAGAAATAAAACGGTGATGGCAAAAATGTGCATATTTGCGTATGCGCAAAATATGCATTTTGCGAATGTGCACATTCATAGAATCATAGAACAGTAGGGTTGGAAGGGGCCTACAAGACCATCGAGTCCAACCCCCTGTTCAATGCAGGAATCCAAGTCAGAGCATCCCTGACAGGTGGCTGTCCAGCCTCATCTTGAATGCCTCCAGTGTGGGAGAGCCCACCACCTCCCTAGGTCATTGGTTCCATTGTCGTATTGCTCTAACAGTCAGGACGTTTTTCCAGATGTTCAGCCGGAATCTGGCTTCCTGTCAGTTGAACCCATTATTCCATGTCCCGTATTCTGAGATGATCAAGAAGAAATGCTGGCCTTCTGTCTGTGACAACCTTTCAAGTACTTGAAGAGTGCTATCATATCTCCCCTCAGCCTTCTCTTCTCAAGGCTAAACATGCCCAGTGTTTTCAGTCTCTCTTCATAAGGCTTTGTTTCCAGTCCCCTGATCATCTTTGTTGCCCTCCTCTGAACCCTCTCCAGCTTGTCTGCATCCGTCTTAAAGTGCAGTGCCCAGAAGTTGACACAATACTCCAGAAGAGGCCTAACCAGTGCTGAGTAGAGGGGAACTAGTACTTCCCAGGATTTGGAAGCTACGCTTCTATTAATGCAGCCCAAAATAGCATTGGCCTTTTTTGCAGCCACATCACATTGTTGGTCATATAAAGGTTGTGATCTACAACAATTCCAAGATCCTTCTCGCTTGTCGTGTGGTTGAGCCACGTATCCCCCATCTTGTAACTGTGCATTTGGTTTCTTTTTCCTAAGTGCAGAACTTGGCATTTATCCCTATTAAATTTCATTCCATTGTTCTTTGCCCAGCACTCCAGTCTATCAAGATCACTTTGAATTTTGTTTCTGTCTTCCAAGGTATTAGCTATCCTGCCCAATTTTGTGTCATCTGCAAATTTGATCAGCATTCCCTGCACCTCCTCCTCCAAGTCATTAATACAAATGTTGAAGAGCTCTGGGCCCAGGACTGAGCCCTGCAGTATCCCGCTCGTTACCTCTCCCCAGTTTGCGAAGATCCCACTGATAAGCACTCTTTGAGTCTGATTCTGTAGCCAACTGTGGATCCACCGGATCGTTGTTTCATCTAGCCCACTTTGCGTATGTGCAAATGCATATTTGCGCATGTGCAAAAATGTGTATTTTGCAAAATGTGACTTTTCGCAAATACACAAATATGCACATTCACAAAAATGCGCAATTTTGCACATACACAAATATGTGCATTTTGCATCGCCATCTTATTTTTCAAAAAATGGCAACTGCAGCTCGTTGAGGTTGCTGCGGTGAGTGCGGGCTGCTCACCAAGCACGGGAGGGGCTCGAGCGCAGTCTGGGGAGCGGAGGCAGGGGCTGGGCAGGCACCCGGAGAACCCAGTGGCTTGCACATCCCTAGGTTGGGAATCCATTTGCAGGTGCGCCCGGTTGGGGACCCCTGGATTATATGGTGATAGGTAATGTATTCAGTCATATGAGACAGAGCCCATGCATCATGCCAGTGGAATTGCTTACTATTTTTTAGATTGTATTTTTCTTTTGTTCTTTGTATACATTGTTATCTTGTGTAATCTGCCTTGCCACCCTGTTCCTACCGCGCTTGCCGAGTGTAGACTGCTGGACTCACTCTCATGTAGTGTCCTGGATTTTAGGAAATAGCTGATTTTGCTTTATTGGCTTTGCTGGGAAGAGTATTCAAAAAATGCTAACCTACCTCTCTCTAAAGAATATAAGATGTCTTATTATGAAATGAAAATGCCATGATGAATAACTGAGAATTTGAACATGTAAGTAAGTAAAAAGTAGAAGATACATGTTCACAAGCAGGTTCACAATGAATTCTGGGTAACTGGCATAAAAAAAATATTTATTACTTATTTACAAATTTGTATACTGCTCCCCATCTAAACAGATTCAGGAGCTGTGAACACACGAAGTACAGTAGTAAAAAAGAGAAAAGATTAAAACATATTAAAATTATTAAAAACAGAAAATAGCAGGAAAAAAGGTTAAAACCAGAAAAAAATGGTCAGGTTGACCTGGATGGTATCCAAAGAGAAAATGCTGAATTAAAACTCGAGCCAAAAAGTGATTTGAGTAATGAACAGGTGTGAGACTATATTATTCCACATCAAAAGTGTACTTGAAGTTTTCACTTATCAATTAATTAGCAAAGAATATTGTGTAAGGTGTACACATCAAAAAGCTTGATGTACAAATGTCTAGAAAAATGTATCAGCCTAAGTTTAATAGGCAATTGTTGAGTACGGAGTTCTCTTCTCAAAGGTATAATTCAAAAGTGATGTTATTTAGTCTGAAAGGTGTACGTGTAAGCCTTTAATGTATGTTCTACAAAAAAATTTAAGAATGTGTAATAACAATGAAATAATTAAGACTGTGAGCCCTAATTTATAGGACAGTGGATAATATTAGCTATGAAGTCATTTCTACACAAAAAAGGGTATGCATATGTTCTGATTTTAGAATGCAGGAGCTTCTGATTAGAAGCATACCAGGCCTGTGTACCTGTCAGCTGAATAGTCTATTCAGTATTGAAAGGGAACTTGGTTTTTAGGATAAGATCTCTCCTTTTTAAGGTATTAAGGGCACAGTCCTATCAGGAAAGTCAGCTGCCTCCAAACTTGGAGGCGTCCGACTATCCAATGCAGGGCAGGTGGAGCTCAGAGGGGATCCTTGCCTCCGCGCTCTGGCCACCCTACATTTATGGCTTGATGGATAATTTTGCTGTCTAGTTGGAAGAGTCGGAGTGGGGGGGGGGAGGCCAGACAGCACATAGGAAGTGTCGTAACAACACTTCCACGGTCTCCTCCCCTCCTGCAGGAATGCTCCCTTTTTGCCTGCTCCGTGCTGCAGTCACAAGCGTGGAGCCAGAGACGACCCACGATGCCTACGAGGCGGTGAGGAAGAGGAGTTTATGGGAACCAAGCTCGGAACCCTGGCTCCAAGCTCGGTTCGCAGGAACTGAAAAATCCTATGTCCACCTAGACACTGTCTAATGGCCATAGGATTACTCTCTTAAACTAGAAGTCTAAGAACAAGAAATGTTTAGAAACGCTATTTCCTGTTAAGTTATTAAGATCCAAGAAACTGTAGCAAAGGGCTGTTTAACACCAAGAGATGCTTTAATGTCATTTTATGCAAGTTATATTCTAATGTGATGCTACTAGTTTATTTCTAATAAAAATGATAAATAGATCAAAAAAGATTTTCTTTTACTAATTCTTGTTAGAACAAAGCCAAAACTGAATCCACCTAAAACAACTTTTGGTGAACACTTTGTTTGAAGTGCATTGGGTAGTTAACTGGCAGCCAAAGGCTTCCTAAATACTGGAGCTATAGACTGATAGCAGTCAGAAAGACCCAAATCTGAAACAGTAGATTCACTACACCTGAAATGGCCACAACTTTCCATTTCAACTGGGGAACTTGTGTAGCATACTGGTTAAGAGTGTCAAACTAAGAACAGGAAGGTTCAGGTTCAAATCCTCACTAAGCCATGAAGCTCAGCAGCTGACCTTGGACTAGTCACAATCTCTCAGCATAATCAACCTCATAGGGGCTGTTGTGAGGATAAAATGGCAGGGGGAGGAATATTGGATAATAGGAACAACTCTGCATGCTTCCAGACACTAGGGGATGATAATGTCCTGTAGCTTTATCAGTTCCTTTTTCCTGCTCCCTCCCCTTCCTCCTCCTCCAAAATTACAAAATTTGAAAACCTCTCCAAGACAGTTTGAAGTATTTCACTACCTGCAGTAGTGCCTTTGTAGTTTATGCTGTCCAGTGTAAATGCCCGAAGCTTTATGTGAGAAAACAGTAAGACCCTTAAAAAGACAGATAGGGGAACACCTGAGTAATATTAAGAACAAAGGACCAGGTGCCCCACGTACGCCATTTCGCAGAACAACAGCTTTCTCCCGCAGATTGAAAATTTTGGGCACTGGATAAGTTGGACATTAAGGAAGAAAAAAATTCTGTTCAGGAGAGAAGCTGAGTGGATTTTGAGACTGAACACTCTCCATGTGGTTTAAATGAAGACCTTGAATTTTTACCACTGTTGATTTACACACCTGTGGATGATTTACACACGCACCCTAGCTACCACGGTACAGTTCAGTTTTGAGATCTTGGCTAGATTACATCAACATGGAAACACCTGATAGAGCTAGAAAACAATGGACCAAAAATATAAGATTCGAGTATTATCTTTTCCAGTTGCCAGTAGATTGAAAGAGGCCATCTTTCGCTGAAAAATTTCTGCAAACTTTTCTATCTAGTATGAACTTATGTTATTCTTAGCAGCAAGGCAGGTTTTATTATTATTTTTTATAAATAATGTTATATACGTATAAGCCCTTGTGGCAATTTGTATTTTGTAATGTTTTAATTATGTGTGTGTTGCCCTATTTGTAAACTTCATTAGCATTTATGTTACAGCCCCCGAAGGCCTAAAAATAACAAAAAGGCTGAAATGCGTTGCGCCTCCTACAACAGTTTTATTTCCGCATCCTGAGAACCCGCTTCTCTTCTTCGCGATACACCAGACTTTCCCAACAATCGCAACCTCATCTTTATTTAAAAGATTTTTACCCCGCTCCTCGGCCGAAAAGTCTTCCAGAGCGGCTTACAGTCAGTAATCGGTAAAATAAAGACTGGCCCGGCCCGCGGGCTTGCAGGATAAGAAGACGCGACTCCCAGGGAAAATGGGAAGAGGAGGAACGAGTCTTTCCCCCTCTTGCACCCAACTTCTTGTTGTTGTTCAGTCGTGCCCGACTCTTCGTGACCCCGTGGACCACAGCACGCCAGGCCTTCCTGTCCTGCGCTCTGTCCCGGAGTGTGCTCAAGTCCATTTTCACTGCATCGGTGAGGCTATCTAGCCATCTCATCCTCTGCCGCCCCCTTCTCCTTTTGCCTCCAATCTTTCCCAGTATCAGGGTCTTTTCCAGGGAGTTTTCTCTTCGCATTGTTCAGTTGTTCAGTCATGTCCGACTCTTCGTGACCCCATGGACCATAGCACGCCAGGCCTTCCTGTCCTCCGCTCTCTCCCGGAGCGTGCTCAAGTCCATATTCACTGCATCGGTGAGGCTATCTAGCCATCTCATCCTCTGCCGTCCCCTTCTCCTTTTGCCTCCAATCTTTCCCAGCATCAGGGTCTTTTCCAGGGAGTTTTCTCTTCGCATTGTTCAGTCGTGCCCGACTCTTCGTGGCCCCGTGGACCACAGCACGCCAGGCCTTCCTGTCCTGCGCTCTCTCCCGGAGCGTGCTCAAGTCCATATTCATTGCATCGGTGAGGCTATCTAGCCATCTCATCCTCTGCCGTCCCCTTCTCCTTTTGCCTTCAGTCCTTCCCAGCATCAGGGTCTTTTCCAGGGAGTTTTCTCTTCGCATTGTTCAGTTGTTCAGTCATGTCCGACTCTTCGTGACCCCATGGACCATAGCACGCCAGGCCTTCCTGTCCTCCGCTCTCTCCCGGAGCGTGCTCAAGTCCATATTCATTGCATCGGTGAGGCTATCTAGCCATCTCATCCTCTGCCGCCCCTTTCTCCTTTTGCCTCCAATCTTTCCCAGCATCAGGGTCTTTTCCAGGGAGTTTTCTCTTCGCATTGTTCAGTTGTTCAGTCATGTCCGACTCTTCGTGACCCCATGGACCATAGCACGCCAGGCCTTCCTGTCCTCCGCTCTCTCCCGGAGCGTGCTCAAGTCCATATTCACTGCATCGGTGAGGCTATCTAGCCATCTCATCCTCTGCCGCCCCCTTCTCCTTTTGCCTCCAATCTTTCCCAGTATCAGGGTCTTTTCCAGGGAGTTTTCTCTTCGCATTGTTCAGTTGTTCAGTCATGTCCGACTCTTCGTGACCCCATGGACCATAGCACGCCAGGCCTTCCTGTCCTCCGCTCTCTCCCGGAGCGTGCTCAAGTCCATATTCACTGCATCGGTGAGGCTATCTAGCCATCTCATCCTCTGCCGTCCCCTTCTCCTTTTGCCTCCAATCTTTCCCAGCATCAGGGTCTTTTCCAGGGAGTTTTCTCTTCGCATTGTTCAGTCGTGCCCGACTCTTCGTGGCCCCGTGGACCACAGCACGCCAGGCCTTCCTGTCCTCCGCTCTCTCCCGGAGCGTGCTCAAGTCCATATTCACTGCATCGGTGAGGCTATCTAGCCATCTCATCCTCTGCCGTCCCCTTCTCCTTTTGCCTCCAATCTTTCCCAGCATCAGGGTCTTTTCCAGGGAGTTTTCTCTTCGCATTGTTCAGTCGTGCCCGACTCTTCGTGGCCCCGTGGACCACAGCACGCCAGGCCTTCCTGTCCTCCGCTCTCTCCCGGAGCGTGCTCAAGTCCATATTCACTGCATCGGTGAGGCTATCTAGCCATCTCATCCTCTGCCGTCCCCTTCTCCTTTTGCCTCCAATCTTTCCCAGCATCAGGGTCTTTTCCAGGGAGTTTTCTCTTCGCATTGTTCAGTCGTGCCCGACTCTTCGTGGCCCCGTGGACCACAGCACGCCAGGCCTTCCTGTCCTGCGCTCTCTCCCGGAGTGTGCTCAAGTCCATATTCATTGCATCGGTGAGGCTATCTAGCCATCTCATCCTCTGCCGTCCCCTTCTCCTTTTGCCTTCAGTCCTTCCCAGCATCAGGGTCTTTTCCAGGGAGTTTTCTCTTCGCATTGTTCAGTCGTTCAGTCGTGTCCGACTCTTCGTGACCCCATGGACCATAGCACGCCAGGCCTTCCTGTCCTGCGCTCTCTCCCGGAGTGTGCTCAAGTTCATATTCATTGCATCCGTGATGCTATCTAGCCATCTCATCCTCTGTCGTCTCCTTCTCCTTTTGCCTTCAGTCCTTCCCAGCATCAGGGTCTTTTCCAGGGAGTTTTCTCTTCGCAGTAGGTGGCCAAAAAATCTGAGCTTCAGCTTCAGCATCTGTCCTTCCAAGGAGCACTCAGGGTTGATCTCCTTTCGGATGGACTGCCTGGACCTCCTCACTGCACTCAACGGGGCTACCGTCAAGCGGACACGCGCAGGCCGGCGCTTCCGGCCACAAGGCGCGCCACCCCTCCAGCTCCAGACACCCGCCCTTCCCCCGCAGCCCAGCCCAGCCCCTCAACCTGGCCGGGCTTTCCCGCTGAGCGCAACGGGGTTCGCTCGCAGATGAACACGCGCGGGACCGCGGCCCTGCGCATTCACGCCAGGCCCCCCCCCCGCCCCCCCCATCAGGACGCATTGCTCGCTCTGCTCAAATAAACTCAGCGGGTCGCGGCGAGGCGGTGGGGGTCGCTTTCAAACAAGCCAATTGGAATGGGGGTCCCCGCACACGGCAAGCGCGGATTGGTGGAGCCCCGCCGAAGCTGCGCCCCGCGGTTTTTACGCGGGACCAATCGGGGGGCAGGAATCCGTCTCGGCGCTGCGGGCCGCCCAATGACTATTCGAGGCTTCGTGTACGTCATGAGCTCAGGAGCCGTAGGAAATAGAGACACGCTCTCGAGGGACCCGGATGTACGTTAAGCTCCGTATTATAATGACGATAAAGGGCACTTCGGCCTATTGGTTCCGGTCTCTTACCTTTGATAGTAACCTATAACAACCCGAAGTAGGATGAGTGAAAGGGACTCAAGCCATTCAGAAAAGGACATTTGGGCAGCGGGCGGGGTGGAGGAAAATGAGCGGCGGACGGGGGAAAGCATTGCAACTAATCACTGCAAAGGAAGTAGCTGAAGTGACAGTCCAACTGTCCAATCAAAACGTGAATAATTCCATGGGGTATAGATTGACAGCCCTTCTAGCGTATCTGCTTTTGAGTCCCGTCTTCTACCTCGCAAATCTGTCCCGGTTCCTCCCAAACATTGCTTCGTCCTCACCGTCCCATCTTCGAAGTGCGCTTATTGGGCACGCGCTTGATTGACAGCGAAGCGTAGCCAATGATCAAGGCCAAGGTGTTAAACTCGGTCCCAAAGAGAGGGGGCGTGTCGTGAGAAAGGGGGCGGGGCTCTCCTAGATCCGGCCTGCGCGGCGCAGAGGCAGAGGGCGGCGGGGGCGCCATTTTGTGAAGAGTCCGGAGCGTGGATGAGGCGAACGAGGCTGTGAAAAAAAGAGTGAGGAAAAGCTATATATCAGGAAACCGGCGCCGTGCTGGAGTTGGGGCCTCCCGGTGAGTTCATTGCCTGGGGAATAATGCCTGAGGTAGCGGAGGAAAGAGTGGCGACGTTTCTCCCCTTCCCCCGCTTTGGCGGGAGCGGTAATAATGGTATCGCCCTTTCTGTCCCCTTCCCCCCATATCCCGCCCCCCGGCATTGGTATTTCCCCTGTCGGCCTTGTCGAATCGTGCCATTTTCCTTCCAACCTCCCCCCCATTACAAATGGTATATTCCGTTCTCAGTTCCCCCCGTTTCCTCTGGGAGAGACCATAGTACGGGCGAGGGGTGGTGGAAGAAACGAGGTATTTTTGTTCCCCCCACGAGTGGTGGAAGAAAGCGGGGTGTTGATGAGAGGAAAGCCATCTGTGCCCCAGGAACACGCGAGGCCATTGAATTAGGAGGAAGTGGTATTCCTGTCCGTGTCTTCCTTTCCTCTATAGAGGCCCGGGGCGTTCACGCGCCATCCTGTATTCTAATCCGGGTTAGTAGTCTAATAGAGGCTGCAATCCTAGGCCCGCGTCTCTGAGCACAGTGAGACTGGTTTATGAGTGTGCGTGGAAAGGGTGGGTTTATTATTAACAA
Organism: Heloderma suspectum; assembly: GCF_057233095.1. Taxonomy (NCBI): domain Eukaryota; kingdom Metazoa; phylum Chordata; class Lepidosauria; order Squamata; family Helodermatidae; genus Heloderma; species Heloderma suspectum. Next base: position 116,217,189 of record NC_139463.1, on the reverse strand, counting down.
GAGTGCTTAAAATATTAAAAAGTTGCTGTACAAGAATTAGAAATAACCCAGGCCCTGTTGCACAAATATTTTAAGAAAAGGATAAATTAAACGGATGGGCGTGTTAGGCTGTTGCAACAAAAGCAGAATGCCAGGTGCCACCGTAAAGCAGCTTTCCTCAACCTGGTGCCCTCCAGATGTTTTGGACTACAAATTCCATCCTCAACCATTGGCCACACTGGGTGGGGCTGATGGGAGTTGCAGTGCAAAACATCTGGAATGCACTAGGTTGGGGAAAGCTGCCTTAACGACTGTTGCTGCCTTCCCCAGTCTGGTGCTCTCCAGATGTGTTGAGACTACAGCTCTCAGCATCCCCCAGTTAGCATGCTGGGAGATGTAGTCCAACACATCTGGAGGGCACCAAGTTGGGGAGGGCTGCACTAGTGCAATCCTAACCGGGTTTATTTTGAAGTAAGAGCCACAGAGTTCAATGTACTCCCAAATAATTGTGGATAGGATTGCAGCGAGATGGCCCATGAAAGCCTGTGCCACAATAAAGCTGTTGCCCTTTAACAGTGCTACCACACTCTTGATTGTTTTTAATTTAAACGATTGCATTGGGCTAGTTCCATGGCCTGGTATGGACTGTTGCCATATTAATTTCTATAAGTGATATATAAGATTGGGTGACTTATTTACACCAGGCCAGCTTTGCATCCTGAGCAGTGCTCAAGCTTCTGAGTTGCACAGAAGTCTTGATGCGTCATCTGCTTGATGGAAAAGTTCCCATGTTGAAAGTATTGCATATTGCATTTGCCAGCTGAAGTTCAGTACAGATGCACTGCCTGAATGAATTTGTATTTGCTATTTCATTTTTCATTCATTTAGTAAGGAGGCGGCTTGGGTTCAGCTAGTCCCAACTTTGGGAGAGGGTTAAATAGGATATAGGGAAAGCCAGTTAAATCTCCTTCTGGGGCCTGCTATGTTACTTTTCACTTTGCAATGCTTGGCGGTCCTTGGGAATCAGGTGGCTGTTAAACTGTAATGGGATTTGGGGGGTGTTTTGTATTGCAAAAGTAAGTATCACTTGACCTGCTCTAATGCTTACATTTTGCTCTTGTTGGTACTGTGAGATAGGACACTGGGTGGGCAGGATCAGGTGTGAGGATCCTGCATCCATGCCTTCTCATGAGCTGTGGTATATTCACAACTGCAGATCAGATAGGAATGGAAAGGGAGCATGTATGTATTAATAGGTCCAGGGATGGCCCTTGTACCATTTCAGCATGTACACTGCAAAACGTGAGGATTAACTCAAATTGGAGTGCCCAGGCCCACAGGCTGAACAGGCCCTGGATGCTCAGTAACTTGTAGCACCTGCACTTCATAGCAGCCTGTAACATTGGGCTTAAAGTAATTGATTTACTTAAAATCCTGTCAAAGTGGCATAACAGTACAGCACAGGCGGGCAACTTGTGGTTAGATGTGTTGGCCTACAAGTCGTATGATCTCACCATTGCCTATACTGGCTAGGGCTGATGGGACTTGCAGTACATCAACATCTGGAGACCTCACAGTATGCCCATCACTATCACAGTAAGAAAAAGATAAGGTCCCAAGGCACCTTGAAGGCTTTTGTAGGCCACAGCCTTGATGTCATCAGCTGAAGAAAGCTGAAGCCCACAAACCTTTTCGCTACAATAGACTAGCTTGTCTCTAAGGGGATGCTGCAGAATTTGCTCCAGACCAGAAGTTTGAATCCATGTCTTCCAGGTCCATTGCAAGTAGTCTTTTCTGCTGGGGCACACTTGGAATAATCTGACATTATTAGCCCTATTTCTCTCCATACACCCTCTTCCATCTGTTGAGACAAACTACTTGTACAAATGATAGGGAGATAAGGTGTATCAGGATTGTTTGGTTAGAGAACTGTATATTCCCCCCCCCCCCCCCCGGCATACTCATGAGTTGTCCAAAAATATTAGTAGACTAGTCTGAAAAGGCATTTCAGTTTGCTTGAAGCTGGCATCAAGATGTGTGTAGTGTTAGTTTTGTGCCTGTTTGCATATATATATTGTGCAATTTTTCCAAAGTAATTTCAAAATGACTTTCCTCACCTTTCCCATCCCTTTGCTGTTTTCCCTGCCAATGCTGACCGCTTGAAAGCCATCTTGTATCTCTCCAGGGAAGACATAGCATAGAAGAGAGGAGGAATGTTCTTGCTATAAATTTTCTTCTGACTTAAATAAGGAGTATTTACTAAGGAAAAAAAAATGTGGGTGGTTATCTGCAGTAGTTTCCTGGCTCTTAAGTGCTGGGCTGGAAGAGTAGATTAAAAAGCAGGCACGAGGTAGAATCCAGTGCTCCTTGAAAATGTTTCAAACTGGTATTCAGGGCCAGGAATGCTTCCAGTTCTAAACATGGTGCTAAAAAGCCAGTAGAAGATGGATGCGTGCCTGGCTTACATTTCTGAGGAGTGATGGGTGGAGCGTAATGCTGTGGTGCCTCGATGCCTTTAATGCTCTAACACTTGTGAGGCTTGTAGGCCTTGCTTCTCCCTCAGTCCCATGCATCGGAATCTCTGTGTGTGCGTGCATGTAGCTTTCCTCCTCATCTTTGCTTCAGGGTATTTGTATTAGCTTCAGCACAATCCACCTCCTACCACAAGCTTGCAGGTACCTCTGACGTCGTCCAGTTCGCCTCCTTGGCAACCAGCCGAAACTAACAAGATCAAAGCGGCATCTTAAATTGCGCCTGTGAAGAGGCAGCTGTGAGCTTGGAGTAGCCACGTGGTACTGGCAGCTGGCTTTCTCTGCGGTGGGGGAGACTGGGAGATGTGGGCAAAGTTTCTGGGGTACCCTGACTCATCCTGTCCCTTCTCCTTTCACAGGGCAGCAAGGCGAGAACCCCCAACCCTTCCTTCACTGGAGCTCAGCTTCGTTTTTTTGTTTTTATCCCTCCCCCGCCCCACTGCACGCACCCCCCCTCCAATGTCTTAGAGCAAGCCGTTTTATTAAAATGGTGCCTTTGCGGCCCAGCATTGCCTTGCAGTCAAGCTAAAGCTGGATTGAAAGATGTAATTTTGGAAAAAAAATCACCTTTTTTTTTCCCTGCAGCAGCTGGGTTAGAGGAGGAACCTTTGAGCCTCGCATGAGCTTGCCTCTCTCAGGCATTTTTAGAGTGAAATGGTGTTCAAAGGGCTTGGATTGTTTCCTGCCAGGAGCTCTCCCCTGCCTGGTTCTGCAGTAACCGTGGCTGGAACGAGAGCATGAAAGGGGGAAAAAAAGACAAAAATGAAAGAAAAAATCGTTACTGACTTTGACCTTTTTACACCTCCCGTTTTTCTAATCTGGGCTATTTTTATTTTTGTTTTTTTACAGCGAGATTTTTTTGATCTTCAGCTACAGTAAGTTATTCCATTTTTTCCATTTTTTCCTGCCTTTCCACTGATTTCCTTTTTATCGTTGTTACTAGTTACTTATTGATATTATTGCTACTATGATGGTGGTGACTGTGACTATGATGATGTGTTGCTGATGGTGATGATTAAAAAAAAATGACTGCTGATTTTTAACCGGATGAAAATGGAGTTTTTCTGAGTGATCCTAACTGACTCTGGGCTTTTAACCCCTTGGGGGGGGAAAACGCAACAAGGTTTTTAAAACACATTTTTTTAAAAGTGGATTGATCGCGTTAACTCTTTTTTCCCTCCCTCCCTGATCGCCTGGCTGCCAAGAATGGAACCTGATTTCTCTCCAGAACTTGTTTGAACATCTCAGGAAGTTCCTACACTTTTTATTATTATTTTTTATTTTTTTATTTTTAATATTTTATTTCTGTGCAATTTTTCAACTGTTGCTGCAATATGTCTGTAGTGCTGATCGCTCCCTAGCAGTGACAGCCTTTCCCTGGTCAGACCCCCCCCCCCATCCCTTTCGTGCCCTTCAGTTCCTGTCCTGGTCTTTTCCTCCACACCGTCCCTCCCTTACAAACGCCGTCATGGACACCCAGTCTGGAGTAGCAGAGGCAGCTGCCAGCGGAGCCTCATACGGAGCAGGCACAAACCCATCTTGGCTGATGGTAAGGGGCTGAGTGGGCTTAATTCCAGGCCTCAGCGGCCATCCTTGTTAAAGGCCTCGGTGAAAGAATACACCCCTGCACCGCAGTCATGACCGAGGGTGGCTTTGGCAGATCAGGGTGGATGGTACAAAACCTACAAAGCCAGGTTGGGGAAGGCTGTCAGATATCATTAACAGTGGTGGCGATTGATGGAGGCTTTGTGGGGGTGATAATGGAATGGCCACCCTTCCAGCCTCAGATGCTGTTCCTGAGGCTATTCTAGCAGCTGATCCTATCGCAACCTGCGTTTTAGTGATTCTGCTATTTGGTCTTGCTTGAGAATGCAAGATGAGCCTTGCTGTGTCAGACCAAGGCCCGCCTAGTCTCAACATTCTTTGCAAAAATTTCCAGCCAGCTTTTGTTGGCCCACCAGAAATTGGCCAGTAGTCTTCCTTGTCCCTGCCCAGCAGAACAGAGGCTTCTCAGAATGTGGTAGAGGAGAGTGGCATTAGTGGTTTAAATTTGAAAGGTAGGGCACATCGATATTTCTGAAGAGGTGCACGTACTCCTCCTAAACAAATCTTGGCTTGACTTCCTAGCCAAACCCATTTGTTGTGTCATCACTAATTCTCCCCTGCCCCGCCTGCCCCAGTTTAGTGGAATGTGCAGAGAACTCGAGGAAGGTAGGGGTGATTGCCCTTGTGCTGGACCTTTGAAGAAGATGCAGGCAGCACCTCACTGCTGCTGCCTCCCCCAAAACCCTAACAGGAAGGGAGAACCCCCCCCCCCAAGCTCTCTCTGGAGGAGGAAGCGCTTGCGTCCCCACCCCCTTTCCCACTGGAATGTGGCAGGACACAGCAACATAGAGGCTGCCTGGGAATGATGGGAGTTGTAGGCCAACACATCTGGAGGGCACCAGGTTGGGGGAGGCTGGTCTAGGAAAAAAAGTAGTTTTGTTCCCTTGAGTGCCAGGCTATGCTTTGCTGCTGTGTCCTGCAAAAGACTAATGAAAGAAAAGCAACACTATTTTTCTCCAAGGAGGTCAGGGACCATGACGGGTGTGTATGTGTGTGCTGCTGGCTTATCTCCCTCCCCTAGGTTTTTGCCAGAGGGATCAGTAAAGCATTGCTAGCGCTTTCTGCAGAACCCCTCCCAACTTGAAGCAAAGCCATCACTTCTTCCTCCCTGTTCTTGGTGAAGGAAAAAAAACAGCTTTTTTCTCTGTTGGTTGTGCTTTTTGCAGAGCACCTTGCTGCTGCCTCCTGCAAAAACGGAACGGGAAGAGATGATCCCTTTGTTTTCCACGCAGAAGAAAGGGGTTGTGGTTTCTCTCTTCCCATGTTCATTTTCTGCAGGAGGTGGCAGCAAGCTGCAAAAGCCCAATTTGCAGGAGCCAGAGTATGGGAGAGGAAAGACGAGGTAGTTTCCAGCAAGGAGAGCTTTTGGTGGAAACGGGTGTTCACTATAGCGAGGAGGGAAGTGGTTTTATTGAAACCTGCAACAGACAGAAGCGAAGCTCAAAGCTGGATCTTCTAAGATCCCTTTACATTTGGCCATTAGAGTTGTTTTGGAGGAGGCCTGACAGAATGCTCTCATCACCCTGAGCCTGCACAGAGAGAGTGTCCCTATGCTCAGCTGTATGTTGATAGTACTACAGTAGCATCCCTCTCCTGCTGTCAGTCATGTTTCACCAGTCCTTGCTGCCACATGTTCTCCCAACCCACATGCACACAGTATATCCCCCAACACCCTGACTTGCCAGGTTTCTGGTCAGAACACCCAAGCACTATTCTGTCCACTTCGCACATTTGGGGGTGGGGGTGTACTCACTAGCTGCAACCAAAATATTCTGATTGTTTGTAAGGTCTTGAGCCATCTTCTGCAGCTGTTCTCATTATGCAAAGTTTGTTCACAATTTTCATCTCATTCTTGCCATAACCCATTTACTTTAAGTTAGGCAGAGAGTTTGTGAGCCTCTGGGCACTTCACTGCTGGACAAGGGATCCAAAAGTGGGTCTCCTCCAGCATCCAAATGTATCACTCGATCCCCCACTCTGCATTCTGTTGCTTTGGGTTTGGATCATTTGCTGAATATGCCAAGGCAAGGGCAGTGGAGTCTGAAGGGGAGGCCCTGCCCTATAGCTGCTTTGGGAGCAGCTTGAGAGTGAGGGGGTGGGGAAGCGTTCCTTCATTTTAGAATTCCCTTTGCCAAGAGACTCTAAGCCTCTTCAGAGTATTCCAAGACATCCCTCTCTTGAGTTTGTACAGAGATGAAGTTCAACTACTGATGCTGGTTTATTTCCACTGGTTGCTTTTTAAAGTATATTTTAAACATATTGTTACCAGTTGATACGCACTCCAGTTGAAGGACACGTACCCAGACTTGTGTAGATGTGCAGGAATGGTTTGATGTAAATCAGCCTTCCCCAACCTGCTGCTGTCCAGACTATAGCTCCCATCATCTTCACCCAGCGTGGCCAATGGTCATGCTGCTTTGGGATGATGGGACTTGTAGTCCAGCACATCTGAAGAGCACCAGATTGGGGAAGGCTGATGTAAATGGTTGAAAAGAGTCTGGAATGTGAGTGAGATTGGGTTTTTTCCAGCTATATTAATAACTGAAAATTATACCCTGGGCCTGGGGGTTACTTGGGATGCCTTAGTGGCCCCAGAAACTCCTTTAAATGGAAGATTAGAGCTTCCATCTAGGGAATTTGGGCACCAAGTTCTAACTGAGGTTAGAATTTGGTGCTCAAGCTCCCACATTATACATATTTTGAGAAGAATCCATAAATATGTGTTAAAAGTTCTCTCACAACTAGAAATTCTGCTACCTGTTTTCCAAACTCTTTGTATCCATTACCCCTGAACTGGAGTGTGTGGGGCTTTTTCTCAGTGATGTGGGGTTTCCAGAAAATCTTGAACTGGGAAATTTTCCAGTGCAAATTAGGGTCATTTGCATAGAAAAACATTTAGTTTGCATCAGAAAACGTTCTGATGCCCTAGAGCATGGGTGGTCAACTTGTGGCCCTCTAGAAATTTTGGCCTACAGCTCGCATCATCCCTCATCATTTGCTGTGCTGGCTAGAGCTGATGGGAGCCATAGGCCAAAACATCTGGAGAGCCACATGTTGCCCACCCCTGCCCTAGAGAGATCCAATTTAGCGTGTTCGTTTTATCTGTATTTAGTAAAGAACACTAAAAAAAAATCATGGTTCTTTTTTGTCCCAATATACCACAAGTATTTGACCTGAAATATATGAGAGGGGAAATTAAAGGACACTTAGTGTGATTTAATTGTTATATTATGTAAAAAAAATTATTGGAATACCTGTAAAAATTTAAAGGCAATAGCACGTACTTCCCTTACATTGTTTAAATTTAAGGGTGGGGGGGGTACTGAAAACTGCTACCAATCCAAGAACTATGTGTGATATGCTGACAGCTACTCACCTATTTCAGCAGAGTTGAACTCTTCCTCTGAGGTTGTTGGGGCACCTTCAGTTTTGCTATCACTATTTATTCTATCCATGTCACTCTGAGACACATGTATTTCAGTGACATATATATAGATATTTTCTTGCATACTTGCTAAGGATAATCACCTGAAAACATTAATTACAACTTTGAACCTGCCAAGCTTGCTTAGTATTGTATCTGCAATTGTCATACATTCATTTTTACTAATGAAGTTATGAAATGGAAAATTTTGTGTGGAAAAATAAAACACTTGAAAATTTCTGTTTTGGAAAATTTCTGTTTTGGAAAATTTCCCACCCCACATCACTGCTTTCTCTGTTGTGGTGTTTTCCTGTGAATGCTTGTTTAAAACAAAGTTGAATAAAGTTGACCCCACACCAGGAGGTAGATGCTTGTTGTTAAAAACGGGCTAGCAGTTCTCTCCTGAGACCAGACTGGCCTCTGGTAGAGGCCCTTGCATCCTGGAACACCACTACTAGCCTTCAGGCAAAACATCACACACAGCCAACCCTCCTCCTGTGAGAGAATGGGCCAGTTTGCACATCATCATAAGCCCCGGTGGGTTAATTAACCCTTGGGGTGCTGCAGAGTGTGCCAGCCACCATCTTTGAATATGCAAGCACTGGCCAGCAGTTGCTGTGGCTTGTTGTGTCATACCAACCTGGGCAGTGTGGATTATTTGAGGGTTAAACAACCCTTGCATAACTCTAAAACAGACTATGGGTTATGCGCGGGTTGCTTACCCCTTGCACAACCTCTGCTGCCCGGGTTCGCACAACATAACCAGCCATGTGAATTGCTGGCTGGGGCATGCCTATTCAAGACAGCAGCCAGCATGCGCTGCAGCGCCCTGCGGGTTAGTGAAACTGCGGTGGCTTGTTGTGATGTGTGGACTGAGTCTGTATGGATAGTTGAGTGGTAGGAGGCAGCTTTGCCAACGTCCTTTCCCCCTCACTTAATATCTGCTTTCTGAAAAAATTATTTGCATGGTATCGATCTTTTCCCCCATTGTTTTTAAGAGGGGGAAAGCTGGCACCTGCTAGCAAGACTGCTTTGTCTTCCTACATGAAGGATGGGTCTGAGATTTCCCAGCATGCCTCAGGCTGGTGGCTTCTCGTTCAGGGAAGAGGGGGAAAATATTTCTTGTAGACTGCACCAGAAGGCATGCACGCTTGTGTGTATGTGAGTGCGTGCGTGTGTATGTATTCTTTGCGGCTAGTTGTATGTGTGTTGAGGCTTTGAAATCCTCTTGTGACTGCTTACCCTTCTCTGACCATCTTCTTCTCTGCCTCACTGCCCCCCCCCGCCCCCCTCCGCTCACACCAGGTCTGTGTTCCTGCTGCGTGCGTGAGTCATGGCCAGCAACGTCACCAACAAGACAGACCCGCGCTCCCTGAACTCTCGCGTCTTCATCGGGAACCTCAATACGCTAGTGGTGAAGAAGTCTGACGTGGAAGCCATCTTCTCCAAATATGGCAAGATTGTCGGCTGCTCTGTGCACAAGGGCTTTGCCTTTGTGCAGTACGTGAATGAGCGCAACGCTCGTTCTGCTGTGGCAGGAGAAGATGGCAGGATGATTGCGGGCCAGGTCCTAGGTATGTTTTGTGCTGCTTGTGCGGCCTTCCAATTTCTTAGTCCTGGATGGCACCAATGCCAGCCCAGTTCTAGTGAACGTCTTCCTTGCTTACGTATAGCATGTGACCGTGTCTCGGCTTTGAATGGGAGGCTGTTGAGATGCCTAGGCAAGGGAGTGGGGGTGGGGTTGCAGGACTGTAGCAGGGGAGAGCAAAAGGAAGGTGGAGGTCAAAATGAGATATTTGGGTGAGGAAGCACCGAAGGTTGCCATTTCGATTCACTTTGAGATCTATTCTGGTTTGCTTCAGTGGTAATAAGAGCCATTGCTCACCATGCAGAACAGTCCTTCAGGTCAGTTGTTTTCTACTGTGTGCCTAAGGGGTGTGTGTGTTTCTTGGTAATGGTCACAATTCAAGTACGTTAAGCTGAGAAAGTGGATGGCTTTGGCCGAGTGGGGCATGTGACAATCCAGTGCTCTCTGCCACCCCGAGATCGTTGTTGTGCTTATCTCTCCATAGTGAACAACTGCAGCTAATTTGAGATGCTGGGCCTGGCATGGATAGCCTGTTACCCTACAACACCCCCCCCCCCCCCAATCTTAGGCTTCCAGAGGGGCAGGTAGAATGGGCAGCTAGAGAATTTGTGTCAAGTCCTTCCTTCAAATTGGTTCACATGTTTGCCTAGACACAGGATAAGGAGAAGCACGTGCAACTTGTGTGGCTGGTTTCCCTGTAACGTGTGTTTCACTGGGGGAGGCTCCAGAGAGTTGGAACTAGCCTGGTTTGAAAGCCACAATTGCAAACACCTCCCTCTCCCAAGAGCCCACCACCAAAGTGCTGCAGATGCACAGAATCCTCTCTTTCTCCCCTCTGCCTCCTGCAGTCATGCAAATAGGCCCCCAAAAGGTTTGTAGCTCACAAATATTTACTGCGCTACTTTTTATCGAAGTTGCCTAAGGCCATATTGTGACCAGGGGCAGAGGGGGGAGGAATTTGTGCTGTTTCCTTTTAGGAAAAACTTTCCTGCCTGGTTATTGGGATAGACTTTCCCTCTCTGCATGGGACTTGTGAGCAGCTATTGAAAAGCTTGCTCCAGTACAGGAATCTCAGCTTTGCTGGTGAGGAGTTCTTGTTTCCTCCCAGTGCTGTTTCCACCAGACAAACTTTTTCTGGTGAGTTGAGGAGTCTTTGTTCTGCATAATAGCCTAACCCTCACCCAGCAGTGATCATCAGTTGCAGCTTGCCTGGGAAGGGCTGCTTAATCTTTTAGTTCTGGTAGGATTAGACTAGATTTCCTGCAATGGGGAAGGGAGAGTAGTACTTCCCATCCAGCAGTAAGGAGGTAACATGTGACAAGATGGTAGAAGATGGGTTGGATGCTACAACTGTTCGGTGGATCCACACTGGGTTGAACAGCTGTACCCACTGAGTCGTCATTAATGGCTCTGGGTCAACCAGGAGGGAGGTCTCGAATGGAGTGCCACAGGGCTCTGTCCTTGGCCCTGTGCTGTTCAGTGTTTTTAGAAATGACTGGGATGAGGGTGTAGATGGGATGTGAATCAGATTTGCAGATGACATGAAGCAGGGAGCAATCGCTAGCACTCTAGAAGGTGCAATCCAGACTTTAAAGGATATTGACTGGCTGGAATGCTGGGCTGGAACTAACAAGATAAAATTCAGCAAAGAAACATGGGAAGTCTTGCATTTAGGTACTAAAAATCAAAGGCACAAGAATAGGATGGGAGAGACCTGGCTTGGCAGGTGTAGATGTGAAAAGGATTTAGGTGTTTTAATGTATCACAAGCTGAATATGAGCTGAAAGTGCAATGCAGCCGGTAAAAAAGCCAATGAAATCTTAGGCTGCGTTTATTCATTTATTTATTGCATTTCTATCCTGCCTTTTTTCCTCTTGCAAGGAACCCAAGGTGGCTTACATTATCCTCCTCCTCTCCATTTTATCCTCACAACAACCCTGTGAGGTAGGATGGGCTGAGAATCTGTGACTGGCCCAAAGTCACGCAGTGAGCTTCCATGGCCAAGTGGGGACTAGAACCTGGATCTCCCAGTTCCCAGTCCAACACTTTCACCACTACACTACACTGGCTCTGCGTTAACAGAAGTATAGTGTCCAGATCTTGGGAAGGTGTTATTCCACTGTACTTTACAGTGAGTGGGCCACATTTGGAGTACTGTATGCAGTTCTGGGCACCACATTTTAAGAAGAACATTGACAAACTGCAGCATGACCAGGATTAGGGGTCTGGAAGCCAAGTCCGTTGAGAAATGGTTGAAAGAGTTTGGCTTTGTTTCACCTAGAGAAGATTAAGGGGAGACTTGGTAGCAGTTTTCTAGTATCTGAAAAGGATGTCATATAGAAGAGGGGGCAGAGTTGTTCTCGGTTGTTCCAGAGGGTAGGACAAGGACCAATGGGCACAAATTGCAGGGAAGCAAATTTTGGCTAAACATTAGGAGAAGCTTCCTAATGGTACGAGCTGTTGGACAGGCTGCCTCAGGACGTGATAGGCTCTTTTACACTCAAGGTATTTAAGCAGAGGCTGAACAGCGAGCATTCCAGATCCTTCATGGAGCAGAGGGGTTGGACTTAGAGGACCTCCAAGTCCCCCTCCAACTCATCATTGGTGCATTGACTGACAAGTGGCTAACGGTCACAGCAGAGATGAGATGGCTTCATCAATACTAATATTATTAAAGTTTCAAATCTTGACAAATATCCACAACACCTTTCCTGGCATTTTCAGTGTCCCCAGTTGCATTTAATTGCTCGTGATTTCTACGTTAGCACTGGAGGATGCATCTTATATCTTTCCAACTATATATTTACTGGGCAGTAAGTTGGCTGTGCCTATTATTGCATCCTCTCTTATCTCCTACAACAGAGAGCTCAAAAGCACATTAGCCCCCAGATGTATGGCAGGCTTCATTTTGCTTCAGAGATCTGTGAGATGCAGGCTTTCAAACTGGCCCATTTGTCTTTCAGATATTAACCTGGCTGCTGAACCGAAGTTGAACCGGGGCAAAGCTGGGGTGAAGAGATCGGCCACAGAGATGTACGGGTCAGTAGCCGCACCACCTTCTCCGTCCCCTCTAGTCAGGTCGGGACCCTTATGTTTTCATTATTTTAACTTCTATTTTTTATTTATCTTGGTTTGTGCCCTGCAGTGAGCAATGCCTCCAATTGTTTTATTGTCCAGCTGAGTGTATAGAGAGGGTGTGTATGAGTGTGAGTGCATGTGTATGTATCCATGTGCATGTGAGAGGCTGTGCCAGAATGGTTTTTGTGTACCTTGGGTGACAAAACTTGCCATCTCCCTGGATTCCAGTGCCAAGCCGCAGATGGCTTTGAAGAGAGAGTGGTGGAGAGGGTGGATTTGGGATGGACTCAAGGTTACCTTTGCTTTTACACTGTGAATAACTGTCTTTAGCCTTTGATATGCCAGGCTGGGCCGCCTGATACTGATAGCTAAAAGATGGTGTATGGCCTCCAGCCTTTCCTGAGCAGGATTCCTTTCCTTGACAGCCTCCCTGAGACCTGACCACGCCTCCTGTGCTTTGTCTTTCAGGTCATCTTTCGACCTGGACTATGACTTCCAGCGTGACTACTATGACAGGTAGGTGAACTGGGCATCGTATCTAATTCCTTTTGGTAGAAGAGGAAGTGCCAATACACTGCTTTGAAGAGAGTAAGCATTGGACATAGTAGGTGGTCATTCCCAATCCCAAATATTCAGACTTTGCTACAGATCAGTGTGGGTTCTCCAAGCTGTAGGTCATAAAACACACTCTCAGATCTTTTTAATTTTTGCTTGGTCGGTATAAGCTTGGGCTCTTGTGTGCTTGATGCATTTTGGGATTCTGCTGCTGCGGAAGGTGAGGAAGATGAGGGTAGAAGGTGTGGTGATGTTTAAAGAGAGAGGGATTACTCTTACTTAGGCAGCGACATCTTCAGAAGGCTCTCTGCGTGTGGGAAAAGCGGAGGTGCTTGTGTCTTCAGCTGAAAGGAAGCTGCGGGGGAGATAAAACAGTTTTGGGGAGGGGCCAGGTGGTAAGGGCGCATTCTGTGCACAAAGAAGGGCTCAGTCCTTGGCACCTCCAGGTTGGGCTGGGAAAGACTCATGCCTCAAACCCTGGAGCCCCGCTGCCAGTCATTGTAGGCAATACTTGAGCTACTTGGGCCCATGGTCTGGCTTGGTATAAGGCAGCTTCCTGTGGTACAAGGAGGTACATTACAATGTTTTAGCCCATTATTCTCATATGTTGTACTCCTTCCAGCGCCAGGTGAAGACCTTTTTATTTTCCCAGTATTTTAGCTTCCTAGTCGTTTAGCTCTGATGTTTTAAATCTGTATTTTAAATCTCTGCATTGCTGCTAGGTTTTATTCTGGTTGTACTGTTATATTGTGGCTTTAAGCATTCATATTTTATATTGTTTTATGCTGCGCTTTGTGGTTTTAATGTTTGTGAACTTCCCAGAGAGCTTCAGCTATTGGGCGGTATAGAAATGAAATGAAATCAATCAATCAATCAAATTCTCATCTCTGACAGATCTTGGGAAGGTGTCTTTCCTGGGATGCTTCCATATGCCAAGCTTAGGCCCTACCAATAGGCCATTTTTCTTTCCATAGGGTGCTTTCTGGATTTATTTGACATCAAATGTTGGAAAGAGGAGAAACTGCCATTGAGCTCATGGATGGGCAAGAGGGGGATTAAGGTGCAAGGAAGGAGAATTCAGTTAAATGTTTTGGGGTGGAGGGAAGTAGAGAGAGGCCTATTCTGAACAGAAGAGAACTCTGGGGCATCCTCATGCATTCTGTTGAACAGGATCCTGTTGGTTGAGGAGTGTGAGTGTGTGTGTGTGGGGGGGGGGGGTGCAGGAGCATGTAAGTGCTACAGGAGCAAGCCATGCTGTTGGAAGAAATCCCTAAAGGGGTTCCTGATCTTCAGAAAGGGTAAAAAGGAGGAACCTGGGAACTACAGACCAGTCAGTCTGACATCAATCCCTGGGAAAATTCTGGAGCAGATGATAAAGCAATCCATCTGGAAGCACCTTGAAAACAATGCAGTGATTACTCGAAGCCAACATGGATTTGTCAAGAACAAATCCTGCCAGATGACTCTGATCTCATTTTTTGATCAAGTAACCTCCCTTGTGGACCGTGGGAATGCTGTAGCCATCATATACCTCGACTTCAGCAAAGCTTTCGACAAAGTGCCCCATGATATCCTGATAAGCAAACTAGCTCAAAGTGGGCTAGATGGAACAACGATCCGGTGGTTCCACAGTTGGCTACAGAATTGGACTCAAAGAGTGCTTATCAATGGGACCTTCTCAAACTGGGGAGAGTTAACGAGTGGGGTACCGCAGGGCTGAGTCCTGGGCTCAGTGCTCTTCAACATTTGTATTAATGACTTGGAGGAGGAGGTGCAGGGAATGCTGATCAAATTTGCAGATGACACAAAATTGGATGGGATAGCTAATACTTTGGAAGACAGAAACAAAATTCAAAGTGATCCGGATAGACTGGAGCGCTGGGCAGAAAACAACAGAATGACATTGAATAGGGATAAATGCCAAGTTCTGCACCTAGGAAAAAGAAACCAAATACACAGTTACAAGATGGGGGATACGTGGCTCAACAACACTACAAGCGAGAAGGATCTTGGAATTGTTGTCGATTATAAGCTGAATATGAGCCAACAATGTGATGTGGCTGCAAAAAAGGCAAATGCTCTTTTGGGCTGCATTAATAGAAGCATAGCTTCCAAATCCTGGGAAGTACTAGTTCCCCTCTACTCAGCACTGGTTAGGCCTCATCTGGAGTACTATGTCCAGTTCTGGGCACCACACTTTAAGACGGATGCAGACAACCTGGAGAGGGTATAGAGGAGGGCAACAAAGATGATCAGGGGACTGGAAACAAAGCCCTATGAAGAAAGCCTGAAAGAACTGGGCATGTTTAGCCTTGAGAAGAGAAGACTGAGGGGAGATAGGATAGTGCTCTTCAAGTACTTGAAAGGTTGTCCCAGAGAGGAAGGCCAGGATCTCTTCTCGATCATCCCAGAGTGCAGGACACGAAATAATAGGCTCAAGTGACAGGAAGCCAGATTCCGGCTGAACATCCAGAAAAACTTCCTGCCTGTTAGAGCAATACGACAATGGAACCAATTCCCTAGGGAGGTGGTGGGCTCTCCCACACTGGAGGCGTTCAAGCCGAGGCTGGACAGCCATCTGTCAGGGATGCTCTGACTTGGATTCCTTCATTGAGCAGGGGGTTGGACTCGATGGCCTTGTAGCTCCCAACCCTACTGTTCTATGATTCTGTGATGCTTTGGGTTAGTTCACATGAGCAAAAGCATATATTTTGCAGTGTCTTGGAGCAGAGGATGCTTGTGTGTGTGGCGTTGAAGGGCAAGGAGGCAGTTGCTTTGCAACAGCAGTCAAAGGGACTGGCTTCGTGATGATGGGCTCTCTTGTGCTCCTAGGATGTACAGCTATCAAGCCCGAGTGCCGCCTCCGCCTCCCATTGCCAGGGCCGTGGTGCCCTCCAAACGCCAGCGGGTGTCTGGCAACACCTCCCGCAGAGGCAAGAGCGGATTCAACTCGAAGAGTGGGCAGCGCGGGTCATCTTCCAAGTCTGGGAAATGTACGTATTGAACTTGCTTGTGGGGTTGTGGTGGATGGAATCAGCCTGAAGGGGTGGGGGGAAAGCCCAGTGACTTGAAATGGGATTCTGAAAAGCCTCCCCCCACCCCGATGCCTCTGCATTAAGACTCAGCAGTGCCTCTTGTTGAGGGCATGTTGCCAGAGCCTTACAGAAAACCATGGGGAATTGGCCAGATCTAAACTGTGCTTCTGGCTCTGTCAAGACACAAGAGAACTGCTGACCTCCTGAGAGAAGGGGTCCCCTAACCCAGACCGTTCTTTTCTGGTATTGGGAAGCAGAGAGGTGGCAAAGCTCCTAGTGAAAGCCTGGCAGCAGTAGCATCTTGTCTGCCCTATTCCTGTCCCCTCCCTTTAAAGGCCTTCGTATTTAGGCAAAGGCTTTCCATGTGTAAGTGGGTCTGTTGGGTTGGGCACTGTTTTTATTGTATTTTTTTGCATTGTTTTATTTTAATGAAGTTTTATTTCTGATTATAAGCTGCCTTGAGTGCCATTTTATTGGTAGAAAGGCAGGGCACAAATCAAATATACATATATTTCTAAACTGTGTGTGTGAGAGAGGGAGAGAGAGAGAACGAACATCCTGTGTCTGGGCTGTTTGTTTTGCTGATCCCTTGAATTTATATTTGTGTGAACTACTGTCTTGTAGTTCCTAACCTGTTATTGAGATGGTGGTGTATTAAGTATGTTGTAAGCCACATTGAATGTGTGGTTAAAAATGGCAGGATATATCAATACTTGGAATAATGTGCTCCCATCCTTATTTCAGTGAAAGGGGACGATCTGCAGACCATTAAGAAGGAACTGACCCAGATTAAGCAGAAAGTGGATTCCCTGCTGGAAAGCCTGGAGAAGATAGAGAAAGATCAAAGTAAACAGTCGGGTGAGAGGGGTGGGTTGGATGGGAAGGAGGGAAGAGAAGGGCCTGGGAACACTTAATGGGCCTGGGACCTTTGTGGGGGATGAATGCCCTGAAGCGTTTTCTTTGGGCTGAATCCCTTTTTCTCCCCAATAAAAAGAGTACCTTGTTTGTGTAGGGGTGGGGTGGGTGTAACCTGAAGGCCTAGGGCTGCATGTTGGCAGGTGGACAGAATATGTAACATTCTTGGTGGTTTTCTGTGTAGTCTTGCATTTTGGGTTTTCAGAACAGCAACCAACTGAGAGAATTTCTCAGTAAATCACCTTCGCTGTTGCTCATTGCAGCTGCTGACCACAACTGCGAGAGAAGGGCTGTTGCCTCTCCCTGTGCTGTGTGCAGGAGGGGAGTCCACCTTCCCCAAACCCTTTGTGTACAACCAGAGCCCTCCACCACAGCCTTGCAAATGAGCCTGCAAAAGCTGCTAGTTCACATGTGTGTTTCTAGCTGTTGGCATACATACCTTGGTGGCCTGATTAGAAAGAGCCAATCCCCTCCAGTTTATGAAGGTTCCTCCGCCTTGGGCGTGATTCTGGCTCGCCTCGGGCAATTGGCTGTTTGACCAGCGTGCTCTAGGAAGTTTTCACCGCTGAACAGGCAAGAGGCCTGAAAGTGTGGCGATGACCTAGAAGGCTAGAAACAGGTGAGCGGTTCCGATTCTCTGCTGGACCCTCCTCTCTATATCCTCCCTTCCTAGAACTGAAGAATGACAAGTCGGAGGAGGAGCAAAGCAGCAGCTCTGCAAAGAAAGAAGAGAGCAATGTCAAGATGGAGTCTGAGGCTGGGGCAGACGACTCCGCTGAGGAAGGGGACCTGCTGGACGATGATGACAACGAAGACCGGGGAGACGACCAGGTACGAAGCTGGAGGCGGCAGAGAGCCAGGAGCGAGGAGCGCGGCTCTCCCTGTTTTCTAACTCGGCCCCTCTGCCTGTCCCCTTCTCTCTCTCAGCTGGAGTCCATCAAGGGTGACGACAAGGAGCCTGAAGAAGGTGAAGATGACAGAGACAGCGCCAATGGCGAAGATGACTCCTAAGAGCCCGGCACACCTCTCCTCTCCCCTCCCTGACAAACACGACGTTCTTCTGATATTGAGCCTCTCACCAGCCCCTTGCTGGCTGCTTCCTCGCTGTCCTTCTCCCCTCCCTCTCTCAGCCCTGCGTGTTCATGATGTTGTGTCTTCTGTTGCATCTGCCCTTCCTCCCCCCCCTCCTAATCTTCCCCAGTAGTTCGGTTACGCCCCCCTGTAATTCTCCTCTTTTAATTTTGATACCTCTTTATTGACTTAACAATTAAAAAGGACGTATTGTTTTTAGATGGCTTGTCTGTTGTGCCTTTGCTGTAACGGAGCGTCTTCTGTCTAAGAGGGCATGTGTTGTCATGTGTTATGGGGGGTGTACTATTGGCAGTTCTTTGCTGCTTCCCACTCAGCTACCAGGGAGAAAGCAGAGCCTTGAGGTCAGAAGCCTGGCTTTAAAGATGCAGTGCAGGTGGTGGTGTTTTTAAGAGGTTGATAATGCTGGTCCTGCATAGCTGCTAATGCATTTGCAGGACTACTTTGAAGATGACCCCCAAAGCGGGGTGGAAGCGAGAGGAGAACTGGGCCCGTGCTGGGTTTATTCTTGAAAGACATACAGACATATCTGGGAGAGCTTCGTGGGAAAGAAGCAGCTTCTCTTCATAATCCTAAATTCACAGCTGTTACAAAACATTTAGGTCTTATTTCCACCACAGGGAACTTGTGTGCTGTTCTCTTAAATAAGAGCAGTTTCCTTAAATCAGAGCTTGGCGATGCTTTTGGTAAGGTGCAAATGTTTTCAATTTAATGTGGTATAAGCTTACTGGCCAAACACGGTGTGCCTGTGTGAGTGTGGAAACAAATGCTCTCACGAGCGTTTGCACTCACCTGTGCACGTGGGGAAAAAAGCAGCCTTCGGTGATGGACAGTAGAAGCAGAAGAGGAGCCTCTTCTACCTCAGCAGAGAATGCTTTGTTGAACAAGGAGCAGTCTCCTTCGCTCACTATCGCTTTCTGACTTTACCAATAGTAGCTGCTTATTCCAAGGAAAAGGCTAGATGTGGAAAGTGCTTGCCATCAAGAGAAACACCCCCCCCCTCAATAATATTGGCTGTAAGGATTACTGAGAGTGCTTTGAAGTGGTTTAAAGCACATACTATTAAAAACAATGGATAACTGACATTCCCATGTTACTGATAATCATTTCCATGCATTAGTAACAGCATTGCTGGGAAGCATTTGCCCCATCCCAAGTAATAGTCCCTGGGAAGGGAAGGAGGATGGAGCCTGTGCGAACACTCACCTAAGCTGTGACACAAGAGTTAGGGGTGGGTTTGGTTGTGTTTGAAAAAGCACTTCACTGCAAGCATCAATGATACGCAGCAACACGTTCCATTTGGTGGTAGGGTCTTGACGTACTTGTTACCAGAGGGTGTGAGTGAGCATCCTAGCACGTGGTGTGTGCCTCACCACGTTGCTAAAGCAGTGCTGTGTACATGACCCAAGAATGGAAACCAGGGAAGGTGGTTTGTGGAGCAGGAATGTGTTTGACCTGAACACACAAAAAGCCACTCTGATTATGGATGTAAGCTTTGGTGTATTCCCCTCCCCCCCTGAGCAGTGTGAGGTTTTAAAACTAGCTTTAAAGAAAACGTGACATGCTGTATCCAGTCCTTTGATGAAGTGATAGGCACACTCCTCAATTAAACCTATGCATCTGGTGAAGCTGCATAACATAGATTTAAGCTGTTCCTTCAGAAGTTTGCTTCAAAATAAGGCTGTGCTCCTAACCAGCAATTGGTGCCCCTATCCCTGTGGATTTCAGCTCTGCATTGGCTTCTAGCAGACAAGAGACTACAGCTGGAGACCCTGCTGCACCTCTACCCAATGTGTTATGCTCTGCAGTAATTACTATTTACTGAGATTTTTAATCTGCCTTTCAAGGTGCGCTGCTCTCACAAGGCAACTTAGAATACTACAGAAACATGAACATACAGTTCCAATTAAACATGACTGTGCCCCCCTCCTGCAGCAGGAGCTGCTATTGATTTTTAAGTACTAAATGCAGACTGGACAAACGAGTCAGTCCCAGTAACAGGGATTGGCCAGTTTGGGTAGTTACTGAGGGCCCAGGGGCTCAAATGGGCCTATCCTGCCTCTGTTGCCGCCTCTTTGTCCTGCAGGCGCCATGGCACCCTATTTTAAAAGATTTTTTTAAGTTTATGTAGTAGTGCTGTGAACCAGTCACAGCCAATGAGGGCACAGGGTCATCTTTACATTGCTCCGGTGCCCTCAGTGGCCAGCCAAGTCTCCCAAATGCAGCATCTGATTGGTTCAGATCGATGCTACCCAAAATGTAAGTTTAAAAATAGTCTTTTAAAATGGGGCTCTGGAGTCAAGGTGCTGCAGCGCTTTGGCAGGGGCCAGCCAATGGAGGAGGAGGACCCATGTTAACATAAAAGGAAGAGGGGTTGGCAGCTTATGCAGCTTGGGCAGGGGGTGGGGGGGTTTGGTGGTCAGCAAAGTGCTGCAGTGGCAGCAAGGGGCTTTGGTGGGGGGGCTTCCACGGCAGCTGCCCATCAGCAGTGCTATGCCAAGGTTACACCAGAGTCTCGCACCAGCCCAAAAATGAGTCTTCAGGGTGTGTGTGTGTGTTTTTAAAGCCAGCAATGATGAAGATATATGTATCTCCCTGTGGAGGGAGTTCCAAAGCTGAGGGGCCACCGCTGAGAAAGCCCTATCCCTAGTACCCACTAGCCTAATGGCTCTTGGTGGGCCACAAAGTAGCTGTCATGTGGAGTATGAAAACATCGGTGGAACTAGCTGAAATATGGGAGTTCAGTGGAGCATTTTCATCAGACACATATCCCAAAGATGGCACACTCCAGTACCAACATCAGCTTCTCATGCAGCCTATTGTGTAAGCGGAAGATACCTCTGCTCAATTTGACCTAGTGAGAGTTGGATGTCTTCAGTCTCGTCCCTTGCAAATTGTTCTTAAGAGCCATGTCCTCTAAGCTAGAAGAGATGGGGCTGTTAAAGGGAGTGTAGAAAGGATTGGCCATTTTTGCCCTAGCACAGCCAGTTAAAGTGGCCAGCGGAAGAGGCCTGCTGGATCCAATCAAGCGCCTGCCCCATCCTGTTTCTGAAGCGCCCAGATATGTTCTGGAAAGCCTTGAAGCGCAGCGTGAAAATTGTCACTTGTATTCATTGTAGAATTTATAAACTGCTTGACATTGAGAGAGATTGGAGTGGTGTACAATACATTAAATACAAAATACAAAAAGTTAATAAAAACAAACACCTATGTCCTTAGCATCTGGTACTCGGTATATTAGCGCTCAGTGAAGACAAGCTGCCTTCTGTAACTGGATTGTGCATGACAGTCTATCTAACAAGAGGGACTTGTTTTAGGAAGGGTGCTAAATCACACTACTGCTCACTACTCATGGTTTAATTTGTGCTATCGCTCAACAGGTGTAGCTCTAGCATCTAGAACTTGTGCTGATGCCTCTGAGCAGGTGCAGAGTGTCTTTCTCTTGCACTGATCACATCTGGGGGAAAGGGCTTCCACTTCAGATACTGATATTTCTACACAGATTTTAACCCCAGCATATTACTTTCTAGAAATTAATCACTTTCTTTACATTTCCCTGTGTCCCCTCAGTAAAACAATATACTTACTCACCAACCTTGCTGTATTCTGTAAAATGCAGCTTGTCTTGCTCCCTGAATTTAATTTCCTAATAACACCAGCTAGTTTCATTGTGGAAGTTGTAGATTTGCTATTCTGTCTTCTCTTTCATATATCAGACATGAAGTGGGACTTTCCTTCCATAGTAGTTTTGAGTGCATGTGTTTCTGGCTATACCAAAACGAATGAAAAGCCCCGAAGTTAGTATGAACCAGGCTTGCAAGATAAGAGACATGCTGGATCAGACCAAAGGCCTACTTAGTCCAGCATTCTGTTTGCACAGTGACCAAGCAGATGCCCATGGGAAGCCCATAAGCAGGGCATCACCATAATCCAGCACCCTCCTGTTCATGTTTACTGGCAACCGGCATTCAGAGGCATACCGCCTCCAATGCTGGAGGCAGCATGTAGCCACTGATATAGCCTTATCCTCCATGAATTTGTCTAATCCTTTTTTAAAGCCAGCCATGTTGGTGGCTGTCATGACATCTTGTGGTAGTGAATGAATGCCATGGGCAAACTACCTATGCATTTGCTGGAGATGATGGAACAGCTTTTGTGCCAGAACTAATGGTAGGCAGACTTTTACAAAATTCCTCAGCAGTTAAATCTTCCACTATGATCTCATATAGGTCCCCTGCTCAAGTAAAATCCAATGAGGTGTTTCTCAACAGTGCTGTTATCACAAGGTGCTGCTGCCTTTACCCAATTTTCTAGTTTATTGCAATTTATCACATTTCTAGTCAGCTACTGGATGCTTTGGGTTGGATCCAGACTTAGTCATAGAATCATCGAATAGTAGGGCTGGAAGGGGCCTACAAGACCATCGAGTCCAACTCTCTGGGAGGGGATTTCATCCTTGCACTAAATGCGATCATCTGTACACATACTGAATCTCAACATTCTGAATTGCTTAAACTAGACATACTTAAACTAGACACATTGAAATCAATAGAATTAGTCATGGCTAGAAATGTAATTCCCATTGATTTCAGTGAGTCTGCTTTAAGACTCGCCCATTGAGTCCTGTCGTTGACTTCAGCTATAATAAACTTGCTAGCGTTTAGATTAGTTTTTTGCCGCCAGATATTTCTATCCTCACTGCTTCCTATGACATGCACACACTCTCACGCTGCCTATAAGTAAGTCCGAGCACCTCCCTCAAGCAAGCAACGCAGATATGGCTATAGTCCTACAGTAATTTAAAACCACGTTGCATAAAATCCTATATCGATCCGCTGGGGGGGGGGAGAAAAGGCGCCAATAAGCTTTTTTGCTTTTCTCGGAGACGAGACTGCTGATTGGTTCATTTGAAACTAGCTGCCGATCATTGATTGGACGAAATCTAGGCCTCCAGAGCCCTGTAATGTGTGGGAGGTGGTCCTTTGTAGTTTCCTTTCTGGTCGGATATCCACCTATTTAAAGGCTGCTGAGCGTTTACGCTTTTCATTAATTGCTTGTGCTATAAACCGGGAAAGCGAAGATGTCTGGCCGTGGAAAGGGAGGCAAAGGCTTGGGGAAAGGCGGCGCTAAGCGGCACCGGAAGGTGCTACGGGACAACATCCAGGGCATCACCAAGCCCGCTATCCGCCGCCTCGCTCGCCGCGGAGGAGTGAAGCGTATTTCCGGGCTCATTTACGAGGAGACCCGCGGCGTGCTCAAAGTCTTCCTGGAGAACGTTATTCGCGATGCCGTGACCTACACGGAGCACGCCAAGAGGAAGACCGTCACCGCCATGGATGTGGTTTATGCCTTGAAGCGCCAGGGCCGGACCCTCTACGGCTTCGGCGGCTAAGAAGCTAGCCAAGCTCACTTCAGCATGAAAACAAAGGCCCTTTTAAGGGCCGCCCACGTTTTCTTAAACAGGCTGCTTTCACTTTTCTTTTTTAGGAATGCCGACGTACCAACAAATGCAAGTCGTTCCTATTTTTTTACTAAACAATTTTCGGCTACGCGTTGAGTTTAATGGGGCTTAGGGCGCAACCCTATGCGTGTTTTGACAGCGAAAAGGCCTCCAACTCGGCATTCCTCAGCCAGCAAAGCTGGTTGGGGAATACGGGGAGCTGTAGGCCTTTTCTCTATCGAAACACACATAGGGTTGCTCCCTTAATCGCATTAGACAATTTCAGTCCTGGTGACTTGAAGACCTTCAGGACAACAAGTACTTCTACTTTTTCTAAGTTTCGAGTTATATAAGTATGTTTCCCCAATACACTGTGCCATCCATTTTGATCCTAGCTTCTGTGCGTATTTTACCTACACATTCCCAATCGGACTTTCAACTATAAAAAAGCCCACCCATTCACTATAGTTTATTTGACGGGATGAATTTAGAGTGCAATCCCATGCATGTTCAGATCAGAAAAAAGACCTACGACTCCAGCTTTCGCCTCCTAGCTGGGAGTTGTAGGACTTTTTTCCATGCTGGCTGGGGAAAACTGGGAGTTGTAGGACTTTTTCCCAGTCTAAACATGCATAGGATTGCGTGTTTAAGGAGTTACCTTCGTTTTTAAGTGAATAGAAATGAAGTCGCCATAGCAGGCCTATATGCATGCTTACTCCCGAGTAGATGCACAAGATTGCAGGCTATGGAATTAAAGTGCATTCGATTTTACAATCCTCTATATATACTGTATATAACGGCCTGTCTTAACCTGTTTCCCTCCAGATGTTTGACTACGAACTTCCAGCATTTCCCAGCCAGTTGTAGTCCGAACACATGTGGAGGCCACCAGATTGGGGAAAGCTGATCTGTAATCTGAAACTCTCTATAAAACTCTTTGCATTTGAGGAGGTAGGGTAGTCTTTAAGGAGCCATAAGACGGCCACCCTTTGGAAACTGTTTCAAGACGCTTGGAAACGTTATACATCTCTGGACAGCACAAACACGACCCCAGAAAAGGTCAAAATTAGACTTGCCGAAACCCGGGATCGAACCAGGGACCTTTAGATCTTCAGTCTAACGCTCTCCCAACTGAGCTATTTCGGCTAACGGTAATAATTTTTTCCGGTATGGCTTGAGAAGTTATCGCACTGTTTTATCTCTTGATATTTTATTTCTTTCTCCAGGTTTGCACAAGTGAAGTGTAAAATCCTTATTATATGTTAATTCGCACTTAATTATCTAAATATTATGGCCCCCTTGTCAGTTGACAGTGTTTCACAAGCCTCCGCATACTAACAAAATGGGACAAAAAGTACCGGAAACATTACAGACAGAAGAAGGTCTCACAATTACCCTGCAAGACAGAAAAGCAAGTAAGGGAATTATCCCACCAAGGATTCTTTTTTTTTTTTCTTCATATAGCCAATGAAAGCTCGCAGTTGTCAATCGGACCAATAAGAAATACAGGCTCATCCAATTACCCAATAGGAGAGCGAGGTTTGAAACGCTTTTCTTTTTCCTGCCATTCATCCAATGGTACGAGGGTAGAACATTCTCCATCCAATAGCGACCTAGAACTGTGAAAGCCTTCATTTGCATACAGGGCCTATAAATAGTGGCGAGGAGAACTCTACCGATTACTCGTTTCCCGCTTGTGTTGGTTGGAGGTTGAGAGTGCAGAGGATGCCTGAGCCAGCGAAGTCGGCGCCGGTTCCCAAGAAGGGCTCCAAGAAAGCCATCACCAAGACCCAGAAGAAGGGCGACAAGAAGCGCAAGAAGAGCCGCAAGGAGAGCTACTCCATCTACGTGTACAAGGTGCTGAAGCAGGTGCACCCGGACACCGGCATCTCCTCCAAGGCCATGAGCATCATGAACTCGTTCGTGAACGACATCTTCGAGCGCATCGCCGCCGAGGCTTCCCGCCTGGCCCACTACAACAAGCGCTCCACCATCACGTCCCGGGAGATCCAGACGGCCGTGCGCCTCCTCCTGCCGGGGGAGCTGGCCAAGCACGCCGTGTCCGAGGGCACCAAGGCTGTGACCAAGTACACCAGCTCCAAGTAATTCTTTCTCCTGAGAACTGATTTAACGTTCTTCAAAACCCAAAGGCTCTTTTAAGAGCCACCACTTTCTCAATAACAAGAGCTCTGATGTCACTACGATTTTCTGAAAAATAAAACCCGCTATAGTTTTGCTAACCCAATAGGTGCTTAGTGTCATGGAGGTGCTAAATTGGAAGGGAATCAGAAGTTAAAACATACCTTCAAAAGCATGAGGAAGTTGTATAAGAAATGGTTATAAAACTGAGCAAGCTTTTTAGATACCCAGAATTTTTCAGGCGTGATGTTAAGCAAAAGGGATCAGGGAGAGCAGCTCATGTGATGTTGAAGCCATAAGGTCTGTTTTTACTGGCTGTCTTAAAATGAAACATAGGAAGACAGCAAATTTTGGATCATTGCTATGCATTCTTAGATAGGGGGAAAAAAGTCCTACAGGCTGGTTTGGGAATGCTGGGAGTTTTAGAATTTTTAGACATGCATAGGATTGCACCCTGAACTGGATGAGGTGCTTCTAGATGCTATGCAGGTTTTGAGTTGCATGGTTAGGACTTCAGGGACAAAGAAACAGTGGCTGATCCCTAATTCTGAAATTATAAAATTCAGCCATTACCTGTATCAGTCCCCAAGCATGAAGTGAAACATACAGGTTGCTTGGGAGATACGAAGCAGAAGTAAAGAGAAGCATAGCTTTTATATTAGCAAAACTGAAGGTTAATATGTGATGTGCTAGGCCAAAAAAAAAAAAGTACATAGAAGCCAAATTGGGGTAGTATTACCCAGTGATTGGAGGGAATGTAACCCCCAGATCCTTTAATCACTCCATGGGTTTGTTGGATTCTTAATTCAGATGCCAGCAATAAAATAATATTTAGGGAGTGATAGCTGGAGTAACAGGAGCTCCAGGAAGAATCTATTGGTTTTGCACAAACATTCTTTCTAAGTGCTTCTCCAAGGTTTGGTTAGTTGTGGGAAACTGTTTTAAGCAATTAAATATATATATATATATATATATATATACACACACACACACACACACACACACACCTGGTTTCCTGTGCCTTAAATACTTTTCTGAAGCACTTGAATCTTGATCACAAATTTATTTGTTTAGTAACTTTTAAAAAGTAATCTGTTTTACCTTGTATTTAACGACAATGAGTAAAAGTGTTTTCTTAAAGTTTTATAAGGCCTGTCTTTATACATGCATACTACTCAACAAAAGAAGTTATCTAGCCACTTGTGTTTATCAATAGCTATGAGTCATGATGGCTATATATTACATCCTGTATCAGAGGCAGTATCCCTCTTTATGACAGTTGTTAAGGAATATGAACAGGAGGGTGCCAAATTGTGTTCATGTCCTGCTTATGGGCTTCTCACTGGGGTATCTGGTTGGCCACTGTGGGAAGAAACTGCTGAGATACGCTGTTACTCAGATGCAGCAAGGCTCTTCTTATAGAATCATAGAATAGCAGGGTTGGAAGGGGCCTATAAGACCATCGAGTCCAACCCCTGCTCAGTGCAGGAATCCAAGTCACAGTAACTTTGACAGGTGGCTGTCCAGCCTCGTCTTGAATGCCTCCAGTGTGGGAGAGCCCACCACCGCCCTAGCTAATTGGTTCCATTGTTTTATTGCTCTAACAGTCAGGAAGATTTTCCTGATGTTCAGCCGGAATCTGGCTTCCTGTCACTTGAGCCCATTATTCTGTGTCCTGCACTCTGGGATGATGGAGAAGAGATCCTGGCCTTCCTCTCTGGGACAACCTTTCAAGAACTAGAACAATGCTATCATATCTCCCCTCAGTCTTCTCTTCTCAAGGCTAAACATGCCCAGTTCTTTCAGACTTTCCTCCTAGGAAAACAAACTTTGTTTGCAGTCCCCTGATCATCTTTGTTGCCCTTCTCTGAACCCTCTCCAGCTTGTCTGCATCCTTCCTAAAGTGTGGTGCTCAGAACTAGACACGGTACTCCAGATGAGGCCTAACCAGTGCTGAGTAGAGGGGAACTAGTACTTCATGTGATTTGGAAGCTATGCTTCTACTAATGCAGCCCCAAATAGCATTTGCCTTTTTTGCAGCCACATCACATTGTTGGCTCATATTCAGCTTGTGATCTACAACAATTCCAGTCTACTTATGCTTTAAGTAATCCTTTTTTTCTTTCCACCACTTAAAAAATGTCAGTGCCATGTGACATGAAGCTCTACAATATTATTATTATTATTATTAATTAATTAATTAATTAACATTCCTACACCACAGCATAACCAAGGCTCCCTGGGCGGTTTTCACAGATGAAAGACATTAAACATTAAATTACAGTAAAAACATTACTGTATTACTCTTTAGGGATTTAGGAAAGGAAAAAGCCTACAGTTTACTGCCTACCATTTCTCTTATTGTAGAGACACCAAATATGACAGTATTTCAATTGCAAAGAGTGGAGCAACTCCCCATTAGGCAGGAGCAGAAAGAGTGCCTTGACTGCTAAGAAACTGGAAATGCAGTAATTAAATGTAAATAGGCACTCAGAGTTAAGTTTATTGTACCATGGATTAGTTAGCTAGTTTAAAAGAAGACACCATGTAGTGCTGAAATAATAGGAAACGGAAGTTGAGACGCCAGATTAAAATATTTAAAATTCGCGCGTTGACGAGGGATTGGGCAGTTCCCTGCTGACCCTTCCTATATGATAGTTCTCAAGCATACAAGGAGCCTTGTTTTACCTTATGTCACTTCTTCCTCGTTAGTATAGTGGTAAGTATCCCCGCCTGTCACGCGGGAGACCGGGGTTCGATTCCCCGACGGGGAGAAGCTCTTCTTTTCTCCCCATTTTTACGTGGTTTTTAGTCCAAAATCCATCCATCAGCAGGTACTTGTGTAATATGCTAGGCGCTACACATATATACAAATATGCAGGTCCATGGCAGCAGGAGTTACATTTCTGTATAAAAGCTGCTGCATTAGAGAGCCTACTAAAAATATGTCCACTATATAGGAAGAGCCCCCCCCCCCCCCGCCCCCGGTAATATAGGAAGTTGGGTTTGTCCCACGAAATGGATTGGCATTTGACTGAGGACAGACAAAAGGCAGTACTTTTCCCTGTGCATAATTAATTTATGAAATTCAGTGACATCAGATGTGATGGCCACCGGCTTAAATTGCTTTAAAATGGGATTAGACAAATTCATGCAGAATAAATCCAGCTGTTATTAAATAGACCCTTCATTTTCAGAGGCAATATACCACTGAATCCCAGTTGCTTGGCGGCAGGGACAGTAAGGGTAAGTGAAAGTTATTGCTTTTATGCTGTACTGATGAGCTTCTCAGAACTATCTGGCTGGCTACTGGTAGTTATAGAATGCTGGAAAAATGGGTCTTTGGTGTGATTCAGTGGCAGTATTCTTTTTTCCAGTCTTGTTCATAAAATATTTTTAAATGACCCTTATAAACTCACCAGAGCGCCCTAAGGCAAGTCTCTGTGGCGCAATCGGTTAGCGCGTTCGGCTGTTAACCGAAAGGTTGGTGGTTCAAGCCCACCCAGGGACGCGAGGTGACTTTTCTTCAAAAGGCTGCATATAATAACAAAAATCTTCGAATATTCTTACTTATTAACCTGATGATGTCTTATTTGGCCTGGGATAATTTCCTGATGCACTTGCTGTTTTTTAAGACTATGTGTTTCATAAAGTGTTTCACAAGCCACAATCCCCCAAAATGGGTATGTAAAGAACAGGATTATGTAACCATTTACAGTAAAACCAAGACATTTTTGTGGAACTTTAAAAAGTAAGACATTTATTATAGCGTAAACTTTTATGGACGGGAGTCCATTTCTTCAGATGCATGAAGCATTTTGCTGAGTTACAAGTGGAGGGATGACATTGTACACAGTGAGTTCAGAGTGAAATGAAACGCAGACAATGGTCATTATTACCTTATCAACAATGGCCATTCACAAAACAACTGTTGGGGGATAACACAGACATCTCTGTGTTGCCTACAAAATATTGTGCCGCTATCACCCCAAAAGCGGGGCTGAGGGAATGGGGATGATTGCTCTGGGCCTCACACGTGGGTGAGGCTGCATCAACACTGCTGAACATTATATTAGAAAGTCTGTAGAATTTATTTCTCCTCCATATCATGTTAATGCTCTTGACTATGCAGTTGTTGTTGTTGTTGTTCAGTCGTTCAGTCGTGTCCGACTCTTCGTGACCCCATGGACCATAGCACGCCAGGCCTTCCTGTCCTCCGCTCTCTCCCGGAGTGTGCTCAAGTTCATATTCATTGCATCGGTGATGCTATCTAGCCATCTCATCCTCTGTCGTCCCCTTCTCCTTTTGCCTTCAGTCTTTCCCAGCATCAGGGTCTTTTCCAGGGAGTTTTCTCTTCGCATTAGGTGGCCAAAATATTGGAGCTTCAGCTTCATTATCTGTCCTTCCAATGAGCACTCAGGGTTGATTTCCTTTAGGATGGACTGATTTGACCTCCTTGCAGTCCAGGGGACTCGTAAGAGTCTTCTCCAGCACCACAGTTCGAAAGCATCAATTCTTCGGCGCTCAGCCTTCCTTATAGTCCAGCTCTCACAGCCATACATTACTACTGGGAAAACCATAGCTTTGATTAGACGGACCTTTGTCGGCAAGGTGATGTCTCTGCTTCTTACTATGCTGTCTAGGTTGGCCATAGCTTTCCTCCCAAGGAGCAAGCGTCTTTTAATTTCATGGCTACAGTCACCGTCTGCGGTGATCTTGGAACCCAAGAAAGTAAAATCTGTCACTGCTTCCATTTCTTCCCCTTCTATATGCCAGGAAGTGATGGGGCCAGATGCCATGATCTTCGTTTTTTTAATGTTGAGTTTCAAACCAGCTTTTGCACTCTCCTCTTTCACCCTCAACAAGAGGCTCTTTAGATCCTCTTCGCTTTCTGCTATTAGGGTGGTATCGTCTGCATATCGGAGGTTGTTGATAATTCTCCCGGCAATCTTAATTCCGACCTCTGATTCGTCCAACCCGGCATTTCTCATGATGTACTCTGCATATAAGTTAAATAAGCAGGGTGACAATATGCAGACAGCCTGCCAAACAGCCAGCCAGTATCCCCCCTCTCCCCCAACACAGACACCACCAACCTGCTTTTTGTAACATCTTGCCTGATGACGAGATCTCGAAAGTTCGCACTTTTTTATGGCCTTTGAGTTGGCCCAGTAAAGGTATTGCAGTATATGGATTTGGGGATTTTTCTTATGGGAAACACGGTTGCCTTTGTTTTTCAGTATTTTAGAAGACATGGACGCTGAAAGTAAATCCCTTTGAACCCAATGGGATGTAAAACTGAGTAGACTTGCATAGGATTGCACTGCAAATCTGTTTCGCAAGACCTATATTGCATATCATCATCATCATATAAGCAGTGAAAAGAAAGATAAAAGTGTATGGGCAATATATATTCTTGATGTATTTTTAAGATACAACAAAAAAAAAAACTACCGCCCAACGTGGGGCTCGAACCCACGACCCTGAGATTAAGAGTCTCATGCTCTACCGACTGAGCTAGCCGGGCGCGCTTGCTTCTTTTTCTTCAGTCAAGTATAGCTTACCGTCCACCAGCTATCCTGCTAACGAAAACGATGAAAGATGTACGCGGTTGTGCTGAATTATCTGACCGTTTAATGCCCATGAGACCTTTTAACCTATAACTTTCTTCTTTTTAGAAGGCGAAAAATAGCTTTTATCCAAGTGGCTGTTCCCCTGTCGAGGTTTTAACAGGGAGCTAATAACTTCATGAAGAAATGAAGTTTGCTGGATTTTGATCGCTGCGAAGAAGACCGGATCCCGACCCGAATGAAAACTAGAAGAACTAAAAAAAAACAACCCTTTCTCCTAGCCCGCATAGGAAGAAAAGGTATTTTGAACCAATAGGATAGTTTGTTTTCAAGTTCATCAGTCTTCAGTTAGTACACGTATCTTTAAAACAATGCCAAAATCCGCATTGTTAAATCTTTCTTAGGCCAGCCGAAACCCTAAAGAAAGTATTCCACTAATATGAATTCTGGCATTTTTCTTACGGCTGACACAGTCACCTTTGCTTTTTAGTTTTAGAACATTTCACTAATGGATGAATCTTCATTTGAGACTTAACGCTCTAAACTTTATAAACCAGACTCGGCAGCTACATTTAACTCCGTCTTTCTTAGGAGTAGTTACTGTCTTGCATGGCAAGTCTAGCGGCCGCGAATAGCACACCAAGGCTCCCACCCTATACAGTTGTCTAGGACGAAGTCCCACGGAGCTCAGTGGAACCGCGTGGACATATTAACACACAAGATTCTGCAAGAAAATGTGTGGCTTGTTTCTTACTTAAACCCATTGATATTTAGTACAGCTCTTGTCATTGAGAAAGTGGTGGCTCTTAAAAGAGCCTTTGGGTCTTGAAGAACACGTAGTCAGTTCTCCCGGGGGAAAAGGAGTTACTTGGAGCTGGTGTACTTGGTCACAGCCTTGGTGCCCTCGGACACGGCGTGCTTGGCCAGCTCCCCCGGCAGGAGGAGGCGCACGGCCGTCTGGATCTCCCGGGACGTGATGGTGGAGCGCTTGTTGTAGTGGGCCAGGCGGGAAGCCTCGGCGGCGATGCGCTCGAAGATGTCGTTCACGAAGGAGTTCATGATGCTCATGGCCTTGGAGGAGATGCCGGTGTCCGGGTGCACCTGCTTCAGCACCTTGTACACGTAGATGGAGTAGCTCTCCTTGCGGCTCCTCTTGCGCTTCTTGTCGCCCTTCTTCTGGGTCTTGGTGATGGCTTTCTTGGAGCCCTTCTTGGGAGCGGGCGCCGACTTCGCTGGCTCAGGCATCTTCGGACGACGCGCCGCTCCTCGCTCCGTCGCCCAGAACAGTGTCGCTGCAGCTGCCGACCTCCCGTATTTATAGGCCACTTATGGAAATGACGACTCCTAACCGCCAGCTGTTATTGGTGTCCTAGCGCGATTGCGTCACCCTTCTCGACCAGAAGTATGCAAATGACTAGGATTCAAACTTTGGAACGCGATTGGGCCGTGCAAACATAGACGGTAATTCAGAATTCCCTCCCTTTATTGGCTGCTGAGTGTCATGGGAACATTTTATTTCAGATTAACTCTCAAGTAACCCAGAGCCAACAAAATTAGAAACATCTCAGGGCGCAGTCCTACGCATGTTTAGACAGAAAAGTGTCCTACAACTCCCAGCCTGCCCCAGCCAGCCATGCTGCCTGGGGGATGCTGGGACTTGGAGGATTTTTTTTTTTCTGTGAACATGCATAGGATTGCATCCTTAATTGTTCTTTTAAAACAAACATAGCATTGCTGGTCCATTAGAGGAAGGGGTGCAGGGAACGAAAACCCTTAGTTGGGCAGTACCATTAGGACTAACCAAAATGCCGTAAATGATTGTGCTGACATATTAAAAACTCCACCCAGTCCTTTTTATTTTGCTCTGCCTTTAGTTTAGAGGGGGTAGGTTGAAATAAGGAAGATAATTAATGCTGCAATTAATAAACAGTGGGTTGGATCCAGACTTAGGCATATTTACAGTAGACCCACTGAAATCAATGGGACCTAAGTTAGTCGTGGGAAATGGGTCTTAGAGTGGACTAATGGGTCTTAAATATGACTAATTGGATCCAATGACATGAAAAAGAAAGGGGAGTCCTATTGTATTCTTGGCATTCATACTTTGAGACGAGTACACCGGAAATAAATAGCAGGGTGGATTTATTTGGGGAGGGGGATCTATACAGGGAGATTAAGACATTTTGCTTCACTTTCTCTTTACGGAATTATTCTTAGCATCCAATATTTCTCTAGCATACCTCCTTTCAAGCACATTTCAATTCTTGGACTACAAACCTATGCCCACTTGGGAGTAAAACCCACCGAACTGGGTGGGACTTATTTATTTATTACATTTCTATACCGCCCAATGTCGAAGACCTAGTTCTGGAAAAAACATGTATACATCAGCCTTCCCAACCCGGTGCCGTCCAGATGTGTTGGACCAGAACTCCCACAATCCAGTGGTAGTCCAACACATCTGGAAGGTACCGGGTTGGGAAGGCTGATGTATAGGATTGCGTTGCGGATCTTATTCAAATCCGGATCGCGCTGTGGTCTTGTGCACGCTTGATGCTGAGCCCCTTGGAACTCAGGGGGACTTGCTTCCGAGTAGCATCGGACCGGGCTGTCCGTTCCCCGCGGAGAAACCTGCAGAAGAATGGTCCTGTTGAGGATTTGAGCGGGGGGGGGGGATGAGGAGGGGGTTTCCTGGGCGGAGCTTTTTTCTTCTTTTTTGGAACATCCGGGTGTTTTCGGTTTTTCTTCCGGGTCCGCATATTTTTTTGTGCATTTGTCTTTGGGAGTATAGATACCGAATCTGGGAGGCAAACGGGAACCTGTTTCTTTAAACGCGTGCATCGTCTCTGCGCGCTTCTTGCGTGCGTGGGGATGTGCTATATTTTGTAATCCTCTATTGCAACACGGGTTCTCTGTTGCCACTCACCCCTGTAGCCTGCAGGCGGCCCATCTAAGGGAGTGGGTGGTTTTTTGCTGCTGTAGGTGCTGCTGGCTTCCATCTTGGATTGGTGAGTGTCTCGTTTTTAAGGGTGACAAAAGCCGACGGCTTTTGTCCCCAAGGTTTCGCACGGGAGAGAGGATCCGTCCCCTCTGTTGATAGGCGTTTATTGCCACCAATGCTTCAGCTTTAAAATGTGCTCAAAGGTGTGTGTGTGTGTGTGTGTGTGTGTATAAGAAGAGGCGTAATACTATATTAATAAATTAATAGTAATTAATAATAATAATAATTCTCATGTATAGTATCTCATCATCACCAGCAACATTTTATGGAGTGTGTATTGGGGGTGGGGCTGGGGCTGTTCCGTTTCTTAATTCGCCAAAGTGCTACAAAATATCCATAATTATTACAACAACCCAGTAAGGTAGGTGAGGGCTGTCATCTCTATAATTCAAACATGAAGTGGGCTGACTATAATACCTTTCTCCATTTGGAAAGACCCAAGGCAGGCTGCACCTGGAATATATCAGTTAAGATACAGTAGTGTATCTACCATGCAATTAAGGTCTCTGCACTGGAAAAGGAAATTGCCAACTTTTACTGTACGCCTTTGGCTATATGAGTGTTTTGGCTGTTCTCCTTGAGATGCATCTGATCTCAGAAGCTAAGCAGGGTCAGCCCTGGATAGTACTTGGATGAGATACCTCTTGGAAATAAGGCTTCCTGTGCAGAGTAGGGAGTTGGAATCGATGGTCTTGTAGGCCCCTTCCAACCAGATGATTCTATGAAACTGGCGTACCTTCTATGAAAAGATCACCGGGAGAAGTATGAGCTAGACAGGCAGTGCCACAGTGACTCTACCACCCAAAAGGGCCAGTGATCAAAATAGATTCCAGTGGCAGAGACATGTGGATTAAAGTGTCTCCACAAGGTTTATGGGAGCAAATGCTCCCTTCGGCATGAGGTCCCCAAGTCATTCAGAGCAGCCTTCTCCATTCCGTTGCCCTCTAGCTGTGTTGGACTACAGCTCACATCATCCCCAGCCACTGGCTAGGAATGGTGGAAGTTGTAGTCCAACACAGCTAGAGGATAACAGGTTGAGGAAGGATGATGTAGAGCTTCAAAGACCAGAACCTTGAATTGATCTCAAAGACAGATGTGTTTCTCCCTCAGCTTTTGGGCAATACGATCCTTGCAGCTTACACTTGCTAAGAACCGAGAGAAAGCAGCAGCCCTTCCATTGGGCTTAGATCCAGCTCCATATGCTGCTGTCTGAGGTTGTTTGTTTCTTCCTCCCTCCCACTCCCCTTTTCTTTTGTGCAGTGTGTTTTAGTTAGCAGGCAGGAATGGTCTTAGTTCTATTTTGTTGTTGTTGTTGTCAGCCACTGTGGGAGCCTTTTTCCCTGAAGTCTGGGATAAAAATGCTTTGAATAAATAAAGTGTGTTTAAAAACAAAAACACATTTATAATACAATACATTTAAATGGTTTTGCATCGCTTCAAGTGGTTTGCCCTAGATACTAAAGATTTGATTGTTTTACATTTATTAATGTAAACCATTCCAGGCCCATCCACTTTCTTAGATTGCAGCCTTTTCAAAGTTCTAAATGTAGAGTTTTGTGAGAGAAAGTTAAATGAAATAACAACCCAGAATACCTCCCTGATGTCATCCCTCCTTCAAATCCACCCTCAAAATCCATCTTTATGATAATTCAGTACTAGTGTCAAGTTTGTTAATAGTCCACAGATATATTACATTCAGAAACATAAATATTAGATTCCAAACAATGAAGGAGGAAAAGAAAGCCCCCAAACAGTGCAATCCAATACATATCTACTCAGAAGTAAGCCTCACTGACTTACTTCAGATAACTGGGCATAGGATTGCAGCCTAACAGCACAATTTTATGCATGTTACCTTGCTCAGAAGTAAGTTTTCAAATGGGGCTTCCTCCCAGGTAGGTGTGTCCAGGCTCACATCCTAAGAGTACATTTTTAATTGTTAAAATATAAATAATATTAAGATGACATTAAAGCAACCAGTAGCCCTTAGCAATTCTTCAGACGCTAACTATGAAGCTTCATTGCTTGGAATTTAAGTGTTGCAAGTGATTCAGTTACCTAAGATTGAATATGCAAGGCCATATATTGACAGGTCCTGTGGCATAGTGGTTAGAGTGTTGGACTGCAACTCCTGGCGATCCAGGTTCTACTCCCCACTCAGCCATGAAGCTCACTGGATGACTCTGGGCTAGTCACTATCCCCCAGCCTAACCTACCTGGCAGGGTTGTTGAGCAGATAAATGGTGAGGGGGACGATCATGTACAGCTTGGAGAAAAAGTGGAATATAACTGTAACAAACAAACATACCACTTTAATGACCTTCCTGGTAAAGGAGCAATCAAAGGACAAATAAGTCTAGTTCTTTACTCTTTGGAAACATTACACAGTAGTAACACTACGTGGTATAGTTACTAACTCTCTGTTACCACATAGGCATACAGTATTTGCATCCGGAATGCCATTCAGTCTTCCTTCCTGTATAGCTGAGAGCACTGAAACCAATTGTAAATGCTTTCCTATACTGTGGGCCAGATAATGACTTCAAGTAATTCTTAGCACAGCCTTCTCCTGGAGCCATAGCAACCCCGAAATATAATGGGAAGCAGATCTTGATGGCAGATATTATAGAGCTCTGATAATTTTTTTTGACCTGTTGGGATAAAATAATTTCTTCACTTCTTTGCCCCTGCCTCTGTTTCCTACTCCTGCCTCTCTTGTGTCCCTTGAATTGATTTCTAGATAGTAAACTCCTTGGGACACAGGCCTGGCCTCTCGTTTTTTGTAAACTGTCATGTAGATGTGCAGCACCCAACAACAGCAACAAATTATTATTATTATTCCCTAATGCAGGGGTGTTGAACCCTACCCCACCCAATGGCCATGCCCCTTCCCTGGTCCCGCCCCTTTTTCCCACCTGCTGATCATTGGTGGTTCCCAATGGTTCCCTGCCCGTTCCAAAAGGTGAGAATGCCTCTCCTAAGGCTCAGTTAACTGGCAGGGAGAGCTTTAAGTCAAAATAGGCTGGTGTTTTTGAACTTCTGACTTGCCCCTTTGGCCCTCGGGCCCTGTCTGCCACCGGAGTGTAGCCCGAAGAGCTTCTCCGAAATTTGGGCTGAAAGAGGTTTGACACCCCTGTTTTATGGCGTTTGAAGTGTCCGATTGTAATTTGGGGAGCAATTGGGTTCCTGAGGAGTCACAGCAAAGCTGCAGAAAGTGAGGCCTCCTGTCTTTTCCTCCCCCTTGCAGATCTCCTCCGCCATGATGCCTAGGCGTGGCCGGGGAAGACGAGCCCAGCTTGCCGCTTTCAGCAGGCGGGGCGTGGCGGTCCATTTGCAAGAGCCCCCTTTCCCGAGTGGGGCGGAGGAGAGCGCTTCCCGGGAGCCCTTCCCCACGGCAGCTTTGCCCGCAGCTTCATTGCAGCCGGCGATGAAGGCGGAGGAGGAGCCTTGCCAGTCCACCGTGCACGATCTGTTCTCCTACCTGAAGGAGAAGGAAGAGGAGGAGGAGGAGAACACGTCGGAGCTGGGGGCCTTTCCGCCCACGCCTACGAATTCCGCCCATCTGGTTGTGAAGCAGCCCTGCCATTCTGGGGTGCATGAGATGCTTTCCTACCTAAAGAAGGAGGAAGAGGAGGAGGAGGAGGTGGCCGAGATCACCTCGCTATCCCCTCCGCATATCCTTCCGCCGCCAGCCGCTCCTCCCGCCTACGCGTCCCCCGTAGGGGTGGGCAGAACCGTCCACCCAGCGGGAATAGAGATGCTGCATTTCTTCACCCCCGTGACGCACGTCCCGGCTAACTCCTCGTCCCATTCCAAGCGGGGACGCGACCGGGAGGCGCTGGCGGGGGACGCCGCCCCGCCCCCGGTGCCCAAGAAGACCACGTCCGCCGTCTGGGATTACTTCACCCTGGACCCGCGGGAGCCCTGCGTGGCGGTCTGCAGCACCTGCCAGAAGCGGGTGAGGAGAGGCAAGGATGGAGGCACCCGGCCAGGCACCACGGCTCTCCACAAACACTTGAAAGTCCACCACGGCCTGCACCTGCCCGGAGTCGCCGTAGTCCCGCCCTCGCCCCTGGTGCCCCTGAAGGAGCGGCCCCACGGCGCTCCCATGGTGGTCTCCGAGCCGGCCGCCCCGGCTTTCCAGCTGGCCCGGCAGGAGAGGAATCAACCCTACTATCCTCCCACCCATCCGACGGCGATCCAGCTGGCTTCCGATACCGCCTGGATGTTGGCCGTCGACATGCAGCCTTTTTCCTACGTGGAGAGCGAAGGCTTTCGCCGGCTGATGGCCACCGCCCAGCCACGTTGGAAGGTGCCCGGCCGCATCTTCTTTGCCACACGGGCTGTGCCCGAGCTGTCCAAGGTGGTGTCCCGGGCCGTCCGCCAAGTCGTAGCCTGCAGCGTGGGCCGCACGGTCCACATCGCCGTAGACACCTGGGCCAGCAGGCCGGCGGCCACGTACCTGTCCGTGACAGGGCACTGGGTGGCTGACTTTTCCGGCGGGCTCTCCCGGCGGCACGCCACCCTGTCGGTGTGCGCCTTTGAGGGGCCCTGCTCACCGGAGGACATCTGCCACAAACTGCGGGAAGTCCTGCAGGACTGGCTGTACGATCTGAAGACTGGTGGGGTGGTCTCGGATGACGGGGCCAACGCCGCGAAGGCCGTGCGGGAGCTGCGCCTCAAGCACCTGCCGTGCCTGGCACGCTGCCTGCAGCTGGTGGCAAAGGCGTTCTTGGCCGCCGACACCCAAGTCGGCCGGCTCCTGAAAACCTCCCGGTGGATCTGCGGCCGCTACAACCGCTCTGCCACCGCCCGCCGCCGGCTCCTGGAAGCCCATGCCAGCTTGGGCCTGCACCAGCCCATGGGGCAAGAGACCCGATGCCGGTCAAACTCCACCGTACGTATGCTGGAATCCCTCTACCGGCAACGCCGAGCCATCGGGGTGATGCTGGAGGAAGAGGAGGAGGAAGGCTCCCATCTGCACTTAACACCGGCGGACTGGAAGGTGGTGAAGTGTTTGCTGGAGATCCTCAAACCCTTTGAAGATGCCGCCGCCCTGGTCACCCGTCCGGATGCGACTCTCTGCCAGGCGCTTCCTCTCTTGTGGTTCTTGGAGGAACAGCTCCGGGCACTGAGGACCAGGTACTACCAGGAGAACAACAACACGGCCGCTCACCTCACCACCCAGGCCCTGGACTGCCTGGAGGCCAGCAGCCAGCTGAGAGTGATGAAAGGCAGCATGATCTATCGGGTCGCCGCCTTCCTGGACCCCCGCTTCAGGGACATCACCACCATGAAGCTGGGAGGTGCGGACATGAGCGACGCAGCCGAGCTCAAGGAGCACATCCTGGACT
Source organism: Heloderma suspectum (assembly GCF_057233095.1). Taxonomy (NCBI): domain Eukaryota; kingdom Metazoa; phylum Chordata; class Lepidosauria; order Squamata; family Helodermatidae; genus Heloderma; species Heloderma suspectum. The sequence goes on along the minus strand of NC_139463.1, from coordinate 116,177,886 downwards.
TGGCCACGAGGTCCTACGTGCCTCCTGGGCCAGACACGGAGTTCTCGCCCGTGGGCCACTCGTCCCCCCAGCAGCCCCACGGTTCCAGCAACCCCCCCGGCTCGGCCGCGTGGCAGTTCACCATGAAACGCTGGAGGTCGATCACCAAAAGCGACCCCGTGACGGGCCTGGCTACTGAAGGGGGAGCCGCCGCAGCCCTCCGGGAAGTGGAGGAATATCTCCACGACAACGTGGACCACGTCGGGGAAAACGCTGACCCGATGCTCTACTGGCAAGGGAAGATGGGCATTTGGCCAGCCCTCTTCAAGGTGGCCGTCTTCCATTTTGGGTGCCCGCCGACTGCAGCATCCTCCGAGGACCTCTCTGGTATGACCAGTGCGGCGGCGGCGGCAGAGGGGATCCGCCGTAGGAACCTCTCCCCTGCCAATGTGAAAATGTTTTCCTTCATACGGAGGAACCGCCACCTCGTCCCGCAAGACTGGCGGCTCTCGCTTGGAGACCTCTCTTCCTCACAGAGCGCGATGGGGCCGAGGGAGGACTTGGATGCAGAAGAGGAAGAAGACCTCCTGAAAGTGGATGAAGAGCAGGAAGACGACTGAGTAACCCCGTGGGCCCCAGATGTTTACCGCTCAGCTGACTTGCACACGCTTGCTTGAAAAACAGAATTCTCGTTGTTGTTGTTCGAGGCTGTTGTGACTTTGTCTAGGGGTAGGTCAGAAGCATCCCCACCACCGCCTTTGGAACCCCATTCTCGGGCTGTGAAGGCGGGGAGGCTGTTTCTGAATTAATTTTGGGGGGTGGGAGACGCACATTTGTAACAGCAGCTCAGGCTTCTTTCCCCCACCCTTTAAAAAAAATGTTTTTGCCACCACAGTTGACCCTGGGCTATTTTGCTCCACAGTGCCTCTCCTAAAGCATGTGACATCATGATGTAGGATCCTTCCAGATTCAGGCATCTGCGTTTCAACCACCCACACACATTATTTATTTATGATTAACATGTTATATACTGCCTTATCTGCTATACTTTGACATACAGCAATGTAAAAGCAGTGTGGTGTAATGGTTAGAGTGTTAGACTGGGGCTCAGGAGATCTGGGGTAGTATCTAATGTTAGGCCTATGTAAAGTAGACCCATTGAAATGAATGAGACTTAACTTAGCCATAACCAGCTTAAGTCTTATTTGTTTTAACAATTCTTCTCTACATAGGACTAACACTGCATACTACCACTGTCTTGAAGCTCAGTGGGTGACTCTGGCCAGTCACCAACTCTCGGCCTTACTGACCTCGCCAGGTTGTTGTGAGGATAAAATGGAGAGGAGGAGCGCTGCGTAAGCCACCTTGGGTTCCTTGCAAGAGGAAAAAAGGTAGGATATAAATGTAATTATAAATAAATAAAGCCTTAAAAGAATAAAATCAGGAACATTAAAAACAGTAAGTGTTAGAACAGCTACGTCACTTAAAAGGCTATATTTAAAGAGAGGTGTCCTGACACGATTTAGAATCATAGAATAGTAGGGTTGGAAGGGGTCTATAAAACCATCGAGTCCAACCCACTGCTCAATGCAGGAATCCAAGTCAGAGCATCTCTGACAGATGGCTGTCCAGCCTCATCTTGAATGCCTTCAGTGTGGGAGAGCCCACCACCTCCCTAGGTCATTGGTTCCATTGTCCTATTGCTCTAACAGGAAGTTTTTCTTGATGTTCAGCCGGAATCTGGCTTCCTGTCACTTGAGCCCATTATTCCGTGTCCTGCACTCTGGGATGATGGAGAAGAGATCCAGGCCTTCCTCTCTGTGACAACCTTTCAAGTACTTGAAGAGCACTATCCTATCTCCCCTCAGTCTTCTCAAGGCTAAACATGCCCAGTTCTTTCAGGCGCCTCTCGTAGGGCTTTGTTTCCAGTCCTCCGTTCATCATCGTTGCCCTTCTCTGAACCCTCTCCAGTTTGTCTGCATCCTTCTTCAAGTGTGGTGCCCAGAACTGGACACAGTACGCCAGATGAGGCCTGACCATTGCTGAATAGAGGGGAACTAGTACTTCACGTGATTTGGAAGCTATGCTTCTACTAATGTAGCCCCAAATAGCATTTGCCTTTTTCTGCAGCCACATCACATTGTTGGCTCATATTCAGCTTGTGATTTACAACAATTCCAAGATCCTTCTCGCTTGTAGTATTGTTGAGCCAAGTATTGTAACTGTGCATTTGGTTTCTTTTTCCTAGGTGCAGAACTTGGCATTTATCCCTATTAAATGTCATTCTGTTGTTTTCTGCCCAGCACTCCACCTATCAAGATCACTTTGAATGTTTTTTCTGCCTTCCAGAATATTAGCTCTCCTGCCCAATTCTGTGTCATCTGCAAATTTGATCAGCATTCCCTGCACCTCCTCCTCCAAGTCATTGATACAAATGTTGAAGAGCACTGGGCCCAAGACTGAGCCTTGCGGTACCCTGCTTGTTACCTCTTCCCAGTTTGAGAAGATCCCATCGATAACCACTCTTCGAGTCCGATTCTGTAGCCAACTGTGGATCCACCTGAGAGTTGTTTCATCTGGCCCACTTTCAGCTAGTTTGCTCATCTGGATATCATGGGGCACTTTGTCAAAAGCTCTGCTGAAGCTGAGGTATGTTATGTCCACAGCATTCCCACAGTCCACAAGGGAGGTTATCTGATCAAAAAATGAGATCAGATTCATCTGGCAGGATTTGTTCTTGACAAATCCATGATGGCTTTGAGTAATCGCATTGTTTTCAAGGTGCTTACAGATTGATTGCTTTATAATTTTCTCGAGAATTTTCCCAGGGATCGATGTCAGACTGACTAGCCTGTAGTTCCCAGGTTCCTCCTTTTTGCCCCTTTTGAAGATAGGGGCAACTTTAGTCTTACTCCAATCATCTGGCACTTCACCCATCCTCCATGATTTCTCAAAGAGAATAGACAGCGGTTCTGAGAGTTCTTCTGCCAGTTCCTTTATTACTCTAGGGTGCAGTTCATCTGGCCCGGTATATTTGAACTCATTCAAAGTCATTAGGTGTTCCTTGACCGTATGCCTGTCAATCTCAAGCTGCAGTCCTGCCCCTTCAGTCTGTACTTTGCCTTTTCCAGGGGGCTCATATTCCCTCTTTCAGGAGAAGACTGAGCTGAAGTAGGAATTGAGCACTTCTACCTTTTCATTGTTATGTGTTCTCATTTTGCCATCCTTATTTAATAGTTGAACCACCATTTCTTTCCTCTGTCTTTTACTATGCACGTATCTGAAGAAAGCTGTTTTGTTGCTTTTAGCGTCCCTCGCTAACCTCAGCTTGTTCTCAGCTTTAGCCTTCCTGACGCCATCCCTGCAATTCTGTGCTACCTGCCTGTACTTTTCCTTTGTTACTTGGCCTTCCTTCCACTTCCTATGTGTGTCCTTTTTTGTTTTCAGGTCATCCCTAAGCTTTTTGTGAAGCCACATTGGCGTCTTCTGTTGTCTTCCACCTTTTTTTCCTGTTGGAATTGTTTGTAATTGTGCCTTGAGAATTTCCTTTTTAAAAAAGTCCCACCCACTCATTTTTTCTCTAATGAGAAAAGGACCCCTTTTCTCATTAGAGTCACCTTACTTATATTTGTTCTGAGTTTATTAAAATTGGCTTTCCTAAAATCCAGGGTACGCGTTTGGCTACACTCGGCTTTTGCTTCCTTTAGAACAAAGAACTCAAGTATAACATGGTCGCTTTCCCCCAGAGTTCCTGTAAGTGCTACTTCTTGTTCTCTGTTGTTCAGGATCAAGTCGAGGATAGCTGATCCTCTAGTTCCTTCCTCCACTTTTTGCAGGAGGAAATTATCAGCAACACAAGTCAGGAATTTCCTGGAAGGGCCAAGTGTTGCGGAATTTGTCTCCCAGCAAATATCTGGGAAATTGAAGTCCCCCATTACTACTACATCATGCTTCCTTGAAACACTGGCAATTTGCTTTTCAAAAGTTTCATCCTCATCTTCTTGGTTGGGTGGCCAGTAGTAGATTCTGACCACCATGTTCCTTTTATTCTTTGCTCCATTTGTTTTAACCCAGATGCTCTCAATGGGGCTATCAAGCTCATCCTCCTGTATTTCTGTGCAGAGATAGGTATTTTTCACATATAGTGCAATTCCACCTCCCTTTCTGTTCCTTCTTTCTGAACAAGTTATATTCTTCAATTGCTGTATTCTAGTCATGGGAGTCATCCCACCAGGTTTCAGTTACACCTATCAAGTCATAATTTCCCTCCTGTGTTAAGAGTTCAAGTTTGTTCTAATATCCAAGAGAGTGGGGTGCCAGACATCGTTCTTGGGGGGGCTCATTCCACAGTTTGGGAGTGACAGGAGAAAGCCCTTTCATGCTTGCCCGACAAACAGGCCTTGAAATATGGGCCTTGAAAGGGCCTCTCCTACTGCTCTTAATACACAGGCAGGTTCATAACAAGACCAGCCTTAGATAGCCAGGTCCTAAGCTGTTTACGCATTAAAGGTGCCTAAACAGCTCCTTGAAGTATGCCCAGAAAGCAGTTGGCACCCAGCATATGTCTTTCTCAGCAGGCATCATATGGTCCGGATACCATGCTACATACTCACACAACGCACTTGGAGGGATGCTACTTCATGACATGGCATCCTTCAACACAGGCGTTGCGTGGCAAAATGGCCCATGGTCAAAGGAGGAGCAGGAAGTACATGCTAATGTTCTTCCTTGGTGGGAAAACCAGTTTTTTAAAAGGGGAAGAAGAGATGGAAGCCTCTGCTGCCAACTATGTGTGTCCCCCACCCCACACCCCCAGCATTTATAAGAATTATGAGAATTTCACCAATCCGGAGGTTTCTTTGTCTACCCACCCCTTACAAACGTGCCGAAAAAAGTTCCTTTTAGATCTTTTGGCACAGTGCTTATTTCGCCTGTTGTGTTTCAAAATTAAGGAAATTGGTGTTATTGCAGAAGTGTTGACCTGACTCGTTTTATGTGTAGGCAGGATGTAGCAATCGTTCAAGTTGGCCTAGGTTCCCTCCCCCTGCCTGCTGTAACTGAAAGACTTACTGTGTGTTAGAGCAGGCTTGAGTAATTTGTGGCCCACCAAGCGAAATTCAGCTTACCGGATTTGTATGATGGCCCATCAGCAAAAAACGCAAAAGGAAGTTGATCGCCACAACCAATGCATCCAAAAAGAAAATCACCATTCAGGTTGGTATATATAATATCAAATGAATAAATAAAGCGGTTCAAACACGTAACACTTTCTCTAGCCTCAAAATTCAAAAGCAAACAGCTTAATACATCTCTACAATAAATAAATATGAAAATGGCCATATATAACAGGGACCAGATGTGTTGTGGGCATAAATTGGTCTTTTGCAGTGGTCTAATAATATCACAATTTCGAATATGCATATGGGAAAATAGAGCCTTATCTCTTGGCCAAATAAAACAATATAACAGTGGTGTCACCTGTAAATAAAATGGAAATTGATAGTTATCAATAATAGCAGATGAACATTAAAGATAGTTAGAATTTAAAAAGCAAATAAAGTGAACTTCAAGCAGTAAATTCACCAATTAGAAAAACAAAACCTCACTCCCATATCAAAGCTAACAGACAGACCATAAAAATCTGTACTTATCTGCAGTCCTGGGGAAATAATTAAAAAGAGAAAGGTGGGGGGAGTTAAAAGTTAAACCTGAAATCATGGCTGTTTAAAAAAATGTCTCACAATGCAAGCACTACGTCATCCATGCTGCAATGGGATACCACTAAGAGCTCCAATACTGATAGGGACAAACAGGTAACAAGGCAGCTTCTCTCTCCTTTCTCTTGTTGGAAAATAATGGCAGATCAAGGCCATGTAACAAGGCTAAGAGGCTTGGTTAAGTTTTATATAACACTGGTGTCGTTCCTAATCCTAACCACAAAGCCATTGCTTGTTTATTTCAGGGGTGTCCCCCCCCTGAAATTGCCATGTTTCTATTAGGGGGTTGACAAGAGTTTTTGGCAGAATTCATTATTCGTATTTTCCTTTTAAGGCAGCAGCATTGGTTTTGTAGATGGCATTAGAAACAACACCTGTGATATTGGCCATTTATATAAATGTTAATCAAGGCTCTTGGTTAAGCAGGCTATCAGTGGCTGCTAGTCCTGACAGGTATGTGCTACCTCCAGTATCAGAGGCAGCATGCCTATGTACACCAGTTGCTTGGGAACATGGGTGGGAGGGTGTCATTGCACTCGTGTCCTGCTAGTGGGTTTCCCCTGGGCAGCTGGTTGGCCACTGTGTGAACAGGATGCTGTCCTAGGTGGACCCTTGGTCTGATCCAGCAGGGCTCTTCTTATGTTCTTAGATCGTTGTGGATCTTGCAGGAACTTAATTTTCAGGTGGAGCATATACCTGCTCAACAGCATGGAATTGCAGGTGCTTTATCCAGCAAAAGGTTTTCTTGGCCTTAGGTATTATAACGATCAATTTCCATTTTATTTACTGCTACATTCCTGTTGTACTTTATCTAGCTGAGACACAGGGTTCTATTTTTTCCGTATACGAAATTGTGATATTATTAGGCCACTGAAGAAGACCAATTTATGGTTAAAACACATCTGGTGCCTTTTCTTGTTTATTTACTTTAGAGATGCATTAAATGGATTGTTGTGAATTTTTGAGGCTATAAGAGCTGTTATAAACATCTCACAGGTGCATGTAACATGGCTCATTCCAACTCTGTGATTCCATGATTTATGTATACTGGCCCAACAAGGCTTTAACAAAGCTCAGACTGCCTCCTGAGGAATGCAGAAACAATGCAGTTGCCAAACACTCTTACACAGCTGATAAGCCAGGTCTGGTTTGGTGGGTCACCATTTGAGCAGGCTAGTATTGTGATTGCTAAGATCGCCAGTTTAATCAGTTCTGTGAATGGGGCCAAAGCGACCCATGCACAGAACCCATTATTATTATTATTATTAATAATATAATTATTACTGTCATTATTACTGTCATTATTATAACTATTAGACACTGGGTTGGAGCCAGGATTTGCCTTGTGTAGACAAAAGGACTCCACTCACAGAAGGAGCCCCCACCTGATTTTTGGTGTTCCCCTTCTTCTCTCCTCCCCACACCACAGCTCATCCCATTCAGCAGGGTCCCCTAATCCCCTTTGTAGTATTTTCAGCGGGGTGGAGGGGCTTCTGTGTGGAGGAGAAGGTGGGAACGTCCACTTTGGCCAACCCAGCTGTACACCCCTTAGTCCAGGTCCATCCCAGTCTATTGATTCTGTCTCTGGAAATGGTACTAATACAAATGAAAGACGTATCTACAGAAAATGTAACATTCACCATTTCAGGGCTTTAGCCTAATTTTAATTGCATATTTTGAACCCTTTTTAAAACTGTATTTTAACTGCTCTTTTGAGCAGTATAAATAAACTCAAGATGAAAGAAGCTACTTCAATAAAGTGTTCCTAAGAACAAACAAAAGACATACTAAAGACTCACACACTACTTAAAAAAAAACACACAACAGCCATGCTTCCTCTATGCTTCTTGGGGAGGTACAAGTTGAGCTTGGGGTGAGAGTCTTGCATTGGGTGTGAATAGGTCTGGAGTTCAAAGCCTAGATGACATGCATAATTAATGTACGGAATTTGCTTGCCACACACAATGTGATACTGGCTGCTAGCTTAGATCACTTTAAAAGGGTGTTGGACGAATTCTTGAAGGGTAGGCCTGTCATTGACTATTGATCACGGCAGCTAAACAGAATGGCCCCACTGTGCATGCGTGGACACCATTCAGGGCCCATGTCGAGGGTTGCCATGGTTGGGCACCTGCTGAGGGCCCACATGCTTATCAGGGGCCCACTGACAAAAGCCCCCTTCTTCCTCTTTGCCGTCGCAACCTACTTCTTCACCTGCCTCTCACAGTCTGGCCTAGACAATGGTGGCGGGGAAAAGGAAGAGCAGCAGATGCCGCTGCCTACTTGCTCCTTGGCTCTCTGCAAGTTGTAGTAATGCTCAGCAGTGCAGCTAAGAAGGTCGACTCACTGAGGGAGAGAGGCCGATTGAGGGTGTCTTGCCCAAGGGCCCTCCAAAACCCGGAGCTCGCACTGGGGCCATTTAGACCTGTGTGGATCAACTTCTATATAGCAGCATCTACAGACATGGCGCTTGTGTGTCACACATATCCCCCCCCAAAAATCCAAAAGCAACACTTAATGTATCTGATGAAGTAGTAGACTCTAATCCACACCAAAAAAAAACCCCCTTCCAATTAAAATCTGTTCGTAGTTACGGTACCACAAACCTCTTTAGTGGGGGTGGGGGTGCTGTAGCACACTAACATAGCGACATCTCTGACATTCTGTTTTCAATCATTTCTGTATTTGCACAAATCGCTACAGTTGAGAGGGTAAAAAAAGGGGTTCAACTAACAATCCTCTGCTGTGTGGCTGCCAACCCAGCAGTCATTGCACCTAAAAAAGGATATTGTTGAAAAGGGCAACTGAAATGATC